>NC_088209.1:26470958-27095958 GCF_037126465.1 Ornithodoros turicata
CAAGCCAGAGAGAGTCTCCCGTGTAATCACCACGAGCTACTAGATTATGGCGGCCACGTCATAGGCACGGATGTACCTCGAAATAAAGAGATCGAAATCCCCGCGGAAAAATAAACTATTGTAAATAAATGTTATTTGACTATAAAATGCACAGGTGCGCACGGGAAACTGCCAACAGCGAACTTAGACTAACCTGAACATATAAATGCAAACACCGAACTTAGATTAACCTAATAATAAACTAACCAACGTGCTGTTCCGTCGTGTGCGCCCTGCTGGGTCTCACGGCCGCTAAAATGTGTCTTCGTTCGCTAAAACGACTTGGACAGACATCGAAAACCCGTGCATTTGAATGGTTAAATAGTGATGTCGTGTTTATAAGCACGGTATGTCACCTTACGAAGCAATCAATCATTCTCCTTGATTTTCCTTGTTTCGAGAACGGGCATTTCGAGATCGGGGATTTCGCAACCGGGAATATCGAGGTCCTCCCATAGGCACCCCTTCCGAGCGCCGCATTTGGAGGCTAGCCGTTGCGCTTATTGCTTCCTCAATTTCTACGATACTTTGTACTTCAGCTTACCTTAGTATTTTTGTACAAACGGTGGATGTCCCAGGAGAGATTATTCTTTCTAAAATTGATTATCATGATCATTCTACGCGTTTTCATACAAGCTGTTGCTGTCGTCTGCTACTGTAGTCGCATGTGCGCATCTGCACGTTCGAAATTCAAATTTCCGTTGTCCAATCATGATGTAGATCTCGCGGGCCGATGTGTAGCGCTCCTCGCGGATCGTGCGGACGGGCTCCTCATAGAGGTTGCCGGTTATGACATGTTCGGTATAATCTAGTAGGTCGTGGTAGTCACGCATTACGGTAGCGCTATTTTGTACAGCCTCTATGATAGCTGTTCTTGTCCTGGCAGAAACGGTTCCGTGTTCTGCCCATTTTCTAGAAATATCAATGGCGTTGATGGAGACCGATTGTGCATCTGCAGGAAGAAGAGTAAAGACGTGTTGTTGTTAATTCCCATGCTTCGAGCAAGATGGATCTGCGCCCAAGCGACCGACCGCCCGAAAGGCCTTCATTCCTGGCTCTGCCAGAATCGACATGTTCTAGCCGAGACAACGATGACGTCTTCCTCACTGACAGTCCAGTCGACGACTCAGGTAACGTCGTTACGGTCGTCATCGTCGTTACGGTCGTTACAAGCTAACGAGTGGCGGTAAATTCAAAATGGCGGGCGGGAAATTTAAAAAGGTGGGCACGTGATAAAACACGTGCACGGCGCTCTTTGCGCGATACGTGAAGGCCGTGGTACACGTCACGCGCAATGTGTCACGTGCCCACCTGTTTGAATTTCCCGCCACTCGTTAGCTTGTAACGACCGTAACGACGATGAAGCGATTAAGCCCCCAGGATTTCTAAACTGAATAAGAACAAAGTGTCCGTCCCGTCGAGCTGTAGTTACTGCTACCCAGACCTCGTTTTGGTGGAACCGCGGAACGTCTCTGTCACAACATCATGCCTCGTCACCGTTTGTAGAATAGACAGATAACGTTTGCGTGACTGGTGCGAAGTTACGCTAAACAGAGCCCTTCGCGGGCACGGGCCACCGACACGGCCCGCGGGTCGCGCTGGGCTTGTTATTGGCTGTGTGCTCCGGGCCGGGCCGACAAAAGACGCCAGCACGGCGGGCCAGCCTGGCCCGGGCCGACAAACATGTTTTCGAGAGTCAGGCTCGACCGGGTCACGCAGCTAATTCCACGCAATGGAGAACTATTAGTTCATATCATCACGTGCTTGCGTCATTCCTGTGCGTAGTATCTGCAAAAACAAGCATGGTACACTGCATTATGCTTATATGATTCGACCCTCTATAACATTCTCAAAGCCACTTTACATTGCTCCTGACTCCTCACGTATTTCACAAACACGTTCGCAAAGCTTGGTGAGAGGGGTAAGGATTGGGAGGACTTTGTTGACAGCACCCTCTTCCTCTACATCCACCAAAACTTGGTAGTGTAACGATAACGCGCTTGCCGGCGTGCATCCTGGATTAAATTTGGTCTCGTGCTGTTCTGGTGTTAAACCGACAGGTCTTGTATGTGTGTGGCCGTGTCCTCTCTTCTTATAAATTTACTTATAAATTTGTGTGATAAGCGCTAGAAACGCGTACGTCACGGCTGGAAATACTAGGCCGGGATCTACACGCTGAGTCTCTGGGCCGAGCCTGGCAGGCCGGGCTCTATTCAGTGGGCCATCAGGCCGGACCGGGCCATTTTTCGATCCTCCCGGGCCGGGTCGGGCCCGGAAAAGTCGGCCCGCGCAGGGCTCTACCGCTAAATAAGCAAACCACTAGAAATTCAGCGCAGCACGAAAACAGTTCCGAGGTATGGAAGCTCCTGCGAACAACCATTCGTACATGCCTTCCATGTCCTCTTTCCTTCAATTTATTTTACAACTGCATTTTAGAATTGAACAATTTATAATCGTTGTAGTGACATTGCTGTAGTCCGACACTCATACACATCTGATATTCAATCAAACAGTTTTTATTATGTCAGTTTCAAGTTACAATGGCGGGAATCACCTCAAAAGCACCGAGACAGCCACCTGACAAAACCGCAATCCCTAAAGGATAGCTGGTTCCATTTTTATGAAATCTGGGAACGTTTCCTCCTCTGAATTCTTACCCGAGGACATGACGTACCCCCGTCTTCCTCGCCTACACTCCTTAAAAGAAAAGGGCGTGTTGTAACTCCTTTTTGGGGGGTACACCCTTGCCACAATATCACTCCCTTTGGAGTGTACCCATTACCCTTTAATTACTCTCCATTACCCTCGTTAAGGAGTCTCCTCACTCCCTTCATAGCTATGGAGGGAGTGAAGAGACTCCCTGAGGGCACTCCAAAGGGGGTGATATTGTGGCAAGGGCGTACACCTCAAAAAGGAGTTACAACATACCCCCTACCCTTTTTTTTAAAGGAGTGTACAGCTACGTGAAGTTTCTAACCCCGTTCCCGATTATCGTACTACGTAACTTGTGACATGCTTACGAGGCATCGCGCATTATTTCGCAGGACCATATGAAGAGTGCTCCTCTTCAGAACGCCCCCGTCGGCTGTCTTCCAGTCGATCTCTTCCATGCGTGCAAGAGAGACGTCACGACAAAGCGGAGCGATCAGACAGTGCCCCGAGTCCCATGCAGCTGACGGGAAGTTCATGCGACACGCCCATGACCGATTCTTTTCCTGCTTCCACACCGAGCAGAGAGGACGACGACGACCAGAGCCGCTCTGCCTACGAGGGTACATACGTCGTCTGCTAGCCACATTGTGATCACAGCCTAGAAGTTTCTATGGCGACGGAGGAATGTGTAACGCGCGGATTGTCACGGCAGCGTGAAGCAGAAGGGTTATACGCGAAGTAGAGAAATAGCGGCGCAATAAATGTGCGGGCATCTTCATCGAGAAGGCAACAGACCTATCGAGATTTGTATCGTTTTGATTCAAAGCTATATAGTATAAGAGCAATAATGCAATGCGTGACTATACCTTACGCTCAAAAATAATCGCCAGAACTGCCTCGAAACTGACATACTTTCATGAGAAGATGTAGTAAAGGCCAGCAGGTACTTATATTGTTGTCAGGTTGAATTGTCGGCAAAGTCAGCCATTATCAGTAAGAAGACTCCATATGGAGGTCGGCCCCTAGGGAACAATGACAGGCACGAGTAACACATAACCTGCTAGCCAAATAAAGTATCAGAACGACGTTAATCTAACGTTTCGTACTCTTCCCCAGGCATCCTGCAATGCGAACGGGACTTTTTCGACTTCGTCATGACTTTACCGAGCGAACCAAAACCGACGAAACCTTCCCCTACTAGGGTCCGACGTGAGAGCAAGACCAAACCCAAACCTAAAGTGGGCCTCGACCACCTGGACAACCTCTGCAAGCTCATGGAACAGCTGGGGGACCTCAAAGAGCAAAATAGCAAGCTACATCGAAGGGTCCAGTATCTTGAAGACGTCAAGAACCTTCACGAAATGCACAAGGACATCTTGTCTAGAAGACCTGCATCTATGAGCTCGAGGCAATCTGAAGCGTACGACGAGTCAGTTTACCAGGACCGATATGAAACACAACTTCAAGATCGTACTTTCGAGAACCCGCTTCAGAAGAGCAAAACTCAAATAAGCATGGGGTCCTTGCAGAGAAAAACGAGAGAGCGAAGCAGGTCCGTTGGAAATCAGGACGAGTTCAACGACCCGAAGGGTTCGTTGAAGTCCAAGAAGTTTCCTAACTGGTCAAAAGTGAAAGAAGCTTTGGGGTTCGAGCAGAGGCCAAGTGATTACGATGTCGATGGAAATAGCTTTCGCGAAGGGAACAGGATATTAGGTCCAGACGTGGTACATCATATAAGTGTACCGATATATTCCGATGAGTACGACAGGAACTTTGACGGCAGGGTTACGAATGTTGGCGAACGCTGTCGACAGAAGGAGCCTTGGACAGACTGGACTGGAGAGGGAAGGCTCCAATCCAAGGGCTATCCTAATGGTAAGTGTGCTAGGCTTCCTGTGTGTACTATTGTGGACAGATATGCTTTGACTTTGATTGGTGCTGAGACCCCTGAATCGTGCCACCGTAGAGTATAGCCTGGTCGCTATTGCTAAAATGACGTTGCGCAGTCCGAAAACGAAAACTTCATCTGTGTTATTGTCGTATGTCTCGTATCACTTCGCCGTCTCTCCTAATCTTACTTGGCTGCAACATGCATTCGCAATTCTTTGCTGAATGGCAGCTGTAGCATCTGTGTCGAAATCAAATTTCCAGAGTTTCTTGGGCCCAGTACAACTTACAATATAATGACGTCGGCAGTAATATATCTCATCTCATGGTACTTTCCAGAGAGGTCTGACGACGCTATATGTGAACGGAGGACCCACTTGCGACCACAGCAACCAGTAAGGCGCCGATCGTCCCCAGGTGGTCCCTCAGTAGACAAAGACAGGTTTAGCGACCATTCCAAGAAAGAACAATGTGAGCTCACGACACAAGTTGATCTATAACTGGAGGATGTGGTGGGCTGGTTGGCGAGATTGCATGTTTGTACGTTTTTCTGTTGCCCAAACACGTAAAAGCTTAATCCGCCAGACATGCATATGCTTAAAATGTATTGATTATTATGAACAAGTGTGCCCAACACGTTCTGACAGTGCACCCGACACGTCGGGTCCCAGTGTTGAGAATGCTCTCCTTCTGTGTTTGATCGTCCCTTCTACGTAAGTTACTTTCGAGGGATGCCTATCGCTAATGTTCCACGAGTTTGTGTGAATACCAAAATAAGCTAAAAAAAAGCGTAAGAGTTAATCTCATGCCTCTTGATCATCTTGAGGTTGGTTTTTCTGCTTTCTTTTCTATTCGCGAGTTCTAGAGTAGCCTGACGCGACTTTTTTGTGTCTCAGATCTCCATATTTTTATATCTCCATCAATCAATCAATCAATCTCAAAAGGGTGAGTGCGTGTTCTGTCCGGTATCCTGTCCGTATAAACGAGGCTTAGCTACAGCAACGAGGTGGGTAGAGTGTCAGATATGCAGTCACCCAGACGGTGACTGACGCCACCTCGAACAGAACCTACTATTCCAAGAGTCATCCGAGAAAAAAAAAATGCGTGCACCTGTTCTGTGTGCTTTACCCCTGTGGCAACATGCAGAGCTGATGGAATCGCGCGTCTCCACCAGCGTTGTTCTAACCATAACCCCACGTCTTGTCCTAGATTCCTTGACGCTGCATCCGAATGTGTACCCAACGTACGCGAGGAGTGACCTGAAGGACGACCCGAAGAAGGCGCCGAAGACACCGTGGGGCCGTGTGAAGACACTCATTCAGACAAAGCGTGGTAGCGTCAAGAAGCGACAGTCAACCAAAAGTGATGGCAAAGAATTCCGCATGAATTCCGACCCTTCCTGTAACGCTGCTTTCAGCGACTACGAAGAGGGTGTTTCCAGGAGGACGAGGGACATCAGGCATCGGCGAAGAAAGGTGTCCGACCAGTACGCAGACGGCGGATCCAGCAGGTCAGGCATTCGATCTATTACAGTATATTTCCTCTAGGGAGAATTCCTGCCTAATAAGGGGAGGAGGTGAGTTTTCTCCGATACCTTCGCGTGATCTCTTTGCCATGGCACTGAGAATAAGGGTATCGAAAGAAATATGCACAACAAGGAAAGTGACAGACAGAAGGAGAGAGAAGGGTCAGAGTCTTGCCTGAAGCATGCAAAAGGTTGACTCAACGAAGAAGACTACATTTCTCCGCCTTGCTTCAACACATGAGCGACTCTTACAAAGGGGATGAAGATGTATCTCCGGATGCCCCGCTCGAGTTCGTTACTTTCTAAGCGAGAAAAAACACAACAAACGCCCGAACGGGGACTCGAACCCCGGACCGTTAGGTTAAAAGCCTAACGCTCTACCGACTGAGCCACCCGGGCCACGTACGTTTCGTTCGCTACGTATAACATACCACAGGTGCTACACCAACGCGGTTTCTTTCTCTCTCTCGCGCGCGCGCTCGAGAAATGCTCCATGTAACATCCAAACCTGAACCTCATTCGCACAATCCTCGAAGTCGCCGCGATAGATGTCCCACGGACATCCATTTTCCAATGTGGACATTGGGAACTATTTCGGACGTCCACAGGAGATAGTGTTCCCTCTGGGGCCCTTCGGCCTCTGAGCATTATTCCTTATAAGAACAATGCTAGAGACACCACAGATTACGTTCAGATCAGTTACACGCAAATCGTTGCCAGTGAGAAAGACAGCGTGCTTAAGTTCACTACGAAACGTCCCGCTCATTTCAGACACTCAGGCGTAAGCGACGACTTCTGCGGGTTCCCTAAAGAGCGATCGAAGTCTCAGACGCACATCGAGCGCGACTATTACCGGGATTTTGAAAGCAGCGAAGATTCCAGGCCTCGCAAGCAGAAGCCCGCCCCGTTAACCCTAAGTCCATTGGAACACGCCTCCTCAAGCGCTGGCCATTCAAGAACCAGTTCGGGAGTGACGTCAGAAACTTGTCAGAGACTTTCTCCGAGGTCTTCGCCACAGTTCCAGAGGAAGTCCCGTTGGAACAAGGTAGGAACCACTTAAAGCTTCCTTATGAAGTGTAAGATCCGTCAAAAGGCTCTTCAATAGGAAAGCCTTGTGTCTATCGATATGTGATCATCAACGCATAACTACATGTGTCGCTCGTTTTATGTCCATCGCTTATGTCACCTGCAGGTGAAGAAGGTATTTACCGCAAAGGCGAAAGACGGCGACGCCAGTACAACACCGACTACGCAGTACCCCTTCTCAAAGTCTGTGCCTGCGAGCCCTCTGTCACTCGTAGGGACGGTGTTCAACTACGATGATCTGGGCCCGTACGAAGGTGAGCTAAGCGATCTCTAATTACATGTGACCATATCGTGATGTACCGGGTGCAACTGCCTGGTCTCTGCACGTCTTGTCTTTATCAAGTACACTGCGCAGCTAGCAAAGCTAGTACCCCTGACACAGGGGCAGCCTAAAGGCCTTTCCAGACAAGGACACTCTTCCGAACGGCGTTTGCTTCCCATGACACACGATAAAGGAGGTGCTCCCTTTCGCAAGCGGGCCTTAGCGGAAGAGGAGATTGCTCATCTCCTTTACGGGTGAAAAGGCGTAGCCTCCAACGCAGGAACAGGCTGACGATTATTAAACCACGGCAATTGAAAATAAGAATTCGCGACTCGAGGAGTTGAGTATTATATTTAACAGATGAAATTGAAAGCCATTTTGCAGCTAAATTAATAACTTCAGTTTATAAGGACCTCACGAAGTTTCATTCGCGATCCACATTCCGGATGGCGCTATTGAGTGTGGCGGAGCGCGACCTCCTTTCAGCAAGGTGTCCTTCAAAGCAGTAAAGGACTCAAACCGCAAAGGAGTTCTCGCTAGCCGTTTGTCAGGGGTGTACCTCCATAGTATAGACAAGCCTCAGCATGAGCGAACACGAGAAAAAAACAAGACACCACGTGGTATGTGGTTTCTTCGTGTTTCCCCCCCATACTCGGACTTGTCTACTATAGAGTTTACCACCAGCTTGCCTGCAATCATGCCATCTTATCTAGCAAGACTAATTCCTCAAACGTACTCTCTTAGAAATGAGCTTCACCACATAGCACGCTCCTAGCCAACCATCATCTCGAATGATATCGTTATCTGCCATTTGTTGAAAACGGCGTACGCCTTTTTGTGACAATTATATGAACAGCATAAGTGTCACAGAAAAGGCGTACCCCTCCCGTTTTAAAAAAATCAGGGCAGATAACGATATCACTCGAGATGATGGCTGGCTAGCAGCGTGCTATGCGGTGAAGTTCATTTTTAAGAGTGTAAGCACTCTCAACGCCACCAATAGTACAGAAGGATGCTTAGTGCCTCCTTTCACTCCTTCGCCACACGGATATATAAAGCCGAAACTTCGCCTACACTCTTAAAAATGAACTTCACCGCATAGCACGCTCCTAGCCAACCATTATCTCGAATGATATCGTTATCTGCCCTGATTTGTTGAAAACAGGGGGCGTACGCCTTTTCTGTGACAATTATGAACAGCATAAGTGTCACAGAAATGGCGTACGCCCCCCGTTTTCAACAAATCAGGGCAGATAACGATATCATTCGAGATAATGGTTGGCTAGGAGCGTGCTATGCGGTGAAGTTCATTTTTAAGAGTGTACTTCAGCCAGTCACCGCAGACGACTTCAAAAACATGCTTTCTGTGGCGTTCACCTTCCTGCAACCCTGCAGGCCCAGCTAACGCACTTCTACACAGTTACGTTCCAAAGATGATCATAGTAGACCACGGTGCTTCTAAATCGCAGCCTACTCGGTCAAATGTTCTAGATTAATAACACATTTTCTCGCTAGATAATGTGTGGCGCTTTTCGCTCATCACTCGCAAGTAGCGCGCGTCACAGCGGAGAAATGTGGCGTAATTGAATTGTGCTTCGCCTTATAATCTCGTCCTCACGCGCCGGACTTTATTAGGCAGTCCACAGAGTAACAACACGAACTGCGTACTTTAATCTCGTTATCTCGGCGTAGAAGGCGAGAGGAATTCCTTTTAACCGAAGAGTAGATTACAAGGTTTCCCCGTAATCCAATCTTTGGTCTTCCTTGCGACCTTGTACAATCTTGAATTAAAGCATACCCAAGCAGCACAACGTACTGAAAGTGCGACTGCATAGGGTGAACCGGTAGTTCGGGGTTGTTTCCTTCGTGTGCAGCTCAACGCTACAGCTGCAGCTCATGAAACGCTGCAAGGACAAGACTCCTCAACCCTCCGCTATGCACTTGAAATTTCAGGACACTGTCCTGCTTGGAATTTAAAAAAAAAAACTAGAGGCACACAAGAGGGTACCCTTGCCAAGAAAATAACATGAACTCAACGTGTTTACGATGGAAAGAATGGTTCGGTACCCGCCGCTGTCTGGCTTTTTCGACGACTGCTCCATTTCAATTATCTGGACGTGTTTCCCCAAGCAGCACAATGTACTGAAAGTCGAGTGCAATAGGGGTGGCCGGTATGTGTTTTATCAATGTTCTTTAGTTTCACAAGTCTATTCAAGGCCTTCCACCTACCCGTCCACCCCTATTGCACTCGACTTTCAGTACATCGTGCTGCTTGGGTCGTCGCCGATATCTTGCTTGTGACATGCGTTCTTAGTCTGGAAAAGAGGAAATGGTTTTTCGGTGCTTCCTCGTTTTTTTTTTTTCTTTTTTGGTGTGTGTGTGTGGGGGGCTGGATGTTACATCTCAACAAATAACTTCCGGTAACACCCAGTTACAACGGCATAGTGAAAAATAATGCGGCGCTTATCGGTAGAAACCGAAGACGACCAGTCCTGACCGAAATCTTTACCCATTGTCCTGGTCCTGTTTCTCTATTCTAATCTATAATTTCCATTACCAACGAAGAAGGTTAAACTCTGAGCCCTTTGAGGACATCGAACCTTTTGCGAGTAGAACCCGAATGCGCGGTGTTACGCCGTCTTCTATTAACACTGACCGTAGCCTGATCCATGGGCCCCATTTTTCTTGGGAAGCGGAGAAACAAGATTTCTCGAAATCTCTGGCCTCCCAGAGCGTTTCACAGCCAGGTTGTAACACATCGCTGGCTTTTCCTCTAAACTTGAGGGCAGTAAATCTATGTCCGAGGAAAGACGACTGGCTAGCCGTTAATAACTCAACCCCGCGGCGTTTTTCTGCTTCGGAAACACTTCTCTCCCCGCCAAACGCCTTGTAAATACCTTTGTAAAAATCACCGCTCTTCACGTTTTTTCTGTATTGTTTTTCCGTAAAATGCGCTCGTTCAAGCGCACAAACGTTTTTCCTTTTTCATTTTTTTATTACATTTAATGGGTTGTCGAATACTGCGTGGTTTACAAGGAGATTTGTGGGCATCCGTGTGATGTGCAGTTTTGGTGCATTGAAAGAGTCCACGAACAATTTGCTTGTGTGAAATATTCGTTTCGAACAGGACGAGCTGCGATTTCAGATACTACTCTACGCTGAGACGCTACCAAAGATTTAAAGATGGCTGTCGGAGAACCTTTCGTCGTCACTTCCCATCACGCGATAAAAAGCGGCTCAAGGAAACAGCACACCAGCTGACTGCTTTGACACCAACACCTGTAGAACGTGTTCTTGCACAGAACATACGAGAGAGGCTGACGTGGGCTGTTAGAGTCACACAAAAGAAAAAATAGAAATAATATTTAAAAAAAAACACAGAGAAAAGTGTGCCAAAATGGTGGAAGTGCAGGCTAGTGCCAAAACTGTGGCGAGCTCCCAAAATCGTGCCATAAGAATCGTGTTCGGACTATCATACAGACCAAATACTGTCACCACAATGTATCGTATAGTGTTCTGAACATAACGCACAATGCCACTGGAGGCAATTTCATTTCATCCGTCCTAAACTGCAATGATATAAAACCAAGTATAGATGCACTAGAGCTGAAGTAAAATGTTTACTAAACTTGCCGCCTCCTAACATCAATTACGGATAATTAACTTTTCTTCATCGCAGTGCTTGTGAGTGGAAACGACTCACAGCCGGAAAAAAAAAAAGTTCATTCATGGGCTTGGTGTTCTTGAGTTAGTGTCTGTATACCTGCATATAGCATTTCATTTCGTCCAGCATTGCACATAATTAGTTATCACTGGAGTATTTATTAATTATGCGTCATTATATTGTTCGGTTAATCACCGTACATTGTCCATTAACGCCTTTTGTAGGTACTAAGGAGGACCCGTCAGCAGAAAATTGTTCCCACTGGGTCCTCCCGATCTTGTACATTTTTGTATGTGAAATTTTCCTGCGCTACAATGAATAGTACGCGCGGAAACTTCATAGTACTGAAAGCCTGAGCCTGTTTTCGGTGAGCCTCACAGAAAACACGATACAGCACAAAACCGGCTGTACACTGTGCTGTGTTTCCTGCGTCTTTTCTCCAACAGCCACAACAGATGCAAGGTGGGTATGCAGGTTCAGATAGGCGGGCATCAAGTCTTCTCGTTCCAATACACGTATACGCTGCACTATGAACATGTTGAAGGAGGCCCTTCCTTATACGGTCGCGCATCGCTCCCCTCAGAATTTCGGACTTTTCCCTAGCTACGCTGCCAGGCCCTACACAACATAGTCAGGTGACAAAGGAACTTGTTCAGTTCCTGCGGATCTGTGGCCTTCTGGATGAACTGTGATCAATTACGCGTTTGCTTTCCTTTTGTTTGTTTGTTTTTCTTTTTGTTTGTCTTTCCTTTTTCTTTTTCCCCCCTAGCTAGAGTCACTAAATAAGCTTATTTAGTGACTCTAGGAATAGCAAGCTGCCGTAGAGCAGTCTAACCTTTCCCTCCCATTTTTTTTATATAATAAACATATCCTCCCTCCCTTCCCCACCAGATGACATCGGTCATACGTGGCTCTCCATAGCCACTGGTCTCGAAAGAGGCTTCTATATACCTTGCTTTTTTCTGTTTCTATCTAGCTTGGAAGGAAAGAGAACTTCGAGGGGTTTCTCATATTGATTCTTCCTTGAGCAGAATCGGAAGGAACTCTCTGCCGCTGATGTATTTTGTTTAGCAGAGCGTGGCCTATAAATAATAAATCCGTAAATAAATCCGCAAATAGAAGCTGCAGAAGAGGAACAAGTTTTTTTGCTGACTAGTCCCGTCCTATTCTCGCCCGGGTTCGGAATGCTCGTTGAGGTCGACGAACTTTGCTCTCTCCCTCGGGAATTTGTGTTGACGATGCATATACAATAATTCGAAAGATTCCCGCCTCTTATAGGGTCGCGAAGCAACTGTGGCTGCACGCGGCGTATGCAGTCGCGGACAGATGGAGAGGGTACAGCACGAAGGATTTGGAGGGGGGGCAGGAGGGGTTAGTACGCGACCCGGGCTGATTTTAGGGGGAAGTGTGCCGACATTAGTGTGGAAAGTCTGCTCGGAAAACCCAGGAAAGTCCTCAGACAGCGCAGCCGGTCGTGGAATTCAAACCCACCACCTCCCAGTCTTTTATCTACTCGGCAGTGCTGCTGATTGCTAAAAAAATAAAAATGAAATAATAATAAAAAATATATAATTGTCCGGAGGGTTAAAAAAGGAATTTTCTCGGTTGATGATACGCTCACCCGCGCTCTGTCGGTAGAACATGATCGTGTTGTCTCTTGCCATTCCAAATCAGTGTCAATGTCGGTGTGCGTATACTGTAAAAAGCAGAACATTTCTCCAAGAGAAGAAAGGTCAGTGTGAACATACATGTAACACGGCACGTCGCCCCTTTTTTGTTCCCCCTCCCCACGTCCCCCCATTTTTTTCTCTCTCTCTCTCTTCTGCTGGGGGACTGATGACATGCGTCATTATTTTGTTCCCACTCACTTTTACAGTGTGCGAAAGCCCGGTTTAGATGTACCTCTCCGAAACATTCTTTACCCAAAGGAGACTCGATCGCAATTTATTTCGTTGGTTACCACAATCACGGTCCCTCAACTTACATTTTCTTCTCCTTCTTCTTTTTTTTTTCAGACGAAGATATAACAAAGACAAGGGAAGCAAGCGTGGACAGACAAAGAGGTAAATGAATTCAACAAGAAAGGAGAAGAAAAATCTGCTTCTGAATCTGACATTGCCTCTCTTGGAACAACTACTACCATAACATATCAATGTGTGTAGTAGCTGCCTCTGAGCGAGGCACAGTAGTGTAGGCTGCCATGTGGCCAAAGGCGCTACGCTAACTGCAGAAGAGCGTTTTCTTTTTTTTTCTTTTTTTTTATAACTGCTCTCCTTCCAAACACACGACAAGGTGACTGTGGTGTTGACTCGCTAACACCTAATTTCACGAGTGAAACTTGTCTCCATCCGATTTCAGACACATATGCCAGCTGCGCTCAGAATTGGTTAAAACGAAATATCCATTCTTTTTCGTTTCTGTTATAACATCAGTACGATGCAGTACGATGCACGATGAAGTAAGCTCTAATGAGAGCACGACAGAGAAGTTCCAAACCTAATTCATAGGTTCAATTTGTAGGCAAAACAGACATGTTTCTCTCTCTTTTTTTAACATTATTTGTCTGTTTGTTTTATGCACATCCTATGCGAACCGTGCACTCGACCAGCACCAGCTACGATAATACAAAATCTTGTTTTATCTCGTAATGGAACACTTGTGTAGCACTAGATTTCGTCACAAATTCCAAAATGCTTCCTATTTTTGAACCTGAACTTAAAACATGTCAGCTCTTAAATTAGCACAGAAGTCATTTCTAACACCCTGTTTTCTTTCTATAAAACTGTTAAGTAGGCCAGTAAAATGCACCATGCGAAGTAATTCACACCACAGAGTCATAATTATCGCAGAAATTGAACTTAAAGTACGCCGCATAAAGCGACCGTGCGCAACGGCGGTGGAGAGCAGTACCAGCCTGTGTTCTGCTTGGAACCTCGCGCTGACGCTATAAGGAGAACGCTTTCTGATTGGTCTAGAGAAATGTTGTCTGCTACTCCTCTGTCATCTACTACTCGGCTGTTCGGGGTTCTGAAAAAGCCTTTCTCCTGGCTCGGTAATGATTCGGCCGCTCCTTCTGTCCCCAATTCTCCGGGAGAACTGGCAAAACTGGTTTACGGCGGCAAATGGACAAGGCGCCCACTGACCGGCGAACCAGAACTACCAGAACGAATTCTCCTTCTAACGTCATCGGTGACGTGGCATCATACCTTCTCCTACTCGTAATACCCGGAGTGGCGAGTTAAGGGTGAAGGCGCGGACCCACGTTTATGTGAATTTTTTCTGGGAAACAAATTGCACACATCAAAACCTTTAGCGCCATTCGGTAAAATGACACACACACTTTCATCAGACGTCTTAATCTGAAAATTTTTTGGAGGGCCCTCTGTATTCCTTTAAAAGATAACGATGATAGTGGTTGAACTGTTTTCCAGCTACATGTACGAACGTAAGTGGGGCCTGACATTTTGGGGTTAAACCCCCGATACCTGCCGATTTTTCCTTTCCGAATCAGTTTAGGACCAATTCCGGTTATGCACGATTTCTCCCAGAATTCCAATAACGTATCGCGCATATAATTTGGAGCAATACGGACGTACGGCTTATGTAAATATTATTTCCGAGTACAACAATAAAGTATGCGAAGCACATTGAATGTTACAACGTGTGGTGCTTGTCACTATAAATAGTGATGAATGCATGTTTGACCAATACATGCAACTTAACTGCGGACCGCTTGGCAGAAAAAAAAAAAGTAACGATAACTCTCGAATGTATCAATAGCGCCCGATTTTACCTCGAATTATAGTCGTATTCAACTTAAGAAGGAACAGAAATCTAGTCCGTCAACTACGTACGCCGTTGGAGATAATGAGACGCAACAGCGCGCCAGGAGAAATACTGCAGCGCCACCATTCGCCCTCACTAGGAGAGCGCACTTTTTGCCGCAGCGTAGTCTCATGCGGCCAGTCTCAGTCTCTGTCAGTGAGTATGATGGGTTACATTAACTGGCTCAGGGAGGGAGGGTGGCCTCTCTATGTCCAGCCATCCCATCCGCGGCGCAGAAATATTTTGAGAGTTGACGGATTAGGTTTCTTTTCCCTCTTAAGTTGAACAAGGTTATAGCGATTTCAAAATACCTCCCCCCCCCCCGAATTCTGGGAAAGGCATTTCGCGCGAAAATGTCAGACCCAAAATATAAGACGCAATATTGGAGCGCCAGAATATTCCCCTTTCTTCCACCTCCGTTTTCTTCTGCGTTTCCTGCTTCGATCTTCTCGTTTCCTCTACATCTTTTCTGTCTCTCTCTCTCTCTCTTTCCTCCTTTCTCTTCCATGTCTCTCTCCCTTGCAGTCGACAGCCTACCCCTCTCCCTATGTCCCAGCTCCGACGGCGAACTCTCCCTCTTCCCTCTCTCCCAATCAGCCTCCACGCCCATGAGCAGTCTTGTCCTCCAGCTCCAGCGGAACTTGAGCGAAGACTTCAGCCAAAAGATGCTCGAATGGGAACGAATCAAGGCGTCCGGTGTCGCTTCCACTGCCACAACAAAGGACAGAGCGAAATCCAAATCCGAGAAACTCAAGGGCGAACGCCAGTCCAAACCCGCTAAGCCCAAGCTCAAAGACTTAACGTGGCTCAACAAAGAACTGCACAAGATAGAGCGCGAGAAGGAAAGATTGGCAAAGGAGAAACGGAAGTACGAAGAACGTTCGGCGAGGCTTCAGCGCTTGAAGCACACGCTATTGTCTTCCGGGGAGAACAGAAACGAGATCCTGGTGCGGACGTCGGCGGGCGAGTTCCGGTTCGAAGGGATATCGGACGCTTTCACCAAGAAACTCTACGAGTGGGAAACGAAAAAGGGTGTTGTTCCAGAGCTGTCCACGATAGCGCTGCTCGATGCGAGCTTGTCGGGAGAGAAAGGAGTTGGGCTTCCAAGGGGCCTGTCGCGGTCTGATTCGAGCATCGCGGATCAAGCGTCAACGCACCATCAGGCATCGCACGGGTCCACAAGCTCATTGCCGTCAATGAAGCCGGACTCTGGATTTAGTCAGGAAGAAAACGTGCAGCCGTCGCGAGCGAACTCGGAGCCTGATCTCTCCACCCCTCACGGACAGGCCAGAAGAGATTCGTGTCTGTCCCGAAGAAGGCACTCTCAAGACCAGAAATGGGTAAGCAGGAAGGATGAAAGCATCAAAACGTGTGCACCTGATGGTTCATATGTACGGTGCTGTGCCGCTGCTAGCGTGTTCTTGTGAAAGAGAAGCTTGCGTCAAGTGGCCATATAGAGCCATGTGTGTCATGCATATAAGCACGCAGCTACACATGCCTTTAAGTATATTTTCGGTCGCTTTCGTTATGACAAAATTTGGAAACCATAGAGTTAGCTATGTCACCATGCTTGCTGTCGATCGTTGAGGTTTGGCTCAAAGATGTAAAGACTACGGCACACCATTTTCTCATAGCCAATCCGACGTCTACTCTAGCGATGAAGCAATTAATTTACTGTCAAAGAATGAACACAAAACATCCAGATGAACAAGAAGATGTGGGTTCGATCCCTACAGCTGGCTAACCTTTTCAGTGACTTTCATCTTTCATCTTTCATCCAGATGAAGGCTTTAAAGCTATCCTCGGAGGAAAAAACGTAGGAATAAAGAAACGTGAATGAACCTACAGCGTTCCAACGTTCTTTCTGGAAGCCAGAACATTGCTTATGAAAGGTGCTGAATGCTAGCAATAATTAAGGTGCTTCTAAAGCCTGCAGGGGAGTACGGAGCGTACGTGAATCCGGAAGTGACGTGGCTCATCGATAGTGGTTCCGGCGAGCTGGCATTAGAGGAGGATGACAGACGGTTGACCAAGTCTCCAGAGAACCAGGACTACGACGAAGCAGATGTCAAAGCAACAGAGGATGGTTACTACGTCCTCTTGGAGGAGAACATGCTTCTTCTAGAACAGCTCAAGGCCAAAGAGGACCTCTGCAGGCAGATGGAGAGAGAACTGCAGCTACTGGATGCCAGACTCGGTGACGTCAGCGACAGGCATCGACAGGAGATTGGTATGTGTCGTTGCGGTCTTTGCCATGTGCTTTCATCCTGGCATTCGCGCACTGGTACCTACTGCTAAGGTGAAACTGTGCTTACTCCAGTTGGGCTACCCGAAAAGATGGCGTGGCTCTACATAGCGTTTTTCTTTATTCTTTTTTTTTTTTTACGTATCGGTACTAGTTCGTCGCCTACCGCTGCATTCCCTCCAGTATCCCTTCTACTGTGCTCGCGGGTTTGTGCCCACCCTTTTCCAGCCACGTGGTACTTGTCATCCCTGTGTTAATTTGTATCCTTTACCCTTTCCCTTTTCTTATGTTCACGTGCGTGCCATCCCAGTTTATATATATTTGTAACCGCAATGCTGTTAGTTTTGTACCTGACGAAATGCAGTCCACTGCGTGAAAGCCTGTATGCATTAAAGGAAAGCATCAGTGTTTTATATTTTTGTTTGTACTTTTGCCAAGTGGATCTTGACCCAACCCTTTACATTATTCAAATGCCTTTGGATCAAATACTACACCAGTTTACATTTGTGGAGAATCGGTGTTGTGAGAAGCCAAACAGAGCATTCCCTTTCTTTTTCTTTTTGTATGCCCTTCGGAGGGTCGACACATGGAGGCATTAGCAGACAGTGAATAAAATGTATCTACTGAAAACGTTCTTTCAAGTGAAAACACTGGCAGCCGGAGTCACACACCAAGTTTGTCTGTCCAGATATCGCACCGTCGTTTTAGTCCGTGTGTCTTTCCAGCGGCTAAATTTAGCGGAGGCGTGAGTGATGTCGAAATAATGATCAAAGAGGCGCAGGTAGAAAAAGTATCTTGACGGATGGTCGCGTCTAAGGTTATAATGTTACACATTTGACTACATGCAGCGCGTGCAAAGAACGACAACAATGAGTAATGGCTTAGGCAGGAAAGTTACAAGGCATATCTACCGTGCGACAGGTCAATGATGCAGAAAATGGGATCTGGGGTGCGGAAGATGTACTTACGAGTGAAGGACGCAGTTAGTGGCATTAAGTAGCCAAGTGGTCTCACACTTGTCCATAATGATGATGATGATGATGACGCTGCTGTAAGATAAGAGAAAAGAATGATTTCGTGTCAAGGAGGACAAAGACATTGCATGGCTTCATCGTCGTGATAATCAGCTACATGCGAATGCAAGAAAAGCGAAATCGTTCGTAGCATTTCAATTTATGTGAATTATAATCTTATGTTTTTATGACAACTTTATATCGCTTACGAGGAATGAACAAGTAAACTAATGTGAATACAAAGACATTTAACAAACTGGTCTTTCTGTGTATTAAGCTGGACAACACATTTTGCACGACCGGAAGCTGCACGTCACGTGCTATTTTGTCCCGGAAGCAGTTCATCTACCTGCCAATTACAGCTGAACACGATAAAAGAAGAAATAATAATACAAAATAAGAGAAGAAGAAAGATCAATACCGTATCGGCACAACTACATCAGTTTCAGTCGTCTTTTTTTTTTTTTCGTGCTATGAGTTTGTCAAGATTATAAGGTTCATTTGATCGTAGATCGGTACCGTGAACGGCTGTGGGAGGCACACCGACCGGCTCTACTTCAGTTCGGGTTTCGGGAGTCCCAGGCCTCACTTAAGGTTCTAACCGAGCTCAAGTCGCGAGTGGATGACCTGGAGCGCTTCGGTAGAAGGTTCTACGACGAGCGACGAACCTTGCAGGTAATTGCACTGGAATGATCACCCATACACCCCCTTTAACTGTATAAAAAAAAAAGTTCGAATAATCCTTCTATATCACTCAAATACCTCCCTTACCTGCTATTCGGAGCATGAGTGCGTATCTGTCTTTATATTTTCTTTCTAACTTATCAAATAAATCCCGTACTGCTACTGATCAGTACTATGTCACTGATCGTATGAATGTGTGTAAAAGTGTGTCTAATGTGTGTAAATGCGCTAAAAATGTGTCGTTTATGTTTTAACCCGCTTGTCCGCGTCCCTTGCTTCAGTTCCACTCAAGTGTGCTCAAGAATGTGTGTAAACCGGAGATGTAAAACCGCACACACACAAAAAAACTATGTTTATTCATCATCTGTATGTTTGTCACGGGAACGCATAGGAAACTTTCGTCCATTCTGTGTAGCTCTGAGACGTTTTCAACGTTAATGGTCGTGGTTCAGCCGTTCGTACTGCATGTCAGTGGCACTTCAAGACCCAGCTCTATGAGTTAAATGTACTTTCTCCTGGTATGGTTTCGTATGTCTTCTGTTGGCACATATACAAACGGGTTATTGCACAGCGTACACCGTAATCCAATTTTGAAGAACATACTACACTGGCCGAACTGAATGTCGTGATTACACTGCGTACGGACAGACAACAGAGAACATAAAAAAGAACACACAGAAAACAGCACGCGGGGCTCCAGTATGTCTGAAGCCAAGTATTTGCGCATGGTCAGTGGCCGACTCTTGTAGGACCACATGCGATACCAGAGCGAAGACCAGCTGCGGCTCAGCAGGGACGTGGTAGCCAGCATCCGAGACTTACACTGCCCTGGAGCTCCGGACGCCCTCCAAGGCCTCGAAGGTAAGCGTATACAGTGCTGGACAAAAGTTTACAGAACACGCTCCGGCGCATTCCTTCCTCAGAGCGACACGCTGGCAGCGAATGGTAACGTACGGACCTACAAACAGGTGACTGGGTCACCTAGGCACATGTCTGTAGCTCCGTACGGTCCTATTCGATGCTAGCGTATCACTCTAAGGAATGAATGCGCCGGAGCGTGTCCCGTAAACTTTTGTCCAACACTGGACAATGCATAATTCTATTGGAATGAGGTTAACATCATCTTGTATAGTATCCGTATAGCTCCGTCCATGTCCCATTAAACGCCATCGCACAAAATCATGAAGCAGCCAAATAAGTTCCTCTTGACCAGGGTGGAAAAAAATCCGGCTATTTTAAAAAGATCCTCTCCAGTGGGCTTTTTTGGATAAAACCCGGATATTTTTGGATACTTGTGGAGAATATAGACAAGCCTCGAAATGTGACAGAGTAAAAAAGAATCTGTTTTGCTGTTCTTTTTGATTTCGGATGACCTCTCATAGTTTCGGTTTATGGAACTGCCTGTCCCAGTAACAGTGAATGAGTTTCCATGGTTTTCCGAAAGGTAGAATCCCATGCACGTGTGGTGAATGGTGTAGACGTTACACGCCTGGTGGATTAGCTGTCGTACTTCAGTCACAATACCTCCAGGAAGCACAAGAAAGCCTCTCCCTGAATGGGCAGAAGTAGAAGAAAACGGGAAAAAAGTTAAATCTTAAAAGTTCAAAAAGTCAACTTAAAAAGTTAGAAGTTAGTGTTGCGCGTGCCTGGCCTTTTGTAAACAGCCAACACTACAATAAAATAAAGGAGGAGTTTTCCGTGTGACGTTGAATTAAGATTGTCTTTCACGTCGCATCTGGACAAAATCTCTAAAAAAAATCCGGATTAAATTGTGTGGATAAAATCCCAAAAAATCCACCGGATAAAATCCGTGTGGATTAAATCCAATCAACCCTGCTCTTGACACGGGACAGACGGACGGAGTGACACCTTTAACTCATCTTGGAGCGACGTCTTTATTTCAGGGCCAGAGAGACGGAGCAGCTCGGTGTCCTCATGGAACTGGCAGCGCTTCGTTCACGTGGAGAAACTGGCCCTGGTCCAAGACCTGCTGGGAAAACTCTTGCGACTGGTACGTGCGTGGTATACTCCACACAGACTCGCAGCTGCTTGTATGATCGCAATGCGCGGAATGACGCTTCAAATAGACTCGGAAACAACGACAGCGCACGAGTTCCATTTGTGTTGCAATGGGTGCGAGCAACACGCAATCCATGGGAGTGCGAATGCTGGGGTCTTAGTTGGACATGTACGGCGAAGAATGGTTCAAACTGTATCCTCAAATGTTTGCAGACGTACGTTGCTTGAGCGTGCTTCTAATTGGAGGGTGTATATTGTTCTGGATGGTTCAGTCAACCGTACACAAAGAAACGACCCATCTGTGGGCACTTTCTTGTTAAAAGAGTTGCTTACTTGTGATCGTGTCTGTGTCGTCCCTAATTGTGGTCTACCTCGGCCAATTCTCGTTGTTTACGTCGTTTACAAATCTGCCTGCCACGTGTCTGAATGAGAGAGTGAGTGAGAAAGATGTAAGAGAGAATGGGAATAGCGTGGTTGGTAGCGTGAAATCAGCGCGTGAAATCAATATCAGCGTGAAATCAATAGCGTGAAATCAGCGGCAAACACAGAGGACTAAGGAAACGCGGACAACGCTGAACGCTCAAAAATATCTGCGGAGAAAGTGCCACAATAGCTATGCGAGAAACTACTATGTGAGAAAAAAAGAAAGAAAAAAAAAGAGAAGAAAATGACTTGATTTCGTCAATACTGACTAATACTGACGAAGCGCCATTGCTTTCGTTTTGTTCACTCGCTTGATGCGGTAAGCTTCAAATATGACGCAACGCACCATGAACAGCACAAAAGCATTACCCTCGGCGGGATTCGAACCCGCAATCCCCGGTTTAGGAGACCGATGCCTTATCCATTAGGCCACGAGGGCGGCTGTGCCATTTTGACTTTTTAAAGGGGATGTGATCCTTCAGCCCCACCGTTATGCTTGCGGCTGTGCCATTTTCTTGTGTGTTTCGATAAAGGTGGCTACATCTAGGTTTCCATACATCCATTCATCCATGTGAAACGAGATTGCCATAATGGGCAGTAATTGTTAAAACGATATAACGAACAATGGCAATTGTGTCGTGAATTATATCGTATGTTAGCATTTATGTGACAAAGGGGAAAGAAAAAACGTTTATGCACGTGCCTCATTTGCGGTTTCATCGTAAAAGGTGGCGGTCAGAGATTTTGCTGCATTTTCAGGCCCAGGAAATAGAAATGTGTGCTGCCGAACGTGCGCACCAGCTTTGGGTTCTACGGGGTGAAATACTTCAACGAGACCTGGTCAGCGCCCGAAACCTCCACGCAGATATTTACCCGTTCCAGAGGGTGGCTTCGACGCGTGCCCCGTGGGGGCGCTGCCGTTCGATGCCCAAGCGATCCTTCAGTGACGGGATTATTCAGCATTTAAGAAATTCCGTAAGTGGTATCGTGCTTCAAAACAGGCTTCTACGCAACAGCATTTTAAACGCTGAGAAGTGCATGCTCAGTTTTGTTTTTCTTTTTTGAAACAAGGGAGAAAGGTCGCCCGAGAAATAATAAACCCTGACTTGTGTGAGCTATACTGCTTCTATGTTCAAGTTCACAATCCCTTTTATGATGTGCGTTCATGCTATCGTGTTTGTTCAAAGACACTTGTTTGCTCTTGCCATTTATGCGTGCACACCAAGACTTATTGTGCATGTGCTTCGTTACGAAGTTACCAGAGATGAGGAAGTTACTCGACAAATGGAACCCGTTACCAGTTAAGTTACTGTGAATAAAGTAACTAAGTTACTAAGGAAGTTACAGGTAATGAAAGTGAACTTGAAGAAGTACTTTGGAAAAGTAACCAGTTGCCCTCAAGCTACCTATTATTGAATATACACTTTTTCGTTCTTGATCTTTCTATAATTATTTCAAATCTTGATCTCACAATGGGCGGCGCAAGACATTTTATGATAGTTTTGATATACGAAAACTATACCAATATTTGATATGACGAAGGAAGTGTGTCTTTCTGTTCTGGGACGCATTGCATAATTTTGATTTCGTAATAAGGTTCCTCAACGGCGCAGAAAGAAAGTACTCAAAGTTTAGGTTCCCATGAGTGTCCTCTACGCACATTTCGTAAAACCGCAACAAGCTTTAATCTTGCTACGCAGCGCCCTCTGCCATTATAAACGTCACCTCGTCGTTATGACGGATCTCACCCGAGTCTCCTGAGGTACGGCCAAAACAGAATTTGTAGCATTCACCGCGCACCAGCGACACGGGAGCGGACAGTCAGAGGTGCCGTGCACGTACAGCTCTCGGCAGAGTTAACTTGAACGCCACTCCGGCTTGCGAACCCTGGTGGTGCTTTGTAGAAATAACGGCCAGTTAGAGGGGTGATCCTGGTTATGAAGACGTTGTTCTCTGCTAGGCTCTGCCAGGGTGGACTTCTTCGCGCTTCTCTGGCTGGAGCGGTGTTCAAGTTAAGTTTGACGCGAGCCGTACGACCTGCGCGCACGTGCTGTCGTCTCATTCGAGAGGAAGGACGCAGCTTGCCATGTTTCTAAACCAGAATCGAACAAAGGGGATTAACCCCAAGTTACTTTGAAAACGTTACCTAAAATAGAAACGAATTCCTCAAAGAAGTTACTGAAGTTCAAAAGCAACGGGCTAAGGTAAAAGTCACCGAAAAAAGTAGCTTAGTTACGGTAACGAGTTACCCCAACACTGCTACTTACTTTTGCTATAGATTATCACATTATAAAGTAGCAGAGTTTATAACTAATACACTACGGTGCAGCCAAGGAGCATCGCTCCAGTTTTCCCTATGAAACAGAACGTACGTACTACTAACAGCTACAAGAGAGAGGGTGCATTCAGCAGTTTAGTAGAGCACTTCTAAAATTTCTGTGAATAGCGTGGCCACACCTTGATCAAGCTCAATCTTCTACAGAGGGAAGACACCGACAATCCGCTGGCCATCAATGACAACCTTAGCCGAAAGAGTAGAACTGATTTCTCAGAATGGCAGCTGAACACAAGCGCCGCGCAACTGCTAGAAACAGTTCAGCAATTAGAAACGGAGTTACTAGGACTACTTTGCGATGGTATGTAGATATTTTCCTTGTATATAGCGCAAACATTTTTGACCTGCCATGCGCCCTTGACGACAAACGTGTTGTATATACTTTCCTTCCAGTCATGAACACTGAAGCCAACGAACAGCAAGAATGCATCGGAGAACAAGAACAACCAGCCCTGGAATCAGGCGATGTACGACACGTGCACTTTGGATGCATTGCACACATTTTAAACAATGTCTCTTGTTGACTCCGCCCTGTGGTTTCTGAAGGAAACCATCCCATGTCCTTTGAAAGAAACATTGGTGTGACCACTTCAAAGTAATTTGGATGAAGGATGACCCACAAAACGCGAGGCTCAGGTTGTGTTACACAAACGCGCATGCGATCCGTAAAAGCTCTGGCAGTGCAGTATTGGTCAAAATAATGGACGAAGTCACTTTGAGGACAAATAGATATATGTAAAACAAACTACATATAGATGGTATATTTATCGTCTCGTGATTCGTTTCAACTGTAACCGATTGTGATTAGTTCGGATTGTGAGCACTCGTTAGCTCATTGGCTAAGTATGACGCGAAGGTGTTCAGCTCATTGAACGCGTACACTGAACACGTGATGTTAATCTCCATCGCACTTCTCTACTGCATAATGTGCGTCAAGAACAAGATGCTACCGATCTGAGCAATGAGCGAGGCAGGATGCAGTTGCTGAAGAACACTTTTCTTACTTTAATGCTTGGAAATAGTAATAATAATAAATGTATTATATATAAATCAGGGTGTCGAACCGAACCCGAACCGAAAACCTACCCGAACAGTTTTTTGTCTGAACCGAACCCGAACCGCAGTTTTCATGCCACCGTTGAACCCGAACCGGAGCAGAACCGTTAAAAATAATAGCGGTAACCGGTTCGGCAACAAAACGGTTCGGACAGAAAAGAAGTCAGCATAAGAGTTCCTCTCAATCCCCGAACGCAAACACATTGGTACTATCATCACGCGTCCATATCATGGATTTCGGAAATTTTCACCTAGCAGTCAAACCAGGACGTATAGTAAGTATCTTTCAGCGTCTTTTTAACACGTTGAAGCGCAGTTGTCCTTGTGAGCGCCGCGGCTAGCGCCCCACGCACGCGCTGCGGCGTCTACTCTTGAGAGACGAGGCGCCACGCGGACGAATGAAACAGGAATGGATTATGCCAGTTATGTAGCTCTGTAGGACGAATATGTGATTAAGCAAGCGCCCATCATTTGCCTTTGCACGTGAGCAGTAAAAATTAAACAGGTCAGAAACATGAGAAGTGGAGAAGGAGCGTACGCAGAATGGTGCTTGTTTGATTGGTCGTGGTTTGAAAAGTAAATGCAGTTCTGCTTATTGGTAGTGCAATTGTGTCGTGAGACATTGCCTTTGTGTTGTGGGTTAACTAGTACACTGCTGCGAGCTCGGACAGAGTAAGGCTGGCAGGCTTATTTTCGACATGCTTCAGTACGGTTTCAGATCGATTGACGCTGCGAATGCAGTGTGCCGGCAAGCACCGTCGTCTATGTAACGCTGTCCATCTTATTGGGCTTCCTTTAAGTGTATCTTGCTGGCACTGTGCGTGTGAAAAAAGAGATTTTAGTAACAGAAAGTAGCAGGACTACACCGCTTCATCAGCGTGGACCCTATTTGCAAGAAGTGTTCATCCATTTCTCTTTTTTTTCTCGCTATAAAGGGAGTACCTGACCGCTAAAAACGTCAATGCAGACAACAGCAGTAAGCTATTAGCCACGCATTTCCTGATAAAAGCAGTTTTATGGAACATATAAAATGGAAGCTTTGAACCGGTTCGATTTTTGGCGTGGCCGAATCGGAACTGAACCGGAACGAAATCAAAGCAACCCGAAGCCGAACCGAACCCCTATTTTTTTGCGGTTCGACACCCTGATATAAATATACTTGCTAAGGTGCCCATTAACAAGCGTCAGATGTGTGAAATGGTCCACCACCGAAGAAAGACCAAAATAAATATTACAAACAACCAAAGGGGATGACATTATGAGCAGAATACATTAGGACTTGACATCGAGTGAAAAAGGTAACACGTACCAAACTACAAAGTTAAAGCTGAACAAACAGCATTGAAAAATGTGTCATATGGAGCAAATATATGTCTACATCGTGGTTCCAGCAACGACTATTCAACCATGTTAATTGGGGGTTTATCGGACATATCTTGCATAGATGGTCAAGACACGCCGTTCGCCAAAGGAGCCTCTTCTGAGGAAGGTGGAAGCCCATGCGTTTTTCCTCACATGGAGTCGGCTATACTTGATGTACTTATCCATTTTGCAATCGCAGGTGTCCTCTGAAACTCGAACTGACGACGGAACAGGAGGTGAGGCGAGGTCGTCCCTGGCCTCCTCGGAGAGTCCCATCCGGCCATCGGAAAGCGTCTCAGCAAACGCAACCGTACGACACAACAGTGCAGACAACGTGAGCAGCGTATCCGGCCACGATGGGAGTGAGAGTTCGAGCCTCAACGACAGCGAACGAGTCTCTTTCGTTCTACGTCTACCGCGAAAGAGCTGGACAAGGACGAGAGAGACGGTGTCATCGTCCTCCGACAGCTCTTACCTCGAAGACGAGACTTTCACTCGAGCCGCGTGGTCCTCGGGGAAGAATCGTTTGGAGGCAGCGGAAAGGAAACAGGATGCGACTGAAGCTTTTAATTCACCTATCAGGTATCCACAGCTGAACCCTTCTCTAGGTCTGTTCGTTCGCACCAGGTGTGCAGCGCAGTTTTGACGCTTCCTCCTTTATCGAGCTGTGTGCGCGCGCATGCGTGGTAGAGTGTCGAGTTGTAGCAGATCGGAAGCACTCTACGAAAACGATACGACAAAGGAAACTTTCGAGTCAAAGATCAGCAACGTGATGTAAGCCACTTCGAGGGGATAGTGCGATTGGTTTACCGTGCTTTCGGAACCATTAGTGAGTTTTAGTGAATCATATGCTATTCCCCTTTGCGTGCGTAAGGGATAGCGTACGAAGCACTCAAACACTCAAACATCTTCGAACTGTAACTGCCTGCGTACCGAACGCTCAACACTCCGTAAAACATGGTATCGCGGAAGGACGCTCTTGCGACAAGATGCGTAATCCAGAGAATAGGGTTCTTTTTTTTTATTCCGTGTTAGCGCCGCGAAGCAACTGTGGCTATGAGCGACCTACAGACGTTTGCAGATGGAGAGAGGACAGCAGGGAGGAGTGGGGGACAGGGGGGTTAATATGCGTCCTAGGCCGACTTCAGGGGGAACTGTGCCGACATGCGTCGGGAAACTCTGGAAGCACAACCATGGGTAGGATTCGAACCCACCACCTCCGAGTCTTCAGCACGACCTTCGCTACCATCAACGAGCGGGACGCCTTAGCCCGCTCGACCATGCCGCTGGTGAGAATGGGGTTCTCTTGGAGCACCTTCGCTTTCTGAACCCTGGCTATCAAAATATCGTCATCACTTGATGCAACGTCGCCAGTGTATGGTGGCAGAACTCAGCGCAGGCCCCCTCCACAAAGTTTTCGTTTTTAGCTTGGTATTGTACAACTCTTGCACAAGAATGATGATCGTAGCTCACGTCTAGCGCACAGGACAGAGGTCTCTGATCTGCACACCCTCCAGAAACCCTTCCCTTCCTTCAGAGAGCACGAAATGAGTACTGCAAGTACCGCTGCGCCGTCTCTGTAGCAGACGAATTTTCACACCGCGCGGCTACGGTGGTTACGGACCTGATTACGTCACGCGAGGCCTCCAAGGTCACCACGCACCGCCCATGGCTGCTTTTTCAGGGCGCCTTGGTATATCTAACTGCGTCACCGCACGGCGAAAACCCAAGCAGCACAATGTACTGAAAGTCGAGTGCAATAGGGGTGGCCGGTATGTGTCTCATCAATGTTCCTTAGTTTCAAGAGTCTGTTCAAGGTCTTCCACCTACCCGTCCACCCCTATTGCACTCGACTTTCAGTACATTGTGCTGCTTGGGAATATTGTGCATGGTGGCTCCAGATTGCTTGATGAATGAGCATGGTTTCCTGCAATGCTAAAAACTGATACGACAGCAGTGACGCGCAACTTCTTATCATACGACCTGTGTACAACCATACCGATCCCAACACTTCGTACCGGTACTAAAGAAGATTTACGACTATTTCTTTATACTTTGCAGGTTACGAGATGAAGTTTTTGAAGAACCCTCGTCGGCATCGTCCGTCGAAGCAGTCTTCTCTCTGCCCTACCCCTGCCATGTTTATTCGGGGACGGGAAAATTCAATGCTGTACTCGCTGAAGAAACAGCCGATATGCTGAGGGATGCCGAAGGCACTTCGCGCTTTGGCTGCAATGAAACTGCCGAGGCCACTGTGACGCTATGTCAGCCACGCGTTGCTGAGGTCCCCATCGAAAGAAATGCCTCTTATGTTAATGATGGAGATTCATCGAATAGCGAAGGGCCACCAGAGGTTTCCGAAATAGGAAAGATGGCAGCACGAGGCGAAAGTCCAGTGCTACGGTCCAAGAGTACGAGAAAGTTAAAGAAGGCAAAAGAAACCATCGGAGTGTCTCGAACTGAAGAACAACCACAGAGCTTCCCTTCTGTCAGTTCCACAGCCTCATCCCCTCCACTCTCGCCTGCCAAGATTATCAGTGACGAGGAACTGACAACATCAAAGCAAGAATCAGCCAAGCATGACGCCTATCACTCAGTGCTCACAAGAGGCCCCTCTACCGGATATGTACCTTCCCCTGTCCATTCAACATCGTCAACGAGTCCTGCATCACTGCTAAGTCCAGTGCCCAGTTACAGCCACATTCCACACCAAGGTGCTCTCTCACGATTCGAAGCACTCCACAGAGCCAAAACAGAGTTTTTTGCCAAAGAAGGTCCGGTAGTCATAAGCACCGATGTTCTGACGTCTAGATCACTCCAGGCGAGTACTACCTTTCCACAAAAAGGCTTTAACGTAGAAATCATGTCAAAAGTTGCGGAGCCGAGTGACGCGGGACACGCTGACCTACCACAGTGCGGCGCAAGTGTTCCAAGGGTGCCCAAGGAGGAGACTGTACCATCCCCGACCGTGAAAGCAACAGCGGAGGAACCCACAAGAAAAAAGTCAAGACAAGAATGTGGTCAAGCGGATAAGACCAGTTTCCTCTCGTTAAAGCTAAAGAAAAGTAAGAAGAAAGATTATTCTACCGTTGAAGAACTATGTCGACAAACCCTGACTGTTACGGTGGCTGAAAGAGAAGTGGCGGACAGTGGATCAGAACCAGTCAGCCCAGTCAGTCCTATCAGTCCACCGTCACCTTCAGAGCCTAGGACAAAAGGCATCAACAAGTGGCTTCCCATCTTCAGTACAAAACCGTGAGGACTTTTGCAACTATCTCACCAGTGTGCAAAATAACTATCTATAATAGCGTTGTACTCGGCGAGTCTTCACTCTGATGCATTTAGGAACTACACGGACAAACCCGGGTTTCCACCAGTGTTTTGTTGTGCATTTTGTACAACGCTACGGGACGACCGCAGAGCGTTGAAACTAGCGGTGCTGGTGCCTATAAGAGGGGTCCGATGGTCCAAAACGGCGGGAAGAGGCATGGAAGATAATACCGAAAGTATATGTGCCTCGAACGATGAAAAGTGCGCGCAGAAAAAAATAAAATGGAAAGCGCGCAACATTGTCATAATGTGCTATCATTACATAAATGTTCCCTCTCCTGGTTGCTTTCCTGGTGGTTTCATTCTAAAGCACTAGCTGGTTCTAGGTGATAGTTCTCAGACGCCCACTGGGCGAGTCCTTCAGGCCAGCTGAAGACTTGGTTGGTCATGATTCATGAGACAGACGACATGTCTGGGACATGCGAGAGTTATTCGACTGCAGTAAAGATGGCAACAGACATGCGCAGATGACCTGGACGAAGCCCACTAAGTGGTTTTCGAGAAATTTAATAAAGAAATAACACAGAAACTGTTCAATAAAAGTACGCAGTGACTAGCGTTACAACAACGGTCACCGCGACGACACGTTGTAGCGGCAACACCCGACTAGGGTTCAATGTCCCGCAGGTAGCGCCAGATAGGCCAGATGGTCACGCGTCCTAACTCTTCGCCTGCCCCCTCCGTTTCTGTGCGTATGGGGCTTAGACGGAAGTGCAGCTGATGCAGCAACGGTTGTTTCGCCTGCCGCATGGCTTCTGCCATGGCGCAGCGACCTAACCAACGGCTTCGCCGTCTGTTAGCCTAACCAACCTAACCTCACTTGGGAATTTACCAATAACAGCGTAATTCATTACTAGCGTACGCGCGACTTCCGGTTGGCCTCGTTCCCAGGAGTGGGGTCCGATATGGGAATTGTGCTTTTCTGGTGCTTTTCTTGGGAGGGGATTCCACAGCGCAGGGGTCAGTACGAAGGGTGAGGTGGAGGTGTTGCAAGTCCTGGCGAGGCGTATTTCAAGGTTAAAAGGCTCCCGTCTAAGCCTTCTTAAGGTGCCACTCCGGACTCGGAAAACAGCGTATATTTTATCTAGTCCATGAAAAGAGGGTGCCTCAAGGGATCTATACGCGAAATTTCAATCCTGTTTACGAACGCTGTTCATTTCTGTCAATTTTTGAAGATCTGCTGAGACTCCACAAGTTTCGATGACGCGAGGAGCGGGTGACGTAGTCGTAAGCCCATAAATTGCAATGATGTCATGTTCTGGAGACGGCACTCGTCTCCTAGCAACGACGCCGGCGTCCGGGTAGGGTCACGTGGTGGAGAAGGCACGTGACGCTGATCGAAAGAGGGGAAAATGGGAGAGATGTCTTCGCCCTCCTTCGTGTTTTCTCCAAGGTCGGAACGGTCGGATGATATGTCACGTGGGGCTCCACTAACAGAGTCCAAAAAGTGAGCCCCCCGGAAGACGCGAAGAGCAACAACGTTGCCAGACGAGGGCCGGGCGCTCCGTCGGAGCCTAACATGATGTCACAGTTCTGAAAAATAAAAATCTCTAGCTTTCGCGTCACGTAGAGCCAAAATATTTTGCAGGAATGTAAAGTGAGACAAGAAGATTTCAGTAACATAACTTTGGTAGGATTCTGAGGACACGAGATTTAGTCCGTAGTGGCTTCTGGCAAGGGACGAATGCCGTGCAGGAACTTCTACAGCAAGACCTGTCTATAAAAGACAAGCCTGAAGCGCCTGTCCTCAAGCGCTGCTCGTATATCGGAGAGTGTACAGGGCCTTCTACGAGTATCTCCTCAGTACAAGGCGGTTTTGGAGGCCTTCTCACAGACTCCAAAATTTATCTTTTTGTCATTTCTTGAAAGTGGAAATTTTCGTTTGCTTTTCCTGATCACACTTCGTTGAAGAGAGAGGAAGTCATCTCTTTGCAAACACATCAATAAACCCCTGCAGTGCGAATAATAAACAAAATATATACATTAATTTTACTCAATTTCAACTCAGAAATTAAGCTAAGATCATTTCAGGCTCCCTTGAACTTCATTTCTTGCAGCTTCAAACATTCATGTTCGGTGTTATAAGATGCAATGTTCGTACTTTCGGCACAAGGGCCGATCCAGACCCTCGTTTTATTTTTTCTTTTGTTTCTTGTTTTGTTTTGTTTGCGGGGGAGGGGCTTCTTTGACGGAGCGCGTAGTGGGGGAGGGAAGCGAGAGATCCAATGTATAAACTGGCGTGTGTGTGTTTTTTTTTGGGGGGGGAGGGAGGGGGGCGATCGCCCAACCAACACCACTTAGATAGTGAAAGCCTGCTCACTCGTCGACGTGACGTAACAACTAAGGGTCAGCCAATCGGGATCTTGCTTTCAACGGCCGTAGCCAATCACGAACGCGCTTTCAGCGGTCGTAGCCATAGAGACGAACCACCGTCGTCTGCGAGTAGTGATTGAACGTCCCCGCGTACTAGATGGGACAACTTGAAAATAAAGCGCAAAACGGTCCCATCTTACTCATGACTGATTTCCTGGAAAGCGTGTTGCACTTTTTGTCTACAGATTCAAGTCTACACGTTCTAAGCTAGGTGCAATCATTTGCGAGTACGGCGAATCGCAGTAGCAGACGAATTCTGACTTTATATGTCCACGTAGCGAAGGAGGGGAGGAGGCAGTAAGCAGGCCTTTTGTATCTAGGTGCCGTGCCCCCCCCCCCCCCTCGATCCGCCGCCACTCTTTGGGCATGATATCCAGCGAGACAGTGATTGGTCTCGTCTCTTGTCATCAGGGCCGGCGTTAGGGGTGGGGGGGGGGGGGGCGAGTAAGGCGACCACCTTAGGCCCCGCGCACGAAGCCCTCAACCAGGGATGACTTTTTTTTTAAATATCAAGTATGCAGTTAATCGCACGCTGGATCTTCGACTAAAACAGAAATGAGATAAGAATGTGTTATGTGCCATTCCGTCATGTGATGAGAAAAAGTCCCACTTTTTAGAAAAATCCGCCAACCCTGCAAGCTATACCGAGGATTTCGCACCCTTCTCTCCTGCTGCCCATTTCCCGTACTGCTAAAATCTCCCACTGCGAAAATCCTATTTCTAATCTCTTTATTACTGCTGGTGTGAATCAGGCCCCGTGATGTGCGTTTGCCACAAGCCCCGCACACCCCTTGCACCGGCCCTGCTTGTCATCATGACCGTTTATGACACGATAACCGCGAATTCATCCATCGCAAAATCTCGACAGCATCGGAACGGCTAAAGCTGTACACGTTTACGCCACGTGCTGTACGTACCGTCACCTGCTGCCGTCACTACAGTTATCCCTCGTTACCATTGTTGGAAGGCTGTCGTCAGTTCCCGTTGTTGAAGCGTGGATGTTGCCGTTACCGCGGTGTTGTAACCCAGCAGTTAGGGCTAGTGTTGTTTTAAACCTACGGGTGATGGTTACTGCTCTTTTAACGTTAGCCACTGCGATAAACGCAACGAGGCTTTGCACACGTTCAGTGTGTTAGTAGACAGCTGATAACGTCTTCGTGAAGCTACCGTGCCTACCGGAACCAATGACAGCGTTCATGACTCAGAATCCTATCACTTCATTGGGTGCGGTAGATACGGTACTCCGGGAGCCACGTTATCGCACGAGCGGTGTGCAGTCGTTCACTCGTAGGGGGGAGAGGAGTGTGCCGGTAGCGACACCAATGCAAACCACTTCGCGACCACATTCAAGCGATACCGGACCTAGCGCGGTGCGTTGGAACCTCGGACCTCGGAACCAGCGCACTCTCCCACCCCTCTGGACGAGTGAGCTCGCCCGCCGCTAGAGTGTCATGCCCACGTGGTCGTGGTGCTGAGGAGAAAATACTAAAAATACACCGCTCGCGCGAAATCGAACTTTTGCCCAGCACTGTACCGGTTTCATTGTTGGAAATTGTTTGGGAACATGTTAAAAGCAGTAAATGTCGCAAGAAAATTTTTTTTTTATTGAAGTCCAAAAGCGTGCACATGGACAACATACATGAGTCAAAGTACGTAAATCACCTGCCACGAGCTAAAATCCACGCAAGAGTCCGGCAGCTGGCAAAGTCTTTCCCACCAGACCAGGACCCTCACTGTGAAAATTCTACTCCTAAACGAGGTGCTTACAACAGGCGCAGTTAATACCGTACAAAGTGAGGGGCATCTTGCTCATGCAATGTGGAAACGGAAGCGTTCTGCTCCACAGGAGAAAAAAAAAAGCAAGAAGACTTTGGTCACATACAACATACCTGCACATTATTACAGAACAGCTGTTTCTTCTAGCGGCCGGTGCAATCGACAGACGCGTGACCACACCTAAAGCGCACTCCAACAGAGCACAGCAGGAACAGGAACAGTACAGCACTTTGCGGATGAGAAGAAAACAGATGTCATTGGCCTCGTGGCTACGTTTCAACGAGAAACAGGGTGGAATCATCAACATTCTTGCGCTGGAAGGTGAACTCCTTTCTTCCTTGGCCAACGGTAGCGAGGCACTCAAAAGATACGCCCTCTCGTACTGAACAGCCAAATCGTGGCTGCAGTTTTGTCAAAGTCATGAGATAGATGGGAGTATAAGTAGTATGCTTGTACCTATGTATACATATCGTATTGCCTCGAGGCTCATGTATCATGTGGACGTGAGCTTGACGACAAGCTACGCTGTAACCTTGTGAGGACAACAGATCATTGTTCAGATACGACCCTATGCGACAGGCAGTGAGCGGTTACATGTGTGGTCTGTAAGAGATGGCAATGTAGACATTTGCTTGAAGTCTAATAGTAACGCTCTCTACATAATGAATAGGAAATACTTATGGCTAAAAAAACTAAAGTCACATATATTCCAAGTTGTATGTACATAAAGTAAGGTGATATTTGAACACAAGCAATAAAAGTTGAGGCTAGCTGCTATAATTTCTTTTCACCGACTCATAATGGCCATCTTCAAGCATTGAACTTCATGCACTAGCAAGCAGATGGCAAGAGGCTGTGTTCGCGTCAAAGTGTGTTTCTGTGGTAAAATAAATATATACTATTTCTGAAATCACAACTATAGAATAACACAATGCGTCCTTCATAAAAAAACTTTAAAAAACAAAGAACGAAAGAAAAACAGCCATTAAATGTACACTGTATGAGGAAGAAATCTAAAACTTGGGAGCATGATACAACACTCTCGTAAATTACTCTGTCTCTGCAGGTCCCTGAACACAATCATGCACTGTGCTTGCCTACAATCCAGGCCTTCCTACAGCAATAACGAAGTATTAAGTATGGTAGAATATTTTAGAGTATAACCACATAGCTTACGCAGTATAGAGTGACAACCTTGTGCCATCAATATATACGTAGTTTACAAGGGTAACGCAAAGAAACTGCCTTAAAAGAAAGCCAGTGTTTGCTAGAACAACGCCTTCATCGAAAATGCTAAATCTTCCCAAAAGCCATGAGCAGTTTGAGTCCAATGACATGGAAGCGTAGCACAACAGGCCTTCAAAACCTAACTGATGCCGCGGTAACTGCAAGATTCAAAGTAGTCGTCTAAAGTTTTGCACAAAAGGTGAACCGAGAGCTTCATTCCTCATTCTCTTCAAAATAAGAGCCGTGGGTGGGACCCTGATCCCTCATAAAGTTCTCCAAGACACCCTGCATGCTTCTACGCATGCGTTCATCACTGTCTTCTTCGCCAGCCATGGAGGTGGTAGTGGTAGTCACCACCTGCTCCTGTCCATCAGGTCCAATGGTCCTGGTGGTTCTTGTTGTTATCACTCTGTTTGAAGGAGGACAACAAGGTATAGCACTGTTCATGCATCATAATATCACTGTTCTCTTTGTTACTTTCACAGCGGGAGTACGAGGAATTCAATTCAGTCAATTTTGAAACTAACCCAACAACACAGAATATCCTTTGTATGTACGAATAATGTCCTAATGAATTCATACGTCCGATGAATATCCCTCAAATATCCGTCAGACGTACGAATCCGTTAGGACGTTATTCGTACATCCAGAGGATATGCGGTGTTGTGGGGTATAGTGTTATTTTATTCCTCGTGGACCACTGACCATGGTGTCGAAAATCCCACGCGAAATAGTGGAGTACTTTCACTGTTATTCAACGGAATACACAGCAAGAACAGACGCCGGATGTTGAGAGTATAGTATTCCAAAATTCCCTTTCTGGGAAAACGAGAAAACGTCACTCCCTAAGAACCAATGAGGGCGCGACGTCGAGAAAAGGAATGCTGCAGTCATGCAGGCATCTCAGAGTTACGGGGCGTCTGGCTTTCCTCCTCTGAGCACTGTGCTCTCACTCCTCCGCTTAGGGAGTGACGTCGTGCTGCCGGAGCGTCTCCGGCCACGGAAGCAGCGCTGATAATTTAAATCTTTTATTTAACAACTACGCACTTTTCGGACGAAAGAAAATTAGCTGGGTAGATTGTCAGCCGATGACGAACATAGCGGTATCTGTTTCATAGACGGCTTTCCGGATGCGACCGTCCTTTTAAAGGGGCTGTGACGCCTCGTCCAAAGTTACGCCGGATAAATGTAAAAGACGGTCATATTTGCACCGATGTGAACCTACGTTCCAAGTCCTACAGCAAAAGGGCTAACAGGCGCGTAGAAAATCGGTGCAACAAATACTGAAGCTCGTCCAACTGCGATATCACGGCAGGCACCTCTGCCAGTAAGGGGGACGCAGAAGAGGTCACGTGCTTACGAGTACCAGTGGGAATGGCGGTAGTGCTCGCGTCTCGGACATCAGAGTCTGACGCAAGTGTGTTCAAGGGCTTATAGCTTGCGAAGTGCAGCTCGCATCAGAGTTAACTTGAACGCCATTCCGGCCTACGGACCCTGGTGGCGCTTAGTAGAACTAACGGGGAGTGTTTTGGTCATCTATTTACAGTTAGAGGTGTGACCCTCGTTATGAAGGCGTTGCTTTCTGCTAGGCGTTGCCAGGGTGGCTCTCTTCCCACTACTAAGGCTTGAGTGGTGTTCAAGTTAACTTTGACGCGAGCCGTACAACACGTAGGAAAGTAATCCTTTCTGTCTTCAATCCTCTGGCGAGTGGTACAACGTGTGCACGACGTGATCAACCGCATCTATTAGAGTGCCACAACCCCTTTAACAAAAGTTCGAATAAAATTGCTTGTGCTATAAAACCGCTACAAAACATAAGCTGCCAAAAGAAGACTTACCGAGACGTCGTTATGGGCTGGCCAGACTCATCGAGACCCTCACACTCGGTCCAGTGGCCTCCATCTTATCATTTCGTGTAAGAGAAGCAAAACATTAGTATCAGTATGTATTAACTGGCACTCTCAGAGTTACCCACAACTCCTGTCATAGTGTTCACATTGTGTAGGTGCAAAGAACACGGGTGTGTACCCTTTGATGAAACATGGAAGCAAGCACAAAAGTATGCATCATTGTAATAGTGTACAGATGCTGGTGTCTTGAGCGAAAATGCAGGGTGTTGCAAAGGCCAGTCGAGGGGAAGTTCACATGGGAAGCAAGGAAACTATGCACATGTGCTATGTGGCATCATTTGCAGATGCACTCTAAACTTGTGTGTAGAGCATAGATTTAGGTATTTTGTGACATTTGTCTCGTTTCTCTTTTTCTGTTCACATCCTGTGGTACATAATTGCAAAATTTACGTGAAAACAAACAATCAACAACTTGTCCTAGAAATGGATCAGAAACAATGCCTTTTTGTGCATTCTGTTTTCTTCCTTTCCTTTCCAAAGCCTACATGCAAAATAGTAAGCTCCTACCGAATTGCGAGGGCAAAACAAACAAAAAGGAGACCGCTGCACATTACTGAGTCGGCTAAATTTCTGCAAAGCATCATAAAAGACCCAGGTGTCCTCCTCTATCGACAGCAGGGGGGGATATGTTTAATAGTACAAAAAGAAAAAAACCCAGGGGCTCGATGGTGAACATTCGCATAATGTGCATTATCGTTGTTCGTTAAGTTGGCATGCTCCAAGTGTCACACGACCGCAAGTGAAAGCCGGTTTGACAGACGTGGGATTCTAACTAAACATTGTGATTGGCCTTCGCATGGCAGCTCATGGCAAACTATGGCACTATCAATGCACTATCACACACTATAGAATAACGAAAAGTTGAGCATCGGGCCCCAGTACTGAAATGTTTACCCGCCAATACATGCTGTTTCATACATACAAGACCGGCAATACACAAAACCCTTATCATTAGGCTGAATACGTTTATGTACAATAAAACCTCGTTAATTCGGATCTCACGGGACCTTCGACCAACATCTGAACTATCCGAATGTCAAAATAACGAAAGGACAACAAAATGCCGGTTATATTTGCCTATGTGAACACATGTGTATTTAGAGAAAAACTGCGTAACCGTTGTTTGCTTCCAGGATAAAGTCTGCGTGTTGAAAATACCAGTCACGGATAGGCGCTCACGCGCCTGAACGCTGTTGGGTGTGCTCTTGCAAAACTCCTAGAGGACGGCCAGAGCATCTGTGGCTTCTTTGACGGTGCGAATGGGTGGAATGTTCCGTTTCTCCCACTCACATTCGTCATCCTGTGCAGTGTCTGGCGCGTTGATGCCCAGCTCGTCATCAACGATTTCGTCCTCAGTCAACAAAGGCAACACCCTCGTTAATTGCAAAGTAATCCGAAAGCTGCACCGCAGCAGGTAGGACGCTATCAAAATGGCAATCGTCGTCCTTGTCCATGCTGGCCTTTTCCCCGCACACTTTGTTGCTCACTCGGTCCACAAAACCGCTGTGCCGAAAGCAGTTTCATGAGACGACAGAGACCAAACACGTGTTGGTGGTCTTTATGCCGAAGGACAGACACCACGTGATGCCAACGATCAGAGCGATGGCAATTGGTATTTTGTCAGTTCACTTTGCTGCTGTTTACTGGCACCACCACCCGAATGGTCTTGTCACGTTCATGCAACTTCGCTCCGTGGCCCCGCGAGCGAATGTCGGTAGCACTGAATTATCCGTAATCGTTCCAAATCTCTTCCGAATTAGCGAGCGTCCATTTCTATACTTTTGTGGGCATGATTGCCGGGACCGCGCAGGCAGTCCAAATTATTCGAATTTCCGAATTATCGGGGGTCGAATTAACGAGGTTTTACTGTATAATCCAAAATGAAATGAAAGGCCGAAAGAAAACGAGGGGACGTTGTGATGGTTTGACTATTTTTGTACCAACTGACGTAATATCAACATGTGGTAGAGCACTCTCATAACAAATGACTCCAATTTTCACTTTCGCCATTCAGTTTGTTATACAAACAAAAACATCGTTAATTCAGTCTCAAACTTGCAACCAACCCATACCATTTATGCAGGGCAACCGTTTGTAAATGGTAAGTAGAAAAACAAACTTTCCTTTTATGGATAGAATTAGTGTGGACACACCGTCATACTCATAGCGTACAAGTTGTTTACTGCAATCACACAGCACCATTTTCATCATCATTATCATCATCATCATCATCATTTTTTTGAGGGCACAGAATAGGTAGTTTCCTATAAGCACAACTACAAGACTCCATACAGGACTCTGGACTAGGAACAAGGACACCAGAGTGCGAAGCAGCACTTGAGGAACGACACATTACTATTGCTAGTGCTATCCAAAACCAAGGACGACAGCCTAGAATGATGACCTGCTACGTAATTTCAAATGGAAGAGGTAAGTATGGAAGATCCTGTGTTTGCACATAACAGTAGTAGGCAAGTGAGCTGGTGTATGTTTCATGTTGGCAACATCCTGTGTTTGTCTGTTTGTCTGTGTGTTGTGATGAGTGCCAGTCTGTGCATCCACATATCGATTTTATTGGTAATGTCGTGCAAATGCCTTCGTCTCCCAAATATTCGTCTATATTGAATTCGACGGTGAGTGAAATAAATGTACACATAACACATTACGCAAAAGTTCATGTGTGTGTGTGTGTGTGTGTAGACAAGTCGTAGTGAAAGAGGAAGTAGCAGAATGTATCTGGACAAATTCGGAATTGTATCATGCCCATGCGCTGAAGTGAGCTTGCCACTGATGAATAACCTTGCTGATGTAATTTATATTATGTGCTTTGAGCACCTCACTGGAACTCTGTGTCAACACCAATTTCCCAGTTGCAACTTATGTAGTACAAGAATGAAATACACTATTTCACTTAACTTGCTGGAAATTCATGCTAAGGAATTTGTGTTTGTGCGATGAAAAACAATGCAGGTGGGGTCCAGGTATGCAACCGAGTAATAGTTGTGTGGTCCATACGATGAATCCCAAGCGACCAATGCTTGTAATGTTGGAGACAAGCACACCTACTCATGGTCTGATGCTGCCCACATCAATATATCCATTAGCTCATTACTGGTGTGCACAGAAAGAGATTGCGCTTGCCTCTCAAAGCATAGCTGTAAGGGATTTCCTAGGAAATTTCTCTGGGACTTTTACGAAGTGCTTCATTACGCCTTAATCAGGCTCATGAAATAATACATTGGCACTTTAAATGCTCACACAGAAATGTGATACAATGAACCTTATGGGGACTGAATGCACAGAAGACTTGATAAGATAAAAAAAAAACAGATACTGTTTTGTCTTGGTCTTTGTTGCTCTTTACTTACTTATTGTGTGTTTAGGGCTTTAAACCCTGAAAAAAAAAAAAAAGAACTACTAAAAAGCCAATTTCTATCGAGGCCATGCTGCCTCTAAATCGTTTATGGCACTAAATTTAGCAAGTCTGGAACGCTTGGTACCACTGGCCATGCAGTACAGCACAAATCAACCAGAATCCCCGAAGCGGAATCCCTTAAATGTACCCCTCGAGACAATGGCTAGCTATCGTCCCTCAAGGGCCAACTCGCGATCCAGCACCTGCACATTAAGGCATCTGGCAATCTACCTGGCAGGTGGCGAAGCCCAGGAGAAGCCAAGGGCGCCGAGGTGGTGGTCATAAGGTCGGTGCAAGTGTGAGGGTCAGGCGTTAGAGAGGGCGGACTAGACATGGAGCAGGCGCCCACACCAGAGTCGGATGTCGGTGTGTCCTCCGCGGAGGACATTTCCCTCGCACTATGAGTACGCATGTACTCTTCCATCTGCGCACGCGCATTTGGTCCACTGAACGTCACGGTCTTAACTGTGGGTCTCACCACCACTTTCTGCGTTACACGAATGGGATTGCCATCGGCATCAAAGCCCTCATATTCGTCCTTTTCCGTGGATGGTTCAATCTCTTTGAATGATTGCAAGAACTCGCGAGTCTTCTCTTCCGCGTCCGACCCCGTGAAGGTTTGGGCGTGGATCTGCGGCTCGGAAGTGATGTGCCGCTTCACCATGCGTGTGATTGTGACGTTGCCATATTCGTCGACAGCTTTTCTTTCTTCAACCTCTTCCTTGTCTGTCGGACTTCCCATTGTTCTGCGAAGGTAGTCCTTGAACTGTTCCTCAATATCGGGAGGTGCTTCTCCTCCAGATTTTTCTTGCCTACTGTCTTCCTGGTGTACTACCTGTTTCATTTGACGGATCGTTGTTGCATTATCCTCTTTAGTAACATACGACTTGACACTGGCGATTTCTTCGCGTAGCTCACTTGATAAACCGTACCCAAGCGGTTCAGAGGGAAATTCTGTGGGACTTTCCAGAAGTTTCTCACCCACCTCTTTCATAGTCATGGCAAGATCCATGCCGAGATGTTGGGACGCGGAGTCTGGCGGGGCGTATGCCATTTGTGCATATGGTTCGGGATCTAATGTGTCGGTGCTCGACACCATTGTCGACTCCTCACAAGAAGTCTGCACGCTGTTCAAACTAGATGACATGACGGAGTCTGTTTCAAACTGGTAAGTTGCATGAGTATTTGCGGAACTACTAGGTTCTAGTGAGTCCGTGCTGGAAACCATAATATCACCTCGGACCTTGTCTCCTTGAGTGAGCATGCCCTGATCAGGAATGGAAGATCCTTGCTCGACCCAGCACAGGGTATCAATTCGCTCCACGACGACTGGGGCAGCAACGCCCCTGGTGAGGGTAGGAGACAATTCTGTTGTGCGGATGGGGCTTGACTGACGGTCTGCCTGGTCAACTCTGAACCGTGAGTGATCACCGTTCATGGAGTCCATGTCAATATCCCTTGTCTCGTGGAGGGAATCCTGCCTGTTATCTTCCTGTAGCGAGTCCAAGTCACCCGATTTTTGCTCAAACTCTTGCAGCGAGTCCTTTTCCTCTCCTCTGCTGAGATTCTCCTGTAGAGAGTCATGGGGAGCTGAGGACTGTGACCCGTGGAGCGAGTCGTGGTCGAGATCAGACTTTTCTTTCAGGCTCCATGCCGATGTTTCTGAGGGAGGATTCGCTTCGGAATCCTCCCCGTCTATATCTCTGTCCACCAGTGAATCGGTGTCGAAATTTGTTGCCGTTGATGTAGAGCTCCGCCTCTCCCCATTGTCGTACGACTGACCACTCATAGTTCTGCCAAGAAGGATATGTCTGGCTACCCTGCCTGACTCAAGCTCTGTGCTCAATAACAGCTTGCTCGATTCCATTTCTGGTGGAGGCTCAACACTCAGAAGGTCTTCGCCATCAACAGATGCTGGGTAATCTTTCGTACTAGTGTATTCAGTTTCTGCAGTCTGCCCGACGTCTGCAAAACGGCCTTGCGAAGATTTCTCAAGCTGTGCTACATTCGCACGTGCCTGCTTAATGATTTCCTCAATCTCGTCCATAGTCTCCTGGTCACAATCAACCGTTCTGCACTCCGTGAAATCAAATCCAGGGTCAGATGCCTGACTTTCATGACCTTCGTCGATTTCATCCAACCTGGTGGCAATCTCGGAACGTACGCGTCCATCTACATTTTCGGCTTCAACTATGTCTTTTTCTAACTTCTCGAACTCTGTCAGAGAGTTAACGGACACACTGTCCTGCTCGCTGCCGCTTTTGGCATTAAAATGTCGTCCACTGAACGAGTCGCTAGATCCGACACTGGACGACTTACCCGCAGCCATTTCAGCCTCAAGACGCTCAAACTCTTGAAGAGATGATGTCGATGCATCATCCTTCTCGCTCCCTCTGCAGAAAGTCTTGCGACCTGCCAGTGTATCGTAATCTGGTGTGGATCCTCTCTCATCAGAAACTGGACTCAGCCGCTTAGAGCGAAGTCGAGCCCGTTCATCGTCGTAGTTTTCTTCCTCAACCTCCTGGTGGGTATAGAGCTCTCCAAAATCACCCCTTTCTTGATCACTGTAGTCATGCTGGTAAGAGAGGTCAAACGGAAAATCTTGATCTTGCTGGCTGCTGTCATCGGTGAGCTTGTCTTCGATAAGTCTTGCATTTTCAACATCCATGGCCTGCTCACAAATAAATTCATTCTCTGTATCTTTTGGGGGACTTGTGTCGTAAGTCTGATGCAAATGGGTGACATATTCTTCACACTTGCTGGAATATTCAACTTCTCCTGATGGACTAACAGCGTGCTCGTGACCTTTAACTTCCATCTCCTTCACCAGAAAAGCAAGCTGGGATTCAGTGTGCAGTCCTGGAACCATTTCAAAATGTTCACCTTCAGTGGGAATGCTCATGACATCAGCTTTCTCCACGAACTCGAAGGATTCGCTAATAGGTGGAGACGTGTCACTGCTTCCCTGCTTTGTAAGCAAGCTGTCCTTTGGCTCGATTGTGAAACTAGATGCTGCCTCACCCTTTGCTTCTCCACCTTCTGACACATGAATCTCTTCAGGTGGTTCTGGTGTCATTGGCCGTTCTAGTAAATCAATGTCTTGTGCGAGACATTCGTCATAGCTCGAATCTTTTGCCCCTGGAAGAATGATATCGACTTCAGATTCAGGACGATCCAACAAGAGTTTTGAGCCAATAAGGAATTCTCTACTCATGGCACCTTCAACTTCTTCTGTGGACAAGTTTGATTCAAACGTCTCAGTGTAGTAACCTTCTTCTAGCCCCTGGTCCTGTTCATCATCATCCTGTGTGCGCTCCGCCGCTTCCGCATCACTCTCGTGCTGCTCCTGGTGGACTTGGACATCGTGACCTGCTAATACCTCCTGCTGCTCTTGGACATCCCCTTCTGCCCTGTGCTGTCCCTGTTGCTGAAGCCTTTCCCTCTGTCTGACCGCGTAAGGATCGTCGTATTCAGGAACGTAATCTACCTCTACGGGGCCATTTATTTCAGAAAATGGAGGAGTCGCATCGTCGTCCGCAACGTCATCCAATTCTGCCTGAAGGTCTGCCAGGTCCCCAACTACTACAGCTTCATCGCGAGGTAGGGAATATGTAGCCGAGTCAGCCATGGTGGATTGTCTCTGGTACCGGTCGGCATCGCAGGAGGACCGACGCGCTTGCCCCATATCCACGGTTGTCTCGACACTCGTCTGCCAAGTAAGCTCACTTTGAGTGGCCGAGCTTTCAGAGATCGACAGCGGTTCCTCCTCGTGACTCATAGCCATGCGGTCGTCACGTGTGTGACGCGTCACGTCTGATGTGCCCGCTGCTCCATTCAAAATGTCACCGCGGACCATCTGATCCTCCGTTCCCCTTTCCAGGGTTGTACTACCAGTGTCACCATGGACATCTTGCTGCAACTCCAATGATCTGGTAACGGCAGTGCTCGAGTACTCGCCGACACACTCCTGCAAGATCATCTCGAACGGGCTGGACGACCCATCACCAGTCATCTCTCCCGGCATCTGATGGAACCTGTGTGCATAAGACGTGTGTTGCCCTGGCGAGACACTGCTGCTGCTGGTCTGCCAGTTTGGTAAAAATGGCACCTCCACTCCGCTCCTAATAACAGACTCTGAAATGCTACCGTCATAAGGCTCCCTCAAGATAGAGCTCGACATCTGTGACTCATTATCAGATTCCAGGTCTTCGTGCGCTGATGCTACTATGGTGTCACTGGCCTCAGAGGCTTCTAGGCTCCCCAAGTGGCCGGAGCTCTCGGAGTCTACTGAGTATGCCGATTCTCGCGAACTTCCACTAAGGGAAGACCTGGCAGTTGCATAGGACACTTCTTGAGAGGATGTGGGTGCTGTAGCATAGGAAGCATCTTGGGATGTGACACAGGTATCATATTCTGAAGATGCATGGCCACTCAGGACATTGATATCAAATTCCGAAGACGTTGGGCGACTTGGCGTCTTGCCAGAGTCTGATGTCAACTCAAATGAGTAGTAGTGGCTCTGATCAGTTTCTGAACCTGACTGTGTGTCAAGGTCACGTGATGTTCTCTTTTCTGTCTTTCTCGTCACCTTGGTTTTGTTTCTTAATATAACTAGAGGAGCATCCGCCTTACCACTGTCACTATCACTTTTTTTTTCAGGAGGTGATGACAACTGTTCTGATGGTGATATTTTACCAACACTAGCAGAACTATCATCTCGGATCCTGGACATATCTTTCACATTGTCCTTTCTCAGATCGGTTGAAAATTCATTTACAGTACTCAAGACCTCCTTGGCTAGAGTAGCAGTTAAGAAACCCTCATCTGCAGCTTCACTTTCAGCGGCTTGTGTTTTGTCCTGTTTATCCGTGGAACAACTAGGCTTTTCCTCATCACGACCAGTTGTGGACTGTACTAAAACAGCTGTGCTTGAAGGCAGTCCACCATGAGCAACAGCACCACCTCCACCCTTATCACTGTCACTATCAGGTGAAGAGTCTCTCCGTGATGAAAAGTCGTCCTTCCATTCACGACAGGTGTCTGGAGGATGGCCTGTCGGTGACTGCTCTCTCTCCACCAGGTCTTCATCTGATATTTCGGATGGAATATGTTCTAAAACAGGCCTCTTATGATGTGGCCGTACCTCGTCTTTGCCAGTAGCCTCCTGCTGTACGCCTGACTCTTCGTAGGAGGCATCTCTATCTGTCGTCTCCTCTTGAGTGCTGCTGCTGTCCTTGCAAATGTCCTCGTCATGCTCTATTATAACCTGCTCTTCAGCTGGTATCTCTTTCACTTCTTCAACCGTTTCTTCAATGTGCTCCTCAACTGGAGCTTCCCAAGTAACCTGCTCTTTGACTTCAACTGCACTCTGAACCGTGCGAGGTGATGCAGGCGGTGTGGGTGGAACTGGTCTGTCCTTGATCTTTGACAACACTCTGTCTGCCCACTCCTCTTCTTCCCCATCTTCATCATCACTATTTCCTTTGTGAGAAATAGGGGACCTAATGATACCCGTCACATTCAACCCTGCCGTCAGATAGTCTGTCCCTCCAGGAAACAGTTCCTTCAGGGTCTCTTTGATCTCTGCAGGGCTCTTGTCAACGGGTGGTCCCCCCACGTCTTCCGTATATATTTCCGTTACCACATGCTGCGTTATTGTCACACCTGTCATGTGCATGCTAGGTGGCTCGTCTGGTGCAGAGACCAGTAACTTTTGTTTCATTTGGGCACAGACTTCTTCCTGTAGCTTTTCTTCAGAGTGTTTGATGAGTGCTGCCACAGAGGCCTCAGAAGCTGTTTCCCGAACAACTTCGTAGGGGCTACGAGTGCCACACGGGCTAGTCAGTTCGTCTGGTGGTTCGGAAGAGGCATCGATGATGTCCTCCCCAGCAAACGCAACGTTTTCGAAAGCCATTACGGGTTCTGAAAGCGGAATCTTTGGCGAATCCACGTCCGCGGACGATTCTAAGGAGGATTCTGAATATCTTGCGCCAAAGCCATGGGCTTCCACGGTGGATGGCACTTTCTCAGAGGATGGAACAAACACATCGTCATTCTTTTGAGCGGGCAGCGGTGATTTTTCCGAGCTGTCGCCACCCGAATACTTTCTCTCGCAAGGGGGAAAACCCTCCGTGGGCGACACACCGACACTGACCTGCATGTCGGGAGTCAGATAGTCAGGGTACTCTTTAGCGGGGGATATCTCCTGCTCCATGTTATAGTCTGTTTCCTCAGGGGGTGAAGCTTCGAGTAAAGGGGAACGTTTCTCTGGCCGACAGAGATTTCTGTCGAAACTAGGGACATTATCGGGACTTGCAGCGGGCTGAGCAGTGGTCTGCTCAGGGGTCTCAGCCTTCTCTGCAGGTTTCCAGCTTTCACCACGTTCTAGAAATGTCAGTGAATAAGCACGTTAGTAGACGGAAACTGGGTTGATATGCAAATAGAAGTCTTCTATATGTCCAGCAAGTATACTGTTACTATATTACAGAATGTGATGGACTTTTTTTAAACTTTGGTGTACCTCGTTGCTGAGTGTATTTTTCTGTTCATGCAGGATGACCGCACACAAGGCAAAAAGCAAACCGTGTCTGATAGTACAAAAAGAACACAAACAAGAGAATTATAACTGAGCAGACAGAAAAGTATCACCGCAGCCATGCCATACAAATTTCAGGGACTACATATGTATGCCAACATTATGCCAACATTCCAACAAGTCCATGCATAACCAAAAGCCTCCATTGTGCATCTCTGCTGACACCTTCAATTTACTTCCGTTAGAACTGTGCGAGACAAAATAGGCACAATTTTAAGTCAACATAATAACTCATGTTTTTTGTTGCAAGAATTGCAGTGACAAAAGTTTCTAAGCAGGGAACGTGCAAAGTACTCGGAAAGCAAATTGATCCGCACCTCATTTTTTGTCCTCGAGTGCTCGTTTTATTGTCATCTCAAGACATCTCGCGAAGCGTCATGCTTACCATCGGAAACGAAAGAACGATTCGCGGAGGCAGGTTGCATTCTTGCAAAATGAAAATATACTTCCCAGCAAAGAAAGGAAAATCACATACCAGACCTGTGACAACCAAGAGCCAGGAACTTGAGGCGCCCCCAATACAGATATTGCTCATGGGCAAAAACCACAGCGACAAACGAAAAGAAATGAGTGAGCAAGGCTCCACAAGGTGAAATGTGCATGGATGCAACTCACACAATCGAACTCCATTCTGGAAATGAAGACAAGGAACCAAAAGAGCAAGCGAGGCAACACCGCGCTCCTTTACCAAGTATTGCAAAAATACGTAGCGAGACAGGAGCGAGCAAGAAAGAGAGGGATGTACCTGCTGAACCCAGCTTCTCTTCACTCCCCTGTTGTACTGCAGATTCGGTCTCCTCCTTCAATGATGCATTTGTCCCTGCACCATCCTTCTGGGCATCGGCAACATCCTCAGTGCCAAGTTCCGATTCAAACTCGGACAGACCAGGCGGTGCTCCGCTGGTCTGACTTCCAATTTCTACTTCCATTGATGACTGAGGCTGAAATTCTGTTGCTCCACCATACGAAGGTTCTAACGCAGTCGTTCCGGGCACCTCGCGGTGCGACTGGAGTGACGAGCCACTGCCAGTGCTTTCGCTTGCTCCAGCACCTACCTTCGCACCCTCCCTCGACGAAGGCGCCGACCTCTCTTCCGCCGACCCCTCCGGGGACAGCATGTCGTCTTCAATATCTGGCGCCTCGTCCTCGGTTCGTACTTCTGCCAGCTCTATGTCGCTCTGCGAGAACCCATCCAGGAGCTGCATCATAACTTCTTTGCTGCACTTCTCAATTTGAGCCTGGTCGTCCAAGGACTCTGCGGTGGGGGAACTGCGCCGTTTCTGATCGTCCTCTTCCAGTACATCAGTGTGGACGTAGGGAATGTCACCAAGCTCCACCATGTAATGCATCCTCTCTTTAGGCTCCTCAGTCTCTTTAAACAGTTCATAAATTTCTTTCACACCAACAGCAGGTGGTCCTTCGGGCGCCATGCTGGCCGTAAAGCTCGTTTCGGAAGCACTCTGCACCATTGCCGCCTGAGCGAGTGGACTAACCATGCTCCTGGACTCCACTTCACAAATGCCTTCTGTCTCTGGCATGTCCAAAGGCGATACTTTCTCTGCTACCATTGACAACGAAACATCAGGTATTTTGCTACCAATGGTCAGAGGCGTTCTATCCACTGACGACACAGTAGCTGCATCTTTTACGAGTTCCTCTGACTGGCAGAGGATGGATGTGCTGTGGTCGTCGTGCCCTCCTGACCTTTCCAGCTCCGATTCTTGCATCGATTCCACTATGCTGGTTGCAATATGAACCACCTCATCCACAATGCAGGTGGCAGTTTCTCGGCTCAAACTATCAAGCTCCCTGCCCCTATGCGAAGCCACAACTGTTCTTTCACCATCCATAGAAAATCCCACACGCTTTGCGGGTGATGTTCTGGTATGGTGTTCAACAGGCACCTCGTGTGCAACTGGGCCGGGTAAGGGTGTGTCACTCACTGTGCTACTTAGTGCAGATGGCTCGTGCAGGCAATAGGTGGAAGCTATTTCCTCAGCGTGAACGTTGTCTTGGAACACTTGAGGAAAATTGACTGGATGAGAGCCAGTAGTATCAGTAGTTAGGAACTCTGCTATCTTTTCTGCTTGAAGGTCTCCACTAGAGAAGCTACCTTCATAGTCATCTTCTAAAGATGACATCTGCTGCAGAGGAACAGCAAGTTCAACTTCCTTGTAACGATTTATGTCTTTATCAAACTCGTCATCAGATGACTCTGGTAGATCAAACGCTACTTTTTCCCTTGGCTTCAGAATTTCAATGACCTTGGAAGTGCCTTCTTCAACCTGGTACGTGTTCGTTCCAGGCACATCCGCTGTAACATCGTCTTCAGCCTGAACATGTTTCTCTGTAGGTGGCTTTTCTGGACATGCTTTGCTCTTGTCAAGGGTCTTGAAGGGAGAGCCTATTGTTCCTAGCGACTCATAACCTGACGATTCAAAGTTCTCACTGTCAGGTGTCATCTTCTCACCATGCAGCACGTGTTGCAGGACTGCCGTTTCACGCAGATCCATGGCATATTTTTCTTGTTGCTTAACTGGTGCTTCTCTTTTATCAGTTCCTTCTTTTTCAACAGGGCCTGTGCTAGTTTCTGGACTTGCTAATGCCTCTGCGGCCTTCTCCGTCTCCAATTCGTCCCTGACAAATTCATCGTTTTCTACATACCTGTCGTGGCTTATGTACTGACTCGGTAGGTCGTGTATAGAAGACTGGGGAAACTCGTCGCCAGGTGAGACATCCATAGTGTCATAACATGGGGCATGTAATGTATCTTCAATGCGTTCATCATGGTGCAAGTGAGCAGGGCCACGATACGAAGTCCCCAAACCATCTGTGTCGCCAAACTTAGCATGGTCATAAATGCCCTTCTCTTTAAGCGCCTCAACTTCCTGTTCCAGTGCTGTCTGTGCAGCAAGGCTCCTGTCGGCAATCTGAGCTAATGAGTGCAAGTGTTCTTCGGCTTTTTCGAGCCGTTCTTCCCACTCCAATGCAGCAACTGCAAGTTCCTGCCTGTCCTCCTCAACGTCCTCACTCATCCTGCGCTGCTTTCCCGAGACAGACCACACTTCGGCGGGCGGCATCATGCTGGACACGACGTCTTCCGCCTTTCTCTGCACTTCTTCAACCAAGAATCGTGCAATTTCTACAGTTGCAGCTTCATCCTGGAAACCAGCTTTCTCACTGCTGAACGAAGATTCTCTTTGATAATCGCGTGAAGACATCGGCTCTCTTGGTGGCGTGGAGTCACATCTAATTTCTGGCTCAATCTCGGGTGAGCTTGATTCCCTTCCCATCATACCTTGGATTTCAGAGCTTCGGTCAGAGAGTACCGGGCTAACAATCATTTCGTCAAGAACATTGACAATCGACGAATGTACATCTTTGACCTGTTCTGGAAGTAGGTGAGCCTCGAAATCAACGGCGGGTGACGGAATTATGTTTGGAGTGACAGGTTCTTCTACCACCTGTTCTTGCTGCATCCGGTGACTCATCTCAAGCTTTTCAAGTTGCACCTTACTTTCCTTGAGTGCTGTTTTCTCCTCATTCCTAGAAGATAGGGAGAAGCCAAGCCCTTCTTCCAGCTTATGTACAAAATTAAGTTCGTCTTGCAAAGATTCCTCTTTCCCACTGTCTGTCATGTCTGATTTTGAAACACCAGCCAGCTTTGTTTCCTCTGTGAAGTCTTTCGTGTCTACATATTCGTGATCCTCCCTCTGCATGCAGAGCTTCCTTTCAAAGGGCTCTTCAGTAGCAGGAGAAGATGCACCCTCGTCAACGGCGCACAACGCAGTGTCCTCATCCTGTTCTTGTTGCATCCAGTGACCCATCTTGAGTTTCTCAACTTCCACCTTGCATTCTTTGAGTGCGGCTCTCTCCTCATCCGTAGAAGAGAGAGAGAAGCCAAGCCCTTCTTCCAGCTTGTGTACAAAATTAAGTTCGTCTTGTAAAGATTCCTCTTTCCCGCTGTCTGTCATCTCTGACTTTAAAACACCGGCTACCTTCACCTTTGTTTCCTCTGTGAAATCTTTCGTGTCTACGTATTCGTGATCCTCCCTCTCCATGCTGAGCTTCCCTTCAAAGGGCTCTTCAATAGCAGGAGAAGATGCACCCTCATCAATGGTGCTCGACACAGCGTCTTCATCCGCTGAATACGGAACCTCAGTTATGACTGGTGATTTTCTTGCAGAAAGCACTGTTTCGTCGTCCAGATCTTTTACACTTGTCGCGGGTGATTCTACTATGATCTTAGTTGATTCTTCACAGACAGATGCAGGCATACCAGTATACCCTTCAAGTTCTTCCACGTTATCTTGAATGTCATACGTGCCACCTTCGTCCATGGACGAGAAAGATATATTTTCAGACTCGTCAAACGCTGATTCAAAGCATTCAGATTTTGCAGGCTCCCCGTCAGCACCTGTATCCTCAGCTAACTCAGTTAGCTGTTCCACAAGATTTGATGGTCTTGCAAGAGGCTCTTCAACATCTACTTCACCAGTAGTAGTAACATCATGACCAACTGCTGGTGCGTAGTGCAACCTTTCTTCCACAGTTTCCGAGGCACTCACATGTTCTTCAACAGCATGTTTTGGCACTGCTGTGCCTTCCTCAAGCTTTCTAGTGGAGAATGAAGGTTCCGTTACATCCAATGCTTCAAATAGACCTCTTGGTACGTCCTGCTTGGCACCCCGTTCAGGTTCATTCACCAATACTTCCTCACCAAATGCAGAAGTGAGCTGGTCTTGAATTTCAACAAAATCAGATTTCATAAGGGACTTCCCCACAGAGGAAATGCCCATGTCCCCCTTTGACACTTCGATACATCTTTCTAGAATGCTGGAGGACTCTGTGTGTTCCGTGATGTCTAGCGTCTGCGGTTGCTTGTCAGATAAAACATCAGCTAAGTGAGGTTGTAGGATGTTGGCAGAAGTGACAAGGGTGGCTGTGGGCCCTGCTGTTCTACCGGGTTCACTCATCTTAAACTGAGCTTTCTGTTTCAAACCTTCACCAAAGTCATCATCACCAGGAAGTTGCTCGGAAACAGAGCCCGGGGCAGGTTCGGAAAGTGGGCACGTACTGTAAACATCGCCAGAGCTTATTCCTAATGGTAGCCCGCTCCCACTTTCCATGCGATCTACCTGGCTGTCCGGAGCGCCGAAATCACGAGGGACATCACCTACGGTTAAGGATGTTAGATGAGCTTCGTTTGCACGTTCCAAGAGGCTGTTAGTTCCGTTAGTTAGCCCAGTACAAGGCAAAAGCTCATGCGGCAACTCTACAGCGTCACTCGTAGCGCTACCGGGAGGCTTACCAAAATCACGGGGCTGCATTGGCGAAGATGCAATGGGGCTTGCGGATGCTCGTAATGACGGAGCATCATCCCGTTTTGGCTGATAGGCGTCTCCTTCCGTATCGTGCGACCGCACAAGAACACGAGCAAACTGTTGCTGTTCTTCGTGCCGACCTTCGGTGTCCATGTACTCGGTTAACCTCATGTCCAACGCCTCCTTACCAGGTTCACTGGTCCGCACAAGCAGTTTCAGTTCCGTCTTGCTTCCTACGATTTCTGACGGAGGTTTTGGCCGAGAGTCTGCCTGCCCAAATGCTAGTTTGCTGGTGCCTTCCAACAGCCTTGTTCTCGAATCGGATGCAGCCTCCTTCAGAACGTCCGCTTCTAATTCCTCACGGACCTTTCGCAGTTGGCACTCGGCCTGCTCAAAGCCTTCAAAGACGTCCTGCTCAGGCAGCGCACCCTCGTTTTGCTGGAACTTCTTGAGCCTCTCGGAGAAGACAATGCTTTCTTCCACAATCTCCCCTTGGCTGGTGAGGCTTTCCGAGCGTGGCCGCGGCCTCTGCGTTGCAACTGGTCGCGTTAGCGTGGTATCCAGCGAGGGCGTGCTACTCAGGCGAGGTCTGGAGTCTTTGGGAGGGGACAGCTCGGACAACTTCTCAAAAAATTCCCTTTTTTGAACAAACGTCAACGACTCTTCTTCGTCTGACGCTTGCTGCGTATCGGCATCACTGGCTTTGTCCTTGCTTTGTTGACCTGTTTTGTTAGCAAGATATAATGGGAGGAAAAGAGAGGAGACCGGAATGCATCTTCCAAATCTCCGAAACTTGGGCACACACGATAAGATGATTGATTTGATGAAGGTAAAAGGGGGTAAAAACATGCCCTGCGATATGACTTCTCAAAGTATGGGAGTGAACAACCAGGGTAGCAATGTGTAAATCAAGAGAGACAAAACAGCGAGGGTGGTACTAGAAGCTGCCGGGGGGGGAAACTCAAGAATGACAGCCATTCCAGGAAGGGGGAAGCGTAGCATCTAAGAACCTGCTGCTGCAAAAATGGTGTGCAAACTAAGAAGTGGATAAAGCAGACAGTGCCTGTGGCTCACTAGATGACTTGCACAAATCAGCATCACTGAGTGGGATTAAGGATTTATGTCACCATGCTGAAGCAGCGTGAAATAACAACTATGTAATGTGACAGCATTTTTATGTACACATGCGGGTATGTGAAAACTGCCTCCTGCAAAGTGCCTTGGAAGTATGGTTTTGGAGTGGCTAATCAGAAAGTACAAGTACTTTGCTTGGATTACATAAGCTACAATTTCCAGAGAAGACGAAAATTGGTAGTTGACCACAGGGAAGGTTTTTAGTGTACCGATGATGATGAATCAGCACTGCATAAATCATACTGGCGTACGTTGTTGTGTCAGATTAGAAAAGGAGCACAAATTATGCGTATCCCAGAGTCAAAGTCTCGAAAATGTGCGTCATACGGCTTTTCTCGCAGCATATGTGTTGGACACTGTATGCAGATAATGATGATGAAGTGTGCCATGTCAAAAAAAGTTACTACCATTATAGTCACAGCAGAAACTCAACACCGGACCTGTACTGTCAGGTCACTTGTACAAAAGAGGTGCAAACACTCACAACAAGACTTCATATGGCAGACCACTGTACTCTTAAAAGGTGTACATCAAACGAAAGGGTACTAAACAAAACCAGACTCTCGCACCACCGAAAAACTTTCAAATGCAAAATCTCTGAGCGATCTAGTATAGCATAATACAAAAAAGAAAAAAAAGATGAAGCTGAGGAAGAACAAAGCGGTAGCAACCATGTCGCCCATGCGGCAGCAACCAAAACCACGCTTCCAAATCATCGTGAGAGGACATGGCAAGTCAATGGGCCTCTTGGCAAGTACACGCAACACAGGATTTCAAAAAATAAACAAGAAAAAGGGAATCTTCCATAGCAAATCATGCATATGTTGGGGGAACAAAACGTGACCCAAACAATTAAAATGCACAAAAATTTATGGAGAATAATTTCTCCAACAGAATACTGTGCAGTGTCGAAGAAAAGAGGCGGGGGGAGAAAGTAAAGGAGCTCAACAAGGAAGCTCAATAAAAGTGCACGGAAAAACTGTGCTGTCAATTTGTCCAAAAACACCAAGTACCAGGCATTCAAAATCTGGTCGCTGCAATGAACATAGAACAACAGTTTAAAACAAAGAGGCAGTGTGAAAAACTATGTCACTAGACACAAAAAAAAGTCTTGAATGGAATGAAGAACGTTGTTTCAAGTGTGTATACTCTCTGTTCCTATAAGGATATCTTTGTTTATTAACATTTCTATGATAAACATAATTGGCCACACGTTTTGATGTTTACTTACTCTCAGTCGGCTTTGCCGAGGACACAGATGTGTGGGTAGTCTTGCAAACCACACGACGGACATCACCAGAGTCAGGATCTGTCTCCGTCCACTCTGCGGGAGGAAATATTATGTTACAGACTGCATCGAATTCATCCAGTTTGTCCGAATCAGGAGTATTTTGAGGCTTCTTTCCAGTGTTCATTTAGAAGCAAATATAGCAACTTTGAATGCGGAACTATAATTGGCATCATGTGGACTGCAATCGTTACTGTTGACTGCCACTTTGCACGGTCGTAACTCACTGGTATCAGAACACTTGACGTAGTAGTGTCATTCATGAGAAACGCTAGCTTTTAGCTTCATAACAGCTTGCTTACTGCTAGCATATCAAACCAGGTTTCGTCCAGAGGCGTCCAGTGTTGTACTGTGATATATTACCATTTCTTTCTTGATTTCTGAAATTACTTTTGATCCAATACAACATTTGGACACATTTTGCTGTTACTGAGTTGTCCCATCAAACCCTACTTCAAATTAAGTTTCACACTGAGGTTAAAACTTTGTTGGGTTTTTGATGAGTGAAACAAAAATGGCACTCAAGAAAACTCCACCAAAACCAGAGCGATATACTGGAATACTGAACTACAGGTATTGTGTTAGTAAAAGGTATTAGTAACAGACTCCCAAACACTTGCAAGCAGCATGCAATGAGACACCTGAGGTTTGTAGGTCATAATGACCATGACCCTGAAACATATGAGATTACTAGTGTACTAATCAAGTACTAAAGACATTGTATTAAGAACATGAGGACAGAGGACGCCAAGGACATTAAAGAACCCCGTTTTTATTTTTTACTTTTTCACTTGTCAATACCTTATTATTTATTTTCGTTGCTTTATGAAAATATTAATTGTTTTTTCTAATCCATCCTGTATTCTTTAATTCCATACTATTCCGGCCAATCCCATAGTGCATATACACATGAATCGTGTTTGTCCAATCTAAAAATCTGGCTTAGCTCCACTTTTCTCGAAATACTCTACATATAGTACAGGTTTAAAATTTGTTCAGTACCCATATGCCACGTATTACAAGCATCCTGTTGGATTATAGGACAGCAACAGCAATCCTGTAAGGACAATGCCTCCCCTCAATGAGTGAATCTACCCCTAAAAAAATTACAAAAATATAAAAAGAAAAAAAAAGTATGTGAAATTACACACGACTTATGATGTGGGGTGATGTCTGAGGATGGTTCTGTTGATTCATATCCCCGATTTAAAACGGCAAAATCCTACATCATGCAATTCACCAATAAAAAATGCATCTGCTTTTAAGCGGTGACAATTAGCTTACACTCACTGTACTACCTGAGCTGTATCTGCCGCGTGTATTATTCATCCATTACTGTATGGAATTTTTCTGCATTAGCAGGATAGCATAATTTTCAAAAGTGCTGTGGAGTTCCCTTAGTGGTCATACCTTTGCAGTGGCCACAGCATAAATCCCCCCCCCCCCCTCGCAAGAACTAGCTGAGCATTTTCTTATTAGCAAATGGTCCACATAACATTTCAAATTTATAGGATGTATATACAGCAGCAACCGGGAATACCCTTCACTTGAGGCCCCACTCAAGTGTGACTGAGTGATCTTCTCAATATTGAAACATTTATTTAAACCGTGTCATTTCCAAATACAAGACAGTCCTAAACAACTAACAAGGCAACAAGAGCAAGGACAGCTTAATTACTTCACAGATATCGCATGACAAATCTTGTTGATAACTTGATACGACAAGCAGTGACGTCACTAGAGGGGTGCGGTCCGCACGGGGTGACGTAACAGAAGAGGGTGACACACCCGTACCCCCGCTTCCTCTCTGTCTCTGTGTCTCGATGGTGCCAGAAACACGAGAAGCCCTCTGCAAAAACATTATCTTTTTTTCTGCATGTGGTATGATATCGTACGTATCGAGTACCACCGGGTATGGAAAATGATCCACTATTGGGGGGTGGGGTGGGGTGGGGTGACACAAAGGCTCTCGAAGCAAGTGACGCACACCCTAGTGGCGCCACTGACGACAAGTAAACATGCACATCAGTCCACAGCATTGTAGACACATACCTAAATTGTTAGTCATCAGAAAAACCACACCACTGGGCAAAATGCTAAGGTCCATACCAATCGTCATAAATTCACACTGCAATCACCTTAATAACACACAGCAACCACAACCCGTATGCAGCAATGCCGAGAAAGCCAAGCAGTAAGTAGCAAGACATAGGTAAGCGAGACAATGTTAGAGAATAAAAGAAACCAGCCCTAAAGTGGTACAAACAGCACCTAACCTTCAGTGACAGACACCGGCAAGTCCATGGGAACTTCTTCTGTGTCAGTGCCACCACCCGACAGTTCCTCTTCTTCAGAATCGACATTCAATTCCTCAACCTTACTTGACAGAGTGTCAGTCACAGACTTCACGGTTTGCGTCGGTGTAGAGGCTGCTCTGTTCTCTTCCATCAGAAGCACACGAAGCAGGTGTTCCCGGTCAGCAGCATCATGTAGGAAGTAAATCTTCTTGTCTACCTTGTTCCCGATCTTTGACTTGGTCACGATTACTTTAGAAGCTGGCGCTTGTGGAAGGGCAGAGTCGAGGCTACGAAAGACTGCCGTCACATGAGAGGATAAGTTGTGAAGGCACTCGTGATCGGAACTCACTGACCTCGGACTGCGGAGGCCGTCTTCACGAGAGCGAAGTCCTAATGGAGTTGCAGGTTGCGAATGTGATTTCTGTCTGCGGTGCCCCAATCTACGAGTGATCCCACTGGAATTATTTGCAATTCCAGTCTTTGGGAAGTGCAGCTGCGGCATTCTCGTATGGTTAGAAGGTTCTTTAGGTTCCTGTACAAGCAATGTTTCTTCATCTGTTTCTGTGGCTACCAGTGACAACGTGTCCATCAGAGTTTCTTCTGCCAGTAAGGTCCTCTGCTTCTGCATCAAAGGAGCTCTATTTGCTCCTTTAGAATTGCTGTTGTCCTGATCCATTCCTTCATTATCTGAACGGCTTTCAATGTCCGTGGATCCCTCTTCGTCCCTCTCCGCAACTGCAAGCTGGTTTGATGCATTTTGTGCAACTTTAACTTTTTGCGTTTCTTCATTCCCACTTAAAACCTCCTCATCCGTATCACTTTCATTCTCAGCATCAACATTGGTACCATCAAAAACTGGCTCGCTCCCAGGCATCAGGGCAGGATCATCTGCTGTGGGGGATCGTGCCGCTACTTCGGTGCCTTCAATCGGCGCAGACGGCACGGACCGACTTGAAGTACGCGATTCGGGGATATCATCAGATATTGCATTTGTGAAACTTTCGAGTGCCTTAGCTGCTTCTTCGGCAGATCCCCTTATGTCTGTGCCATCAGCCATTTTTGTCGGATTACTTTGGAAGGCACAGTGTATTAGTGTGATCGAGGTGGTGTGAGAAATGACAACCGTGCAGAAATATGGTTTCTGCGTGAGTGCAAAAGTGAAGCTGAGAGGAGAACGAAAAAAATATGAATCCTTTGCGTTTGCTTTTGCTTTTAGAAGTAAGCAGTGTTTATTGACTCTCTGTCCGTCATGCAGTAACTGGAAACTAATTTTTTGAACGCTTCTTTCCACGTTTCTTTTGCTTCTTGGAAACTGAAAATCAGTAAAAGAAAAGCAAAGGTCAAAGCAATGAACTGAGGAAAAATTATGGCCTATAGGATTTGCTCATACAGCCTCGCAGGAAGCAGTACACGCTGAAAAATACAGCCAATCCTTTGTGTATGTATGTTTATGTATACATACATAATGAACTTTGTGGCACAAAATGTCTCTACAGACCAAAAGGATGTGCACATTAACTATGTGGGCACTGCAAAGACCCAAGCAGTACATTAAGCAATGAAGTATTTGTTGCATCACTTCACATCTCACAGTCTATATGAAAAAAAAAAAATGATAGAAAACCGTAACACCGGGACGAGAGTATTCGATAAGGCAGACTGGTTCTTCCTGTGGTGCATGCTTCGCCTAGTCCTGCTGACTGTCACATTGCTAGCCCAATTTTCCAACTTTTTATTACTATTAGTTTATTTCTGAGATCCGTCTATACTATACAAACGGATATTATGTTATCTCTATGGTAAAACATGAGGACATATAATTCAGACTGCGCAGTATAAACAAAGGACATCACAATATTATAGCATTTATTAGGCCAAAGGCCTACACAAATGTCATTTGAAGAACAACGAAAATTCATTCCAGGAATATGAAGGTTCTAGGACCTGCATACACAATTAATAATATTTATTACTTTGCTAGCTATGAGCTAGCTATACTCTTTATACTCTTTTCCTGGCTGCAACATGAGCTTCAAGAAGTAGAGTTCTACAGCCAAAGTGTAACTTTTATGCATCAATTCCTTCAAAGCTGTGAACGAATAATTTTTTCCGGTTACTATTTGAAGAACTGCGTAAATTTAGAAATATGATAGGCTCTGATAAAACTAGTACTGCAATTACAATACACCATGAATCTACGGCAGAGTATTTAACAGCAAAACAAAAATGTGTAAACCGGTATAGCTGCTTTGAAAGTTTTCAGGGTAAACAAGAGAGATTTGGGTTACAAAGAAACAAACACAACATCACAAATTTGCAGCAATGTCGATCTACACAGTTTTAACGCTTCTTCCCGTGTTTCTTCTTTTTCTTTTTGGACTTGTCGCGATTGCTAGCCTCCTGGACGTCATCATCTTGGGACTTCTCAGTCGTGGGCACTGCTGCAAGACTGTCCACTGAACCAACAACCACACCTTCATCTTCCAACAGCGGACAAGATTCCAAACTTCCCTCTGAATGTAACGCTTTATGCACGCGTAACGCTGCCTCGGGCACTATTTTTTTCCGCGTTGCTGGCGGCGTTTTCTGAAGTTTATCCAGCACCTGAAACAGTGAGTGAGACAATCCCTTCAATTCCTGAACAACCTCTTGAGAGATGTCATCTACATTAGCTGCTTCACCATCAGAGCTGCTCTGGTGAACTGTAGGCTCTGAAGAGACCGTGATTTCACAAACGTGACTTGCCTCTGGTGCTGAGAATTCTTCCAGCTGTGCACTAAAGGCTTCAGCGAGACTGCCTTCTGCAGCATCGTCAACCTTCTCATCCGAGGATGTCCTCGAAGTGCTCGGCTGGTATGCAGAATGTTCGCTCCAAGGATCTTCTCGCACTGAACCAGAGAATCCTGATGCTACATCCAGACTAGAAGGTTTGGCTTGCATATAAATTTCTCCAAATACTGAAGGATCTAGTTGCGACCTCGCCAGGACAGATTCAGCAATCACCCCCAGAGGCTGCGGGCTTAACATAGGGCCACAAGCAGCTGCTGTGTTTTCTTCAGCAGTGGGTGTCTTTGAAGTTTGTGGTCTACACTTCTTAAAAATCTCTTCTAATTCCTCTCCCGTGTTTGTAACACCTCGAGGAGCTTCTTCAAGAATGCCGGCCTGAATGCTTGCAGGTTCAGATGTCGTCTGATCATTCTCGTCTTGTGTAAAGTCGAAAGCAGGCTCGTTTGCAAACGTGTCCTGAAGAGAATGCTGAACATCTGGCGCAGGGAAAACATTCCCCTCAAGGGACTGAGATACGTGTGTAGGAACATGAAATGGGGGAAAGCTCTCGGTGTCAAAGTCCGAGGCACTCCGACTGTATCCCTGATTGACGCAAGGCAGAACAGGTGTAGCGTCCAAAACAGAGGCTTCAAACGCTGTGAAATCATCTAATGTCGGCCCACTTTCTGACGATAACATGCAGAACGCTTCGCATCCTGTCATTTCTTCACTGCCACGTGGAAGATTAGTCGTGACATGAGCTTGGATTGGTATGTCATCCAATGCATCATTTCCAAATCCCAACAGGTCATCATCATCTATACCTATTACAGCTCTCCCCTCTTTCTGCTCACCATCATGCAGAAGATCCACTGGAACGGACTTGTCACTGTCACCTTGTTTTCGTTGATAGACGGTTGCTACAGTAGTCTCCTCATCAGATTCGTCTTCCTCCTCAGCAGCATCTTTTTCACTGACAGTCTGATGCAACTCACCACTGCTGTCAACCTTAGGATCGTCCCCACAAAGTAGGCTTTTGTCAGAACCCACAATATTGTGTGAACATAGCAATTTTGAGCTTTCCACCACCGCCTCTCGAATTAGTGAGTCCGCACAGAGAGACCTAGAGATGGGCGTTTCATAGTCATCTGAACTTCCTGCGACTGCACTCTGAAATTCTTGAGGGACGTTGGCCACAAGTTCCGTCTCCACTCCGTTTTTCTCTTCCAGAATTTCCTTTTCCTGGACGGGACGTTCAAAACTTGACTCTGTCATTTGAAGATATAAGATCAGTGATTAAGATGGGTTGCACCTGATTTCACGCAATCAAACTGGAGGATGCCATGCGATCAGTAGATGTGTTATCCTGATGTGCGGTGATTCAGTCAGTGCACAGATGACGTGGTGACCTTGGATAGGTGGGCTTTTTTTTTTCAAAAAACGAGTTGTTGCAGATGGTTTGGGAGTTCACACATCAAGGCAGCATGGTTATTGTTCTGGGTAAATTCCTCGCTGTTACGGTTCATGTTATGTCATGAACTGGTAGTGACACATGCAGATATATGTATTTGGACACTTATATTTATGCAGCCCTGTTTGACTGCCATTATAGATAAATTGCCATTAAAAATTTAAACAATATCCTGGTTAACATAAATCACATTATCTTTACATCATGATGTTTGCTAATCAGTATGCAATGTTTACATCATCAGCACATATGTTTTAGAAGGGATGATCAACCTAGTAAAGCAGGCTTAAAGGGCAACAAACACAGCCAAACACTGTTAAATCACACCTTAACTAGCATACACACACAATTAAGTACATTCCGATCTGATGACCAGTTAAAATGCACAAGAAAAAAAAAAAAGACAGCTGTAAAAGAATGCACAGTTCAGAACTCCCTATTTGCACTGCTTCCTGCGCTGATAAGCAAATCACTACAGTAAAATAACAGCAAAAACGATTCAAATATTAAAGTACTCAAAATACATGTCTGTACGGACTTACCTGGTGACAACCAAGAACGATAAAGCACGGCAAACGGGGAATCAACGATACAATACCCTGCTCTGCGAATAAACGCAGGCTACCAAGAAAGGGGGGGAGAACTCCTTCAGTGGCTCTGTTGTCCCAATGCCAAGTTATTAGATTACAGAGGGAGAACCCATACATAATCCTATTAGGGCTGTAGGTTCACCCAGCCTCCCGTAGTGCGTTCTTTGATTACTGCATTTCACGTATGGTGGCAAAAATTAACCACGAATTCATATTCACCGATCACGTTGGAGGCAGTGCAAAGTTAATTTTGCTTCAATTAAAGCTAGCAATTTACAGTTTAGGCCCTCAGAAAACAGCAAGTACCGCAGCAGAGGTAACATGTTAACAGCATCTATGTGCATACGAAGTGTGTCTTACAATTAGGGTTCAGACTTTTCGGTGTTTCAGTTTGCAAAACTCAGGGCTGTTAACCAGTTTTCAGTTACTGGAAACTGTGGTGTTTTCGGATGTTTCAAAGAATGGAAGCTCCGAACAACGCCAAATTTTCTGGAAATTGAAAACTCTGCTAAACACCCCATGCCTTGCAAAAACGAAAACACCGAAAAATCAGAACCCTACTTATAAGCGAGTGCAGCATTCCTGTGCAACGCGACACCAATTTAATATGCTGCATAGCATGCATGGTGAGTAACACGACTGTTAAGTCAAGCGTAACAAGCTAATGACAATGCACTACTGCCCAGGCAACTATAAATTATGTCATACACAGATAACAACAACAACAAAGTCGTCATGTGAAGATGCACGCTATAACCTGACACAGTCACGCACGGCACCACACCACAAGGGGCACAGAAATAATAAATGTTTAACGGTATAGCACATATTGGAGAAGCTCATAAAGTCGAATGTGTTGTTGGCCCCAATCCTGCACATCTAACCAGTCAGAAACTACGGCCGAGATTCTGAACTTCACCCCAGCTGACACGAGAAGCGTTACAGCTCCCAGTGTGCTGTCCTTATTCTTACTGTTGCTGTACGCAAGATAACACTTAGAAAAGCCTACCTTTCTCTTCAACCTGGGTCTGAACACCGGGCTCCGAACTTGAAGCACCCTCGGCAGTGGTGGTGGCACTTGACAGGGTGGCAGTGGGCTCAGTTTTTTCGTCTTCGGGCAGGCTAGACACGGAAACCTGGCTGGTGTCCAGGTCAGAAGCCCAAGTCTCAGATTCTCCTGGCTTGGCTCCAGGCTGCTGCAGGACATCCGCAGCAGGGGGAGCAGAGGGAATCTCGGCCTGAGGTGCGCCTTCGTCCACTTCTGCGCAGCGGCATGTAACAAGTGGTCAGCCTTGATGCACCAACAGACTGAACAATAGGCTGTGTGTAGACTGTTATAGTGCAGACAACTTACAGCCCACCTCAGTGGAATCTCATAAAAATTGAAATATAATATATAAATATAATAAACAAAATAAATAAAAATAAATAAAAATAATAAATACATAAAAATACACCAAAATAAAAAAATAAAGAACTGCACTCATCCAACATGTGTATCCAGAACTCTCCACCAGACCTCGAACCACAGTGCAACCATACCCTGGATGATGGTCGTCCTTGTAACTGTCGTTACGGTATGCTTGACCGTGCCATCATCAAGAACGTCCTGGAACTGCGTTGTTGTCTTTGTCACGATGGCGTCGTCTGATGGCAAGGTCCTGAATTCCGTTGACTTGGTCAATGGTTCGTCTGGTGTAAACATAAATTCTGTAAATTAGGTCACACCTGAAAATTTAATCTGGGCACAGAGCAGCCTAGACTAGAAACTGAAAGTAAGCACTGTACTAATAGGCAGGTGCTACATACTCTTAAATGTGACTAACATGAATGCTTTATGTCTGAATGTCTCAAACCTAGCGTTCACACAGTCTTGCACATCTAATTTTCTGAAACAAAGTGCCACAGTTCCTTATGACACAAATAGACGGGGCAAATAAAGTAACATAGAGCAGCCACACACAAGCTGAACACGTACACGCATACAAACTGTGCACACATAAAAAAAAGAAGAAAAATCAGGAACAACAGCAGCATAGCACAGCACATATTGTGCATGGACAAAAATGATAACAACAGGGAGTGGGAAATGAACATGACATAATATTTCCACTAATGATTAAGCTTAATTTTAATGCAGCATTACATGCGTGACTTATGTTCTGTCACGGGCCTTCAATTTCTCACTTTCTGTGCTAACGGTATAGAATAATAGTATAACTCGACCGCTGATGATTTTACTATGACTACCTCTACATCAGTATTTGAAAAGATGCTGCGGGAGGAGAATAACACTATCTGTTTGAAAAGAGCCAAAATGTAAAACAATTCTGCATCAGTTTAAAGGTGGTCAATCTGGTATGTGCAGGACAACAAATATGTGCTACCTAACCTAACACCAAACATTACATTTGCAAAGCTGAGAAAAAAAAAAAAAAGGAGCTATCTGCAATCGTTACGCCTGCATGGGGTCATTCAGGTACCGCTCTCATAATCGTACGTGTTAGCACAAACTACACAAAAGCACGTCTCATGACAACAGCCTTGCACAGTGTCAGCAGCAAGCAAATAAAGTAAAACATACGTAATTTCTATGTCCTACAGACTAAACACATATTATACCTTTCTTATGAACACTGGCCACTGGAGTGGATGGAGGAGTTTTAGTTGCCTTTGCAACTGATGGAGAGAGAGAAAGAAAAGGCAAGGAAGAGGTGAAAGAGTTAACATCCTGCCAGAGCAAGTATCAGGTAGAAACCTTTTTTTTTATGTACTTTTCTTAGTTGCAAAGTATGGAGAGACCCTATTTCATCTATGCCTTCATGAGATATGACTTTAAGCAAATGGACAGGATGTTGTGTCGCAATTGTACGCTCTCAATATTTTTCTTTTTTTTCTTATAGATGTTAGGCTTTATAGATGTTAGGCTTCACAGATGTTAGGCTTTAATTATGAGCTTCACCAGTGAAACCTGAAGGAGCCTCATAAACACTGTATGGCTAAAATACAAATCTGGACAGAGATGAACGGCAAAAGGGCAAGGGCGAGGGCGAGGGCGAGGGCGAGGGCAAGCTGGTACATCTGTACTACGAAGGAGTAACCCAAGACAGGGAAAGAATCTTTCCTTTTACCCTGTGCTTGAAGAATTACTGCATCAGGAAATTAATGAAAAAATAATGCAATGAAGTATATACACTGTACTACACTAAATTGTTGTCCACTTATAAAAAAAAAAACATTCATGCTGTTATTTATTTACACATCAGACACAGGTGCTTTTTTTGTTTACACCCATAATAAAGCTGCACAATGTAATCATTTGAAAACTTCTTTTCAAATGAAGTTAGAACACAAACCAAGCTAGGCGTCACACACCAGCTGGGACGCTTTAAATTCACCACACAAGTACCGCAGGCGGTTTTCACACACAAGTTAGCTTGTTCCACATCCCACAGTGGTGGACAAGTGCATAACAAAGAGTAGTTCTACAGGAGGCACAAGTGCAAGACGAATACAACAAGCAAGTTTATCAACACGAAGCGAAAAATACGATCCACTAGTAGGGGCTGCTGGTTCCGTTCACTGGTGGTTCATACCTTCCATAGGAGCTGCCTCTGGGGTTGTGGACTCTGCAACTGCTGGCAATACTGTGGGTTTGGCTTCACTTTGCTCAACTTTCTGCATTGCTATCGGGGGTTCCTGTACTTCTTCCTTATGAGATTCTGGTACAGGCACAGAGATACATGCAGATTCACATCAAGAGCTCACAGAGCACACATAAATCCAGCTAGAGTCAACAGTATGCCAGGAAAAAAACTAATCTGATTGGTAATAATGTCCAGGAGGCTGGTGTCAGACTGGCATGAAACGAAACAGAAGAAATGAGAAATTGTTCGAAATGTACTAACATATATGATATTCTAGTGGCACTCGCAACACTCTGGAAACGAATGAGAGCGCACATCTATGCCAGTTTTCTACTTACAGGAAGAAGTAGAAAAAATGATATGCAAACATGAATATTTTGGGGTACCACCCAAATACAACATTCGTTCAGTACGCTAGTTCAATTAATTAATTCAGTCAACACACCAGTCAACACAACATCACAATCATTAGGTGTGCTGAGAGACGTAAATTCTGCTGCTTCCTGCAGACGAAAGTTGTGCTACACACTTTGTCATGAATCTTGGGCAATTTCTTCAACTTCTGGTGAATCGTAGCTGCCAATCGTAAACACCCACAACAGAATGACAGCATTTCCAAATATGCAAACTGCCCCTCCGCAGAAGCAGAACACTCCATACTTTTCCAACATCTTTCACAAATCTCGCACACTCGCTCAAACCGCTATATCCAGGCTTCAAGTACATTTTCATCGGCTGATGTCGGCAAAGAGCGAAGAGCTGATGTCGGCAAACATCAGCAAATTCGGAATTTGTAGTCCAAACTCCAGCGTTTCCGGGAGGAAAACGTTGCTGCATCGCTACAGGACTACCTTAACAATCTTGCATTGAAAGTTACATTTTGATAGAAACTGTGAGAACAAAAATTTTGTGTTGTGTGTGCCACTTTAGAGCAGTGTTGTCATTCACGTGGAAAGCTGCGGTAGGGCGCGATTGCCGAGTTTTTTTTTTTTTCTTTTCCCTTGCAGAAAAGCGTGGAGTTCGGATGTTTCTACTGCAAAAAGCTAGGAACCCTAGTAAAAAAAAATAAATGTTATGAAGTGACATTATATTTCCTTCTTCAAGTACTCAGGACTTCATAAGAACTGTTGCACACTGAACTCCATGACCTGCAACCGTACACATGGAGGAAAAGATAGGACATGTGTTGAAAAGCTCAGATTTATATATTGTGATGTACAGTTTATGTGCAAAGCCTTACGTGCTGACACAGTGGGAGGAGGGCAGCAAACGTGGTTGCTTTGCCAAGCATATGGTGTATGGGGATATGTGCAGCACACGAGTATTTCATTGTTAACACATTCGATACAAAGGGGTTCAATGCTGTGGCCACAAATAGGAAGGCTGAGGATGGTATAACAGTCTTTGATCTTTAGGAAAGGCGTGGGTCATGCAACTTGTAAATAAGGTATCATCAAAAATTTAACGCGATACAAATGATGAAGCCAAAGATTTTGAATATCCTTCCGACATTCAGAACATTTTTTGATTCAGCAAGAAAAAGACTATAAGTGGTGTGCATAAACGAGATGGGCAATGATTGGAAATTTTGTAAGTGGAAAAAAGGGATTTTGAAAATTTGGAAAACTGAGTAAGAACTGCATTTTGATCTCTGCTACATTTAGATTTACTTGCAGAGTATATATTTCACTTTTCTTAAAACTCTCTCAAAATATGAGGGAGTAGGGCATCCACTGCTCTAGACATTTTCCATGTTATCTGATATCTAAGAGGGTTAAAAATTGAGCGGTTCGGTAGATCACGATTAAAAGCGCTAAAAACTCCAGTGGCGGGGAGCTAAAATAACGAGCAGTGCAGAGAGCAGTGCAATGTGTCTGCGTCTTATGTTAGCTCTCCGGTACTGAGGTTTTTAGCGCTTTTAATCTGATATCTGTTATCAGTTCCCTAGTGCCATTTTGTGGAGTCCTCAAATACTGCCGTTTTTCCCAACCACGAATTTTGTCATTTCATATGCAGCCAGGATGGCTCTACACTAATACCTACCCCTGTCACATGGCACAGTGAATGCCATTCCCAGTGAATGACAGTAACGTTGAATGTCATTTGGTCGAGTAAAATGGAGATATGGCAAAGAGAGATGTCATTCGCTAATTACAACGATGATGACGTGTGAAATAATTTCACCATTTTATGTGTGGATATTGGTGACAATTTCTTATAAATTTATAGTCTACTTTAAAAACTATACATATGGGCGTCACTGGCACAACTAAACTATTTGCTTCGCTTTGAGGTCGTCGAATGCACAAGCCTAGACAAGTACGTAACCGAATCCAGATCGACAGGCAAGATGGCGAATAGTGCAGCTGTTTGGTGTCTAGGCATGGCACGAATCAGCTTGGCGCTGAACAAACTGACTAGAAACAAGAGTTTTTGAAAACTGTGTAAGGACTCCTTCCTTTAATTTCATAAATAAATAACACAGAAAAATTTATCAGACAACAACTTTCCATTTGCCTTTCTTCTCTTTTTGCTGCCGCTCTGCCATCAAGGGCATGCAGTTGGTGAGAGAGGGAAAAGCGAATGAGCGCCCCAAACTCATTCGCTGACAGAATGCCAGTTTCATGAAGTGCCATTTGGTATCACCGTGTGGCACTGAACGAATGCCATTCAGTGGGAATGTCATTTGCTGGCAATGACATTCAATTTGCCATGCGACGGGTATAACTCCCACCGTGCTGGGCCCATAGGAAATTTTCTGTTCATACCACTGTTACCATGAAAGTTTCTTACATTTGAAGAAGAAAAAACGCTGAATAAATGTAACTGTAAAGTAGCTAAGTTAACTTTAACATGGTAACTGTAGCTAAGATAAGCATTTAAAGAGATTGAAACATTTGAATAATTTATTTTACTAAAAAAAGCAAGAGTCCGTCCTTCATCAGGTGTGATAGATTTAACACTTGGTACAGATATTTATACTGACGTACATCAGAGAAAGGGGACAGAGAAGGTGGTGAGGAGGAAATACAAATTTTTTTTAGTAAAATACATTATTTGAATGTTTCAATCTCTTTAAAGTGGGACTCCGCAACAAAATCACCACAAAGTTTGTGGCATAGCAGTAACCCTTGGGGTGTCAGGAACATACATACGAAATATCGCATTCCCAAAGTGCGCAGATTTTATTCGAACGAATTGTTATGAAGTGAGCGCTTCGCCTCTGTGAAGCAAGAGGGCGCTGAAAGCAACACTGCTGACGTCATCCGGCATGGCAGAATGCAAGCTTTGTAGCAGACGACAATGCTTGGTGACGTCACAGTGTCTTCCTCCGGGCGAACCGCTGTGCGCTTTGCATTTTGGTTTCGGATTGGTATTGTCATCATTTACGAATTAATTACTCGCACAAAATGAATGCGAATGTGGTATTCGGTATCAAGAGAGCGGTCCGTGTTCGATACGATGCTCACAAAATCTTTTTCGAATCCTTGCGAAGTCTCCCTTTAAATACTTATCTTAGTCACTGGCGAGTGCTAGACCTTTTTCCTATTTTAACTGTAGCTATAACTAGTTACATGCATTTCAAAAAGAGTAACTGTAACTGTAACTCTGTTACTATTTTTGAAGGCTCACTGTAACTAACTTTTTTTTAGTAACTTACCCATGACCTATTTGCGCATTTTGAACCGTATGCGGCAAAGAAATGATGCAGCACCAATAAACGCCAACAAAATAAGAAAAGTATTACGTATACACTACTCAGCAAAACAACTACCTTCTAGTGTCGCTGAATCCACTGTTGCAGCCCTCACTAAACGTGGCCTCTGTCGACCCTCCTGTTCATCGTGACTGAGAGCTCGGCCAATCTTCTCGAGAACACGTTCCTTCTTCTTGGGCGACATCGGCTTCTTTGGTTCCTCTGCCATCACGAATGTGCGATATTCTGGGATTATGACATTCTCAGGCACAAGGCCCTCTGGAGGATATGCTGTCTTCGATGGTCCCTGATCTGGGAACAGCTGATCCAGTAATTCCAGGTCTTCCTTCTTCATTCCAGGCTTGGACTTCAATTTAGCCACTTCGTCTGCCTTCAAGATCCGGCCGTAAGGGCTTTCTTTGCCGGTGTCCTTAAACATCTCGTCGAGAAGGTTAGCAGAGAGCTCCGGCTGCTTGCCCGGAGCAGACGCAGACGTTGTGGTTGTCGTCTGCACCGTAATGACAGACTCTTCCGAGGGTTCGCCTTTAACCTCTCGCGTTACCGTTCGGACGACCCGAGTGGTACCTTCAGTTTGATCATCGGGGAGTTCGCTCAGGATATACGTGGTTCCAAGTTCTTGTGGTTCGCCTTCAAAGCGTTCTACGGTCGTCGTCACCGTACGCATCATTTCTGGGTCTGTGGTGATCACGACGTCACCTTGACGAACGTCCGATGTGTCAGCTGGAAGAAGTGTGCCAGGATGCGTTAATCTCTCTTGCGTTTCTGTGGGGAAGGACACAATCCCCGCTGCTTCCGGACCACTCTTATATTCAACCTCCGTCACAACAGTGGACACAACATCTGGCTGTTCTTTTCCTTCCATGATCCCTGGAAGTCGGCTTCCGACTTGCTGAACGGGCACTTCTTCCGTGACCGGGAGCTGGGTGACGGTGCGCTTTGTGACGGATACCACCTTCACGATGGAGTCTGGAGCATCCGACAGTTCTCGCTCTTCCACGATAACTGGACCAATCTGCTTCTTCTCCGTCCCCTTAGCTTCGGGATAGAGTACGCCCTCGACGAGCTCATCTAGCTCACCCTGCGTGATCAGGTCATCGTGCCCAGGCACGCGCGATGCCTCTGGAGGTTCTTTTAATTCTTTCATCACAACAAAGGTAGGATCCGTAATTACTGTCCTTTCACTGGGAAGGACATGGTTCTCCATTCGAGGATCGTCAAAGCTCTCTTCGAGTGCGATGGTTGGAGTGCCTTCCTTCGAGCTCCGTTTTATAACGGTGACTTGCGTTGTGTCGGGAGATGGCGTTCTGGGCCTGGTGTCCGACTTCTTGAGCTTACGAGCTGTTAGGAGGGGGGCAATAAGGTTAACGGTAACACGAGGTAACAGTGGTGAGTGGTGGTTAGGCATGGAAAGCTTGTCAGCAGGGTTAGTAGTTCCTTCTCCAAAGCTGCAAAGGCAGGCAGTAAAAAGCCAAGGCGCAGAAGTGGGGAAGGTTTGCTGGAAGCGGATGATATGTTGATCGTGGTACGTGTGCTTTCGGATATATGGTGCTTGGCAGCAAGAGGAAAGAGTAAGGGCAGGAGACTTAACAGTTTAACTATCAAAGTCAGGTAGTCCTCCAAAATGCCAATGTGTGCAGTGTTTCTTTGTAGCTAAACTGCTAGATGTATCACTACACATTGCAACAAAAGAAGATAGCACTCTTTTTACTCATCCACTTCTTTGCTACAGTGTGTCCCATTTAAAAATTACTGCGAGTCATATGCTTCATGTAGTGCATACACGACGTTCATACAAGACGCCTTGTTACAGGGATGCTACTGAAAGTGATTGAGAAATGTTATAAATGGCTTCCATAGCAACACATGCCCCCCCTCCCCCCCACTGCCCTCAATTGGAATCAATGTCGATGTTTGTACCATTCACCACAAGAAAGAATCTTCCAGCACAGCACTGACAGACATAGGATGTATACAAGCAAGGCAGTTCAATGAAAAGAAATATCAATGTAATGAGCACACTAAAGAGAGCATCCAGAGTGCAGAGTAATGTTTTGTAACCTTGCTACCTGTTGTTTTCGTGTTGCACCTAAGCCTGCATTTACTAGATTATTAAATTCTCATTTAAGTTACAATCAACTTCACCATCTTCACTAAACCCCTGCAATGCACATGAAGTAAGTATTATTGGCAAAATTGGTTGAAATTTTATGGGTACTTGCTTGTGAAAGAAATTTTGTACACGCTCAATTTCTGATTTGCTAAAAGTGCATACATTTAAAATATGTCATTGCTCAACAACTAAGCAGTAAACGTATTGTGTAATGTGTAGAGAACACTGATACTCTGGAAATCCAGAATTCCCGTTCGCTGAACAGCCTTTGACATACCTCTTGCCCTGCGGCACTAGTGTTAATGCCACTGTACAGCCCGATATCACACAGGTTCATGCATGGTGTTATGCAATGCATAGAAAAGATAGCTACTTATGGTCATGCTACATACATGGTGTTTACTGCATAATGTTACAGGTGTGAGACTTCATTTGTAATTATGGCATAATTAAACTTTTATTGCAAAAGACCACAGAGCTTTAAAAAATGACACTGCTACATACTGAAGTATATAATAAAATACAATGCAGGTCTCGGCACAAAACACACAACTTCAAATGTTCCAGAAAGTAACACAGACTACTACAAAGGTCACTTATCATGTGATGTGGACCTCATGATGTTTGTTCTGGCACAGACTTATCAGTTGGCTACTTGATTGCAAAACATGCAATGTTAGTAGAACCTTAAAGCAGCATATAATGTTAAGCACAAAGAAACCACCTGCACGGACACCATTGTCAGAAAGTCTGGATATTAAATGCAACACGCATCAGCCTCATCACTTTTCCATGTGCTGCCTCATCATCAATATCTTCAATGCCTCATCAATATCTCATCATAATGCTTGGTCTATCCACTGTTGCTTGGCATAAACTTGAGATTGCATGCCTTGGGTACACATAGAATTGCACTGAAGTTAGGAAGGGTAGTAGAATAACTTACCCTTAGCCTCAGAGGAACCATGCTTTTCATGAACAGAGCCAGTCTCACTGCTTGTCTCTTCTGCCGATTCAGCCTCCTAAAAGAAATGGGAGAAATTTAACAATGCCAAACATCAATGTTCGGTAACTTTCGACACCACTTCCATTGATGATATCTTTGAACACAGATCATTCCCATTAAAAATATGGCATATTGGATCCGTAAATGGAAGGTGAACTCTCCAAAGATTACCTCCCCCATATTTTATTTGTCTGTACTTGACATTAACAGGGTAAATGTTACGCAAATACATCTGCGACATGCCAACAACACTGCAGCAAGATGCCATATACATACCAATAATGATGTGCAAACAATTTCATCCACTGTGGATATGACCGCAGGGGGTGCCACTCCGTAGTATTTACTACTATGTCTTACTTACTAATTCCTGTTGCCATGAGCTTACTCAACAATAAGTAAGGCAATAATCATAAAGCCCTACACATCTTCTAAGAGTCCCTGTTTAGCACACATGCTATGATGTAAAATAGAGTATAATGTTACTTGGACCACTACACAAACATCAGAAGTTTGGACAAAGACCATTTTGCTCTCTAACCAGTAATGCTTTATAATTCTAATCGATCATGCATCTAGTACATTACCTGTCAGGGTCTCCAAATGTGAAGGACATTCTAACGAGTGAACAAATTTAGCTACCTGAATTGAAAAGCGTAGCATGCTTTCGCATTAGAAATATTCAACGACAGCTTTATATTTAAGGTGACGAATGGGGAGTTTCATTGCCAGGGGCGATACTCCACCCCACCACTGGTGGCGATGTGGGGAATGAAATAATATTCAGTAGTGTACATACTCACATAGCCAGCACACTAAGATCTCAATGAAAATTTTGATGCATGGATTATTTGCAAGAAATATGGCATTTATGCACACTCATGATGAATCTTGTTACAATAAATCAGGAAAAGTTATCAAGCTAACCTTCATCAGGTCAGGCTCATCATAGGAGGCATTCAGTGAGGTGTCTCGTTTGAGCGACGCATTCCGTGAAGTCCCAAGTTCTTCTCGGAAGGTGTCAAACCCTGTAAACAGCATGACAGCTCGCAGGTAAGGAAGCCCCTTCTCCAAGTCAACCACAATTTTGTAAAGTTTGCCTAGCTCACCTGATTGGTCAAGGTGCACTTTAGCTACGGCCTTCTCAACGTCGTCCGTAACCAGTTCAACATTGAACATGCACTTGTTCACAATGTCTTCTCGGTTGATTCTTCTGAGGCCCTTCTCCAAATTGTTCCCTGCGTGAACAAAATTTTCTGAACTCGGGCCTTGTTTCACGCTGTCAGCGAGACAGGTCACAGCAATCGTCTCAAACTGTGCTTATAAAAGCTTCTGCTACGAAGAACAAGAAATCTGGAAAGGAGGAGGCTTGCCCTACCTGTAGCCCTGGGGCCGGCTCTCTGCATCCAGAGTCGCAGCACAAGCAGGGCCTGCTGGGCCAGGTCTCCGGGGCACTCGGCTCGGATTGAATGGATGTCTGCTTCCGGAATGTCCAGCTGTTGGCCTAAAGGTTCCCAGTCCTTGCCCAACTCTCGCGCTATGTCCGACAGGCGAAGGTCTGCTCTGTGGATCAGCTCTGGCTTCGCTGAAAACGTGGAGTGTAAAAACATGTAGGAACGCTTCCAACAGTGCCCATTTCTGCATTAAAAGGAGACTTTGCAAGGATTCAAAAAAAAAAAAAAGAATTAGGTGAACATCATACTGCACACGAACCGTCCCCTCGATGCCGACTACTACAGCCCTTACAGTTCATTGGTTGCTTTGCGACTTGGTCCTCTGTATTGCTTGAGCTATATTTCCCTTACGCATACTTTTTTTCTGTGAATGAGTTCAATTTTGTTCATCCCCGATGGAAATGATCTGCCCCGGACCCAGTGTCACAAGCCACCTTGACTTAGACTGGTCTGTTATGTTTTGAGTGTTGACTGTGGGTAATAAAGTTATTATTATTATTATTTGGCACGAGTAATTAATTCACAGTAAGGAGAGAGTCAAAATGCTAAAATTGTGCATACCAAGGCCAGTCTCCTCCACAAAGCCATACTTCTTCTCCAGCGTGACGAGCTCGGACACTGCTCTTGAGGCTTCAAACTAGGACAGCAAGGACAAGATGAACGCAAAGTGTGATAACAACATTCGTGTGTAATGAAAAATAACGTGTACCTCAGGTAAAGCAATGTTAAGGTTGCAGATTGGTGTCTGAGGAGGATCTGTGCGTGATCCACGAGGTTCCTTCATGAAGGCTACTCGGCCAAGCGCTTCCTGGTGGAGATCTTTGACGCGCACGTTGAATGGTACCCGGTTTTCCCGGAACGCCTGGAACGTCAAGCTCAGTTGCTCCCCGGACTTGGTAACTGGGATGAGGTTTCCGGCAAACTCCAGGTATTGGGGTTTGTTCTCCAGAACCTGAAATATTTGGTCCTCTTGGTTACTTTCCTACATGCGCAGAGTCTAAATCTAATAACTCGGGAAAACTGTGCCGATGCCGGGATTCGAGGCCAGACCTGGGACTTACGTGCTCCTGTTTGTCCTTAAATGTACAGTAGAACCTCGTTATAGTAACTCTGCTTGTAGTAAAACTCCGCTTATAGTAAACAAGAACTCCAGTCCTTATAGAATATATACATATATATGCACCTGATATAATAAAACTCCTGATGTAGTAAAATTTCGTCCTGGTCCCAGAGAGTTTACTACAAAGGGGTTCTACTGTAGTCTGCCTAGGCTAGTTCCCATTGTTTACGTTAGCTACTTCTGCTGTTAATGTGTTGTGACAGCGTCGCACCACTGAGAGCTATTACGAGAGCTTATTTTCTGCTTTACAAATTCTACAGCAAGTGAAGTACAGGGCTCACCAAGGAAAGGTATGGGGGTTCAAAATGGAAGACAAATAAAAACAGCCCTTGGGACCTGCACTATACTTTGGAGGATGTAACATACGCTAAAAATACACGCAAAATTTCTCATTCAATCCAGGCCTTTGTTGATAAAAGTTTCAACTTAAAGAAACGAAAAAAAAAAAAAAAACACTATCCATTTAACAAACGCTGACAGGAACGAGAAATCTGAGCAATATTGCCGCCCCAGAATATATTCTAAGTGTGTCTTGTCTTGTCCCGTATGTCATCTCGCTCCGAGTAAAATATTGTAGCTATCGCAACATCAAAAAATGGTGATAAACTAGCCCGGCTGTACCTCCACGTCTCTGCTCTTTGCCACTTCTGTGAAATGCTCCTGGGTCTCAAGTGTCTTGTCCTCCTTGTCGTCCGTCATACAGAATACGCGCAGTTGGGCTTCCTGGGGATCGTGGCGTTTGGAGAACACCACAAACTTGGCCATGAACGGCACGTGGATTGCCTCGGCGTACAGCTCTGTTGCAAAGCGAGTTGCTTCGTTCACTTGCCGGCAATCCATGAGCCAGAACCTGTGTGTGGACACACGTCCCATGTATTCTCACTGAGTAGAAGGCAGCCATGTGCATATAGAGCACTGCACGAGCCGCATTCTTAGGCCCAGACCCCACCATCCTTTGGTTTACCCACCCAGGTCTGGTCCGACAATTCCATATCTGGCCCGGGCCGAGCCCGATTAATTTTCATGTTTCCCGGCCCGGGCATGACCAATTTCTACCCAAGCAGCACAACACCTTGGCCCAATATTGGCCCCATATTGGCAATACCGGCCCAATATTCGTCCTAGATTAGACCAAGATGTTGTGCTGCTTGGGTAGGCTACCTGGCCTGACCCAACCCGGTCCAGTGAAGCGGACTGTAGAAGTTAGCTGTGGATAGCAAAAAGTGGGGTTACACAGGTCAGACCCCGATCTAGGCCCGGCCTAGACATGGGCCCATCTGGCCCGGGCAGGCATATTATGGTCCCAAGACCAACCCGGGCCCATAATTTAAAACCCGAGACTGGCCCAGGCCCACAAAAAGAAAGTTTTACCCATCCCATCCCGGCCCGGCCCACGGACCAGCTGAGCCGGGCTTTGGAGTACACCCGAGCCCGTGCAGTGCTCTAGCAGTGACTGCGTGGGTAGTGGAAACTGAACGACTTCAGGATAGACTTGGCCATTTCTACAGGGGAAGGCGACTAGCCAGTATTTCACTACATTACAGCATGAGTAGAAACGGAAGAAATGATAGACAAATAGAAATGATTTTGTAACAGCTAGACAGACAAATAAGACAACCCACCTTGCCGAGACCGTAGTTGTAAAGGAAACACAATCATTCACAAACGTCAGTGGTGTAGATCCTGTGACATCCTCCCATTGGGCTTTATTAACTCCTCCTAATACAAATGAGGGACACAATCACAATATATATCAATCAATGAGCACCTTCGTGCTGCGCAAGTATTTCAATGAACTCAGATATATAATATCGACTTAAATGCGACTGAACTCGTGCATTCAATTGTTAAAGGAAGACAATGCAAGCATAAAAGAACATGCAGTTATAATAATTATGTTCTAATATTTAAAATAAGCAATTAATAAAACTACATATCTTGTATAGTGAGACCATGGCAACTATAGTTATCTTTGTTTCTAGACTACATATGCTAAAACTGCAAATCACAAATATGATGTACGTAACATACGACGCATGCATTGAACTGTAGGCTAGAGCAATTAGCAAAATATTGTAGGTGCAAACTAATTAATAAGATGTAGCATCACCAGTGCACCATTACTGCATCAGTAATACCTGGTTATGCATGCCTCAATCATTTCTCTCTGTAGGATGTGAACAGTACAAAGCTTTTTCAGCACAGAACTGTGCTTTGACGCAGCTACGGCATCAGTTACAGTATATGCACAGATGCAATCTCTTAATGCAAGTACTACCTGCTTCACAAAGAGGCTTGCCCAACACAAAATAATCATCTTGTTTACTTATTTAATGCAATTCTGTGCAAACCGTCACAACCTCTTTGCACGGTTGAGTTTTCTGACGGGAGTAAAGCGTGGGTGCAAGTTTATCCAAGTTTGTATTGGCAGACTTGCACAGCTTGCATAGTGACCACCTGAGAAAATCTGAAGTTGTACAAAAGAAAAAATAGAAAGGCTACCAGCATAGCGAGGCACATCCCTGTGATTCAGTTTTCCCTCTACAGCTTTTAATCCTATACTTCTCTCTCTCTCTCTCTTTCATCCCAAATTTCCTCTACGAAAGAAAGCAACAAAAAGTGAAAGTAGTGGGTCATTTCAGCACCCATTACGGCAAACATCAAGTTGTCCAACGAAAAGATACGTAATGCAGGTGGCTGTGAGCCATGAAAAAAAAAAAAAAAAAACATGTAGTATTTGCATATTTTGTAATTACATCAGGACATCAACTGCTTTAGTGACTCATAGCCTCATTCCAGTGCTGCAATGGATAGTGGTCACTGCATTGCATACACACAAAAAACCACAAACGCGATCACAAATGCAAGCTGCACAGCTAGGTATCTCAACACAATATATTCTGTCTGTCTTAAGAATAAATATACACCTCAACCATTTATGTTCATGCGTGTGCAGCCCAGTAGATGTACCATAACATCACAATTCAACTCATTTAATTTTGTTTATGGAATTCATTACGTGTAATAAGCATTACTACACCACACTGAAATATACTGTAAACATTTTTATTCGCGATGTACTAATTTTCGCGAATTTCGCGACCACCACAAAATCGCGAAAGATGCGCGAAAGGAAACAGCTGTGGAATCGCGAAATTAAATACTCGCGAATAACTTCACGAATGACTGAATGCGCGATTCGCGAAAATTAATACATCGCAAATAAAAATATGTTTACAGTAATATTTATAATGTTTGTGTCATAAAGCATACAATGACGATGCTGTACAAAAAAAAATAAGAAAAAATAAAAAGCTGGTTTCTAAGCTGCAATATACTTAAATTTTAGTGTAGCTTAGCCATCACTTTCCATTATGTGAAAATATTAACTTTCAAATTCAAATACAATTTTTTAGATATACAGTACATAACTATAATCTACTCCTGCAGCCCAATAGTTTAGAAAGTACAGTACAAGCTATAGCTTTCATAAAAGTCACAAATTGACTGCATACTGCGTCACTTTTTTTCTTGAACCTGCCTACAAATATTGTACACATATTACACTTGGTCAAAAGAATGGGAGAAATTATTGCACACATGGCAAAATATTTTATGAGATGTCATTGATGTATGTGTCAGTTTAATTTGTGAATCAAGCTGTTCAGCAAAATTACTGAAGAATTTTCCTGTTGTAATGCTTGCAATCATATTTACGTGCTAGAGCTTCAAATTCATTCAGATATTTTAGAACAAAAACATATTTTTTTAAATACAAAAAAAGTATCAGCAAACAGAAAACAAGAGGTACCAACTTACACTGCTTAAATATACTTTTGATCTTCCAAACTCTGCTTTAAACAATGATTACTGAGCAATGAGCATCCACGCGTTTTACAAGTCCCCTATCGTAAGGCAGGTCTTGATCCTTCAGTATGTCATTGTAGTGCTTATTTTGATAGCCAGAGCTCAACACCACTATTTCCTGGAAATATTTTCCTCTGATGTTTCCTACTCTCTCGTATTTTACATATTCTTACTATCTCCTACCTACTAATGAGTAAGCCAGTAGGAAGTTCTGATAATGTTTTGGTAATTCACATTTGCAGGTTGAGGTGCAATTTAGTATAAAGTAGAAGTATTATACTCATGCCCTGCGACTGAAATACATGACAAGGGTCGTTCAAGGTTGACGGAGACCTTTGCTCAAGAAAAATCAGTGAGTAAATGCAAATAAGACTTTCGGAGTACGAAGTGCAATCCTTCTCAAGTCAGCAGCAGTGGCAGTTATCATGGCAATGAGCAGTGTGTCCGCAGCTGTGGAACAGCTATGCATAATCAAGTTCCTTGCAAAGGAGAACGTTAAATGCAGAGCTCAGATTTTGCAAAAAATACAGGCACAGTATGGGGAACAAACTCTGTCTGTCAAAAGGAAGAGTGTACGAATGGTACAGACAGTTTGGCGAAGGACGAGATATGGCAACGAATGGACCACATGGACACGTTCGTCCGACTGCAGTCACATAGTGAACATCGCGGCCACTGAGCAAGCTAATCTCGAGAACCGATGCGTAATAGTTCGAGACATTGCAGCCCAGCATAATATTAGTGTCGACAGTGTGGAGACAATCATTCATGAGCACTTACTGCTCTGCAAAGACTGTGCGAGATGGGTTCCCCAAACACCTCACTTGTGACTAGAAGGGAGCATGCATGGCAGCCTCTGAGCAGCTGCTGAAGCGGTTTCAATCCGAAGGACACAAATTTTTGCAATAAGTCATCGCATGTGATGAAACCTGGGTGCATCGTTTCAATCCAGAGACAAAAAGCAGCAGCACGGAATGGCGACATATAAGGCTTCCCCACCACCAAAGAACAGCAAGATGCAGTCGTCTGCTGGGAAGCCCACGAGAACTGTCTTCTGGGCGACATCCATGTGGACTTCTCGGAGCGAGGGGTCACAATTAATGCCCAGCACTACTACATGTTGATGAACAGTGCTGTGCCAAAGCACAATTACCAAGAAAAGGCCTGGGATGTTGTCTGGGAGGGTCATTCTTCTTCGTGACAATGCACGACCTCACAATGGAGCACGAATTCAACGGGAGCAACCCCACCGAAATGCGCTGGGAGGTTTTGCCCCATGCCACCTAGAGCCAAAATTTAGCCCCAAGTGACTACCATTTTATTTGGGCCCCTTAAAGAGCACCTTGGAGGAAAGACATTCCACACAGATGAAGCCTTCCAGAAAGATGTCCTGCAGTGGCTACGACAGGAGCCCACCCCTTTCTATGCCAAAGGCATCAAAGAGTTGCCACTGCAATGGCAGCAGTGTGTAGATGTGCATGGTGAATATTTTGTAGAACTGATGCAGTCTGGTTTTTCCCAAATTTTCCATTGTATTTAAAGTAATAAAGGTCTCTGTCAACCTTGAATAACCCTTGTGTGTAGAAAATTCTAGGAAAATTAGGCAAATGTGATGCAGTACATACGTGCACAATGAAAACTAGCTGAAACATTCCAAATACACTTTTGCATTCCATGCAAAAATTAGACTTAGTGACAAGCTACATGCTAGAAAGCAAACAGACATTTCTAACATCAGGGTTGCTAATGTAGACGAGCAAGATAAAGAGAAATTTTTTCCTTGATGCAGACAAACCCATCCCAATCAAGACTCAATAAACTGTTATTGTATGCTTCCTGCACACTGATAATTTAAACCACTGTCTGCGAGAGACTACATAGCAACCCTGCTTGTGGGGACTACAGGTTGTATCAAACAAGAAAAAGTATCAAAGGTGAAAGAAATGTATGTCACTGCTTGTAGCTAAAGCCACTCGGTTCTGCGAAAACTGGGAAGAAACCTATGTAATGCTGTTTTATGAGACTATTTAGTGAGATGCACCCTTTCATGAAATAAAATTGTCTGTGGATAACATAACATCCGAATAATAGAACGGTCTCATGTTCATGGTATCCGCTCTAGACCTGGTGTTCCTGTATTCACTTGATAGCTGGGAAATTTTAAATTTAACTCCGGGCCGTTCCAAAATGCCGTCAATCAACTTAAAATGCTGATATCACTGCAAGTCACAGAAAAAGAAAAAAAGAAAAGACACAACCTTTACTAGAATAATTTTAAAATAAATTTCTATATCAACCTTTTTATTTTATGGGCCGCTGCCCTTGAACTGCTGAACTCATTCACAGCTAAGTTTAAGTTTTCCTTCATCACTGATGACAATGCACATGCCGTAGACAGTGTGCACTATAGACACACAACCTGCAAACTGCTGTTCTGCAAGACCGAGTGGCTTTGTCGGCGGTCACACAGGCAAGCTAGAAGGTCAAGAGGATCTCGAGAAAGGGATAGACAATGCATTCATTTGTGAAAGAGAGAGAGAGAGAGAAGATTATATGTGGGAAAGAAAATAAAGGGTAGACGCAGTAATCAGACATGTAAGTAGCAGCCAATGGTAGTAACCTGAATCAAGTCGGTATTCTCCCGACAAGTGGCCATGTCTGCGGCTCGCTGTGGCCAGTGAGGGAAATGGGGAGGAGAGAGGGAGAGAGAAAGTGGAGAAGGGGGTTAGAGAAAGAGAGAAAGAAAGCAGGGTAGCTCTCAGTGAAAGAAAACAGAAATCACCTAAAAGTGGTGCAGCAAAATACACACAGGCATCTAGAACCTGCACTGTCACATTTCACTATTTCCGGCCAAATGTGGTTAAGCCTTGAAGTTTGGCTGTGTTAAATGACTATGTAAGCACAGGATGCAATTTCATTATATGAAGCCAGAAACACACTGTCAGCAGGGGCATTCCTAGGCGTGAGAGAAGACCTATAAATCAGAACACCACTGTGCACTGCCATGGTTCACAAAAAAGTCAGGAAAGTAGACTTCCTGGGGGACTACCTGGCACATATAAGCTTAATGATCCTGGATATAATAACCCATATTCCTTTCAACAGTTTTGTTGTGCCTTCACACAATCTTCACACATGTTTGACACAACGATTTAGCTTCATTACGCATTCATATCAGTTTCTTGTTTTTGTTCTTCATGAAACTGCTTTTCTGGATATTTGTGGCTGGCGGCAACCCAAGCTGAGCCCTCACCCCCTCACCAGATCAGCGCTCATAGCAGTGCTCCCATGACAAACCTTCCCTGCCTTAGGCAATCTTAGCTGGCACTACACACTGTTTTGATATAGGTGGACTGAACTATGGACTGCCCAGTGGCTCTGCCAGAAGCCTCAAGAGGAGTACTGCTGTCAATGTGTTTCTAACTTTGTACCATGCCTAATGAAACAAGTCAATCCAGTATAAAGCATCAATATAATCATATTTCTTGAATGGAAGATCACACATATATTTCAAGAAGCCAGAAATGGGACACGATAAAGATGCTGACAAAGTTTAAGACACTAATGGTGGGTGGCAGACCTCAAGGAGGCAATTGGAAGATAAGAAAATTATATGCAAATGAGGCACAAGTTGAGTTTATAGCTGTGTTAGTAAACATGGAATTTGTTACCATGACAAGATCATTTGTAGTTTATGGTGCTAGCTTATCACAGCCTGCCTACTTTTGCCTTACTTTACTTAACTGAACTACCAAAAGCCGACATTACACCTGAAATTTACTAGACAGAGTTACCTCATGCGCGGAAGACACGATCACTGCTTGATTTTGACGCACCAATGTGAAATAAAGATTCAATTCATTCAATTCAATTTTTCACAATAGTGATGTGGCTATATCTCAATATTCCACGAACAGTAATTACACAACAAACACGTCTGTTCTTTTGCAGAAGAGCAAGACCATATGGTTTCTGAACCTATCATAATAACTTCAAAATAAGACTGCATTTTGATGCCTTGTGGCACTCAGTGCACGGAAAAAGCACATGGTTATGCGATGGTGGTGATTTCATGGCGGTGATATTATGTTTAGCCTTTAGAGATCAGAAATGAGGTTAAACCTTTTCAAGCTAAGTGAAGTGAAGGAACACCTGTTGCCTGCCTTTCACTGCAATTAGTGTTGGGAATCCCAGGCCATTGTTGTACAGTAGTACCAGGATTTCGGGATATTTACCGGCAAGTCCCGGGATCCCAGGACGGGATTCTAAGATTGAGATAAAACCGAGACAGCACCCATATATAGCCTCTGAGCAGTAACTGATTATTCCTGCGTACGTTTTCTCTCTCTCTCTCTGCTCGGCGCGCTGTCTTTACCTATCAATTAAGACATTCCTCGTAGCTTAATACTTTCCATTCCATTTTTTTTAAATATATGCAATACTTTTTATAAAACAGCTGACATTTTACGTTTGTTAGTGCAAAAACGTCGCCATGCCAGTACTGGACAGGCTGTCCAGTACTGGCATGGCAACGTTTGAGCACTAACAAACATGCATTATACAGGGTGCGTGCAGAAAAACGTAACCCGCATTTAGGCACTTAGCTTGTTGTCTACCTAACTAACGAACTTCCGGTGGCGCACGACGGCGCATTAATGCATGGAAGCCGATGTTTTCCCGCGCTGTTGATTTTTTTACGCTGAGTATGGCTACCAGGATTTTTTTGTAGCTTTCGCACGCATAAATACGCCATCGTACGCCACCGGAAGTTCCTCGGGTAAGTAGACAACGAGTTACACGTAAAAATGCGGGTTACGTTTTTCTGCACACAACCTGTACATGCAGCCAAAGAGCTCCGGCAATTGTTTTTCCTGACTTTTTATGTTCTACCCAAATAATGGGCTCAATTTTATTTGCAGTCTCTTCATATAACGCCCACCGGTTTATTTCAAACTAGCACCAAAGATGAAACCAAGCACAAACTTCCAAAACTGAATGCGACTGAAATATAAAAACTTGCTAAGCAACAAGAAGTGGATGCGCCTGACTGCTGAGCGTTACAGAAAAACTGGCTTTTCAAACTCCAGATTTGACTATTTGTCATGCGAGTGGTTCAAGCTGTTTTCAATGGGATGTTTTTGTAGAGACCTCTTGTAGAGGTTCTTAGCAGTCAGTAATCTGTATGCCTCCTCAACTTGACATCCAATCCATCATCGGCATGCAAGTAACTGACTTCTGCAGAAAGTCACTACACGCTTTGTTTGCCTGCTCAACTTAGAAAATGAACCGGCACCGCAGATTCTGAGCAATTTTTTTTTCTTCTTTCTTTCTTTATGCTGTCGTTCACGTACGCGCCCCTGTACAAACAGTTCGACGCTGCCTATACCTCCCAAGAGAGCAAAGCAATGCATGGAACTCCAGCACATGCGTCACGGGCGTCAGCAATCAAAGCCCATTCGCCGGCGCCGTACAAGGAAGGAAATATGCGCACCCTTTTAGGGTGCTTGAGAGGCAGCTGAGGACAAAGAACTGTCATTCAGACTAGAAAGATGCAGAAGTGCTAGAAATTTAATAACTCGTTATTGTGACAGAGTTCTGTGTCGCGACTGCACCAACAGTAAGTTTGCAGTATTCTTCTCAAGTCCCAAAATCCCGGGATTTCGGGATGCGAAAAAAAGCCAGGATCCGCGGGACAACCAGGATCCCAACACTAATTGCAACATTGCGCATAACAGAGATACAAAACCCCTATGAAATTACTCTGCAAGCCTGAAGTTTTCAGGAAATATTTTTTTCTAAATTCGGGGGGTAAAAATCGGGTAAATAAACATGTGCACTAAATTCATGCGAATTCGGGTGAAAAAACTTCCATTACGCTAAAATCGGGGAGAAATCGGGTTCAGTTATTCAAACTAACTGTAGCGGTTTGGTACAAACGGTGATGTAACTGCATTTTTCTGCCAAACAAGTAAGTTCGTGCATCCCTACAGACATCCCAGAGAGGGCGATTTGCCTAGTAAAAATCAGGTTTCACCCTAAAGAGGCAACCTTCAATTCGGGGTGCAAATTCGGGGAAGAATCGGGTAAAACCCTAAAACTTCAGGCTCTATATGCATAGTCTACCATGTCATCCAAAGCCTTTTGCTGGCCTCAGCTCTTTGTGTATACCGACCAGACAATGTATCGATGCATGGATACTGACAATGGATGTAGAATACTCACTAGCCTCGTACAGTACGCAGATCCAAGAGAAGGCACGTACCTGTAATGCTGCAGAGGAGTCTCAGTGTGGGAGCATCGCCACTGTACTGGTTGATCATGCCCTTGGTGGCCGCCTGTGGTACGGGGATAGTGAGTGTGATGGGTTTGTGGAACTTGCGCCGTCGAGGTTCCACAGTGACGATCGGGCTGACGGCCACACGGTTGCCCAACAGCTTGGTCACCAGGTCAGAGTGGATTGGTTGGGCCTGGAGGAAAAAGGGGGCTGTCCCACACTTGTCCCACATTTGTCTCGACGAGTATGATCCCACTGCCTAAATCATTTCAATTTCGTACGTAGCTTTTAACCGCAGCATTCATGTTCTGAGGTGACCCAGGCGAGCTGGGCTCTGAGGCAGCCATCGTCCCAACTGCTAGTGATTTAGTTTGAACCTCAAACCTGAAGACGGGGATCTTGAATTGTCAGAACAGACATTGAAGTGGGTTGATAAAGTTTGTTAACTGTGACCAGCGTGATCTACTGGAAATTTGTGCATGTGTATGTGTGTGCATCACAGCCATGCACAGCGTATACCTCATCCTTGCACTTTTTTTGCCTTTTACATATGGCTCGCGTCAGAGTTAACTTGAACACCGCTCTAGCCTGCGAAGCGGGAACAGAGCCACTCGGGCAGCGCCTAGCAGAAAACAATGCCTTCATAACGAGGGTGACACCTCTAACTGTAAATAGATTACCAAAACAGCCTCCGCCGTTATTTCGGGGTCCGCAGGCCGGAAAGCCGTTCAAGTTAACTCTGATGCGAGCTGTACACGGAGACTCCCTATGAGTACTCCATGTGCTGCTTTGGAGCACTGACTCAAGTCGCCAAGTGAATAGATGGGTGTCCTGAGCGGACAGATATGTGCCTGTACTGGCAGATGTCACTGACAGGCATATGCTGCAAGGCTTCCATATCTACCTGGAAGGCGCACAGGCAATTTCACAACTGGTGCTTTGAGCTTCTTGTGAAACAGGACGGCTAGTTCTCCTCAATTTGAAAGAAACTGATTCATAGATGTTCCTTTTCCGAGCCCAACTTCGCTGCCACTACGATGTGTAGAACAACAGACGTGCATGCAGAGCCTATTCTAGAAACAGCAAGCTGTCTTCTCATAAACCTCCAGGAGATTTTACAAATAAGTTCAATTGTTGCATAGAAGATGATTAGTCTGTGTATCTTATCCCAGTCGAGCCCATTTATAACGATATTGACAGGAATGCGAAATCTGATTGTTATATGATCGATAAGTATTTATCTTTAAAAACAAGCTTTCATGAAATTGCCAGTCGGGATCGTGTCAACGAAGTAGAACGGCGCTGAACCTGCACGTTTGTTGCGAGCGCAAAAGCATTTTACCTAGCTCTAAATTGACACAGCTTTGCGTCGAAAGCTTTTCCGAGGACAACATAACCGCCGATACCACGTGAGGCTCCGCACCTTTTGAGATTGACGACTTTGTCCACTGCACGTCATCCAGTGCTGTAGTCATCATCATCCTCACTAAGGGAACTGCATTGTCCATCAGAACGCGCCTCCCCACGGGTAATTCGTCGCTTTCGTGGCGATCGTTATATCGATGTCCTGTTTACGTGTACTTCAATGGCGAGCCGACAGAAACCAGCAATTTGATCGAAATATCGGAGTCATCGTTATGTCGAAGATCGTAACAAACAGGCTCGACTGTATGCTTGATCATGCCTTTTTCCAAGCGAGAGTGACAGGGTCAGTGCCCAGAAGCACCAGTTAGTTAGTTAGTGTGGCTAGGTGAAGACCAGGAGTGTGCAAGAAGACATGCAAGAGGCAGCACTGAAAGCCAAAGATGTACTCCAGACCTTACTGCTCACTGACAACCTACTCCATCCCAAAAAAGCCTCCAAGTAACATTATCTTTCAAGTCAAAACTAAAACGAAAGCTAGGAACTGCTTAAAATCAAACCAGCAAAGAGGAAAAAAGTTTCTGTCTGTTGACTAGATTGTATGTACTGAACCAATCTCTGCCTACTTAATTGAACTCTTTCCTTCAAAGTTGTCAAATTATAGAAACAAGAGCAACACACATCGATTCTTCATCTAGTCTGCAAAGATTGGCAAAATAAAGTAATAAATAATGCAGTAATCAGATTTACTTGGAGGAGGATTTGAATTGGAGTAGGCATGGAGGAAATAGAGCATTAGCTAGCCAATTTTAGAAGAAGCAGGCAGAAACAGTATTAGTTGTGGGTTTTAATAAAAGCCTTTATTCAGTACATACATTCTAGTCTAGGCAGAGCAAGAGGTCATAAATCAGAAGTGTTAATGGGACTTAACAAAGTTCAAGGTTAGTATTAGAGCATAGGTCAGAAAAGGTCATACTATGCAGCCATCTGTAACTACACCATTTTGAAAGAAAAAAAATTAAAGTAGTAGTTACAGTGATAGATGAGAATTACACTTACTCATCACTTATGTTTTAAACTTACTTACGTGTTTGAACAGTGCTAAAGATGCCGCTGATAAGAGAGGAGTTATCAAAAGTTAACAGTGATGATGATGATTGTGATGGTGATGATCGTTTATTACAATGACAGGGTAGTGATGAGTAAGTGCAAATGCAGGACAGTTGGGTTAAGGCAAGGTGCAGGCATGAATGACAGATACTGGGTGTTTATGTCTTTCTCGAAATCATATAAATTACCCGGAGGCTTGGAAGGCATGAGGTGGTGCCATCATAAGAAGGGTTTACCAATGTTTTACCAAGGGTTTACCAGCTTTACGTCGGACAGAGAAGTTATTTTTAACTTCTCAGTCCGTGTCAGTGGTCTGGGAACATGAATTTTTTCAGCACTGTCTTTGATAAATGAAGATTGCAGTAAGATATCAGCAATATTAGTGTTCTACACAAAGCATTGCATGTCTGATTCAACACTATACATGTGGTACAATGTCCACAAACCTAATATCAGTATAAATAATTTTCAATTATAGTTAGTTGTAACATGTTGTATTCTTATCGTATGTGGCTCAGTTACTTTTATGTACTGTTGTGTATGCCAACGTATATTATATAAAAATTTGTTTCTTAGTAGAAATATACTGTATAAAAATATGACGGAAGGCTATGATCCAAAACTGCAGAAAAATAATAGCCCATCAACAAAAGCCTAATATTTTTTCATTCCATTAGCAACAAATATGGGCTTATAAGCAGGCTATGTAGCTGCTAAATCAAAAACAACAGTCACTCGAACAGTGCCAGGTGAACCAACTAAATAAGTGCAAGACTTAAAAGTTTCGAAACTAAAAAAACATTCCCCGAATACAGTTGCAAAAATTGTCATGGTTAGCCAAGTATTACTCTCTGAACGAAGATACACTCTCAAATTCATAAAATACCAACATTAATTACCAGCAATAATAATGAACTCTGCAACAAAATTCATATTCCCAGATTTTCGATGACACTGCACTGCAACAGCTTTCAATCTCTCACCTCACCTTAGTGAAAGGATTTAAAATCTGTAGTGTGCAAGCAATGAAATAATCCCAGAAACTATAAAAACAATTTGCTTTGCAGAAAATTTCAAAATGCACCCAGTATAGTAAGCCATGAAATCCATTTAAGGATGGGTATCATACTGTTCATGCTCACATTTTCGCCAGCTTTATATACACCAACAGCACGCTCTGCTAGATCTGCACGGACCGAACCCTCGTAGAAAACACAGACACAGCAAAAACACAGTCACGATATGTCTGCAAAACAACTAGACTTTTTCGTCCAGACCACTATCAGGGCCACCTAGTACTAGCACACTTGACATCCTTTTCATGTGACCCCACCATCAGTACTGCCACATCAATGCGTGTAAACAGCAAATACACAACCATTTGTACGTACAGTCTTAAGTACTGTACCAATCAGAGTCGCTGAATAAGCAAAAATTATGGGACACTGGTTGATAATGCTTATGCAAATGGGAGCCTATGTACACTGTACATAACTGTTGTGATGAAAAGTGACAAAGGCAGATATCAAGGTATCCACGTATTATTACCAAATTACAAAATTTAAGCTGCCAGAATTTCTACCTAAGCTCTGCTCTTCTGGATTCACAATCTATTCCACTGCCCTCAAAATGTGGGTACTATGTAGTTTGCAAACATGCACCTATGAAAAGCATGAATTACATGCAAAGAGTCGGAACATTTCGATGGACCCTACAATCAGTGTTTATCCGAAAATGCATCTATACTGTATATGCTGCATATATTCACCATGACTTCTGTTCCTGTTGGGATGCTCACATCAACCTCAAAAAGCTTGTGGCAACAAACTACATAACAGTACATTTCAGGTTGTTGTACTGGTACCATTACCTACTTTACACATTACAGTGACTATGCAAGAGCACTAAGACTAGGTGTGCATACATGGGCTACGTTTAAGTACACTTCAGTGAATAAAGGGAAATTAGAATGCTTTACATGGAAGAGACACTAACACGCCACCAGACAGAATGGGAACCAGGTACAAAAATACTGTTGGCACACACTATGAAAATAGCTTTTTTCTTCTTTTTTTTTCTGGACAGCTGAAATGGCATTGCACTCACATGATGTAATGTAAAAGAAAAGAAAAAGAGAGAAAACTGCATTTATAACAGCAGTAGTGTCGAACAGCAAAGAGGATGAATTGAAAAAAATTCAAGACTGGAATATTCCAAGGTCCACTGTGAAACTGAGGCCATAACATGGACAGAAATTAATGCAGATCATGTGTACTCTTCTACAGATGTGGATTCTTGACTAATCTAACTGTTGATGTTCTAGCTGTCAGCAACAAACGTAATGGATGTCTGCCAAAATCTCGTATATACCTATATGTAGGTGCAACACTAACTGTGTCCCCCCGCCAGAGAGCAAAAAGCGCGTAAAGTACATCCAGCCCATGAGTATTTCCGAAAAGCACAAGATTAAGATACGGTCCAACAAAATTTTGAACTTTGTAAGAAGCAACTGACAGTCATAGTCAATAACAATGTTACAAATTCAAGCCTTCACAGTCCTGTTCATAAGCAACCAGCAAAAAAGAATCATGAAATGAAAACAGAAATATTCACTCAATAAGAATTTGAACTATAAAATAATCCTTGGATATCCTTTTTTTTTTTCGGTTTCTTTGTAGGAATAAATAGAGCACAGATGACGAAGGAAGGCAGTTGGCCAAACAGCCAGTGCATGTCAGCGCCAGGATTCGAACCTGGTCCCCGCTGATTATCTGGTCAGGTGTGCTGCCTATTACACTACGCTGACATGGCCTTCTCGTCGACTGCAAATGCACGACTATCCTTGCATTTGCTGACCAAGTGCGAGGGAGACTCCGCCTCCTGGATGCCGGCCAATAGGAGGATGTGGAGGGCAGGCACTTCCCAAGCCTCTGCTCTCGCCTAAGAGATGGCACAGCGTTACCGTCCTCCTATTGGCCGGCATCCAGGAGGAGGAGCCTCCCTCGCTCTTGGTCAGCAAATGCACGGATAGTCGCTTGACGAATTTGAGGCCACACAGGACACGAATGAATAGCTTGCCAAAACCAAGCACCATTTAAATCGTTCGGGACGGCGGGTCCCTACGACCTTATGAACAAGACTGTGTAATCAACAGGGTGTTAAAAAGTATTAAGAAAGCCACATTGTTATAGGATCGCTTAAAAGGCAATGATGGTATCAAAACATCCTGCAGCTTCGCAAAACAAAAACAAAAGTCCATTTTGCCATTATGGGACTAACAAATGGTTGACCTCTCCTTTACCAATGGGGCCTTGCGTTTTAGAAACACACCCACAAAAACTCGCTTTTACCTCCCCCTTACCCCCATCACCTAAGAGTAAAACACGGAAAACCCAGACTACGAACTTGCTAAAGTGAAAATTCAGCCACCAATACGGCCGCCGGAGAACGCTAAGCACTGTGCATTCAGCGGAGTTGCTCGTGATCATCTGACACGCGGCAAGCGCTCTCTCCCGAAAAATTTGCCTTTCCACCCGATAGTGCCCGATTTTACCCTGTTTTACGGCTCTCGAAATAGAACCCGATTTTTGCCCCTGATTTCCAAAAAACTTAGGATCCGAAAACAGAAGTGTCTATTTAACAAAGACAACCCGGCCTCGCTTCGCATTCCGTAAGTGACTAGATAAGTGCTGTAGTCTTCTCTTCAGAAGAAAAATGCTGAATTAATGGCTGCAGAACTTTATGTCTTCTGACATTGGAATGAAATATGAATGAATATAAAAGGCAATGGAAAATGCATAGAATAGATTTCAAAAGCCACAGATTTGTGATATTTCATATCTGATATTCCTCACAACCATGGCAGCCTAGCTCGAAGTACGTACTTTGTCTCGATATTGCTGAAGCTCAAACTGCAGTAAATTATTTTGTAATTAAATATTATTTGCCACCAGTTACTCTATTGCAAATTTCATGGTTGCATGAAGTATGATTTTGTTATAGTATATCATTGCATTTGCAACAGCGGCGGCGAAGATAATAACCATTAAGGTGAAAAGAAAAAAAAAAGTTCTATGTACTTTTAGTACGCAGGAAGAAAGGAGATGGTAGCACTTTTGTTACGAGATTCACGTAGATTTTTGTAAAGAGAAGAAATGTTATTAAGACCTGTACATCATCTTAACATACCAAACCTAAATGAGACCAACAAAGCCCCACATATGAGTATTTATAACAGACACAATGTCATAATAATAATAAAATATATAAAGTAAAAAATTAAGTATTTGGCTTGTAAGGTCACAATATCATCACAAATAACCGATAAATAATGTTGCTATAATAAATAATATATTTTAATAGCAATACAATAACTAGCACAATAAATAGCTAATAAATAATAGAAGGAATGCTGCACATGAATAAATGTAATGGTATACGTGTGCTCATGGGAACTTTCACACTGATGTGCAAGCATAAATAGTGTAACCCAATTTTCCATGTTCAATAGAGTTCAACCGTTTACAGTCGAACCTCGTTATAGCGAAGTCGCAAATTTGTTCGTTGTATCCAAATTTCGTATTAACAGAACATGACTAAAAATAGCTGATATAGCCGCTAAATTACAAACGAAACCACGCGCCACGCTATAAGAAGATATACAGTCGCCGACCGATTTTTTGGACATGCTCGATTATTCGGACTCGTTCGCGGAACGGCCGCGGGTCCCATATAGCTGATGTATAAGAACGTCCAAAATTTCTGACGCCGCGCAGCCCCGTCGCTCGATATTTCGGGCTCTGTTTGCCCAACCAGCGAATTTCTCTCTTGGGGTGACGGAAAATATTGGTATCGTCCGAAATTCGTATCGAAAGAAATCAACCAACTAAAATATTGAGGCAACAAAATAGGCAGTGATCATTGTTCATTTTCCATTCCTCTGAGTAGAAGAGGTCTGTCGTAACGCTTTTGCGTCATCGTTTTTGGCCAACGGCCCAGCACGTACTGTCCGCCCGCGAGTCGCGCGACAGCGCTGTAAAGCTAGCTTCACCTAAAGCACGCATGCGTTATGTGAAGCCGTCTTGCGGACTTTATGACGGCGGTGCCTCTGACAGTGTACATTGACGAAGTGTCGCTTCGGGAAATAGAAGCTGATGTTATCAGGCAGAGCTGGAAGCGCGTTAGGAAAGAATCGACAAATTTTTCCAGCCTACTAGGGCTTAGTAAAGGTTATTTTGAAGCGAAATTCGTTTTTTCGGACTGCTCGATTATTCGGACTTTTGCACGATCCCCGCCGAGTCCGAAAAAATCGGACGGCGACTGTATAACCAGACTCAGAACCCCAGAGAAGCACTGCACATAGCATATTTATTTGAAATAATCTGTCATTGTTTGTTGTCTAATCACGAGGGCTCTGCGTACGACAATCTCGCCCGCCTTGTCGAGGTAGCTGAGTCGATTAAGAACGTCCACCTCTGACAACGCTGAGTTTCCAAGGAGGAAGTCCTTTAACGCCTGCGCCCTGTTCAGAGACTCGGAGCTCATAATCCAACACCTCCGCATGCGGTCACACTATCGTCGCCGTCGTTACGCCGTCGTTACATCATTGTTACATCGTTGAACGTTTCTTCCGTCTCAACCCGTATTGGCAGGAGCTCCATACTTCTCTGCAACGTTCTTCTTTGCGCCTGGGATCCACGTCTCGCAGGATCTGCAGCTTCGACTCCAAGGACAAAGCTTTCTGTTTGCCGGTCATCGCGTTGTCTTGCGTCTTATGTGTCCGATGCACAAAAAGCACACGGGAAACAAATCACGCATGCCGAGGGGAGAGGGGAGAGGGAATAAGTGCGGAGGTGCGGCTGCGGCGAGGAGCAACGAGCACGTGAACGACAAGCGGTTCCGCCTCCGCTAGTGATTCGTCGGAAGGTCGCGATTAGATTAGTGCCCAAGGAGAAAATCAGGGCGAATGACTTCTTCCCCATAGAAAATGGGGAAGCTTAGTGCACTGTACAAAAGACAACTCTAAATAAAGCGTGGCAACCATACGCAAAATAAACTTCGCAATGACCGAAAATTCGCTGTAACAAGGTTCGACTGTATATCATAGCTACAATTTTTGCAAATGGGCATATTAACAAAAAAAACTAGCAACTAGTATTGGCCGCAAAGTTCTACTTCACCAACTCCTTGTTTAACATCAAATGCTCATCACAACCAATTAACAGTCACATGTAATACGGGCCTTATGAGATTCACCAGAGTAGGTTCAAATTCTGACCCATTTCAGCTCGGCTTTACAATAAACTGTGTTTCCAGAAAAGTGAGTGACTTGCATGTTTTAGAGGCACCCATGTATACGTCTGCACGTTCTGGCTCATGAGTGCTCCATAAAAAGGGTAATTCATAAAGTGCGCATTTCTACACAAGAATTTCTCCGTGTTCTGTGCCTGTGTCTGTGTCTGGTGCCTGTGTCTGTACTGAATTCACAAATAAACATAGAAACACTAAAGATTTTCAACAAAGGCACTACTGCCTTTATCTTAGCTGCCAAATACCACACAAAACTTGTGTAAACAGCTGCCATAGCCACCAATAATTTAAAACGAGGATTGCTGCAAATTCATCCTTCACCTTGTGCCAACCGTGGCACTAGCCAAAACAGTGTTGAGAAAAACCCATACAAAACGTAATTTTAGGTGTTCCCAGATATATTTTCAGAGCGACCTATCGCCACAGGTGAAATGTGCATGATGTGAGAACTTCAAAAACCCTAGCTCCACATTGGTGTCACGTCCTGATACGCCGGGCAACAACGGCCCTGAAGCAATTTCAAATATACGGAAGCATTTCACGTGCCATGAGGAAGCAGCTTTTGCTTTACACTTTCTCGTGTGCGCCCCGAATTAGACAGCGTTACGTTTCACGCACCCCACAATACCAAATGACGTTAGGTCCACAATCACGTCCGCAGCAATGGACTTGGACGAAAATTAGTCGTGACAAGATGTCCTTTACATCCTTTACATCTTTTACATCTTTACATCCTTCTTTGCTCCATTACTGGCACTGGATGGCAGAGGACACAAAGACATACACTTTCAGCTTCTCACACGTACGAAAATGCTCCAAAGCGTGGCCACGTCCTCCGAACCAGATTCGAAAAGAGCCCCACTTTTTTGGGCCTCCTTTCTTTGCCACCTTCTTCACCTTTCCCTTCCCTTTTCTTCCCATCCGTCCCCTTTCTCCTCAAGAGCGACCGCCACCGCCTTTGGTCACCCGCTGTGTTTGACTTACTCCCCTGGGGAGGCCCCAACGAGTTTGGCCTGGCCGAAGCAGACGACGGACAAGAGATGTCGTCGCTCAGCGTCTCGGCTTCGGCCAGCCTAGGAGGAGACGGGGAACGCTGATTTACCTGTAGTCCCACGCGAATCTTCTTGGTGAGGGCGCCTTCGGGGAATATGGCCTGCACTTGAGGGACGACAGTCGAGCTGACCAGGCCGCCCTCGGGGCCAATGGCGTGCACTTCTTGTCGGCTGCGTGTCACAACGGCAAAGTACTGGGGGAAGTCTGTTGTGAGGATACGAGTAATGCGGTTCGTGTGGAGGTCCTCCAGAGCTGTCAGTTCTGCGAGGGGTGAAGGAACAGCATTTGTCATCATGACAGCTTCCCCACAGAGTCAGTATCAGAGATGCTATTGCATACTGCAATTCAATGGACCATTTTCCTGAGGTATGGTGCCATCTCGAATGCCGTCTGCAACTTCCTGAAAACCAATGCACGTGAGGAGGTGCCACGGTTTCGTTTTCGTGTCTTTCGTTCCAGCGTCCTGTATCTGTTCGCTTTTTGAGTATCCACCTTGGGTTTCGAGCCCAGTTTCTGCTGATTCTGTCTGTACGAAGTCTGAGTGCCTGTTTGATGCACGCAACGTGGACGACAATCCTTGCATTTGCTGATCAAGAGCGAGGGAGGCTCCGCCTCGTGGATGAGGGCCAGTAGGAGGACGCGGAGGGCAGGCACTTCTCAAGCATCTGCTCTTGCCTAAGAGATGGCGCACCGTTACCGTAGTTTCACGTGTTGCATGGCTTCTGTTCCATGGCGCACCAACCTAACTAACTGCTTTGCCGTCCGTTAACCGGCATATGTGCGACTCCCGCTTGGCCTCGTTCCTATGTTGACGGATGGCAAAGCCGTTGGTTAGATTGGTGCGCCACGGCAGAAGCCCTGTGGCAGGCGAAAATAGCAGTAGCCACACTCCTGTCTAAGCCTCGTTCAGCCATTCAACGCGAAACAACGGTAACGCGACGGTGCGCCATCTCTTAGGCGAGAGCAGAGGCTCGGGAAGTGCCTGCCGTCCACGTCCTCCTATTTGCCGGCACCCAGAAAGCGGAGCCTCCCTCGCTCTTGATCAGCAACCGCGAGGATAGTCGCAACATGACCCTGGAGCCCGACGTGCAATTACATGCAGGACCAGTGAGCTATATGTGCCACTATTTTGAAGATGATGATGCTTGCACTTCTTGAGCATAGTGCAGCCATTCTGCATTAAGGCTGTTTGTTATCGTTCCTAAGTGCTTTCCCTACATTTTTGGTGTCGAAACCCAGGAAGCATAGCCCCCACTCATTGACGGAAGGACTCCAGGAACAGGAATGTGGTAGTAGTTAGTGTAGCGATAGTGCTCATCTTCCGGTTGTTTTCAGCCAGAACGAGAGCAGCGCATGCGCTGTGCATTCTGAGAAAAATGGTCCATTGCAGTTGTAATTCAGGAGTTTTAAGTCATGAGACAATCAGCATCTAAATGACAGTTACAGAGCTAAAATAATAAAGTTTGGAGTATAGAAATAGTGGGGGCTGGAAAAGCTCCTCCGTCTACCTACGTCAAAATAAGTATCGACGTAACGTCACAACCAGTTCGAGACTATGGGAAAAGTGGGCGACACGACGCTACATGCTACACTAGGCCCTACCTTAACTTCTGACATATTGAACTCTCGTGCTGGTAATATGTCGTAGCATGGTTATGGTTACTTTCGCGACTATCAGACAATATGGTACAATTACACAGCTGAAACGTCAAGATGTTAGAATATGAGCAGACCACTCAGTAAGTAAGAGGCACCCAAGAATTATTCCAAAGAGAATGTCAAGGAACATCAAGTGTAGTAAAAATGCCTTTGAATAAATACTCAACACAGCTTGTACAAGAGACCTAGCGTAATGCAAAAACATCTCAAAATTCTGGATATGTACGCATTCATAGAAATATGTAATAAGTGCGGAGCTCAGAATCTGCATGACTCTCATTAAGCGTATGAGCATTAGAGGCAATACTAGTGATAAGGGAACCTCAAACATACCATTTTTTCGGGAACACAGGAAAATCATATTCCCCTAAGAATCGGATGACACCAGAAGGCACTAACCAGAAAATTATTAACGTCACAAAAAGAAAAGAAAAAAAATAACTGAAATTTTATCACTCAATGTCCTGACTCTTGACGCCACAGTGGTTCCACCGTACCATTTCAAAAAGTGTAAGACAAACCAAACACAAATTAGAGATGCTACAAACTAAACTCACAAAACACAATTGCATTTTTGGCATAATAGTGCTGTTTTTGCGTGGTTTTGTGTACTAGCCGTTGCTAGTCATTAACATCACTTTTCAACACTACAAATGCCCTCTACCACTTTCAAGGACAGATGACACCGTTCTAAATAAAAATTATTTTTGGTACGATTTCTGGCGTTCCACAAAAATGTCAGCGTAAGGCAATTTTAGCATTGACTGCTTACAGTTTGCTTGTTTGTGCAGAAAGCTTTCTTGTTATGTAGTAGATGCCTTATTCAGTGTTTCGTTCCCAGCAAAGCAGTTTCAAAGGCCAACCCAACCCAACCCAACCCAATCTAACCTAACCTAACCTAACCTAACCTAACTTAGCAGGCTAACCTATAGACACCATGGTACATACCCTCTCCTTCAAAGCTCTCATTGAGTACCTCCTGGACAGCTTCTTCGGATGCCTCCAAGGTGTGCTCTTTCCAGGTCTCACCGTTGTCGCTTCGCAAGATAGTGATCTCTCGTTCCTTGCCCCGAAGGGATGCAAAGTGTGGAACCTCAATGATGACAGGGCTGCACAAAGCATTACAAACCAGCTCTTTAGTAGGATAGAAAGGACATATCGTTGGGCCTGTTAGTACTGCATGACTGAAGTAAAAGCGCTAAAAACACGAGACGAAAGTGACGAACGGACAAAACACACGACAAGGATGCTTCCGTGTTGTGTGTTTCGTCCGTTCCTCAATTTCGTCTCATGTTTTTAGCGCTTTTACTTTTGTCTTTAGTAGGACATCAAGAAATTGTGCCCTTTTTGCCAAATTGCAGCAAAAATTTGTACCAGGATTCAAAATGTACCACCTAAAACGTGTATACATTATGGGCTGTGCAAATAATTGTATCAAAATTTTTCAAATACCGAAGCAAATAATTGTATAGTCAATTTGAAATGCAAATCAAATGTCGAATTCCATATTAGAATTTCGGATGAAAGAGGTGTTGCTTCCAAATCCAATATACATTCAAATAGTTCAGACGCTACACTTACGAGCCCAAAAATGCCAGACGAGAGGGTATAGAACAAAGCGTCATCAATTCTGCAAGTCGGCTTCACCTAACGCATGCGTGTTTTAGGTGAAGCTCGCTTTACAGCGCTGTAGCGCGACGTGCGGGCGGACAGCACGAGCTGGGCCGTTGGCCAAAAACGAAGACGCAAAAGCGTTATGACAGACCTCTTCTACTCAGAGGTATGGAAAATGAACAATCATGACTGCCTATTTTTTTGCCTCAATATTTTAGTTGGTTGATTTCTTTCGATACGAATTTCAGATGATACAATATTTTCCGTCACCCCAAGAGAGAAATTCGCGGGTTGGGCAAACAGAGTCAGAAATATCGAGCGACGGAGCTGCACGGCGTCCGAAATTTTTGATGTTCTTATACATCAACTCTATGGGACCCGCGGCTATTCCGCGAACGAGTCCGAATAATCGAGCACGTCCGAAAAATCGGTCGGCGACTGTAATAATAATAATAACATATCTTTGTGTAAGAGACCACACTTACCCAAGAAACTTTGCTCCTGCTGGACCCACTTCCAGAATTCTGGAGGCACAAGCTTCACCCTCCAGAAGAGGCGGCGGATGAGGCAGTTTTTCTTTGCGCAGGTAGCGGCAGGTGATGCGCATGGGACCTGGAGCCTTGCGCGGAGGGATGATGACACGAACTCCCGAGTGGCGACAGCCACGCATGGCGCCTCCTCGTGCATCCACCAAAAAGCTCACCAAGAACCTACAGCGTCACCCCATCATAGAATTTGGTTTAAGAGGGCCTGACATGGTCAGCAAACGTAAGGATAGTCCCATACAACATGTTTTTTTTTTTTATTGCCATATTGCTTCTTAGACTTTTGTAACATTTTTCTGAGGTACATATTGTACAAATAAATTTTCTCTCATTAAATTATTTCTACAGGTGGACGTTTTGGAAGTCTGCATACATTACTGAATTAAACAAAGGCTCTCTGCAATGGAAAGGAAGTAACTGGCTCCGCAAATATTCGTAGGTCTGAAGTAAACCTTGCACTGTGTTCAGCAGAAAGCACCAAAGAAACAAAGTGGGACTGAATGTTGTTCTGCACATCTCTCTGGCATTATGCTTTGCACAGACCTCCTTCAGTGGGTCAAGGAGTGACTGAGCAATATTCTGCTTATTATAAAGCCAATAATAATTCCTCCTGCTGTGTTCACAAATGGCTTATGTTAAGGTATCACAAGTAGCAGTCCATTCCCTTTCCTTTGCAGAGCATGAATATGAACTTTGGGGCAGGCACTGTTAGTGTAATTAACAATGCTGTGTTACAAATAACACGTAGCATGCCAAGTACATATGCACAAAACATTCTGGTTGTCAGCTTTTAAAAAAATTCAGGTGGGTGGATGTTGTTGAAGAAGTTAGAAGGTCACTTACGTCTTCCATCTTAGCTTGCTACTTTGTGTTCCAAAGTGTGAAGTGGAAAGAGCAGCCCAAAATCGAAGGAGGAGGGGGAAGCCAAGGGTTAGTTTCATTCGCACAACAGCCACAGTAAATAATAAAAAAAAAGAAAAATGACACAGGCAGCCAATCAGGATTAGTACACTGCAAAACACATGCACAAGTTCACTGCGGACTTACCATGTAGCACCACGCACTTACGTCACACAACAGTTTTCCCCCAGTTATGTGCATGAGCAACTACACATTAGGATGAACAATATATTACGAGGAACCATAACGATTGTGCTACTGGTACTTGGAAATTACATGGCGAAATACCAAACATGTGCACTCTAAATGGTGGATCTGCAATCTCACAGAAAGTTGGCATATTCAAAACATTGTGAGCAGTTCCGTGATACGCTTTCCATTTGGGTTTAACCTGGTTAAACGTTAGCTAAAATTTTGTTAAGCAGCGTTGGTAATGTGGTTCTATATCAGCATTAAAACCAACTGAGTCAGTCATATTACTTGCGTTGTCAATTCTTAGTTGCATTAACCCAGCAGAAAATTTCGTAAAGGTTCATGAAATGCACAACCTGCTTTTTGTGAAGAATGTCAATGTATGCTGTCGAACAAGGTAATGGGGCATTCTTAAACCCACCTTGAACATCAGTACAAAACAAATACAGCAGAATGCTACATAGTATTAACCAGAAATATTTTGAGAAAAAGTCTTGTGGCAGTAATTGAGCAGCGTGGTATATCAAATTCAACCATTCACACAAAGACCTCCACCTCTCATGCAGAAATCCAAAGCCGACATCTCTGCATGTTTAAACGAAAGTGCAGCTGTTATGACACGACTCCTTCGAGTACAGGCAATGACCAATACCATGGCATGCAAAAACCAAGCCAAAGGTAAAAGCAAGACAGCTGATACAACACCTAATATTGATGAGCCTGCACAGGCAAGCCCAGAGACCACATGCTACTCGTGTTGTATGGTGACACACAAGCTGGTAGAAGCATGCTATCAGTGTGGTATGAGATTCAGTTTCTTTCATAACAAATATACGAAACAGCTTATTATGGTAGCATCAAGGCAGAAATTAAGTACATATTTGTTACTAAAAGATAAAAAATCAAATAAAAATTGATGAGAAACTGTAGTAGGAGTAGGACATATTATGCATATTTAATTATTAACCGCAATTAATTTGTTCTGCAAATTGGCAAAATAATATTAATAATAAGATAAAGATAAATACGCAGAGAATATTTTTAACTCGTTAATAACAGTGAACACAAAGGGGTATGAAAATTTTCTAGCCCCATTTGCAACACGATGTTGTACACGCTAGCAAGTAGTACAGCGTCACAAGGATTATGGTGAAACTGAACAAACAAAAAATGTAGTGGGTGCAATATATCAAGTGTGTGCTCCAAAGCATGATATGGATGCTTACAAAATATTCACACTATCCTTTCAGGCAGTGTGAGCAGATTGATTTGTTTTGTTAAAGTTGTTAAAGACCTTGGAAGAGGCAAATGTCTAGTGGAGTTAATATATGTGAATATTCTATTGGAAACAGGAGGCTAGTTATTTACAGTATGCATACATACTGCTCTGGCGCACACAGCGCTGGCAGCAAGACGTTGCGGTAGTCAAGGAAGGACTAAAAAGACTTTCTTTATAACTGAAAAGTGTCAAACAGTTCACAATTCCCAAGGGTTTTGTAAGTCATAGCTATCAAAATGTGTCAAAAAACTCTTAAATAGAGATATTGCATCAATATCATGCAAAAATTTAATGTTAGTTCTGTCAATAAGATGGCGTGCTACAGCACTTATGAATGAGTGCACTGCAAATAAACATTGACACTGAACATGAAACACTGCAGGAAGAAAACCATTTACTGTTTTCCAGCAGACTCCCCAACAGATTTTCTGGAATTAAAATTTTTACTTCAATGGAAGCAAGTAACTCATTTTTATGACTTATTTATTTAATTGTTAGAGATGCTGAAAGGTAAGGATTCCCTCAGGATAATGCTGCACTTAAGACACATGATCATTTTATCACATCCCTCTTTCTTTTTCTTGTTACACGATGAAACATGATGAACATGTAGCTGAGACTGTATTTAGAAAGCTCAATGACATCCATACTGCAAAAGAAATACCAGAGAAACGCCTATTTTGATATCAGTGACAGTGCTTGATTCTGAACTTACTTCTGCCTACAATGCACTAGCTCTCTTCCATTTCCGAGGATTTGTATGTAAATGTAAAAAAAAAATGGGAGTACACCTACTTTCCAACGTCAATGCTATTCAGTCCAGCATTTTATATGCAGGTTTCAGCAATTTTATACTTTCTAAGCGCATTTTTTGTATCTAAACAAGGACTATTTTGTACTCAATGACCAATGACCAATCAATATAGTCCAGAGGCCGGGAGTACGCATGTTTAATAAATTCAGCGCACCGGCAATCAGCACAGTAAATAACATAAGATGACGTTTCGGGTCCCATACGGGTCCCATCGATGATGGGACCCGTGTCATTGATGGGACCCGTATCAGTGATGGGACCCGTACGGGACGCGAAACGTCAAGCATTGTGTTGTTTACTGTGTTGCTTGTCGGTGCACTGAATTTATTACACATACTGACAATTTCACCACGCATCGATCTTGCTGCCAGTGACGAGCCTCAGGTGCAGGGCACCACTTTTTGCTCCCGTACAATGTGACGAGAGGGAAAAAGCGATGCCTAGCTGTATGCACATGGGGTAGGATAAGCAAAGGTAAGTGGTGCACACCTTTCGCGCCACATGCGCTTGCTGGGTGTCAGGACAAAAGAGGAGGAGCAGGACCCAGTCCCATCCCAACTAAGGAGGGAGCTAAAAACAAAAGAAATGCCACACAAAAGCAACGGGTACAGTACACACTGTGGGACGGACAGCACATGCTCGCCACACTGCCGGAGGCCATGTCCTGCTGCTGTACATCAACAACGGGATGCGCTGCCACGCACGTGTGGTGAGGGTAGCGCAAGTACATTGAAAAGGAAAAGGCACGCACGTACACAAGATGAAGTTACAAAGCCTTACTGCAAAATAGCCGCATCACAACGCAGACTGTTTTTGGTAACTACGGCCCGGAATTGTAGGCATTTGCCTATAAATAGAGCCTGAAGTTTTAGGGTTTAACCCGATTCCTCCCCGAACTGGTACCCCGAATTGAAGGTTGCCTCTTTAGGGTGAAAGCCGATTTTTACCCAGCAAATTGCCCTCACTGAGACATCTGTAGGAATGCACACTAACATGTTTGGCAGCGAATGCAGTTACATCGTTTGTACCAAACCGGTACAGTTTTTTTATTTTTTGCCATATTAGAGACTGATTTCTCCCCGAATTTAGCATACGGGAAGTTTTGTTCAAACGAATTCGCATGAATTTTAAGCACATGTTTATTTAACTGATTTTCACCCCCCGAATTTAGAACAAAAAATATTTCCCAAAAAGATTTGGCCGTTCTTGGCCTTTCAAGATCTTCGAGGGCGGAGAACTAAAGGTTGAGCTGAGTTGAGTCGAGTCAAGAAGAAAAAAATTGAGAACTAAACTAATGGAAACTAAAGGTATTGTATTCAATGTAGACTGGTTCTAGGCCTTCTCAGCATTCAAGTACCAGAAATTAAGGTTTGCACGGTTCCGTAGCCTTTAAATAAGCAAGTTTTCCCGGATGCAGCATTCTGGAACACCAAGAAAGTCACATAGTGTACCAGATTAATGTGCCTATTTTTGCATTTTATTGCATATTTTTGTGTTTTTGAGAGCCTAAATACCTGCCTATTTCCATTATTTTTAGTACCTAAATTTCCGGGCCCTAATGATGACCTTGCATACAATGAGGTGATGGGTACGGTAATTAAGCTCTTTCCTCAGAGCGGCACATACTGTAAACATCCTATTGCATGGACTGCAACCCAGGGAAAAACATCTCCGAGGCAGTAATTGCTTGCAACTATTGCAACATATAATGAATTTTCTTATTCGTCCCATGATGTTTACCATAAACAGTCTACCCTGCAGTAGTATACTAGCATCACACATACATATATAAAGCTCTGCATTTTCAGAGTTATATTTGCGATTCCTCACATAAATATCCTCAACTTTATCCTCCTTGGACAGCGCTACACTACCTCATGTAGAAGTAGTCCTTTCATTCTCAAAGTTTTAAGGACACACTCTCATAGGTATCCATGGATACCTATACATCTGTATATCAGCCATATTAATGGCATTCCTGACTTTTAGGCTCGACAACAGCGCAGCTGGCACCTCGATTTTCACTGTAATCGTATTGGATACCATTTTAGATTTGAAATGTGGTAGCAGTCACACAAACAAATTATAATTAAACCTCATAGTTTAATATATCAAATTGTTAGCTATAGTTTGATAGGGAATCAGTGCTCTGATGAGAAGTAGCATAATGCACAATACTTAGCTACGTGATAAGCCTCCAAATTTATCTATGAGCCGCTTACTTAGCTAGAACAGGAGCACTTGCAGCAACATAACCTGCTTACATCACATTATCACTTTACCAGGAGTATCTTGTGAAGACACTTCATCCGAAAACGTCCAATGCAAGTATGCATCAGCTGAACAGAGTGCACACCTCCATGCATCTCATTTCTTGTAGCAGCCAAGAAGTGAATATACAGAACACAACAGCCATTGCTTTTGCAGCAAAGGCAGTGCCATAAAAAGCATTAGCAACAAAAATATTAAACACCACCAAAATGTTAAAAACATCAATCGGTAATAGCGCATTGTATTCCCACTATACAAACATGGAAGGCCCTTATGTAGTTCATTGTATTTTGTCACTTTATGATGCATATTACATTCAGCGTATTAGTGGTGCACAAAAGCTTCACTTAGGTTACAGTACCACAAAAGTGGAACTTACTGTCATGTAGCTATAAATGCCGTGACGCGATTCAATATAGTAATGCCAACTAACCAACAGGTAGTAATATAATTGCCAATTACACTGTATGCTGGTTTATTTACATGTTTACGTTTACTTGTTTTGGTATGCCTAACAAGCGCCAAAATACTGTGCACTGTTTGTGATACAGTGATCGGATACACAACCACCAGTACATTTCACTACTTTCCTAGAAACATTTCTGTGTACATAGTCTACATGAGCGCAAACCGTCTAAATTGCCATTTATATCTATTGCTCGAGGCTTCTACGAATTTGAGCTTAACAGGTTCAAACTTCAACCTACACACTGGTGTAGAAGGACAGACACACGAGATGCACGATGGTATAAATACATAAATACATACATAAAAACATGAGGAGAAAAGAAAGCTCACCCAGCATGGACAGGGGTTCGAGAAATGTCAATGTTGTCAGGGGCGTAGTTGCCGACAAACACAGCTTCTGTCTGGTGGGCATGCGTTGGTGAAAGGCGTTCTTCCTCTTGAGTCAGTGGAGCGATTTGGCCTAAATGAAGATTTTGTCAATATTCGTAGCATATCATCTGACTATGCACCGAGAAATTTCCAAATTTCTGAATTTTCTGTACCTATAATATGAAAATGTATGAATAAGGGAGGAAAAAGGGGGATGGAGTGTAATATGGTTTCCACAGAAGGAAGGTCCTAAACGTAACACATCTAGTTCCCTGCAACTGATTTGAGTGCACCTAAACAGTCCGGTTAGTGTGCATGTAAAAAAAAAAAAAGTCTGGTAAAGCAGGATTCTACAGGATTGCAATCATGAGAATTTCAAGAAAGATATAACTGGCTGGCCCCCACAGCAGCCCCATGGTCAACGTAAAACATAAATGTAAAAAAACGGTGTCATAGTTGCCATTCAAAACGACACAAAGTTGGATCGTATTCAGACGAAATTACATCGTACATAGTTTTCGTAGACGGTATAGACATAAACTGCCGTGGCATGTCCCATGATTTCAATATTATTTTTCCGTCGCAAGATCACACATCTCGTTTCATGTCATCAGACTTACCAGCCTCGCGTGTGACGTTGACAGATTCGATGAGCCGCTCATCCCGAGTTACATCAATTGGCAGAGAGTCGTCACCAAGCGACTTCATCTCGTCAGCTGTCAGGTAGCGGAATGACTGGTCTCCCAGCATGTTGTCATCCGCTGCATCAAGTACAACAGGAATTATGGACAGGGTACCAGATTGGACAAGGTGAGTATATTACAATTAGACAGCCTGTTAAGTAATGCACACACAGGAAAACCAGAACAGAGTTAATTGTTGTTTTGCCTGCGAAGCAGTTAATAAAGGTGCAGTTAAAATGTGCTTTTGAAGAGAATTTAAGGTAATCATGATGAAACAGTATTCTGAAACCAGACTTTTCACAATATATTTGTGTAAATTTTATTGTAGGAGACTCAGAGGCTCTCACCGCAGCGTTCCATGCAATTCTGTGCATAAGAACGTCAAAATTCGTCAACACAAAGTAAAGCTGTAAGAGTGATGTATCACAATCACTACCACGGTTGTACTATAGACAGAAATCTCTTACACTGACAGCCAACCAAAAACTGACATAGATACCTTTCCTTTTCATAACAGTGTATAAATAAATAAATGCATAGGTGGTCACCAGTAACCAACTGACTAGAACTAAGAGAGAGCACAATAAAACAAACAAAAAACTAATATATTTTCAGATTCTACAAAAAGAAAAGAAAGACCTGGATGGTGCTTCACATTTTTTCTCAAGTATATCCTTAAGTATACATGTACAACACAATGCTAAACACTGAACAATGGGCGTGTCCCAAATAAGATCCCATGCAGTCCCAAGTCCCATGACCAGAAACTGGAATAATATCTACCTCTATGCACATTCCATGATGTGTTATATACTGATGGTTGATGTACTTCACAATAAGCCATCTAACACACTTTAAATACTAAAGCTGTCCTAGAGCACAGTGTGCAGCACCCAGAAAGCTTGAGTGAGGTATGGAGAGATAATAGAGAAGGTTATCAAAAGTGTGTCAAGCACAGAGATAAGCCCCATAAAGATAGAGGTTGAAGCACCACACCCGGTCTCAGTCAACAAAAACTGTCACAGTGTGTTATCAGGTGCTACTTTTGCCTTATCACAGTCAGTGTGTAGAATGCAGGCCAAACAAAGATACCATGGAAGGATCTCATTTAAAGCAAATCATTGGAAACATCACATCAGTTCTGAACTGCAGGAAGTACAAAAGCAAGTTATGTGTGTGAACATGTCACACAACTGAACAAAATAAATAAATAAAATTAAATTATGTAATCTAACTACATTATAAAATAATTAAAAGAGTTCAAACTCCTCGCTAACCAATAATAGGTACCCAAATAGCTACAACAAAATATTTTACAGGAAAGTTACAACATTTTTCTAACCCGTTTCAATATGATTGTAATGTCAGTAGTACCACTTTAGTAGTAGTCAGTAGTAGTAGTCAGAAGTGCCACAGTACTAGTACCACTTTCATCGCCAGGGGTGATAGTACTCTACCCACATTGCTGGCAAGAAGAGCAAGCATTTAAAGCAGTATTATGCAAATGTACAATTTTTCTTCCTTAAAGGGTTCCTTAAAGGGTTGCTTAAAGCACATTCTTCCCCAAATTTGCACCCTGAATTGAAGGTTGCCTCTTTAGGGTGATTCCCGATTTTTTACCCGGCAAATTGCCCTCACTGGGATGTCTGTACGAATGTGCTAACTTGCTTGTTTGGCAGCAAATGCAGTGACAGCACTGCTTGTACCGAACCACTACAGTTAGTTTGAGTAACTGAGCCAGATTTCTCTCCGAATTTAGCATACTGGAAGTTTTTTTCACCCGAATTTGCATGAATTTAGTGCACATGTTTATTTACCAGACTTTTACCCCCCAAATTTAGAGATAAATATTTCAGGAAAACTTCAGGCTCTATTCATGTTGCATTAGCCTGACAGTATGTCACAGAAGCAAACAAACACAAAATCAGTATTCAGTAACACCAGAGCACAAAATCACTACCAAGACACGCACAAAGGTTAGTTGATGGCCAAGTTACACAAGATTCCAGCACATTATGGAAAGTTACAAGCAAGAGTAGCTCGGAAATGTGCAACCAGTGAGCGTGCCTGTTGTCAGACTTACTGGTGTGAGACTTTAGAGCCTTCACATTTGAGAGGCACAGCTTTGTGGAGACAACACCCATGTCATGCTCATCGTCTAAACCAAGGAAAAAGAGTCCCAAAAGGCAAAAGATCGAAGGAAAAAAAGCTCTGGTCAAATTCGCAGAAAGACAAGACGAACAGAGGATACAAATAAAATATAGGCATAAAAATATAGAAAACAACAGTATGAAAAATAAGGTATAAGTACATGTGCTCAAAAAAGGCTATGTGTGTACAATGTCACCCTGTCAAAATGTGCAGGCTGGCCCAAAGGTAAATTGGCTACAGGGCAAAAAAGGTTGAATGCCAACAAAAAAAAATGAACTGTGAAAATCTATTTTTTGATTTATATGACTGAAGCTTTGAATACTATTAGTACTGTCCTTTGTGGCCAGTGTACTCTATTATACTTTCTACAGTGTGTTATGAATCTCCATGCTCACTTATTTCTATTACTATAACATTATACTAATATAGTGCAGTGTAGACCCCCATATAGCTGTACCACATATAGTTAGGGCCTTGTGCTTTTGGGTCTTCTGTTTTTTTGAAAATCGGGCGTAAACATCTGCCCCGCACAACAACAAACCCCCCACACAAACAAAGCCCCACAAATGCAAGTTTGAAGCGAGATGAGTACGAATTATCAAGCGGGTCTCTTCTGAGAAACGGTCCAAATCATTTGACGCGGAAACACATTGGTTCTATGGGGCGTTTGACGTTGCCGTAAGTTTTGTCCGAAAAATTAGAAAGCCCAAATCTTTTTGAGTCCCAGTTATCCATCGGTGACTGTACTTAGCGATCTCTAGTGCCAGTACTTGTGCCTGAATTGGCACTTTGCCAATTTCATTTCCAGATTTTTTCGAGTTTTACCCCAAGTGATGATGATGCAAACCTGGGGGGTAAAAACGGGTTTTACCCTAAAACACAAGGCCCTACATATAGTCAGACTGAGGGTATAGTCAGGGTATTTCATGGAAATAGCCAAATCTGTATTGGATTTAGTGCATCTCCATAAATCTCCAATTGAATTAAATCAGTGTACAGATACAGTAGCTGCTGTACTGCAACCACTGCGGTCAGAAAGGAGCAAACCTAACCTCCTAAAACTTCTCCTTCAAATGTGTTTCATCTATCTTTCACCGTTGCTCCTGACTATGCTATCCATCCTGCTTAGGGAGCAAAAATGGAATGCATATGTTGGAAAACAGCTGCCTGCAAGCTGTCTGACTACAATAAACTATGAACATTCTCCACTGTGTTATGTACAGATGTGGATGATTGCCCTAAAGAGAGTACAAATCACTTATATGGTCAACCAGCTGATAACTCGGTCTGCTTGCATGTAGCCATGTCAAGTCATAAAAATGTCATAATGAAAATGTATTTGTGCTGAAATAGGGGAAGGTTACATGAAGTGCCCATGTCAAACTTTACAGGTAAATGTAACTAAATATGTATTTTATTTCATTTTTCATTCACAGTGGCATCAGAATTTGTAAAAATTTTGTATTACTCGCTGATGAATCCTGTTTTTGCCTCATGATGTGCAGTGTATTTCCAGCTCAAAGTCAAGAAATTGAAGATGATCTGACACGATGTTCACAATGCAGATAGTGTCATCACTGACAGCTGCAATAAAAGCGAGGCTTTTGCAAGAAAGAAACAGGCAGCTCTGCGGAACACCACGTCTACTGAAGTGACCGTACAAGAAACGTGCGTCTACGTACTACACCATCTACGAATATGCTTTCCTACTTGCATGTAATAAAACAGTTACACTAAATGTACCTGAAAATACAGTATCATCACTCACCAGCTTCATCCTCAGAGTCACTCATGAAGGTCTCATGCATTGTTTCGGGAGCGACCACTTTGTACTTCTCTTCAGTCACCGTGGTAGTGGTTGTGGTGACTATGGTCTCCGTAACGACCTTCAAGGTCTCCACTACTGAGATGTAACCCAGCCGCTGGGCAATAGACAGGGCTGTCTGCCCTTGCTGTAAATTAAGGGTGAAATATTCCATTTCAAATAATTAAACGTGCCCTAAAACAGTTGACAATATCGTGATGTGCTAATCAGCACTAACTGCCAAAGGGCATTACCGCAACTCACAAATGTTGCTGCAACTATCTTTAGGGCCCTGTGTTTTAGGGTAAAACCCATTTTTACCCCGATATGTGCCACAGTTGCGTATGGCAAAACCGGAAAAAAAGCCAAAAATGAACTTGGCAATGTGCCAATTCAGCCACCAATACGGGCATTGCCGAATGCTATGCATTGCACATCAGCGTGGCTGTTTCATATATTGTGTTCATCTAAAGTGCAAGGAGCGCTCCTTTTTTCCTATTTTTGTCGCTAACGTCTGCTTTTCCACCTGATATCGCCCGATTTTACAGTTTTACAGCTCCTAAAATAAAACCAGATTTTCAAAAAACATAAAACCCGAAAACACACAGCCCTATCGCCAGCTGTGAATTGAAATCCACAAAAGTGTGCAGCAGCAAGTAAGTAAGTTAGTGGGCTGGTGTGTGCAAGGCTAGTTTTTTTTATAGTTTCGACTGCTTTTGTGATTATTTAGCTGGCATCTCAAGGTTGTGTACACCTAATGCTGTTCAATTCATCGTGGTAATACACACCTTAGGTTTTTGTTTTGCCTGCTGAGCTCTCCTCAGATGTAACAAGAGCAACAAAGTGCAATTACGCGTTATCTGATGGGAGCACCATTCAGTGTGTGCGCAAGGAACTCAGTCCAACCTTCTACTTGAACAAAGTTCACAATTTTTCTATCCTGTGACAGTACTGCCAGCGATCTCCAACAGTAGTGTTCTAAACAACCAGAGGAATAATCTAAGCAAAACATACAGAATTTGTAGCAAGCACATCCTACAAAGATTCTACAACCCCTTTCTGGAGTTAGAAGGTGTACTTACGTTGGTTGTTGCATTAGGTGAAGCCCGGTGCTCCAAGAGGAGGTTGATGATAAGGGTGTGCCCCTGCTGGGCAGCTTGATGAAGGGGTGTATAGCCATGCTATAAAAGTGAATACGATGAAGAAGTCAAAATGTGGCAAGTCCATCATGACAGGGCTCACATGTGTGCATAAAGAGAGAGAGACACTTACAGCTGTGGTCGCATTAACATTGGATCCATGTTGAAGAAGGAATCTGATCATGTTGATTTGGCCAAAATGGCAGGCAACGTGCAGGGGTGTGTACCCAGCCTTGGTGTTTGGGTCTATCTGGGCACCGTGCTTGGCCAGGACAGCAGCCACATTCACACGGTCCTCTTGTGCGCAAAGATGGAGCGGAGTCAGTCCGTTCTAAAGGAAAACAAGACAATCAGTCAGTCAATCAAACCTTCATTGTTATCTAAGGTGCCTATTAACAGCATGTAGCCTGAGTAAGTATGCCACGCAGATATAGATAACATACGAAACAAGAGATTGATATACATGTATAGAAATTAGAAGAGTAGCAGGAGGAGTATTTTCTTAATTGCAAGATGTCCTGTCTTTCTGTCATACTCGATGTGTTAATGTATTATTGTCAAATGAATACAATCCTAAATCACCAAGTGATTATTCTTGCAGTGCCGTATTTTCCTCAGGCATGGATTGTGAATGACAGGTGTTTTCCCCAGAAAGAGTGGGCATAAAAAAAACGCCATGTCCACGCTTTTTGCGATGACAAAAGCAGCTCATTATCAAGGACCCTCTCATTTACATTGTTTTCTATACAGTGTAAAAAACAGAAACACAAAGCCATAATTAAACTGGTCACTCCAGTTTTGCCAGCACAAACAAGAGTAAGAAAAGCACAAGCGCAAGATGATGTCTAGAAAAATTGGACACAACTTGGAGAAAGATAAGTCAACCAATACACACCCACGCATTTATATGTGACAGGATCTATAATTAGAGCCTGAAGTTTTAGGGTTTTACCCGATTCTTCCCCAAATTTGCACCCGGAATTGAAGGTTGCCTATTTAGGGTGAAACCAGATTTTGACCCGGCAAACTGCCCTCACTGGGACATCTGTAGGAAGGCACTAACTTAATTGTTTGGCAGCAAATGCAGTTAAATCACCGTTTGTATCAAACCACTACAGTTAGTTTGAGTAGCTGAGCCAGATTTCTCCCCGAATTTAGCACACTGGAAGTTTTTCCACCTGAATTCGCATGAATTTAGTGCACACGTTTATTTATTTATTTACCTGATTTTTACCCCCCGAATTTCGAAAAAATTATTTCCCGAAAACTTCAGGCTCTATCTATAATCTGCTGTCAGAATGCACTTGCCTTGGCCTTAGCATCGCACTGTGCTCCATGCTCGACAAGTAGCGTAGCGACATCCGCATGGCCTTCTTGTGCAGCAAGATGCAGTGGCGTGAACCCTGCTCTGGACTCTGCATTGGGCTTGGCCCCATATTCAAGCAGGGTGGAGGCAATGTCCATCTGGTCCTTGCGTGCAGCCACGTGTAAGGGTGTGTAGCCATTGCGGGCTGCAGCGTGAGGCGACGCTCCTTTTTCCAGAAGCAGGAGGGCCACGTTCACGTGGTCGTAGTGCGCAGCAACATGAAGGGGCGTAACACCATTCTGGAGTGGAGATTCAATATTTGAGCGGTTCGACGTAGCAGACATAGTGGTACACGTACTTCGCAAAATATGTCCAGAAAGGTACATGCCAACATGAGTTCATAATGCACAAGACGTCATAAAGCGATTCTTCAACAAAAAAACAGCGGCCATATGTAAATGCAGCTGGTCTTCGGTAGAAACTATATGTGAAGTGACTAGTAGTTCGAGCTGTCTTTGTATTGAATCATTGTACTGATCTGTCTTTGTACTGAATCATTCTTTTTGTGAATATTGCAACAAATCCAATGTTCATTTGAAAGACTGAAGAACAAGGAAGTGCAAGATACAGCCTGCAATGCATCTTTCAACGATTCCAAATAATTACCAGCAAGAGTGCAAGCTAGGTCATTTGAAACAAACCAATCTGTCTATAAGAAAACAAATTTCATGCCCTTTACTCATTATATGGAAGGTCATATATAAAGGGTTTCTGAAACGGTTTGCCCCCTCCATTTGAAGTTTTCTTTTTCTCTCTTAGGTAAGAGCTTGTGAACACTCAAGTCATGAAGTCAAAGGGGTCAAAAGGGGCCAAGTGCTTGTTACAATTAACTACACAATAAACACTGAGTACGATATTATTCAATACGACAATCATTCATTTGGAATGGCTAAGAATACAGACAAAACACAACATGGAAGAAGCTAGCAAATTTTACCAGACCATCGACACTGAAGTCGTAATTTCAGTTCTCTCCGTAAATTCCGAAGGGGCTTACCTTTCCTTGTGCGTCAACAGGTGCATCTTTCTGCAAGAGCAGTCTGGCAACCTTGATGTTCCCGTGCTTAGCAGCAAGGTGTAAAGGTGTAAAGCCTTTCTGCAATGAGTATGAAACGAAATGGTTACGATAATGGTTACGATACGGTTGTGGTACATATCCTGTTTCAACTACCTTAGTGGAAGCTGAAAGTGAAGCCCCGTGATCGAGAAGTAGTGCTGCCACCTCGTCTTGCCCCTCCCGCGCTGCGACATGGAGTGGTGTGTATTGATCCTTAGTGGGGGCATCCACAGCAGCACCATGCTGCAGCAGCAGTCCCACCATGTCTGCATTGCCCAAACGGGCCCCAATGTGAAGAGCTGTTTGCAACTCCTATACAAAATGAGCAAAGACTGATATAATTGCTGCACTGATATGAATTGCCTGAAAAGAATTTTATGAGGAAAGATAATTTTTGCATGGGGATGTCAGTTCCCAATCTTGTATTGATCTTGTACGGAGTCCCTTTATTAATCCTGTATGGATTAACCTTGCAAATAATCTTTAATATTTAATTAATAAATATGAAATATTTAATTAATAAATATGAAATATTTAATTAAATATTATTAAATGTATGGGGGGGCATGAATGCCAAAATATGCCGCACTCAAATTTGCAAAATTTGATATTTTTTTTAATAGTTACGTCAACTCGAAATGGTAGATTACTGTTCTGAAGACCATAAAAGCCACATGGCATGAAGAAGACACATCAAGCCATTGACTAGGCTTGGCATTTTCCTTCTTTTTTTTTCCATAACATCAATGTAGGGTTCTAAAAATCTGGATTTCTAGCAGCAGGCGGTGACATACCCGAGCTTTGGCATCAACGTGTGCTCCATTGCGCAGCAGGATGCGAATTATATCCGTCTGGTTGGCGCGTGCAGCGAGGTGAAGTGGGGTCTCTCCTCTCACGGTTGGGATGTCCGGGTTGGCCCCATGTTGCAGAAGGTAGATGACAATGTTCATGCAGCCCATGAACGATGCCACATGCAGAGGGGTCAGACCAGACTGCATTGCCACAAGAATATTTTAGAAAAGCAGTTAAAACTGTAGTTTTTATCGGCAGCTTCTTATGTATCGGCACCGTACGAAATATCTTCCAGTGTGGAAACAAACAAGTTCCACATTGGATTTTCCATTTCTACAACTGAAAAAAAAAACGGAAAGAACAGGCTTTTACACAATTTTCCCCTCTATTCTTGGGCATAGAAGGTCATCAAGATTTACATTTTGTTATCAGTCATCAATCAAACATCTCAACACAATCTACCAATATGAATTTCACATTATTATTATGAGCAACAATACCCGTTATGCAGAGTCCAATTATGATCAGATGGAGATTTTATTAATTTATAAAACTCTACTACCTCAGTGGTTGCTTCAATGGAAGCCCCTTGCTTGAGGAGGAGTTCGACGACCTTAATGCGGTTCTTTTTGCAGGCAATGTGGAGTGGAGTGAACCCATTGAGGGCTCTGGCATTGGGCTCGGCCCTACGATCCAGGAGCAGCTTGGCCACTCCAACATGGCCACAGTGCGCCGCCACATGCAACGCCGTCAAGTAGTCCTGCAAACAGGTGACATGCCTTTCATAGCCACTGGCATAGGTCACTAATAAAAGCACTGGTAGCAGGGGAAATACCACATTCGCTCTCGGATTGGATGCACTCGCGTATTGAACGCAGCACAACTTGAGCGCCGAAATGCTGGTACTTTTTTGTTCCCCGCGCAATAAACGCACCCCGAGTTCAGTATGGTCAGTAGAGTAGAGTAGCATGGTCGGATCGTCTCCTGCAGCGCCAGCCAGCGTACCGCGCAATCAACAAGAAGGAGCGCCTGGTGCCAGAGTGATGAATGATGAATGTTACGGACACCGAAGGGTATTTCGTCCACGCTTGATAGAATGGAAGACGATTTGATGTGGGCGAATCACGACGTTCGATTCCGAAGAGGTCGCCACGGATATCTTGGAAGTAATCGCGATGATGAGGCTGAATCGTGACGTTCGATTCCGGGGAGACTGCCGGGAAAGTCGCCGCAGATATTGCCGCAGATGCCTCAGAATAAAACAGGAGTTAAGTGTACCTTAAGTGGTGGGTTAAAATTTTACCTCACGTACTGGATGCACCCCCTCAATGGCGCAATGTTTTTTGGGTAAAAAATCTGTGTCTTATACGCGAGTGAAGTGGTAAGCGTGCAGAAAATGAAATTTTTTTTGCGAAGTACTGTTTCTCACAGATAGGAGGGTACGACAAAAGCGGCTGCTTGTATTAGCTTTCCGTCGTTGTCTTTCTTGTCTAGAGCAAAAATCAACCTGATCTCACTTTAGCGTCTCTTAGTGGGGTACACTTTTCTGACAACGCATGCGTTTGCGCAGGCACCCGCATTGCTGCAATGGTCACTGTAGTACAATGAAAGAAGGAAACCACTGAAAAGGTTAGCCAGCTGTAGGACTCGAATCCACATCTTCTGGATTTCCGGTCCGGTTGGGTTTGAGTCCTACAGCTGGCTAACCTTTTCAGTGACTTTTTTCTTTCATTGTTCTTGGGCACTTGAGGCTTGTGTGTTGTCCTTTCTTCTGTGGTCCAGCCTCAGAACATCAATTTCCGTCACCGTAGTGTTCGTGTACTTCACATGGGGTTCTCTCTGGTAACAGTAATTAATCGACATGTTACTCCATTGCACGGAAGAATCTTGTTACTACGACTGCTTTTGATGCTAGTATTAGCAGGAGTACGTTTCAGACATTGAATTTCATCGGAAAACAATGGGACAAACCGGAGAAAGATAAGATACGTCTTAGAAGAGAACCAGACTCACGACAGTGACGTCGTCAACAGGAGCTTTGTGGTAGAGGAGAATGCGAGCGCTGTCAACATGATCGCCCTGGGACGCCATGTGCAGTGGAGCCAGACCATTCTGTCAAGTCACGGAAGTATTAAGAGGTTCAGTTTCTTTCAGCACTCTCAAAGTGCAACACGCACACATATACTGCAAACTAATGGGCAGACTAATATAAAGAATTGGGCAGATAAGTAGATCCGCTCACTTTGGTTTTCGCTGTAATTGGTGCATTCCTCTCCAGCAGCAGTTCCACCACTTGGTCGTGTCCACTACGAGCAGCGCAGTGGAGCGGCGTCAAGCCGTCCTGAAGAGAAAATTCCCCCACATCAGTCACTATTCATCCATGTTATTCATTCCGTATTATATTATGGTAGAGAGAGACAACAAGGAGAGAGAGAGAGAAAGAGAAATAACAGGGAGGGATAGGGACAGAGGGAGAGATAGGGTGATCGAGGTGGAGATCACAACAATTAGTTGACATGCCGGATCACGAATGTGGCTCGTTTTAAAATGCTAAGGTTCGCGGACACTAAATGTGCGTGAAAATTTTGAATAACGTGGTTAGCTTCCGCAAAAAGCTATTTTGGCTCTAAAACACACACGCACACAAAATGCGTTTTTTTTAACTTCTGGCTAGTACAGAAGCTATCTTTTGTCTTCCTAGTTTACAGTGCTTAGTCATAAAATGAATGGCAGTGTGATGCACGAAAGCTACTGATGACACTACCAATGACTCCCGTCACTACTAAAGACAACTAAATAAAGTCAGACCACGTACGTCTGATGCAAAGCGTCATGTTACACCACACCAAAAGCCCATTCTCATGTTGACTTCCACATTGTGCGGGGAAATCATAACATCTTACTCTGGTTGATGCATCCAACTTGGCACCTTTCTCCAGCAATAATTTCACCATATTGATCTTGCCCCACTTGGCAGCAACGTGAAGAGGAGTAATTTGGTGCTGCAGTGTGTAGACAGAAACATTATGAAGTATGAAGTGCAAAAATTATGTTAGCTAACTAAAATTAACTAACTAAAACTAAAATTAACTGAAAAAAAAAAATAATAATGTCAGTAAAAAGCACACCTTGGCTGGGAAATTGACGTCAGCTCCCTTGTCAAGGAGGAGGGAGGCAATATTGCTATTGCCATAATGTGCAGCTATGTGCAAGGGGGTGAAGCCACTCTGCAATGTAGAAAAGAGGCATGCGTTACATATTACAGAGTGTTTGCTTATTTATTTATTTGTTTGTTTGTTTCAGCTTTTTATGGCACAAGGGCACCTATTGGCCAAAGAGTGTAACTGTAACAAAAATAAAGAATAGAGTGATATTGATTTTTCATTGCTGTAACAGAACAGAATGACATTACTTTCCTGCACAAATAACGAAGTAATATTGAGTAATACATTTATGTAATTATATAGTACTTCATGTGATAGATTTTGCAGAAAAACTGTTTATATGGGGCAGGTAGCTACTCCTCTTACATGAAAATTGTGCTTTGTTTACCTTTGATGTGACGTCTGGGTTGTGCTCGCTGTGCAGGAGCAATGAAGCTGCTTTGCAGTCATCCTTTTTGGCTGCAATGTGAAGCGCAGGCAACCGTACTTTGCCTTTGGCATCATTTTCCAGCAACACCGCCACTACGCGGTCATGGCCCTGCTGGAGGGCTACCGCTAGGGGGGTAAACCCATCCTGAATACAAAACTGTCGTGTTACATGCACGCTAATAGATAGCCCAAGCAGGTATGATACATTTGCCTGTGCTTTGACAGGTTCCTGTGGTTTCACTGCATATTGCTTTCCTCTTTTTCTATTTTGCCCACAACCAGGGTGTCGAACCGAAACGTTTTTCGTTCCGGTTTTCGTTCCAGTTACACCATAAACGATCCGGTACCGGTTCTGCTCCGGATAAAAAAAATAACGGTTCATACCGGATTTTGAACCGGTTCCGCTTCTGCTAGGAATATTCATCCCCACACACACAAAAAAAAAAAACAATGTTACAAAATGTAAACCCGTTTATTCCGCATACATGGTATTTAATATTAATAGACAGCTGTGAAATTGTTAGCTCCTGGTTCCTGTAGGTTACTGTCTGTTCAAATGGGCTTTCTCCTTTCTTGATGTACATGCTACAAACGGACTTGTTTGTCGTGATGTCTTACATAAGGTACTTTCTTGCTGGGTTGGAGCGATCGCGTCCCATCCGAATATCTGTTGCTACTGTCTAGGCAGCAAGCACCACCGCACGAGTGCGACGCAAATCGAGGAACACCTTCACTCACAAAAGCGCTCGACGGCTCCGTTTTATTTTCTCCGTGTCCTGTCCACAAAAGAGTTGCCATTTCGCACGGGCTTGCCCTCGCGTATACGTAAATGTATTCAACTTAGCTGCTCTCACACAAGGGACGCGTTGCGCGACATTACCGATAAAGAAGCCGGTATGCAGCCCCCTTGGGTCGCTGTTTAGTTGAGAGTTTGGGGGGATCAAATTAAAACTAGCACTACGGCACATTGCTAGAGAGTCACATGTACCTCTAAGTCTGTGTGCGTGCGCGAACGATAAACCATTACAAAGGGAGCCTAAGGGTCATACCGACATACATTCTACCGTAACCGTAACCCTCGTATAGTATCCATGACATGACTTCAGAGCACACGACGTCTGTTTCATTCGCCTATCCGGAGTCCAAACCGGCAAAGTTTTTTCTTGGACCGAAAACCGTTAGATATATTTTTCGGTTTCCCTCCTGAGCGAAAAAAACGTATACGGTTTCGATTCCGTTCCGGTTCGCACCAAAATAGCGGTTTTTTTCGGTTTTCGGTTCCGGTTTTCGGTTCGCTCCGACACCCTGCCCACAACACATGAACAGTAAGTATCCTTCAAAATTAGAACACTGTGCACCACAAGTGCCAAAGTCAGACATGAGGCAGACATTGCTCATGTTCCATCCCTACATAGTGAAGGCATGTAAATAGCAATTCTTCAAGCTCACAGTCATATGTTTGCCATGAAAGTGTAATGGCAACAATGTACATTAATATCAGGGACCCTTACATTTCTTACTTCTAATTCTTCATTTCTGTTCTAATGACCATACCAGAAACCCAAATGTACACTAATAATGAAGGGTAACCTGAATATCAATTTTCATTTCTCTACACACAAAACCCATAAAGTTAGCCCCCTACTTCACCGTTATTAACAACATATTGCACTTGTGCACATGTATATCACATAAAAAATAAAAAAAAGGACGTGGGATCTCACAGGCATCCACGTACCTCAGTGGCGAGGCTCTGATTGGCGCCGTTGGCGAGGAGGAACCGCACGACATTGTCGTGGTTCTCCTGGGCCGCCATATACAGCGGAGTGAAGCCATTTTGCGACTGCACATTCACGTTGGCCTGCTTCGCCACCAGAATCTTCACCACCTCTTCCTGGCCTGCCAACGACGCTATGTGCAGAGCTGTGTTGCCCTTCTGCATTCATGAAAATGACGCTATGAAATAGATGCTACGAAATAGACGCTATGTGCAGAGCTGTGTTGCCCTTCTGCATTCATGAAATAGATGCTAGTGCAGAGCTCTGTTGCCCTTCTGCATTCATGATATAGACGCTATGTGCAGACCTCTGTTGCCCTTCTGCATTCATGATATATGCGCTATGTGCAGAGCTCTGTTGCCCGCATTCATGAAAAAGACACCATGAAATAGATGCTATGAAATAGATGCTACGTGCAGAGCTATGTTACCCTTCTGCATTCATAAAATAGATGCTATGAAATAGACACCATGAAATAGATGCTACGTGCAGAGATGTGTTGCCCTTCTGTACTCATGAAACAGGAAAGGTTATTCATTATTACGTGGCTATTTCTAAATGCGAGGAGCCAGGACGTACCTTCGTTGCCGCATTGACATTCGCTCCTCGCTTTAGCAATTCATTCACAACATTCACATGTCCCTCTTTAGCAGCCAGATGCAAGGCATTCAATCCATTCTGAAATGAAAAACAGTCAAATGAAATGTCAGTGGAGCACATGTCCATGACAAGTAGATTTGTGTGCATTTTTGTTTGTATTGGCTCCTACGTTATTGTATTGTGCTGATACGCACTCCTTTTCCATGTGACAAGACAAGACAAGACAGGAGCCTGAAGCTCTTGACGAATGTGACAGTAGCTGCTTAAAATGCTACGAGCCCTCAGGAAAGAATGAACTGCAAAACCTAAAATGTGCAGATGTTTTGCACAGACTAATGCAATGTCAACAGCCGGCTTCTACTTAGCTATGTAGCACAGTGAGTTTCCCCTTTACATAGCATGTGGTAGGCAGACAATAGTCTCACGCAAATTGCCTATCAGTACCCCTTAGCCAGGAATGCCGCTCCCAAGCAGGTGCGTAAAGCTAATCGTGAACTGAGTATGTAATCACTAAAGAACTAGTTGAAGAGAAACTTATGAAACAGATTTGGGAGAGCTCCCGATCTTCCACATACACTCGGCAAGTTCCTGTTCTGGTAAGATGCGTTGCATCTCAAAATAGTGTTCCACTTTTTTGTTCTCTCTATCATGAAAACGCAAGTTTTCAACATGAAGTCGCTGAACAACATGAAACCTTCGCAACACTTTTTTTTTACGTGAATAACCATGCGCACCAGGCTTTATCTGAATATCTGAATATAATCATTCTTCTTCTTTGCTAATCATTCCTGTTTCATAACCCACCCCACGACCCCTGAACAGAAATAAAACATGGTGGGGTAAGCAAAAAAAAAAAAGTCTGCGAAAAAAACAAGAAAGGGGGACTTACCGCATTGCTTGTGTTGATATCAATGCTTCCTTTCAGGTATTCCAGGACCTTCTCGAGGTTTCCAGCCCTGGCAGCTCGCAGAAAGCTGGCACTGCCATCAGTCTGCAGAAAAACAGGAAACTCTTGTATAACAGAATATCCATTGTATAAATTTGCTCCAAAACTTCTATAAATCTCACCAATTCCTCGCGCAAAAATCTTACAATCTTGTTATAGTTGAAGTACAACAACTGTGCACCACGAAAGAGATCTAATTTTGTTTGTATCTACTCTCAACTATTATTATTATTAATTTTGTTTGTCCTCTTGATGCGTTAGTACCTTTAGGGGCACTCAACAACCTCAGCAGAACTTCACAAATGTTAGACGCACAATGTACCCTATAACGAAAACATATGCACTTTCCCATGTGTGCACCTCACCGAATCTAAATTCTTATCCAGGTCTTCAGGGGCACAAATTTCACTGACAACGGGCGACGGTTGAAGAGAAGGAGGTCTCCCACGAAAATAGCAGATGCCGACCACAATCACGTTAACAACAGCACTTATCCATGACACGACTGCCTTCAAAAGGGTCCCCGGACAGAAATTCTTTCGCAGCAATATAAAATCCACCATCGTCTGCAGAGTACTTTCAGAACAAAGTCTGAGAGGGTTTTCGAAGTGGAATACCTTGCGCAGCACATGTTGTGCGTCTCACAGCTCGTGCACAACAGGTGTATGCGAGTCCTTGGAAGAAAGCATCTCCCCCACCGTGAAATGCGAGGTGATGACCGTAAAAAATAAACCTCCTTGCGTGCTTTATTCTTTCTCCCTTTCTCAATCTTGCTATATTCGCTACTTCCATATGGTACGCAGCAGTTTATAAGAATTCTGAAACGGTGTCTTCCAGTGCTTTGAACGCATGGTATAGAAATCTTATTTGTTTAACCTCATCACGTCTAATATGCTATTGCTTCACAACTTTGTTGCATGAACTGCAAACGTCAAACATCGTATAAGATTAAGTGTATAAGGAAACTGTTCTGATAAAGTGTGGCCTAACTACAACATAGAACAACTACAAGCACATACACACAACTAGCTTAAGTTTGTGGAGCAATTCCAAAATACTTTGGCCAGAACATGACAATGGAAAATTCCGCAACACCTTGGACTTTGTTCTATTATGGCCCTAAGGTTGACTGATTTAGATCAGCCATATAAACTACGATTTCACAAACTTAAATTGATGTTAGTCAGCTGTAAGGCATGTTTTCGTCTCTTTTTTGTTGTGTCAGCCAAGTGACCAATAATTGCAAGATTAGTCTACATTCTGAGATGAACAACACACAGAGCCCAGAACTTGTATATGACTTGTGATGAGAAAAGTGAAGGTCATACAGAAAAATACCCGATTCAATGAAAAGGTAATGCAATTTTTGTCAAGTGAGAAGCTGATGCCTAGAACTTTATTGTTATTATCATTATTTTTTAAATGTTATGTGGCACACGTCACACAACTTTGCAAACGAAAGGCAACGCTCTTCTGAGCCGGGTGAAATATGTTTTTTGTCGAATGTCGTGATTGCATACTGAGGTTAAACATTTTCACAATGCTCTTCCAGTAATCGAGACACTGACCTATGAAGTTTGTCTACTGTCCTGTGACATTTGCTTAGATTATGAAAGTTTTGCCCTATTACAGGTGTCGCATTCTTTAGTTATCATCGTGCCAATGTGAGCGACTCAGTCAGTAGTGTGTCCGACTGCTGACCTCGAGATAGCGGGTTTCAAACTCTGCCGAGGGCCGTGGCAACCTCGTGGAAAGGTACAAGTTGCTCAGGCACGCCGTCTTTCGCGAGGGACGTTAAATCTGGTGTGCACGTATGTCAAGATTTCGGTGCACCTTAAAAGTTTGTAAGTGTTGTAATTATTCGCCCAATGTTTAGAAGATCACATACTGCTGGGTCGCACAGGATGAAAAGAGCTATCCCCTGAATACATAAACACCAGGGGATGCAGTGGATTGCACAATTTGGAGGATGTCCTCCAGAAGGAATAGGAAAGATCTCAGACTAACTAACGGATCACAACACAGCTATACGACCCATCAGACGTGAGGGAGAAGAGCTGACCGGCTAGCTCCGTTTAAAGCGCGAACCTTTCCAGTTTCTGCTATGGCTTCCTGTGTGCTTTCGGTATGCGAAGTTTACTGCGCACATTAAAAGGTGAACTATTTCATCGATCGTTTGGAAAATTTTACATGTTTCATGCAACACACCCATCTCCGGGCAGGAATCCTGCGAGACGATTCATTTAATCGCATACCGCCTCAGATACAACACATCTGTCCTTGACATGTTTCTACGCATTGCGCAATTAAACCAGCTTTTCAAAAGAGCTTCGCTCGAAGGCGTGGTTAAGGCCTCAGGTGTAAAATAGGTAATCTATTTTCAACAACAATAACAACAAACAAAAATATTCCAGCTTCAATATCGAAATAGCGAAACTTCCGACAGGACGCAGCTCAACGCCAAACAGGATATTGCAGGCTCACAAGTGCGATTGGTTACACGATAACGACAACGATAGTGATCCTTGATCACATGTAATCACCTCCGGATACCTGTAACAAGTGTAGCAATGTCAAACAATCAGTGTAGATAACATCAATCACGGACCGTCCACAAAAAAGAAGGCGTAGCCCCCAACGCGATGTTATTTACAAGCAAGCCGGCTGCGGAGCATCCCGTAGCGTTCGCTAACGGTAACGCCAGACACGTAGTCCTTTCCGATAGCTAGCAAAGTGATGTGTCTACAATATTATGATATACACAACCCCTGAAAAGAACACACTATACATTACCTGCTGTTCCCCTTCGGTAACCATGGTTACCAAGTGATCGTGTCGTGGAAGCCGAAGATTACATTGCGGACATGGGAAATACTTTCGTTCACAACTCCGTTTGCGGCGGCTTTGAAATCCAATGTGAATGTATTTCACGCAGCAGCGTTATCTGAGTGCTATCCAGGCGAGGTTTGTAGCAGAATAGATGTCGTAGAAAAAGAAGAGCTTGGGCAGAAAATACACCCTGGGGAAGACGTGCGGACCGACCTCGCAGCGTCGCCTCAGACGCCAGTATTGATTGGAGCTTGCGCGCATGCGCTGATCAACGGTGCAGCCCGCGCGAGTGAGCGCAGCCAGCACAACTATGGCGGCGGCGGGCAAAACAGTACTGCTCTCTGCGCTCCTCTATTTGTCAAGAGAATTAACTTTCGGTGTATATGATCCGATAAATAAGAGCAAATTAGCCCTCGGGAGCCGCGCGCGTGCTCGCGATGCATGAAGTGGTTTCTGTATTCCTGAACAAAAAAATAAAATAAAATAAACAAGAAATACGAGCTCGATTGTTTGCAGCTATATAGCTCAGAAAATTGTTGATATATATATTTTTTTCCAAATCGCATGCCAACAAATGTTCTAACAAATCAGCAACAATCTAACCAATGCTAGATTGTTAGAATTGTTAAATTATAATAATTTTATTTGTGCCCAAGAACAGCCATACGGGCCTTACTGTTGGCGCACATCACGACATATTACTAAACACATCATAAACAAACATACATAAACATATCACGCACAGAGAAAATATAAAACATACATTAAAAGAAAACACACATTGAATAAAAAAACAACATTCAGAAATGAAGCGGCGTACGATGGTCATTATGAGTATCATTTATGCCAGAAGAGAAGCATTGTTAACGAATTCATGCAACTCAGAGGCGTTTGAGGCTTACGTGTTTTGTGTCGTCCCCTCGGCTATTTCTCGTAAATTATTGTTGTTCGCATGGCATGTCTGAACAAACATCTAGTCAGTTTGGGGAAATAAAGGTGATGTTTATCGGTCATCGCCACATACGAGAATATTACATTAAAAGAAACCCACCCAAGAAAATTAGCAGTGCGCATGCTTTTTTTTTTTTTTTTTTTGTCTTCAAGGAATCTTTTTGAAAAAGAAAACATAGTATTCCAGCTCTCGGAGGAAGAGGTGACGGGAGATGATAGTGGCGGAAGGGATGAAAAGTCGTGCGCTCTATTTTCAGCCGTCAATGGCCGTGTGCCAAACGACCTGCAGCAGACGACGCCAGGCGTTACGATGCAGACGACGTTCACGTACTTGAATATAGGGAAGTCGATGAAGCTGTCATGCACGAAACAAGGCTTATGGTAGGTGGTGATAAAAACAAAATACTCATCTGTCCCAACCCTTAGCGGCATCTCAATAAATTGACCTCCGCAGTTGACCCATATGACCATCGCGGATGGATTATGGCATGATCATCACTTTTCTGCTACGGAACACCCAGTTTTCCTGGATCGTGATCTGTGATTTCGGCGAAAGGACCGATGTAAGTATGTGTAGGGCGTTTCACGGAATCGGGGATTCTTATTTCAATAAACGTGCTAGTCAATCAAAAATTATCAAGCCATGTCGAATGTATGCCTTCATGCACCTGAATCCTGTATGCATCAACTCGGTTTCACTCTCTGAAACCATGTGTGCTGCCAAGAAAAAGGCCTTTTCTTGAACAAATGATTTGTCCAATGTGTATTTTTCGCTAGAGGGAGCACCACTTGGGCGGAAACTCGACTCATCGCAGAGAGGCATCCGAAACAAAAAAAAAAAAAAAGGAAGAAAGAAACACCCAGGCCGAAACGTCGTTCTGAGAGAAAGTACATCCCACAAAAGTAAAACGTAAGCAAAACAAACTGCAGCGGAAGCTGGCACTGTCACGTCTCGGCATAATTCAAGAAACCGTGTAATACAACGGCCCGTTAAATACAACGGCCCGTACAGAGAGAAAAAGAAAAAAAAAAGAACAACAAAGGAAAAGTGACTTCGTAAGTAAATGCGCTGAGATGGTTTACCGAAGTGACTGCCAATTCTGCTGATTAACCTCATTTAAACGTTAGTGTTCCGCATTTTCCAGACGTCAGTTAAAGATTAGTTTCGAGGTTTTGGCCAGTGCATAGGGGCACTATAAAAAAAAAAAATATTTGAAGCACACGGAACAAACTGAGCGATTCATGCGACAATCATCTACGCTCAAGACCGCGAACTAGAAGAATTAATCTTGATTTCTTCTTAACCAACCGATTTCACTCACCAACGAACTGGATGGCATCCGAATCATCTCTGCAATGTATCAATTCAGCAAGTAAACACCAAACGTTCCATAGCATTCACTGGCAGCACCCATCGCGCGTCATCTTCAGGACGATCGCGGAGTAGTCGCTTCACATAGCTATCCTATGCCGTAGGAGGGACACATCAAGTGGCAGTTTAACTATAACCAGGTTACGGATATTTTGCAACGAACTTTCGTGAATGCAGCACGATGTCCAGGGAGCAAGATGGTCTGCAGAGTGCCAGATATTCAAGCATTCGACGGCGGCGCGCTGTACTACACGAACTGTCTTCTGCTTCCGTTTCGGAGGGACATTTTTAGAAGCGGTCCTCGATATACGTGGCATTCTGCACAGAGAGCATGCAGGCAACACTGTCCTAATCGAGCGATCTGCTTCCCCCAAGGGGAAGAACGCACGGCGAAATGAATCGTGCACGCTGCGACGGCGAAACAAACAAGAAATAAATGTGCATGGCTTGCATTGAGAGTCCCTGGTCGTCTGCACCAAATGAGTCCAGTGTTGCGGCCATTTGGTTGAGTGTACTCTATAGTGCTATGTATATAGGGAATCGGGGATATGCTGTTGCACACTTCGCGTAGAGAGCAAGTTACAATTAATGAAATGTGCTCCCAATGACTTTTATTTTTAATTCCGGGTTAGCGCCGCGAAGCAACTGTGGCTACGAGCGGCGTACAGATGTGGACAGATGGAGAGAGGACAGCAGGAAGGAGTGGGCTACAGGGGGGGTTAGTGTGCGTCATGGGACGACTTCGGGGGGAACTGCGCCGACGTTCGTCTGGAAAGTCTTCGGAAAACCCAGGGAAAACCTCAGATAGCTCAGCCGGTGACAGGATTCGAACCCGTGTCACCTCTCAGTCTCGGCGTGGAAAGCGCTCATCCTAACCACTATGCCACGGGAGCTTGTCCAATGTCTTTAAAAAAATTGTGAGACAATAGGAAACCACTGAAACTTCCTATGCTCCAAACCTCTCATACCGTATTTTTCGGTGTATAACGCGCACCGCAATGTTGCAATGTTATACACGAGTGCGCGTTATGCACCGAAAAATACGGTACAAACCGATCGTAACTGTAGTGCTAAAAGACAGCCGACTCACCGTCAACTCTGCCTGGTACCTCATGATGAGCCACTAAAACCTAGGCTGATTGTTGTCTTGCGGGAGCGGAAACACGTGCAACAAGGTCATTGACGGTGCGGACAAATCTCTCACAGTGTGTATGGGGGGGGAGAGATCCCTTACACCTGGCCCTTTCTCTGCATGGTCGTGGCAAAGAAACATAGTGCGTCTGGTCGGTATAGTTGAGGGGAATTATCAGGAGGTTGGGAGCAGCTGGCCTCCAAGAGAGAAAAGGCAGCCGCCTAGCACGACTTTGACTTCTCGTGCTCTCACTTGAGGCGGCTTTAAGTAAGAGTATGCAGCAAAATGATTGCGCTGTTAGCCTTTGCCTATTAGGTATCAGCGGAATGATCGAGTTAGGCGTTCGCCTATTGAAGTCTGCGTTCTGAAAGGAGTTTTGGCTAAGCCATTTTGGCGGTCACACAAACGTTAAAACAATATAGTATACAATAAGAGGTGCACAATATTTAGATTAGGATTAGTTACAACAATGTCACGAGAAGTCCTGTTGAGTTGATTAACGGCTTACACTATGCCCATCTTATGCACAATCCCGCCATTTCAGAGTGTTCACTGGTGTCAGTAGCCAAATTGCGACTACAAAAGTAGCACATCACCATGTGCCCACCTAATGTCTTCACCTCGGAACTATGTATGTTTAGGTGGTGTTACAACATAGCTTACGCTGTAACACAATAAGCTGCATATGCTACTGATCCTTATTACACATAATTTACGTGTTCCATTTCATAGTCAAATACGCGTTTGATCATGAGACAACCATATTGATGACATCCGAAGAACGCATTTTCTGCACTGTAGGAGCGCTGTCCTGCTCAGAATCAATAGATGTGGTATGAGCACGTTATTTATGAATTACCATATTATTCAAGTCAGGATGGTAGCCAGAAAAATATTTCGGGGGAGGAGGGGTTCTATGGGGACTATGGGGGGGGGGGAGGATTTCCTCTCTCCCAAATGCACTACCAAAGGTACGATTTCGGGGGTTGAACCCCCTAACCCCCCTCCCCCCTTGGCGCCCCTGATTCAAGCTATCTGCTGACTGTAGGAACTACGTAAGGGTGGATACCTACTAGAAAGCTATTTTGGAATCTGTAAATAAACCATGTTTTTCATTCCCCGCATCACCATCAGCATGGGGTAGAGTATCGCCGCTGGCGATGAAACTCCCCACTCATCATCTTGTAATAAAGTTGTTGTTACGCCTTTCGAGATATTCAAATAAGCGTAGCTACAGGAGAGAGATGTCGGATTCGATTCCTATTCAATGCGACTTGAAATGTGATTGAAACGTTCACACTTACCGGACGGTTATTAGTGAGGTTTAGCGAATCGTTTTCACTCAAACAGTTCGCGAACGGTTCTGCCGCTGCCCAATCAGATGATTGCATTCTCAATCACTCTCCTTTCTCATTGGCCCTCCGCGAAACCGTTTGCGAACCGTATGAGTTAAAAACGATTCGCTAGAACTAGCTAATTAGTATTTGGTTTAACAGAAAATAGCATACGCACAAAAATAAGTGACGGTTATCTAAACGCTATTCCTCGCAAGTAACGTGTACAGTCCTGCTGCTCCCCCTTTCCCACAAAACAGAATGATGACGTGCACGCTCTATCCTTGAACTGCTCCGTACTGCATGGATTCACGTTTGCTACGGACGCGGCCTGATTATTGCCTATGATCAGACAATGGTGAGCGCAGTCACCAGCAAACTGGTTCAAGAACAATTGCGCATGTAAATGTGTCATGAAAGACAGCAGGTGCATGCTTGATCTCGTGGTACAAAAAACTGTCCTGTTCACACCCGAGGTACAATGCTGAATAACAGACATTAAAAACAATCTGAAAACGTATTGTGCGGAAATCTGTTTTGTTTGTGTGCTTTCAACAATATGCTATTGAGGAAATTGAAAACTGACAGCTAGGACTGCGTGCGCCGCCACAAAGATTAATATAGACCCATTTGAGTTTGTAAACAAGACGGGTGCACCTGCGCATGCGCATGTATAGCAGACGTCGCAGGTGGGCAAATGGGAGTAGGAAACCGCATGGTGTGTACGGCGTACTTGCCGGTTCTGTACCATGCAATTCTTACCATTCTGTACCATGCAACCATTCTGTAGCACATGCAATAGCTACACAACTCTGTGGCATGCCTTTAATAACGACCGAAAACACACTGACTCCATGATCGCGCAATTTTGCTCACCAAACAGGACAGCAGCATGACTAGTTTTGATGTTGGATTTGCGCTTCACCGTGAGTTACGTGTTGATAGACCCCATTGTGCCTTGGGGTAGTGGGCCGCACCTCAAGTGGCGAATTTCCCCATTCATTGTCATTAACTTATTTGTTGTTGTTGTTGTGTTGTGTTGATAGACAGCGTGCAAGATTTTATTCAACGTGGTTCTGGAGACAATCAACGAATGTTTACACCTGGTTTTGGTTTTAACAGTGACGTAAGCACGGGCTCTTGCTCCTCCGAGGACACCACGACTGCGATTGAGGACTGCGCGCATACTGTATTGGGAGGAAGAAGTAGTGGTGGCAACGACATCTTCATAATCATCGGAACTCCCGCTTCTGTTCGAACCAGTCGAAACATAGTAAATGTTTATTGAAAGAGTAAACAAAGTACAACATAGTAAAACATAGTAAAACCACGGCCACTTGCGCGCGCGAGAGGCCGTGGTAAATATCGCCGCTAATTTCTGGTCTCTGGTTTGCTTCACGCTGCTTTCCATTTGGTAGAGGTGAATAAGTAGTTGTAGTCACTACGTCTTCCTCACATCTGATGAAACGTTGCCAGCAAATGTTATCTCCATTCAATGGCTTCCATGCTAGACAGCACATAAAACGGAACCTCCTATCAGCGACGTCACAAGCGGTATCGTTGGCAAAAAATTTCAATGATAACTAATTCTACACGGTAACTTCAAGCACCGTAAGAAAGCATGTTGCTACGTTCTCTTAGCTTTGCGTTGACCACGCAGAGATTACTCAGACATGGTGTGACACGTGCAATTAACGTACATGTGAAAATTATCCAGCGAATGCTTACCAATGACCAAAATAACACATTATGTCGCTGTGAAAAGTTCGCCGGGGAAATTATCCATCGATCTCCAATACCCGCTGGCATGATTCATGCACTTTCACGCGTTAGGCCGCCACATCGACTGTACACGCTTTTTTTTTTTTTTTTTTGCGCCCACCGATCTATTTTGTCGGCGTCCGTCGTCCCTCTCATACATTGACGTGATTCTCGTCCGACAGTTGCGACAAGTCGACCCCGCCCTGGTCGGACGTTGCCAGGGAACATGTCCATTGGGGACCCATATCGAAGAAGGGGAAGCCTCTACACCTGCGTTGACGAAGCGACATTTGATTCGTGCCATTTGCTAGAACTTGCTGTTTGTGTGTATTTTAATCACCATGCTCTACAACTGGGAGTTCAAGATGGCCGTGTTGACGGGCTTGGAGGGAAAAAAAGGACAGATAAAGGAGGATAAGAGAAGAGACGGATGATGTAATTAACAGGCAAGAGCAACGTGACAAGCAGCCGGGAGCACAAAGCCGGTGCTGGTAAGAAGGCCTGGGTTGCTATGCTCGCTGAATGTCTAGGTAATAACTTGATGCGTCGAGAAAGCTAGCACAACGCTCTTATTGGACAGCGGGGATTCTGCTGTCCAATAAGAGCGTTGTGCTAGCTTTCTTGACGCATCAAGTTATCCCGACAGTAAAACCCCGACCCGACAGATGAAAAGTATCCCCGAGACAAAGGAAACACACAGACAACCGCTCCGAGATCGAACGGTGTCGGCGCGCTGCGGAGAAACGATGAAGTACCATAGTGTGGGTAGCTTCCTTGCGTCGTCTGCTTTTACACGTTTATTTTCCGCGTTCAGTGCAGGAGGTGGAGCATTGGGGAAGCGAACATTACCATACCATCGCGGCACAAGTGATCTTCCGGGAAATATACACAAGGATTACGGAAAAGAACTATCAGCTCCGAACATCGTCCGGCGTGTTATCCACACAGAAAGGTGACGGTGTCGCCCCCTATAGGTAGATCTCGCAGCGAAGCGTTGGGTGACGACTTGACGCCACCGAGTGGTGCAGCTGGACCGAAACCAGAACTCGCCTTATCTGGGTCGGAGAGCGGTCTATCAGATTAGGGCCTATAGTGCATCTTAAGGCGCAACACACACGGACAAGAGGGAGACACACACTCGCGCCTCTCGCAACTCAGTTTAATAGCAAAAGGCACAAAGACAGGAACAAAAAGAAAAAGAAGACCATCCAGAAAAACAACCTCCCGCCCTCTACCAGCAACATCGAACAAGTTCACACTACACAGCGATAAGCGGCTGCCACCCGCTATCATCGAGATACTTTATCTCCCGCACTGACAACGTCACGGAAGGCTGGCTCACACACCTTTCACCCGACTTACTTATCATGTATGCCTCAATAATCTCTCGCGTCAGCGCATTGCGCGACAGTGCCAAGATATCAGTCCTCCGAAAGTCCGGTGTACACACACATCTATTACAATGTACAGCGAGGTGTCCCCGCGGAGTGCCATTCAGTGATGCCGCGTGCTCCATCAGCCTAACATTGGCACACCTTCCAGATTGCCCTATATAAACTCTGTCACATGAGAGAAATATAGTGCATATAGTTCAGGTTTCGGCTCATTTGCATATAGCGAAATTTGGTGATCGATATCTCAAGGTACGTTCGCTTCTCAGAGAGTTTAATGGATTTGGATGATGATGGATTTGAATAATGACTGTTTCCAATTCTGCTATCCCGCATTTCCCAGATAACATCTAATTAAAAAGGTAATTAATGAATTTTAGTTAATTAGTCGTCCAGAAGTTGCACACACTGTCCTACAGGACATCCGTCTTGCCGTATAAGCGACCTGCAAAGATGACAGCGCGATAGCATCAGCGTTGCTCTCACGGATCACAGTATAGTTGGAATATATACAGGGTGTCTTTTTTTTTTAGGTTTAATTTAATGAAAAATCTATAAGAGCCCCAGATATGCCGCTTGGGCGTCTAACGTATCTGGCATGGCGGACATCTTTCCTGCGTTCCCAGTAGCCGCGGTTTCGGCTCATTTACATATAAAAATGCGGGGATGGATATTTTAACGGACGTGTTTTAACGGACGTGTTTTAACGGATATTTTAACGGTGTTTCAGGATTTGTTAGACATGGAATGGCTTTCAACGAGGACAATCTCTGATTCTGCTAACTCGCTTTTGCACTAATGAATTTTACGTAATTGGCCATGTTGTAGTTGCACACTTTCTTCGAGAGGGTGTTCGTCTGGAAGTAAACTCAAATGCAAAAACGACATCTGTCCTGGCTCTCATAGATTTTTAATAAAAAAAAATCTGCGGCACCTAAAAAAAAGACACCCTGTGTATTACTGGCTTCGCTATTTGGACGCCTATACTTATTCTACCGTTCTTCTCACTTTCTCTTTTTTACTTTTTTCTGTACAACTGCAGGGTGTGGTCCCTATAACTTCGATCAATCACGTTGAACACACACACACACACTATTACACATTTCGGAGTTAACTTGGGCGGTGGTCTTACAGGATGTCACATCAACGTAATGGTCTAGTTGCTAGACTCGTGGTCATAGGGGTTGAAAACCATTGCAATATCGACAATTATATTGAGGTACAGATGCAAAAACACGTCGGCTTTTCGGTAAGATATCCTCTTCAGTGAAACTTCCGCAGCTAATTGCCGACTGTATGCTTCTGTCAGTTTGGTTACGGTCAGTGATTCTAAACCTGCTTGCGCCCGTACTGCACTCTATGCGGCACTGCTTTGGGTGCAATTAAGTACTGGACGCAAACTGGTTTAGCGGTGCTTGCCTAATGTAATTTATGTACTTTGCGGTTAGCATAGAGCCCAAGTTATAAAATATTATAGAAGCGTAAAGGAACTTACGTGAAGGTTTGTAGGCATTGTGGATTTAGTGCCGCTGTATTCGTAAAGATCCACGAAGAAAAGCTCATCTATGCATTACTTTGGAGAATCCGTACGTAGGTGAACAGCAGAAGTTCCTTTGTGAGACGCACTTTTACGAACAAAATACCTTGTCTACTAAAAGACGTCAATAATGCCGCAGTCCCGTAAACCAATTTATATTACTTCACAGCAGATATTCTGTGTTCTACAAATCCTCCGAATGTCACAACTTTACAAGTCGTTCGCAAGGCTAAAGACGTGTACTTTTGGGGGGGTGCCACACTCCAGGGCGGACAACAATCTTGCCTGAATGACGTCAATTCCTTTTTCAAACTACTTGGCCTCCGAATGCTCGTGAAACGATTCCAAACGCACACTCAACACAACCATCACAACAGGGGGTTTCACAATGACATCACGACCGTGGTTGCTTCCCGCTCTGCAGATGCATGGCAAGGAAGCAAACGAACTCTTGGGAGACAGACGACAGCCAAAGCAGACGACAGTAGTTGAACACCTTGTCGTCTGCAACCAAATGACAGCACTTCTTGGACTTTCTGCGGCCGATTTTGGGGAACAATGAAGTCAGGCACACAGAAATTTTAAGACGTAAAGTGGAACGCTTCGGTTCACCCTCACCGGTGCAAGGTCCTGACCCGAGCTAACGATAGTAAGCCCCGCGACCCGTACACTGGACCGCGCCCGACCCACGTGTCCTACCAGAAGCATTACTCTCCCTCCTCCTCTCTTCCGTAGAGAAGTGACGGCACCAGCACCGATCGATGGCTAAGCTGGGAGCCGAAGGGACTAGCACGATTTGTGGCCCCACGCACAGCTATTGTGTGAAGTCGATGAGGCAAGCGGGATTGGATGTCCTGCCTTTCTCCCTCCTTCGTTATTGTTCGAGACAGTCACGATTCGATTGGATTGTCGGTCATAACTTGAGAGGCAGCGTAGAATCCCGTGCAAGTGCATCCTCACACAGCGAAATGAGAGTGGTTTATTGTTTCTTCCGAATTTCTTGATCGAGGTCGTGGAATGAGTCAGAGTGGGGGTATCTCATTAGTGAGGAAATCCCTTATACACTATAAAAAAATAAAGAAGAAGAAGAAACTAGGAAATGGTAGAGGAATTACAGCTTCTAGTGCCATAGATTGCAGTTACTCCCCATTTTAGTCCTTTGATAATGAAATTTCAGCACTACAAATAGGACTAATAGTTGCTGCAATGCAACTGCAATCCTGCAAGTAGATGTCCTCCAAGGACTAAAACTACTCCTTTTTTTTTTTAATACGACGGCGAGCAAATAGTCCTCACATGATTTCAGTGCTGATTTCAGTCACTGAACATCGACTTTACGCTCATTCCTCATTCATTGTCAGTTCCCCAGTGCAACGTTGAACGTCGGCGTCAAGCTCACCAAGGAGGGGTTTGCCCATCGAATCAGAAAACGTGCAACATAAAAATGAATTTCCGCGGAATATACCCTTGCTTGCAAAGCAGGCATAGCGTTCGTGGATCTGTGGTAAGTGCTGCGCGACTTCGAAACCAATGGACACCGGTACGGCGAACCTTTCCCGATATAGGAAAGGGAAAGGTACGTGTGTCAGGATGGGAGAACAGCTGTGATTGGACGAGGGTACGGTATGGTACACGCTCGGGAGCTGAAAAAACGCAAGCCAAAGAACGTATCCCTCATTAAAATAACAAATAAAGGACAAAGAATTTTTGACATCTAGGTTAAGGTGGGGCAAGATGAGACAGAAATTTGCAATCGAACGTGAAATTTTCATTTCTCATGTTTATGAAAAAAAAAAAAAAAAAACTAGCCATAGACGCATTCTCGGTGGTCTAGAGCTTCTGACATGCAAATGCAGAGCGGACGTCGCCGGTCTAAAATAAACACAGAACAAGAAATTCAAAAATGCAGATTGTCTCATCTTGCCCCAGTCGTCGGGGCAAGACTATAGACACCGCGTGGGGCAAGATGAGTCACGCCGTGGCAATGAACTATACAAATTAGTTTTTTCAACCCAAGCAGACAAAGTGAAGCACGTGAGCCCCTACACAACACCCCTGAGCCCACCGCTCACGTGATGTACAGTAAACCCAACCCACACAGAACCCGGTGCTATTTTGCTCCACCGTCCTTTGCAAACAAGACACCTCCAGTTTGATGTATCGCTGGTCGCTCGCTTTTGCGTGCACTTCTAGGCAAATCCTAGGCAATATGCAAAAAAGAAATCTCTGAGGAACAAGCATAAAGCCATCAATAGTTGACTTATCCGTTGCTAAGTTACATTAAATTTAAATTGCATTAAATTTATATTACATTAAATTTATATTACATTAAATTTATATTACATTAAATTTATATTACATTAAATTTATATTATATTAAATTTATATTATATTAAATTGTCGCGTCTTGCCCCGTGCATATCATCGGATGCATTATTTTTTCTGTTCAACACCGGATAACCACGAGTGCCCATATTTTGTATATATCTAGATGGATGAATAAAGAAATAGGATGTGAGCTTACATTGACAAAATAAACCAGCGAAACGCTACTGCACAGGTGACAAGAAAAAGAACTACCGAATATCGCGCCTTTTTGGCGGGTCTTTATATTCCAGGCAGAAGTAACCGATTTTTTTTCAACACATACCCCCAATCCGGACAATTCTCACGTGCAATAAAGCGAACATGTAGAGCCACTTATGAATAAAGTTTCAAGCGCATGGAGCAACGCGTCCCCGAGACAGGCGGCGTCGAGCAAGAAATGTCTCATCTTGTCCCACCTTGCCCTATACAGCAGCTGGCTGCTTGAGGACCGTCAGACCATCAGATTTAAGCGCCGTCATCACACACACACAGCCCATACACTACAAACAGAGCAATAACAAGAAACACCCCATAGGGCTAAGACTGTTAGCAAAGCGACCTAAACGATGTAACAACACGCGAACCGACGGGAAAGGATGACATTTCACAGGCGCCCTCGTACGTTTTGCCGTGACATGAAACGATATAGCCATCGAAAGGGCGCCGGCTTTGAGAAAGGATGACTAAGAAAAGGTCAGTGGATGGAAGACCGAAGAAGCCCTTTGGTGGTACTGTACTCCGTACAAGAATCGATTAAAACACAGAGACAAACAATGCACTGAAGAAGGAGGGCATGTTGCCGCCAGATTTTGTGTCCATATTCGAGTAGGGATGGAATGTTCGATTATGAACAGCTTATATACTTTCTCTATTCAGGTTTCGAAATTTCGCGGTTGTTACTGGTTACAAATTCATGCAGAACGATACCACGAAGTTATAACCTCCGGAAAATACACCAGTTAGCGGTGGACACTGGCATGCGTTACAACTCCGAACTCCCACAAAATAAAGTTCAGCCTTCGAAGGCACAATTTATCGGTGTGTGTTGGAATCCTTCAGTTGGAAAACAGTTCTGGGAACTAGGAGTTGGTTGTATAGTGTTTTACGTGCTCTTGGAGGGCAGTTCACTTTACCACCATAGTCAGTATCAAATCAGGTTAAATACACCGAAATAATGTCGATAATACTAGCAGTATAGAAATGAACAAAGAAGTCTCGTCACCTCAGAAGTCTGGTTCATCCTTTGCGCTGACAATGTCGCACTCCACAATGTCGGCGCAGTTTGAAGCCAAATAAAAAGGCAAAAACTGTCTAAAGATATTACTCGACACACAACGAAAAAGAAGAAGAAAATAAAACAAAGGACTGCGTGCTTCAGAAAAACATTGCTTCCCTGCTTCCCACACTGAGTGTTTGTGGCTCACACACTGCAAAGTTGGCTATATGTCGCCAACTTTTTTATTTCTTACAGGAAACCGTACAGTTCCACTATCGTGGGGTTACGTAGGAGAGAGAGGACACTGTGTATTAGAAGAAAAATAAGACATTCGCAATACGAAATACCTCTCGAAGACGCAACCTAATCAGCGATCACACACCAAAAGATACAATAAATGATCACGGAAATACAAATCCCCTCGGAATGAAGGGAAGGCAGCCTATTTATAAATATGTTACTGGTACGTCGTTGAGAGAACAAGATAGATCGGACAAAGAAGGAACTCCGGTACGAAAACGATAGGGCTCATTTTTGCGTTCGTAATCAAGGCGATCGGAAATGAACAGCCCTGAGCTAAAAGGTATTCATTTCTAGGGACTCCATCAAAATTCCAATCATTCCAAATCCAAAATTCCAATTGTTTTCTGTTTTTTTGTGTGTGTTTTTTTAATTTCCAAAAATACAAATTCCAATCAAAATACGTGATTGGGCCTGGTGGAATAGATTCATTGCGGAGAATTAGCGCCGGGAGCAAACATATATAGCTTGCGATCAACGATTTTCTAACGGAAACCATGCCATACAGCATCGATTTCAATGAAATAGAACGAACGTAAAGGTGAATAGTCGTTCATATCTTTTACTGCCTTCGGTTTCAGCTGGCGCCTCAGTATTGGAGTTCCCTTCCAAGATCCTTCGGAGGAATGCCGCGAGACGAAAGCGATGTGCACAATTTCAATTTTTCGAGCATGCTTTCATCTTTCACAGAAGGCAATGCGTGCAACAGGAGTAAGATAGCTGTGTGAACGCACGAACTTTTACAGCGTCACGCGCATCTCCTTATATAGTGACACCACGGTGCAAAAACATCCCACATCTTACCTTGCAATGCTGCCGCAATGCCTTCAGCAACTGATTGATATTCATAACGGCGTAATCTAGATTACCGAGAACACTCCGATACCTTGTACGACGTACAAAAACAACGCTTGCGTAGTTTATATATACACACAAAATTAAATTGAAAACACACGAGTGTTTTCCGACTAACACACAGACACCACACTGTATACAATTGTGGAGCGACGTCTTTACCTTTCTGGTGTGCGCCCATTTCCACCAATCAGATGTCGGTATTAAATGCACTGCTGCACAGGCACATCATTAGGCAATGAGGTACAGAGAGAAACAACGGAGTGCTGTCAACGCAACGAGCGTGACGTTTAGTTGTACCTCTGCCTTTTCTGACAATTGCTCGCGACATTATGATGTTGCGTTCTATAGCGAGTGTCGGTTCCCCATAGGCTAGCTCTGAGCAAATATGTATTGTGACGGCACGAAGATTGGTTAATCACGTTCTACTTTTATTATTTCCTCCAACCTTATATTTCGGTGCCGTAGATGTAACGCTTTCATTAAGGAAAGGCTAGAATTGCTATTGCAGAAGACAATCACCCGTCCCCAACAACAGTGAACGATGACAGAAAATAAAGACCCAATTAACATAAATTATGTTAATCTTCCGTGAAAGTCGTTCAAATATGGTCTAACGGTCTTCAGCAATGTGCGAAAACTTACGTTGAAAATGAATAGAATACTTCGGTTGTTTAATTAAGCGCACGAACGTATGCGCCTTTCGATAACGAGCTTGAGCGTTGTCTCCACATTTCTACGTAAATTAATTCGCGCCATCTCATAAAAAATACAATGTTCAATCTGCGTTAGACGAGGATATGCCTAGTAAATATTTATCGACCACGATATCGGCGCGCCAATTACAGGTTTTTCTTTTTCTTTTTTGTGCGCATAATTATACGTGGATCGCAATAAAACACAAGCTGAAGTGTTAATTTTTGATGAGGATTAATGACCCCGTACTGCCGTAATGCATCTGCCAAACACTTTCTCTTCAAATTGTGCCTATAATTATTCAATATCAGAAAAGAGCTTCCCTATATGCGCGTTCAAAAACAAGCAAACGTTCATAATGGGTATTCACTAGTTTCAAAGAGACTTGTTCTTTGTATTGACACTGTGTTTGTGCGCATATTCACGACAGAGCTCTGATTCACGAAAGAGACGTACGCCGTCTCTCGCACGAACTCCATAACACATTAGTGAGTGTTAATATATCGTACGCGCTATCGCCTTTGCGCACGTAAGGAATAGCGTTGGTGGTTCCGCGCATGCGCAAGACATAAGCAGAGCTTTGCGCATTGCGCAGAGCCACCACGCTATTCCTTACGCACGCAAAGGCGAAAGCGTACGCGATACTAAAACTCACTATTAACAAGAACGGCAAGAGGCATTGCAAAGGAGCGCTCGTGGTCTGTTTTTATGGGTTCGAGGCTCTTGTTATGGGTCTCGTTGGTCGTTACCCTACCTGCGTCCAGGCCGTCAGCCTACCACTGCACTAGTTCGGTGACGTAGCTGTGATGTGCACTAATGCGCTGGAGAACATGTACTCATGCCTGCCCTTGATGAGCAGCAACGATTATTTTTTTATGCTTTAGTACGGGCGTTGCAGTGCAAGGTGCAGCTATAAAAACATAAGGCTGCTTCCACGGCCATGAAATCGGATGCAAGGCAGCAGCAGATAAATTGTTACAGGGATATATTTCTTATATTTGCTATCTGCCAATAACCAACTGACGACAGAGGTACAAAGGATACATTTATTTCCTTACGTATAGTCCCAAGGGCCGCATTGCAAAATATACCGCAAGACAAATATCCGGCGTCTACCCAGTTGTTTATCTCGTCGGTATTCAATCCGAGATTATCAGTCCAAACAGTCTTTCCTTGCACGAGATATGCGCATGACTTTTAACGTTACCTTTATACGGCAACGGGGGCAAAACGGTTTCTTAGCGTTGTCGCCTTATCGAATTTCTGAAGGAAAATCCGCTCAAGGCACTGAATCAAATATGCTTCATATAAATATGTAACGGTTCCAGATACTGGGATCCAATATAACTCAGTTCTTTTGTATAGATAGACTCACGGCCCGCGACTCTGGACACTGCATAAGGCTCCAACACGCAAAGCCGGCTACGACATACAAATCTCATATGTGTACAATGTCCAGAAGAAGCTTTCATACAACCGACCTTGTGCGATTAAACGCAGGCAGCCCAATCCAGGAAGTGCACTGGAGCGTAGAACATTTCCTGGGTGAACAGACAGTGTATACGCGACAGCACACACATTACGCGCGCATCTTTATATTATCCGGCACGACAACAGATATAATACGCATATCGTTGTTTGCAAAATCCTTCGTTGACTAACAAGATAGGATAAAAATATGGTCGGCGATTTACTATGACGGGTAATGCTCTATACTGCGTGACGCATTTTTTTGTACCCTTCTCTCGCTCAGCTCACCTCTTTGTTTCCCTCTACACATGCAGGTTGTTTATTTTTATCCGTTACAGAATTTTTTATCAAAAACGCTATGAGAGCAGCACAGATGTCGTCCTTGCAATTGAGTTATACGGCCATGCGGACATAACTAATTCATTATTTAAGTCTTTAATTAGGTGATTTCGGGCAAAAGCTAGATAGCTGAATGAAAGACTATCCCCGTTGAAAACCATTCCACGTCTAACAAATCCTGAAACACGCACGCGCGTTAAAATACTGCAAACGTATTTTTCATCGCGATGTATTAATTTTCGCGAATTTCGCGACCGCTAAAAAATCGCCAAAACTTGTACTCGCGAACACAGCTTGACATTGATCCCGCGGAAGGAAACAGACCTGGAATCGCGAAAAACTTCCCAAATGCGATTCGAGAAGATTAATACATCGCCGGAATAAAAATACGTTTGCAGTATCCAGCACCGGATTTCTATATGCAGATGAGCCGAAACCGAAACCTCGGCGACCGGGGGTGGGGGGATATGTTTATTTAAAAAAAAAAAAAAAAAAACAGGCAAAAAGGAAGGTTCAGCCAACGCAGGGAGCACAGTGAAGAGATACAGACCGTCTCCCGTTCTGCTGTCTCCCTTTGGCCCAAAATTCCCTAATTAAAGAGCTAATTAATGGATTCTAGGTAATTAGTCACCTCGTAGTGACATGCTCTCTTCCAGAGGATGTCCGCCTAGCCGTATAACTCAGCTGCAAAAACGACGTATGTGCTCTTCTCGTAGCTTCTTTATAAAAATTCTGTAAAGGATAAAAATAAACATCCTGTATATGTATAATGGAGCACCAGACACACGGGAACATAAAATTATCGCAAGACACCATAAAAATCTTTCGTCGCCAGAAGGAACCGACAGCCGCTTACAGAAAATAATAGAAGAAAGTAAATCTAAGGAAGAAAACATGCGGGTAAAAATCGTCGGCACGAAGCAGTTACATGTTCCAATACTTTGTGTCAGCGAAAAGCTAGCCGATGTTATTAACTAAATGACTTCCTCAGCTGTTAGTGAAAGATTTTTTTTTGGAGTCTGGGCCATTAAACGTCTTCCTTTTACGACACCCGACACATGTAATCTTTGGTGAAAGTGCTGGCATCGGCGCCGACTTCGTTTTAAAAAGAGGGCTTCATTCATCTAGTACATTGGCCGCGTGCGTGCCCTTTTATTGGCTGTACTCTAGTACTTTCGAGACTTTACATAGTGAATGATCAAAGGGTTACTGCTAGCACACTGCTTTATGCGCCGACAAATGCTTCCTGCTCCAATGCACTCTCTCACAACTCTCTGGCTCAAAATAAAGCAACATTTTTTCCTTGTTTAATGCAGCATAGCGATACCAATCAAATCATTTTGCAAAGCAAGTTGTAGGAGTCAGTCCAAGATTTGAAGTAATGACTCGATGAAAACTTCCGCGCACTGAATTGGCCGTGCGCCGAAATGTCCGTAGGCCTACACGTTCGCGGAGAACTCCTGCATGCCGAAACATTGATACAAAGCTCCATTGCGCCAGGTTACATAAGATGATTCTCCGTCTTGCCTGTGTCAAGGAAGTACTCGCTGTTTATTTGTTTATTCGCTTTATATTACAGCATTTGAGAGCTCGTGCACTTCGGTGACCGTGCTCCAAGGCAGGGTTTAGGAAGGGTTCTTAGTTTTCGGGTTTTATGATTTTTCAAATTCGGGAGGGAAAAATGGGGTGCTATTTACACAAGAGAATTCGGGGAGAAATCGTGCGCTATGATCTCAGTTTGATATGTCACCGGGGAATTTTCGGGTGAAATGACAGGCATATGAAACAAGCCACAGCTGTGACACAGGAATGAGAAACAATAATCTTTATATTTCCGTTCGGAACTGGGACAGCGAATGACCGCGGAGCTCAAACACTGGCCCGAGCTCCACAAAAGCTCGTCTTTGACTCCTGCAGGAGGGGATCATAAACGGAGGATAGATAAGTTGTCACAAATAGCTCTCTATGCTTATATTATGATTCACCTTTCCGACGGTTTACCGAGTACGACAAATTGAAGGATCGCAAGGATTTCGGGTAGATATCGGGTTTTATCCGAATTACCCGGGAACTATCGTGAAAAAATCGGGTTTAACCCGAAAACGAAGAACCCTAGCCGTATACGTGACCCTACGACTCGTGATGGAAACTTGTGTAGACGAAGCAGTACGCAGATATGAACTGATAAAAGGCTACCGTCGCCTCGACTCTATCCGCTTTGAGGCTTGCGAACGTGTTTGGCGGGACTCATACGGATGAAAATTGAAAAGATTGAAGAGAAGTTTCCTCGGGTAGGCACTTGCATAAGAATGAGATGTACTTCGAACACAAGTGGTTATCCGAAAGCACGCCATGTCTTCATATAATTTAGTATAGAAGGTGTACGGCAACGGTGGTGTCCATGCATGAAGTATTTGCCATTGGTGTTTGAATCATATCGCACCTGTTTTATTTGCCTTTTGCTGAACACACACTCAAGCTTGCGACTCTTTGTGTGCGCACTATTAATCAAACGTCGAAGGATGTGCACAACATGATAGATACGAATACACGCACGCGAAACGATAGCGCAATTGGGACCAATGGTAGCATATTCAAACAAAAAGAAAAGAAAGTTGCGAATAAGTGGGAAGCTATATAGCTGCACATGCAAAAATAATAGATTAAAAATAATAATTTGCGAGAATAACGCTTCACCGCCACTTGTTTCTGGGTTTCTCCTGGACTGACAGTAAATATCGTGGATGAAAAACAAATCCACAGAGACATTACACGCGAGGAGAGGAGCCACGGAAGCTTATCGCACCTTGCGCCCTTTGGTATCCTACGGGATAATGTTGCTTATCACACCAATGCCTCTAGTACTCGTGCTGTTCTCGGTATCTCGCAAACAGGCATTCATATCTCCTGCCGGTTACATATTTATTTCCGTACCGAGGATATCGTAGTTTCTCAGTTCACATAAATTGGACATGAGTGAGGTCGACTCACGAAGCCGTCGCAAGAACACATCCTTCTCAGTGACACCAGCTATCTTCCAAAATAACGTTGATCGTAGTTTGAAGCACGTGCTCTTATGACTACGGAAAAACAGACGCATATGAATGATACATGTGTATTGTTCGCTAATAAACTTTGCAGTTGGAATAAGGACACAGGAATAACGACTAAGGACATGCACGATGGTAACTGAGAACAAAGGATGTCGCGACCACTACAGAAAGCAAACGTTCGACCTCACCATGGGCCATGTCACTACTGTATCCCTCCGTGAAGCCAGAATGAACCACAACTTGAGCACACCCCAACGCACTATTTGATACAGCGCCGGATCGCAGGGGTCTCTGTACAGGCACAGCGAATAGACGACGTTTGCGAACGGCGAATTTCTTCGACACACAACACTTCGACTCGATCGCCGACGTCGTACACAAGCGTCGCACGGCAGAAACACATCGGATATCATTCAAAAAAAGTCAACCGAAGCACACATCCTCAAGCAGACGACCTGGTCGGCGTCGTCTGCAAGAGTGTGCGGTCGCAGACGACAGCCAACTACAGTTGGAAGATAAGCGCCGCATTGTTTTTTTCTTTAGTTGAAGGCCATCTAAGATCGTGTAATACGGCTCGCGAGGATTACGTTAGCTACACATGCGTGCAAAACGCTGCAGGTGTAGCTAAAGAATAGCGTGTGTGTGTGTGTGTGTGTGAAGCATGCAATCAGGAATATGAAAGCGTGCCCTGTCGAGAATAACGTTGCGAGGCTTAGGTACGCGGGCGGGCAAATACTGGATGCGATGGAATGCGACTGCACGTGGTTGCCGCAGCGGATTGGTTCCGCTGAATCGAAGGAGGGGGACGCACGGCGAAGCTAGATCAAGGGCAGATGGAAATGTGCGTTATGGTGTGCAGGTGTTGCATGAACAGACACACGCTATCTTTTACTGGGTCATGCTGGTACAGTGCTGCTTCCATCCTTGATCTTTTTTTAGATATTTCAAGAACGATGAAAAAGAGAACACAAACCTGTGAGACTACTTTAGTGTAGTGTTGGTGCACATGTCCGTCGGATATTTTTGCAGAAGAAAGACTTGGGACACAAAAGCACAAATACCCAGCTGCTAACTCTCAACTATCAGATTTTTAATTTTGCAACTCGTATAAATACAGTTGTGAGAAAGGGAAAACACTAAAAAGGGGGAGGGGGTGATATCGCGTATTAGTCATGCTACCAGGAGAACGCCAGATCCCCCGTGGGCTTACAAAGCATAGTATGTGCATGCGTCCGTTATCTGAAGAGGTGTTGGAGATACCGAAGCTCCGGAGGAGCAAGCACTTAGCTACAAAACCACCCCCTCCCCCTTTTGTTTTAAGAAGGTTTTTTCCCTTTCTCAAAATTGTCATTTATATTGCGGTTGCAAAAGTTGCAAAAGTAAAATTTGATAGTTGAGAGTTGTGTTTGGGTGTTTGTGCTTGTGTCTTTTCATACCAGTTCTTTTTGCCGCAAAAATATCCAACTGAAAGCAGTGATGATCGTCCTACATGTGTTCAATCAAGAACTTCAATAATTTCGCGAATGATCATCATGTTTTATATTATTATAATAAAATAACATAACGCTTGTGACATCCTATGTAACGCTAATGTAACTTCTGTGTATTTTATATAATAAAGTGTTATCCTAATATACTTTTCTAACCTTCGATGCTTACCATGTTCCATTTTATTTCAATAGCAGCAAGGAGGACGTTTCATTATGGCCAGTCCCACAAATAATAATTCTAAATTAAACAGATTAATGATTAGCGTATTCGTTATCTATAATATCTTCCCGTGTAATGTGCTGAAAAAATCAGTAATCTCTCGTACAGAATACAATAATATACGTGCGCTGTGTAGCTTGGCTCAATACCGAAAAACAAGTACAGTTATCCAAAACCTCTGCCTTTAAGCTGTGTATCTTTTTTAACGTGGCTGTACGGCTGTTCATTGAGCTGTCACACCCCAAACGACAGTGACAACAATCACATGCTGGGTTCTCGTCATCCCTATTGTAGTTGTGAATGGATTTGCTCGAACGACAAACAATAACGTTCATTTCTAAACATCTTTTAAAAGAATCAATTTTTAAACAAGTCATTTTTTAAGGAAACGTGTATGTACGATTTTATATGAAATAGGTCACTGAGACTCACACTTTGACTTAGTCGTGACTCACATCCCCCCCCCCTCTTTTTTTTTTTTTTTTGTCGGGTCACTATCACCATCATCAGGTCACTGAGTGTTGCCTGAATGCAAGGTCCTGGGAATGCCGGGCCTGTTATCCAATTCAAAGATAATTATGCCATCCATGGCACCTATACAACGAAACTATCTAGCTTTCTTGACTGCTGGCTGTGCACGTATATATGTATGTATCACCTTGGCTCGAATTCTGCGTTTCTAAAACAGCATCCATCATCATCGCAAGCTCAATTCTGTTTCTCCATATACCGACTCAATGACATCATGTAAACGTTATCTCCTCGTCATTATTAGGAATATTTCATTTCGTTTTATTATACGTACATATATATATGCAGGGAAACCCCGTACATTATCTTCCCAGTTTTCTAGATCTTCGCTTGTGGTACCGCCTTTTTTCGGATACCTGCCCTGTTTCGAACCTGAACCTGAACCTGAACAGCAGTCCCGTAACCAAAGATTACATAGCACTTCAGATTTCTCTTGTAATAATACTAATAAGACTACTTCCTATAATACCTTTCAGGTAATAATAATAATAATAATAAAAGGCATTACAACAACAAGAAACAGAAATCGGAACAGATTCGGAATTTCAAGTTACACACTCAATTGCTGAACAGATGAAGCCGGTCTAGTTGCTAAATGTAAATAATTCCAGAGTTTAGCACCGGAACGTGCTATTGTTGTCCAAACTTAGTCCTTGTAGCAGGAAAGTTGTAGTATCGCCCCAGATAGCTATCACCCACATTCTCTCAATCTCTCCCATGTTTCTCCATCGCATTCTACCATTTATTTCCTGCAGGAGAATGGACAATCATTATGTACAACTCCCATCAGAGTTAACTTGAACGCCACTCCGGCCTGCGGACCCTGTTATAGTGCTTAGTAGGCGGAGAGTGTTTCGATTTACAGTTATTACAGTTATCTATTTACAGTTAGAGGAGCGACCCTCGTTTTGAAGGTCTTGTTTTCTGCTAGGCGCTGCCCTCTCTTCCCGCTTCGAAGGCTGGAGCGCTGTTCAAGTTAACTTTGACGCGAGCCGTACATCCATCCCTTGCCGGCCGGGCGTTGCTGATGCAGCAGTTCAACTTACATCGTTATGTAGAAACAAAAGGGCTCTAGAAGAACCTGCCCCACATGACGTGCAGGTGCTCTGCCTGTATCACGCTGTACTAGGGATCGTGCAAGGGATAGTCGTTATCGTTATACGACAAAAGATCGCTCCCCACTTCGCGGTTGTTGTTCCCCTGCACAGATGACGCTGCTCTTTGTCTGTTTCCCTAATTTCTTTTGTGTGTTTTTACTTATCCCCTATTTTTACTGACCACGTTTTGCGTCGTCCCTGATTTCTCTGATGGAGCAGGAAGCCGAGGTTTAACTCAAGCTAATTACTTCTCCCTTGTATTTCTGCGTCGACACGGCTGGCAGAAGTGAGAGAGAGAGAGAGAAAAAAGGAAATAATACAATTAACAATATACTTGAAAAAGTGTTCTGCGTAGGAGAGTACGAAAGAGAGTATGCTTCGTGTAGGTCTATCCGAGCACCGTCCGGTAAAATATGACGGATAAAGTACATATTATCAAAGACTTGGTGGGCAATGAATTCGTGGCTTCATCTCTTTTTAAAATTGACATTACCATTTCAGAAATGTAACAACAAGTATCGCAGTTACTTGAAAAGGAAAAAGACGACCAGAAGACCACGGACGCTTTGTCGGCTGTTGTCTGTCATACAGAGTGTTGTACCCGCTACCCGAAAAAGGTAGCGCAATACCGATACGCGCTACCTGAGCAAAAAGTAACGAAATTCCGATATCGTTACACGTACCTAAATGTAGCGGAATACCGCTACCGTTACCCGTGAAAAGTAACGCGATACTTCATGCGCTACTTTGTAGGAAAGAAACAAACAGTATCGTTGATGACGTACTTCAAACGTCTTAAAATAATAAAAATAAAACAATATCTCAAAATAATAAATCGACGTCCAATGGAGGTTACACGTAGGTTGCCTGAAGGCTACAATTTTGAAAACCGTTTTTTTTTTACAGATTTACTAAAGCCTACTCGGTATCCTGCATATCTCTTTCTCTTCCTCTAAAGCAAATACAGCACAAAGCAAGTCTACCGATAAAATGCTCAGCAGCTTTGTCACAAAAAGAACTCGGATTGCCCGGAACGAGAAGTTAGTAAACATACCATGGTGTGCTTTTTCAAATTGGACGTTGACTTCCTTGACGCACAGATAAAGCTTTCCCACCGAGGCGCATAGTAGACATCTGTACACCACGCTACTGTTTTGTACTGTAGCAGGCCATGGTCCCTCTATTGCAGCGAACAAGAAATGGCAACTGTCAAGCACCTAAGCGTACATGGTGCAATGTCATGTGGAATGCCATGACTCATAGCTAGCGAGGACGGCTCCAGAATGGAGTGACGTCAGTTTGCAGACAACTCCGATAATGCACCAAATCTTCAAGAAGGTTCATCCCAAATAGGGAACACGTGGAGAACACATCCTCTTTGTAAGATAACGGCCTCTGTGCCTAGTGTTGCCACCTTTCGTAGTGAAAAATACCTGCTGGGGGAGAGGAGGTGGAATAGAGAGAAAGGAGGAAATGCTCGTGGAAAAGGGAAAGTGGGTGAAAGGTGGACGAGACACACACACATACAGAGAGAGAGAGAGAGTGCTCGCTCAAGATAATACGAGTAGAGTCACTAAATACAGGGTCACTAAATACAGGACACCTGTATTTAGTGACTCTAAATACGAGGAAACATATGTTCCTGTGGTTGGCTGTGTCATTGATGCTAGAAATAACAATGATAATAATAAGAACAATGGATAATAATAAGAACGAATAACGACTGGTGACTGCGGAACTGGGTCTGTGTTCCAGATTTATTCGAGCTGTAGTGGAATGTTGAAGGAAAAATCCCGTAAAAGCCCTTATGAAAGGTCTTGAGCCACAAATACCGGCAAAAGGCTGCCGGTATCACCTTCCTACCGGCAGAGCGCCCAAATAACCGGCCGTGCCGGTATAATACCGGCCTGGTGGCAACCCTATCTGTGCCCTCCTTTCGGCTATTTGCCCGGTCTTCCCAGAATGAGTTGTGATATCGGGCAGCTTGATCGAAGGCAGACAGAGTGGAGGTTTGATGATAGGTCGAAGTCGAGTTGTCGCGAACCCCAGCTCGGAAAGTAGCGGTAGCGCTCAAAGATTGCGCTACCGCAAATTTATAGCGGAAGTACTTCTTTCGTTACCAGTTTAAAAAAGTAGCGCGATCTCTACTCTGCTACCGAAAAAAGTAACGGATACGGTAGCGCCGCTACTAGTAACGGTGCTACGTACAACACTGGTCATACACAGATGGGTAGAAATCCAGCGAACCGGTATGTAAGAAGGGAGTTGCCTCAGGACAGAAGCCGCCGATATTTCGAACAGAGACTGTCCCCCCAGAGAACCCAGAAGAAGAACAGTCTCTGTTCGAAATATCGGCGGCTTCTGTCCTGAGGCAACTCCCTTCCTGGTCATACACAGTTTCGTTCACCCCTCTCACAAAACGCATTTCCACGCTCTCGTATTTCCACTCTCCACTTTGTACCTGACGTGACTGTTAAAGAAGGAAATGCCGTGTCGCCCTCGTGGCCTAATGGATAAGGCATCGGTCTCCTAAACCGGGGATTGCGGGTTCGACTCCCGCCGAGGGTAACTTCTTTGGAAAGAGCGTTTTGCGAGTTTGAGCTTTGCAGGCTACACAAGTACCACTATGTTATCACTTTTTTTTTTCTCTCAGAAAGGAACAATGGGTGTGATAATCTGATGATTAATATAACACATGTCATGCTAATGTTAGGCTTCCGAGCCACGGACAACCATATTGACAATCCTATAACGTAGTGATATTATTTTACAGTTCTTACATTACCGTATATCCCATATTAATACAAGAGCACAAAGCTAAACGGGCGAGAACAAAAAATCATAACAAAGGGCGTCGGTGTCGCACTAAACGTCTCCACTATGGCATTTTTTTGAATTCATTAGAGTAAGTCGCTGTCACGTTGTGATCAATTTAATTTTGTCACTTCCCCGAACATGTAAACGATTCCACGTGTTGCTGTATGCGACCACTTAGCCAAGGCCTGGTTCCGCGAATACCCAATGTAAGAAAGCGAGAGTTAACACACAATACCCATTGAGTTGCGGACGTCAATAGGGAATCACTTTTGCCGTAGAGTTACGGAGCTGGTGGATTAGGGACTGGACTCACGAAGCAGGAAACAAGCGGCCTACTTCCCAGCCAAAGAAAAGCGTGGCCAACCTTTGTATCTGCTAATCCTCCCCGCTTTCCTGGGAACCGTAACACTTTCACTACCATCACTGGAATTTTGTACTTGCTTGTGATTTGCGGGATTTGTACAACCCGTGATTGGATGGGATCTTCACACGTCAGTTTCTGGCGATGTGATTGATATTTAATTTGGGAAAGTGAGTTGTCCCCAATTTATGTTGTGTTGATTGGACGTTAGTGTGATGTCACTATGTGGGCGGGACATGACGCCATGGTCCCTTTAAAAGAAGAAACTTGGCTTTGTGAAAGGATTCTGGATCTCAACTTGAAGTCTGGTCTCTATGAGACATCATGTAATTACTGTAAATAAATTACTGTCTTCATCGATCCACGGCTGGCTCTTCGCTTGACCACGTCCACATCCGAACCCGTCCGGAACTGCTGCTGACATCACCTGGATCCACCCTCCATCATAGGATCACAGCACTACGGACAACTCCACCACCATCATCATCTATTCATCTACATTTCTACTGGCGCAGTCGACAGGATGGTGCGACGTTGGTAACAGCAAGACCACTGGAGGTGAGAGGTGGATGCAACATCGTTGATTGCATTGAGAGCCGACAGCGGAGTCTCCGGAGAAGCCTGGGAAAATCGCTGATTGAGCGAAAGGCTGCGTCGTAGAAAGGAAGCTGCGGGAACGTCGGGACGGAAGGTCAGTTCACCTGTGGACTACAGCGGTGGAACCTTGGAGAAGTCATCGACAGCGCTTCAGTCTTTACGCTGGGATAGGAGACATCGGCTACACGCTGCTGAGTCTGCAACGAGGCTGGGTGTAGCAGTGACGTCGTCGAGGGACATACAGAGCAAGTTGTGCAACGTAGACTGGCTGGTACAGTGTTAGTGTGATTGTGACACGGTGAAGAGCAAGCGTCGTGGAAGAGGAATCAATCGTGACAGGTGAGACACCCCGATTACTTCCATGGGCTGCTTTTGGTTATGCCAGTTGTGACTAGGTCGGTTAGTCAGAAAATTGACAGTCTGGAACGCGTTGCGGGTAACAGTCAGAATCAGTTAACTCAGATAGAGATGGCAGAGGGTACTGTAAGTGCACCAATAGCGGAACGTTCGGTATCTGAGGAGATTGAACTAGAGAAGCTTCGACTCGAACGCTTGCGGTTAGAGCTAGAGTTGTGTAATGCAAGAGCAGCAAGCGTGGGTGAGACGAGTTCTAGTCGAGGGGAGTCTAAGGACAGTGGTGACCAAATTCTAAAGTATTCACAGCTTATGCGAGGGGTACTGACGACTATGCCTGATTCTGAGCCGAGAGTGCCTTCGTGGTTTGATGGCGTGGAAACGATGTTCCGTTCGTTTGGGGTTCCGAAGGAAATTCAGGGAGCAATTGTCATGCCGTTCCTAACTGAAAAGGTTCGCGCAGCTGTATCACGCGCTGTGACCGACAAGCTGATCAGTTACGAAGAACTAAAGGAAAGGGTATTATCGGAGATGAGACTTTCCCCTGCGGAGTACTACAGAATGTTTCGTGCGGCGGTTAAGCAGAAAGACGAAACATGGGTCCAGCTCGCAACAAGATTGAGTAGTTACTGGGAGTTCTACGTAAAGAGTAGAGAGGTAACCAAATTTGAGGAGCTGATGCGACTAGTAGTAGCAGACCAAATGAAACTGACTATGAGTGAGAGTACTAGGTCCTACGTAGCTCTCAACGAGTCAGGAAAATGGCTAACGCCTGAGGAACTCGCAAAGTTGGCAGAATGTCATGAAGAAAGCAAGACAGGGAAAGGTGGAGCACACTTGCGTAGTTTGGAGGAGGCACCACGTGTCAGGCGGACAGAATTTAGGGAAAAACCGCAACAAAAGGACCGCGACAGTGGGCCCCGGGTTAACAATGGACGTAGATGCCACTTTTGCAAAGAGTTAGGACATTTCAGGAACGAGTGTCCGAAAAGGGCCACCTTGCAGACCGAAAACAAGTCTAAAACGGTAGCAAGGGTCGAGCAAATGTTCGAAACAAGGGTGGAGGCACGGAAAGCAGACGATGACGAGAAACGGGTGATAGCAGAGAGCGAGAATTCTAACCGACACGTTAAAGTGGGATCAGGGAACCAAGAATTTGTAGCGCTGGTCGACTCAGGTGCCGACATCACTGTAATCCGAAAATCCTTGTTACCCCCGTCTTCCGAGGAAGCAAGTACGCTGACGAAGCTCAGAGACGCGTTCGGTCATGTAGTGAAGGCGGAGTTGAGAGAGGTGCCGCTACACTTAGCTGACTCATTCGCGGGTAGTGGTAACCCCGAGTTGATCGTCGTCTGCGCTGTCACTGACGAGCTCGCGCCGAACTTGGATGCCCTTCTGACGCCGGACGACTATGAGCAGCTAAAGCTGGTGAGGACAGACGCGGAGCAATTCGATCTCCACTTTCAGGACACCGAGGTGGGAACACAACCCCCACTAGAGTTTGAGGAAGAAGACCTTGTTGCGCAGGTCAATAGTGTTGAAGTGATCGATATTTCGAGCATGCAGGACGCGGAACGAACGGAACGCGAAGATACTCACCGGTCGCTTCGGAGAGAGCAGTTAGCGGACGAATCGCTGAAACAAGCATGGGAACAGGCTAATCAGGGTACACACGGCATGATCGTGAGGGATGGACTGTTGTTCCATAGAGACCGGGTAGCCCACAGGTTGTGTACACAGTTGGTTTTGCCGACTGGACGGCGCCAGACAGTGTTAGAAATCGCACACGATGCACCAGTAGGGGGACACTTCGCGCAGAAGAAAACAATGCAACGCATTAAGAACTCATTCTACTGGCCAGGGATAGACAGCGATGTAAAGCAGTACTGTCAGGGTTGCCACAGCTGCCAGGTTAATTCAGTACAACGTGCGAGTGACAAGATCCCTATCACTCCGATAACTAGGCCAGATACACCGTTCAAAACAGTTGTAATGGACTGCATCGGCCCTCTGGATCCACCGTCATCACGCGGCTACCGCTACGCATTATGTGTCATTGACCTCTGTACACGATGGCCGGAAGTGGTTTGTTTGCGATCATTAACAGCCAAAGCCACGTGTGAGGCGCTAGTAGAGATATTTTCCAGGACGGGCACACCTGAGCTGATATGTTCCGATCAGGGTACCAACTTTTCCGCTAAGCTAACGCAGGAGCTAGAAAAATGCCTAGGGATTACACCTCGCTTCGCAACACCGGACCACCCAGAGAGTTCAGGATTAGTCGAACGCTGGAATCGAACATTCAAGGGGATGCTGCGACATGTAGTTCAGAAACACGGGAGAGGTTGGGATCGTATGATTCCATGTTTGTTGTGGGCGTACCGTGAGATTCCAAATGAGACCACTGGGGTATCTCCCTTTGAGTTATTATACGGTCGAATGCCGAACGGGCCACTGTCCATCTTACGTAAGTCTTGGACCGGCGAATGGAGCCCTCCCATTGGTTTGAATACCTCTGCAGAAGAATACCTACTCAAGTTACGCAGACAAATGGCAGAGATGGCAGAGATCGCGAGCCAACGTTCTGGGGAACAGCAGGGTCGTTACGCCGCGCAGTACAACCTTCGCGCTAAAGAAAAATCATTTTCCGAAGGAGAACAGGTACTCGTGTTGAATCCTAACCGCACTGGGAAAATGGAAGCGCGATGGATAGGACCGGCAACGATCGTAGGGAATATGCGCAAGGACAGTTACATGGTCAAATTGTTAGATGGTTCGAAGAAATGGATCCATGCTAATAAGCTCAGGCCGTATCTTGCTCGCGTTAACGCTGTGGGTGTCATCTTTGATAGCGATGCTGATTTTGGGGAGATAACTGAAGCTCCGGGAGCACCTAAAGGCACTAAAGAGATGTCACCAGAGGGTATGACAAACATGCAGGTTTCTCACTTGCAGCATGATCAGGCACGTACTATCGAAGACCTGGTAGAGAAGTTCGCGGATGTATTTTCGCAAAAACCAGGGAAGTGCAGGATAGGGTCGCATAAGATTGAGCTTATGGAAGGGGCACAACTGAAAAGAGCGTACCCGTATAAAATCCCTATCGCATTGAGAAAGGAAGTAGACAGGCAAATCAAAGAGCTGATCGAATGGGATATGATTTATCCCGTAGAGTCAAGCTTTGCGCACCCAACGGTATGTGTAGCGAAAAAGGATGGGGGAGTCCGCCTTTGTATAGATTACCGACGTTTGAACGCAGTGACAGTCGCGGACGCATTCCCGATGAGGAACGCTACGGAATTACTGTGGGAGGTATCACGAGCACAGTACATCAGTGTGCTCGATATGACCCGAGGGTATTGGCAAGTCGCCATGGACGAAGAGTCGAGAAAATACACAGCTTTTGTGACACCGACAGGACAGTATGCGTGGAAGGTGATGCCCTACGGTATGCGCAATTCAGCCCAGACGTTTCAGCGAGTCATGAACCAGATACTTGCGCCGCATGCTTCCTACGCATGTTCCTATATTGACGACGTAGCTGTATATTCTGCGACATGGTCTGAACATGTAGAGCACCTACGGAGTGTGCTGACTACACTACAGAAAGTGGGGCTCTCAGTAAATCCCAGCAAGTGCAAATTCGGTCAAAGAACGGTAAAATATTTGGGCCATGTTGTTGGTTCAGGTACCCACTCTCCTGATCCAGAGAGAATTGAGGCGATCCAGAGGTTAGAGCGCCCGGAAACGAAAAAGCAGCTGAGAAGCTTGCTGGGCTTATTGAATTATTACCGTGACTACGTAAAGGACTACTCAGAAATCGTGTTGCCTCTAACCAAACTAACCGGGAAACGTGTGCCCAATGTCTTGCCCTGGGATATCAAAGCAGAGCAATCCTTCTGCGCCGTGAAACAGGCTCTCGCTGAGGTTCCTCAACTAGCAGCCCCGGACCCATGCAAGGATTTCACGCTAACCACGGACGCGTCTGAGTTCGCTGTGGGGGCATGTTTATCACAGACAGGAGAGAACGGGAAGGATTATCCCGTGGCATTTTTGAGCAAAAAGCTTTCCCCGACTCAAACCCGATGGGCTACAATTGAGCGAGAGGCATATGCAATCATATGGGCATTAGGGCGGTTAGATACGTGGTTGTTCGGACGAAAAGTCAGGGTCATAACAGACCACGACCCTTTGCGGTATCTCACGCTCTCTTCCCCGAATAGTGCTCGTCTCACTCGCTGGGCATTGGCCTTGCAGAAGTTTGACATTTCATTGTCGCATATCAAGGGAAGGGATAATGTTGCTGCGGATGCGCTGTCTCGGATGTTTGGGGATAACAATGTATAGTATGTATGCAGCCCATGGGAGAATGGAAGTGTCTTACGTGTCGTGATATGTTGGGCATCCTTGTAAATGACGTTGTCTATCACGCCGTTATGGTTATGGTATGGTGTTGAAGTTTTATAATGTTACTGCGACAAGTCTGTCTTGCAGCATTCTTGGGGGAAGGGTGTCACGTTGTGATCAATTTAATTTTGTCACTTCCCCGAACATGTAAACGATTCCACGTGTTGCTGTATGCGACCACTTAGCCAAGGCCTGGTTCCGCGAATACCCAATGTAAGAAAGCGAGAGTTAACACACAATACCCATTGAGTTGCGGACGTCAATAGGGAATCACTTTTGCCGTAGAGTTACGGAGCTGGTGGATTAGGGACTGGACTCACGAAGCAGGAAACAAGCGGCCTACTTCCCAGCCAAAGAAAAGCGTGGCCAACCTTTGTATCTGCTAATCCTCCCCGCTTTCCTGGGAACCGTAACACTTTCACTACCATCACTGGAATTTTGTACTTGCTTGTGATTTGCGGGATTTGTACAACCCGTGATTGGATGGGATCTTCACACGTCAGTTTCTGGCGATGTGATTGATATTTAATTTGGGAAAGTGAGTTGTCCCCAATTTATGTTGTGTTGATTGGACGTTAGTGTGATGTCACTATGTGGGCGGGACATGACGCCATGGTCCCTTTAAAAGAAGAAACTTGGCTTTGTGAAAGGATTCTGGATCTCAACTTGAAGTCTGGTCTCTATGAGACATCATGTAATTACTGTAAATAAATTACTGTCTTCATCGATCCACGGCTGGCTCTTCGCTTGACCACGTCCACATCCGAACCCGTCCGGAACTGCTGCTGACATCACCTGGATCCACCCTCCATCATAGGATCACAGCACTACGGACAACTCCACCACCATCATCATCTATTCATCTACATTTCTACTGTCGCTCTAAGAATATCAAAGTAAATCAAACAGTCAGTTAGAAATTCGATTATACGCAGGACAAATTAGAGAGCATGAAGGGATCCGTATCGAAATGTTATCTTCATGGAACACTGAGAGAGAACATTTGAATCTGCACGAATAAAAAAGTACATCGATCCAGACAATTTAGATTACATCTTATACAATCGACTGGAGACCGGCTGCGATGCAGTAATGTCTCTTCATTGATGTTCTTGAATAGCAACGCTTTCCTGAAAGGCCCCGATAATTGACGACACAAAAGTGTCCAGACAGAAAGACATTGCACTTGTGTTAAATAATGCCGGAACGGTGAATAACAGCAACGGAACAAGTTAGGTGAACTTCGTGAGCTCAAAAGCCTTGAATCCATCATAGCAATCATTGCAGTTATGAGGCGTGCACCGTAGATTGGCTTGTCCATTGGCCGCTAATTTGTCTTTTTCTAATGCCCTGGTGGTGGTGGTGGTGGTGGTGAGACTGCTCGCCGCAGTTGGCCATCCAATGCTCGGGCTTGTCCCTATTGTCCCACAGTGGCCGCGTTTAATGAATGTAATAGAAGGGCGTTGCATATCAGTTATCGCGTGATCTTACACCAATCCACTTCTTCGGATTGGTTGACATGACCTGGTGGAAGAGGACTCACTGCGATAAGTGGATACGAAGCACTTCTATCACATTCATGTTACCACGCCTAGTGTGTATTTAGATGTCTGTTTTCTTTCTTTCTTTCTTTCTTCTTTTTATTCGGAATAGGTAGATTTTTTCTGTATTGAGCAGTTTCATAGTGAGTGAGGTTGCTGGTGTCCTGATTACGATTCCCCCTTTTGGAGGCTATTTTGCAACCTAATGAAGTTTTGGAGGAGGAGGAGAATGCTGCGCTTCCTGCTTCCTGCGCTTCGGAAACTTAGGGAGAAAGGAGAGTAAGGTCTGCCTGTTCGGCCAAGGCTAAGAGTGGGCTAAGCTGGGTACATATATAGTGCCGGCACAAATCTGGTAACAAAATGTATCAATATCTAGATTCCTGCATTCAACCTCGTCACACATTATTTTTCTTACCCTAGGTGCCTGGACTAATAAAAAAGAAGAAGAAGAAGAAGAAGAAGAAGAAGAACACATTCACCTGCCACAAGGTTTTGGGCCTTTCGGGTGGCCGTTCCAACAGAAGCACGTCACCTGTCCTTTCCACTGTCATCACTGACTTCTTCACTGAATCAATCTCAGCCTTGTAGCGTGTATCCAGCGCGGACAAATATCACGCCAAGCTCACAACTCTCAAAAGCGGCACTCAATGTAAAGCACTCGCGACAGACAGCGACAACACCCCGTGAATGTGCGGACGATACTCGAAAGAGGAACAGAGTGCGATCTCAACGGGCACCCAGATTCGAACTCTAAAACAAGACGCGTTGCCGAGGCAACAGAAGACCCCGACTCCGTAGAGGGGGGAGAGTACCCGTACCCCGCGCCACCCGTACTTTGGTGTAGGGAGGGGGGCTGCTGACAATGAGGAGGGAGAGAGGAAGGCTTTAAGAAGGGAGGGAAGGGGAGCAAAAAGGAAGAGAGAGAGGGAGGGTTTTTATTTCGAAGCAGAACATCTGTCGGACGCTGCAGTATGTATGTGATGGGACGTAGCGGTGCTTAAATGTTGTCTCAACTCGAGGCATGTGTGCTCAGACAACACAGGGGACCTCGAAGCACGAAAAGAGGGTGAGCTTGATGATAAAGACAGCGAAGTGGTTAATGAGTCGTGGGTAATGGGTGTGGTAATGACGACCCAGTGAAGTCATATTGCCCTCATTTAGAGTGACTCAAAGTGGCCCTTTGAGAAATGAGATTGCCATTTGCATTTTTCAAGAAATGTTTTTTTTTTTTCATAAAAATGGAAATCCGGAAAGCGGTGTTTCATTCTTTTTTCTTACCGAAGCACCAGTGCATAACATGAGGCCATGTGAAAAAGAAGAGGTTGAAAAGAAAGAACAGCTTGCCGCACAAGAAAGTTTATGTGCTGCAAGCAAATTACACCCTTTCACGCTCACTGCACCGCCACGCTCGCAGCTATAAATGATACGGAGTGGGCAGCATATATGTATGCGAATGAAGCGTAAATCTCGACCATGTTTTCTTTTCTTTTTTTCAGTTCTAATTACGATCCTTTCATAAGCCTATGGCTTGGCACTTCTCATTTTGGGATGGCCATTACGACGCGTCGTTGCCACAAATTAAATCGTTTAACGCATCGCCACCAATGCCGGCGCAGACTATTGACCAGAGCAGAGAGAGGGTAGGAGCAGCGCCACTTGCGTGCACGCGACTGCAGCTGTAGCCGCAGTCCGCATGCAAAGAAGCGCATCGAGTGTGCAGTGCGCGCCTACCGCCATCTATCAATCAGCGAGCGACGCAAGCGTTCAGCGTTGGTTTGTTCCAGGGCTACACAGTCGACCCATATTCAAGCGACTGTGCATTTTCCTTTCGTCGGTAGGTGACACCCCTGAGAGAGTTTCCCTGCACCCCCACTACCCTTTCATGACCCCCTCCCCCCCTAAAAAAAAAGTTGACATGAATACACACGGCACACTTCACCACATTACACGCTGAAGACCGTCCATTGCAGAGACTGATACCGCGCTATTACACCTTATTTATGGCAAGCGTGGGGCGCACGCCTTTTCGTGACAATTGACATAACTGCATATGTGTCACAAAAAAAAAAAAAAGAAACCGCGTACGCTTTCCGTTTTCAACAAATCATGGGAGAGAACGATATGTCATTTTGGTGTCTGGATGATGGTTTGCTAGGGACGTGTTATGCGGTGAGGTGGAGAGGGGCACACCCTCCTCCCACCTGCGGAATTCCTACACCCACCTAAGGTCCTAGGATAACACTCCTGCGTAAATCCCTGATGCCGCACGTTTGAATGTTTCCCAACTTTCTTCACTCCATATCCTTCTATAGTCCTTTCTCAAATGTGGCCACCATGGACCCAAGCTCAAGGAGTGGGAGAGGTCATTAAGATATTTCGGGGGACAGAGGAGGCGAAAAACTGGGATATGAGGAATTGAAAAGCACGAAGATTTTAAGGAAGGCTGATATGTCTGCGAAGAGGGGCAATAATACACTAGAGCCGTATCCCTCATTACAGTCCCCATTTTTGAAACACGCGAGGGGGATTGACAAGCGGCCTAACAAAGCGGGAGAACGCAGTAATATTTTGACGAGTCTCAATATGGGTGCTTTCGTTACAATGTACTCATGCTATCATTGTTTCAATACCAAAAGTATACGACATTGAAAGCTAAAGCTCATTTCACCTGTAGAAGAAGGTTTGAACTGGTAGATGAGATCAATGGTGTCATACCTGCAATGACAGAATAAATGATTATTAGAACCATATTTACTGACACAACGTTCGTACATCTGGCTCTGATAAACACAATCGCAACAAAAAAAAAAAAAAAAAAAGAGAAGAGAAGAAAGATTGACACGTTTCGTAAATCACCGAGAGATGGCGTTTTCATACGTTTTGCATTAGGGTGCCTCAATATTAGCTAACAGAGGGAGCTAGTATTGAGGTACCCTATTTTGCATCAGATGTATGTTTTGCATATTGCCTAGTCACTGTTCGCCAAATAATGTCACGGCCACGGCGGCAGGTGGTCATGACACGCTTCATGCACTACGGTGTTCGGCTGTCTTCGCTGTAGAAAGCAGACGAATGACGTCAGAGGCATTCCGAATACCTGTGACGTCATGAGCTCGAGTACGCCCGACTTCATCATATATCAGGGGCGCATGATTCGACGCAGTGTATACGGCGCAGGGTGTGGAGTGCAGTGAAAGAATGCTTCTAGTGTGATCTACATTCTGAAAGCAGAACCTCACCACCGCATCTATAAAGTAATTATTTACAAATGATCAAATTACTGTAATTAATCACATTCTCAGTGATTAATTACTTGTAGGATTACTTTATCTGGTTGTTCAGTGTTGCAATATTATGTATAGTTGCCTCTGTTTCTTCTTCTTTTTTTCTTTTTGCAAGCAATTTGTAATGCACTGGTGTCACTTTGGATTTTTTTTAAATTCCGTGATAGCGCCGCGAAGCAACTGTGGCTATGAGCGGCGTACACAGATGTGGACAGATGGAGAGAGGACAGCAGGAAGGAGTATGGGGACAGGGGGGTTAGTATGCGTCCTGGGCCGACTTCAGGGGGAATTGTGTCAACATTCGCCTGGAAAGTCTTCGGAAAACCCAGGGAAAACCTCAGACAGCACAGCCGGCGGTAGGATTCGAACCCACCTCCTCCTCGTCTTCAGCACGACCTTGGCTATATAAAACCAACGAGAGGGACGCCCTCTTTTGGAAATAGTTTGCTTGCAATTTAGGAGACCTCATTTTAGACCGGAATCATTTTCACAGTGCCGGCAATTTTTACGCATCGTAAAAGGCAATACCATTTTTCATCGCATTATTCGCTTCGCACGTGTAACTATTCGCGTATCCGTATTGGTTTGAAGATCGCTAGTTTCAGATTTTCAGTTGAGTCAGACACATGATAGCCGTGTCAGGTTCGATACACGTACAAGTAAATATAGTTTATGTGCTTTACGTATTTAGCTCAGATTCCAATACAATCACGGATATACAATCGGAATACACGTGTACAAAGCAGCGAACAAGTACTTTTTTCTGTCGAATCCCATAAATAGGTATGACATCAGCTATTTGCTACGTCTAGCATCGTTACTCCACGGCGCATATGGTACCAGGGAGAAACAAAATAGGGTGGACCCACATAGAAGACAGTGTTCGGCGGCGGCAGTGCAATTACAAGGGCGTTGCCGTCACGCTCAGTCTTTGCATACACGAACCCCTCCCTGTATTTCTACCTCTCCTCAGCAGTTCGATGAAGTATGTCCGCTAACTATTAATCTTCGCGCTGGTTCTGATAAGAGCTTGCCATGTCTGACCAAGATATTTCCTTATCGTCGAAGCTATATACGTACAATGTGGTCTCCAAGGGACGGTAGAAAGAAAAAAAGTGACGTGCTCGTCCTAATTATGGTGAGCTAGAAAGTGCACGATCCTTGTGCATAACACGTCCTAATCGTGCACTCTTAAAAATGAACTTCACCACATAGCACGCTCCTAGCCAACCATCATCTCGAACGATATCGTTATCCGCCCTGATTTGTTGAAAACGGGAGGCGTACGCCTTTTTTGTGAGACTTATGCTGTTCATAATCGTCACAAAAAAGGCGTACGCCTCCCGTTTTCAACAAATCAGGGCGGATAACGATATCGTTCGAGATGATGGTTGGCTAGGAGCGTGCTATGTGGTGAAGTTCATTTCTATCAAACTCCGGTGGCTGCAGCTCTAAGTGTATAGTCTTTACAGAAATCACCAGCACGGTGAAGGCCGACGACTGCACGGGATGATACTGTTATATCACTTCTGATCTGTGGAAAGCGCTGGGCGTACGCCCTTTTGTGACAGCTAACATAACTGCATAAGTGTAAAAAAAAGGGGGTACGCCTCCCGTTTTCAACAAGTCAGGTGGGAGAATTAACGTGTCACGGTGCCATTCGGGACGACGGCTAAGAGGAGGCTTTATAGTTCGAAGAGTGCGTGGGTGCGTTGCGCTGAAATAATTCCTGCCCGCGCCATAGACGCGCGTTTTTCTCTCTCTCTTTTTTTTTTTTTTTTTGAGGCACCAGCTCGCGTGGCTCAGTGGTTAGCATGCTTTGGTTTAGCAGCAGTGGTTAGCATGCTCAGTTTGCATGTCACGTTGAGACTGCACTCTCAGAAAAAAAGGTGGAGCAGTTACACCTTTCAGGCGGTAATAGTTGTCGCATGTGTTGTGCCTAGAAGGTTGCAAAGTAAAGTTCTACCTGCTACATACGAATGATAAGAGTTACCGCTTCTGATTCGATGAGCGATGGGGGCGTCCGCTTTTTTGTAGCAATTTGGATATATGATAATTGCTTTTACCACCCTTTCACACCCTTTATCAGGCGCTATGTTGACCTAGGTGGTAACTATAGAAGTTACCATCTTTTCACACCCTTTTTTCTGAGAGGGGGGTACCCGGGTTCGAATCCCGGTGCCGGCTGTGCTGTCTAGGGTTTTTCCTGGGTTTTCCTCAGACGGGGGCTTTCAAAGATATGTCGGCACAGTTCCCTTAGAAGTCGGTCCAGGACGCACATTCCCGGCCCAGGGCATTAGTCGTGACGTTGCCAGGGTTGAAAAAATCCGGATATTTTTGGAGAATATATACAAGGCTAGAAATGTGAGACAGAGTGAAAACAAAAGTGCTTTGCTGTTCTTGATTTCGGGTGACCTCTCATAGTGTCTGTTTACTGAACTGCTTGTCCCAGCAACATTGTACCAGTTTCTATTGTTCTCCGAAAAGTGGAGTTCCATGCACGCCTGGTTGAATGGTATGGATCCTACACGCCTGAATTAGCTGTCGTGTTTCGGCGCACTTCAGTTACAGTGCCTCCAGGAAGAAAGTCTCTCCCTGTATGGGCAGAAGTAGGAGAAAACGGGATAAAGTTAAATCTGAAAAGTTATAAGTTAAAAAAGTTAAGTTAAAAAGTTACAAAGTTAAAAAAAGTTAAAAGCTAATGTTGCGCGTACCTGTGCTTTTGCAAACAGCCAACACTATAAAAGAAAACAAACAGGGAGTTTTCCGTGTGACGTTGAATTCAGGTTGTCTTCCACATCACATCTGGAGAAAATCTCTAAAAAATCCGGATAAAATTGCGTGGATAAAGAAAAAACAAAATCCACCGGATAAAATCCAAGTGGACTAAATCCAAGCAACCCTGGACGTTGTCCACGGTGTAAGGCCGACAACGGCGAGCCCTTTGACCAGCACCACCCACCGTCCTTTTTGAGCGCAAATGCTCACAGCCAATTCCGCACAACGGTTCCAAACCATTCCAACGAATTCCGAAATAATTCGGAGAAACGACAACGTACTCCAACAAAGACACTGTTTACTCGAGGCGTCAAACAACAGAGAACAGACTGAGGTATACATACTGTGCGCTGTAGCTACAAATGGAGTTTACTTTTTTTTTTTTCGTGCACTTGGTCGATATCGCAGAAATTGATCGTGCGTTCGCGTTGATACTAACAGGTATATATAGTTTTAAAAATTCGACAGTACTGCTCTTGCTCGCTACAGCTCCGTGGCAGATCCGTCGTTACAGTGGAAGACAGACGTGTACTAGGCCTATCAATAAAAGGGAACACGTATTTACGCTTGGTGTTGCTTTATGTTTACTGTTATGGTTGTATCTTCATTTTTGTGCTTAATAAAGAGCGTTTCCGAATAATATGCATGCACGCAACGTTTCACACATTTGTGCACCTGGAGTGAACTCATTGGTGAAAAGAAGAAAAAAAAAAAAAAGAGAAGCGCAATTTAGACACATGAGTGTGAGAAACAGGCAAATGTGCATTGTGTATATGTTTATTTAAAAAAAGACGAGAACAAGGAAAGGTCAGTCAGACACAAGGTCGACTTGCGATCCAATACAAAAAAAAAAGAAAGAAAGAAAAAGAAACTAAATCAATTAAATTAATGACAAGCTTTGTAAAGCTATTACATGCGCAGGTGACATTTCAATTTTCACTTTTTAAGTTTTGGGCAGGCGGTAACTTTTTACCAGGACCCTACCCTACACCGCGTAGCACGCTCCTAGCGGGCTGAAAACGGGAAAACTGTTCATAATTGTCACACACACACACAAATAGAGATACGATGATGAGATGGGATGAGATAATTGTCACAAAAATGGCGTACGCCTCCCGTTTTCAACAAATCAAGGCAGGTAACGATATCATTCGAGGTGATGGTTGGCTAGGAGCGTGCTATGCGGTGAAGTTTATTTCTAAGAGTGTAGGGCAGCTCAAAGTAAATCTTTCCTGAAAAGAAAAGAGACCCGCAATACACAGTACGTATATCGCGACTTGTACCAAGTATAGCTCTTCCCATCCGCTCTGCCGGGATATGTTTGTTGTGAAAAAGAGTTTTTAGAACAGAAGGGCCTCGAACCGATTCGTGCTTCCTTCTGTTCCTGCATCAGAGTCCGTCGCCCAATTCGTCTTCCCGAATGATTTCTTTTTCTTTCTCTTATTCTTTCTCCGATATCCTGCCTTTGCTGGTGCTTTAACATTGTTAAATCTATGCTGCCAGTAGTCTATCATTCGCACAGCTGATACGTCATGCGGATCACTTATACAGGACATATGGAAGGGCAGGTTTGTTGCAGTAACTGTAAATGCAACTTTTCGTCAAACCAAGATCCCATACACGTTGATGTTTGTTCGAACTCGTAAAGACACACGAACGAAGGGCTGTAGCCCTTAAGGAGAGATCATATGTAAATGTATTACTAAAAAAGATAAAGATGAGACATAAGCAGCATACACTAAAACACGAGGAAACAAATTACGTAAAAATTAATTTTCGCTGAGTATGCCAAATATTTAATAAAAAAAGTACCGTATTTTTCGGTGTATAACGCGCACCCCTAAAAACGGGCCGAATTTGAAAAAAGTTCCACGTATAACGCGTATGTGTAGCAACATTGCGGTGCGCGTTACACATGGAACTTCTTTTCAAATTCGGCCCGTTTTTAAGGGTGCACGTTATACACCGAAAAATACGGTAATTGGTTGCCCTAACTCATATGCTCTGCAACGTACTGCTTCCTGAACGCAACCTGTCAACGACGTTCACACCCATTTCTCTTCTGCGCATGCTCACACTTTTCGCATCTTTTCAACCATCGCCTTTTAACATATCCCAACCAATAATGCACAGCTGAACTCACACAACACCGATAAGTTTAAAAGGGAGCACCTTATTCAACTTGTGCTGTGAAGCTCCCATCTTTCGGTATGAAACGCCGCACCCCTCCCGGCGAGGCAATCCTTCAGAGACGAGATCCGGATCGTCACATCCAAATCCAGATGCCTGAACCACACGACACAGATGACATCACCAAACACCACAAGCCAGGTTGGGTTCACCAGGGGAAAATGGTTGAGCACAGAAGGAAGGGGATTTAGCGATATTCGTTCGTCTTCGCGAAGCGCACGTTCGGCTGAGTCTCGTTTTGGCAAAGCTGGGGTCGGTGGGTGGAGGGCCCTACAACCTGGGCTCAAAGCCAAAGGGAAGGCCTAACACTATTTTCAGCTTTATTCTCCTCCCCTCAAACAGCGGGGAAGAGAAAAAAAGTAAGTTTGGGAGCTTGTACGACGGATGGTTTAGTTTCGAGCTACAAGAAAGTATTGGATTGGACTGGATTGGATAGGATAAAAGATTATATAGGCGAGGAGCAATTAGTCCTATTTATATCAACCGATCAAGTATCAATTAAAACGTGTGTGTGTCCTTTATATACAAGGTGGGTGTAGATAAAGTAGCCACACATTTTCGCACGTATATGGCGTTCCCTGCTTACGGCATGAACTTCCAGTGGCGCGGGATGACGCATTTATCCGGTACAAACGCACAAAAAAATCGGAGAAACCCAACTCCACGTAACAAAAAAGTTATCCACGCAAACGTTGCTCTCCGTGCATCCCGATTTTCCTATGCAGAAGTCAATATGGCAGTCACGGCACAGTTGCGTCTAGCTACCGCTAGGCGTACCAGATCTCGTTTTGTTCACTGGTTTTGTTTCTGTGTAGGTGGCACCCCCAGCGGTAGGGCGATGCAACTGTGCTACACTGCAATGTCCCATTGGAAATACACGGATCGAAGTTCACGTTGCTAACGATTTTATTACGCAGAGTTTGGTTACCACGATTTTTTTCTCGATTTGCACCGCATAAATGCACCGTCCGGCGCCGCCGGAAGTTCGTATGGTATGCAGGGAACGCGCTATGTGCGAAAATATGGGGCTACTTTATCTGCACCCACCCTGCCTCCGTCTGCATTTCGAGAAGCAAGCATAAAAGAAAAGGAAGACAGGAAAGGTCAGAATAGGAAGAATTAAAAATAAAAATAACAAGGAACTGGGTTTTTAACCAGTGGCAAACACGGGATTTTTTTACAGCGTCGGTGACCAACTTTAATCTAACGGGCATCTCTGCGATCACAGCACCATAATAGTCAGCTCCTTGCACGGAGGCAGCGCATAACGGTCTCTGTAGTCATTGCTAATTACAAAAGGGGGAAAAGAAAAAAGGAACAACGTGCAATTAACCTCCGCTGCCAAAAATGGCTGTTGGTAGTTGATGACACAACGCAGCAGAGCAGCTTGTGGTGCGCGCTCTGCATAAACGGTGGCTATCTCCGGGTTTGTAAGGAAAACATGAAAGTGCATTCTTTTCTACAGTTTGGAGAAGACGAAGAGAAAACGCGCAGAAATGTCCTGTTTGGGTTTTGAAACTTCGCCCTTATGCAGAATAAATATAAAAGATGGTTTGTGGACTTGTATTCCAAGTGTGCAAGCAAATGGGTTGAAAAAAAAAATCCGGATATTTTTAAAAAGATCCTCTCCAGTAGGCTTTTTTTTGGATAAAACCCGGATATTTTTAAAAAGATCCTCTCCAGTAGGCTTTTTTTGGATAAAACCCGGATATTTTTGGAGAATATATACAAGGCTAGAAATGTGACACAGAGTAAAATCAAATGTGCTTTGCTGTTCTTGATTCCAGGTGAGTTCTCGTAGTTTGTTTACGGAACTGCCTGTCCCAGCAACATTGTATCAGTTTCTATTGTTTTCCGAAAAGTGGAGTTCCATGCACGCCTGGTTGAATGGTATGGATCCTACACGCCTGGATTAGCTGTCGTGTTTCGGCGCACTTCAGTTGCAGTGCCTCCAGGAAGCGGAAGAAACTCTCTCCCTGTATGGGCAGAAGTAGGAGAAAACGGGATAAAGTTAAATCTGAAAAGTTATAAGTTGAAAAAGTTACAAAGTTAAAAAAGTTAAAAGCTAATGTTGCGCGTATCTGTGCTTTTGCAAGCAGCCAACACTACAAGAAAACAAACCGGGAGTTTTCCGTGTGACGTTGAATTCAGGTTGTCTTCCACATCACATCTGGAGAAGATCTCTAAAAAAATCCGGATAAAATTGTGTGGATAGCATAAAAAAAATCAACGGGATAAAATCCATGTGGATTAAATCCAAACAACCCTGGTCAACAGACGCGCAGAAAATCGGCATCGCGAATAATGGAACACACCCGGCTTTCGTATCACCGCAGGCGTCTCCGTCAGCCAGGCAGCGCGGGAGAAGTCACGTGAATTCGACAACCAATGGGAATGGCAGCAGCTTGACACGGGCTCGTAAGTGTTCAAAGTTCCGTGTCTCGCAAACAACGACGGTTTTTAAAAATAGTTCTTTTTATTGAGTAATCTGCGGCGTGCAGTACAATGCGTGTAACGTGTGATGAACTATATGCGTCTATCGAAGTGACCGACCGGTGCCCCCAGAGTAGGAAACGTAACGACGTCATGCTCGGGAGAAAACCCGGTTCTGCGCAATGTCACGAAACGGTATGCCCCGTTCCCACTTTTGTGACATTAGTGAGTTTCAGTGCATCGTATACGCTATCGCCTTTGCGTACGTAAGGGACAGCGTTGTGGTTCTGCGCACGGCGCGAAGCTCTCTTTATGGTTTGCCTGTGCGCAGAACCACTAACGCTTTCCCTTACGTACACTCTTAAAAATGAACTTCACCGCATAGCACGTTCCTAGCCAACCATAATCTCGAATGATATCGTTATCTGCCTTGATTTGTTGAAAACGGGAGGCGTACCCCTTTTTTGTGACACTTATGCTGTTCATAATTGTCACAGAAAAGGCGTACGCCTCCCGTTTTCAACAAATCAGGGCAGATAACGATATCATTTGAGATGATGGTTGGTTAAGAGCGTGCTATGCGGTGAAGTTCATTTTTAAGGGAGGTACTGGGAGGTACCCGGGTTCGAATCCCGGTACCGGCTGTGCTGTCTGGGGTTTTTCCTGGGTTTTCCTCAGACGCTTTCAGGCATATGTCGGCACAGTTCCCCTAGAAGTCGGCCCAGGACGCACATTTCGCCAGGGCGTCAGTCGTGACATTGCCCACATACGTGAGGCCGACAACGGCAAGCCCTTTCACCGTCACCACCACCACCATCATTTTTAAGGGTGTACGCAAAGGCGATAGCGTACGGTAACTAAAGTACGGTACACTAAGAAGTTGTAATGCACATACTGAGAGGACCAATCAGTGCTTCGATAGCTCACATTTCCTTCCATTATTCACGCCGTTGCTCTGAAAAAGAGTGCGTTTTGTTCGGATCATTCGGACGACGACTGGTTCTGATATGGGAGGGGAAAACAGACCTACATCGACGCGCACCCCATAATCGCGGAATGGTACGGAAGTTGATGAGCGGAAGTGGTTCATGACGTCGAAGCGGGCGAACGAGACGCGATAGCGATGCATAGGACTTTTTATACGTATCAGTGCGGTAACGATTTGCCGAACAGTGCTAAACAAGAACAAACAAAGAAGAAGAAGAAAAAAAAAAGGGGGGGGGGGACGGATCACGACATTCGTCCATTTAGAAATGTTGAAGGCCTTAGAAGTATTTAGAAGCGGACAATTATTGACATGGAGGACATACGTTCTCCATGTCCTCTCTCTATCTTGCTGGTTGATGTTGACGATGTTGATAATGATCGTGATGATGATGGGAACAAGAAAAAGAGGGGGACTTGTAACACTCTGAGACAACAACGATGTAAGAATCGGGTAGAGCATCGCCCCTGGCGATGAGACTCCAATTTCATCATCATAAATAAAGTTGTTGTTTGTTATTCTGTGGTGACGCAAAGCTTTTATTAATGACCGTGGTTCCCACTGAATTTTGGAACGGAGATTCGAGGGTCTTTCAATGACCTTTTAAGGATCAGCTGTCATTTTGTCTGGGATGTATAGAACACAGTTTACGACGGGGCCTTCAAGATTGCACAAAAATATTTATAAGCTACAGGTATCACATGAGAGAATACATGGGGTCCTGGACAATAGTGACCTTCACAAATGTGACCGACGTCTAATGAATGTTAAAGAACATAGGACAGAAAGAAAAAATGATTAACATGACGGACAGCGCCGTTAATTTGTTGCTGCTGACTCCTGTGCTAACTCACTGTGGTCTTGAAACTAGAGTTCTGACTCTGGATAGTTCGGATAAGCGGAATTTGCACTAACAGCACCACGAGAACAAGAAAAAGATGCAAAATCGAGGATTTTCAAACACTATGAAAAATTCCAGGGTCTTCCAGACCGTGTGTATGTGTGTGTGACAGAGTGAGTGAGTGCGAATGAGAGAGAGAGAGAGCAATACCTTAAAGTAAAGAACGGCACGAAAGAGAAGAGAAAGGAGCAACATTCCTTCGAGTTCCTCACACTTCAGAATCGAGAACAAAAGGGAATGATACGGAACGAGCCTAACTTCAGGACTCCCATGTGCACAGCAACGCAGTGTATCTGCTCGATTTCTGGCAAATCAGCAAAACAGTCACCTGCGACCAATAGACCTGAGAGGAAAAAAGGAAACAAAGTGAAAAATCGTACTCGTCCCGGAATCATCAACAAGGTTCTTTGCCTCATTAGGAAGAGAGCCCCGTTAGAGCCAATAAATTGGCGACCGAAATGTCCGATGCAGGTTTCGCCCACGCGCTCTTCGCTCCAAATTGAGATAGAGGAAGGCCGATGCCGATAATGTCGTTCCTTTCTAGGAGGCGAGCATCCCAGCTCTGCGAGCCGAACGATGTTTACTCTTCAGCGAAACTGGGATAAAATAGAGTTAGAACGTTTCTAGTAGATTGTCTCGTCACAATTGTCCTTTTTCTGCGGCTTCTTAAACCAGCCAAATGCTACTTAAACTTGCTGCAGAATCGTTCATAATTCTCGACAAATACACGATAATTTAGCTGAGCATCATTTAAGAGAATCAACGATGGATCCATTTGAAATGTCACCCTGGCAACATTGTAGTGTCGTTTTGCCTTATCAAGATTTGCGTTTTTGGTTGCTGGCAGGGAGATGTCGGCAGGTGTCTGTTAACACAGAATATAAGCGAAGTCACAGGACCGCGAAATAATGTTAGCTATGACGCGTGAGACTGGGATTTTGCACCAAGCGACGGCTTGAGGCTAGTCCCCACCAAAATGTGGGTGCAGGACATGTCCCTTCGGTTAGTATTTTTTCATAAATCACGTGGCACGAAAGGGGGCTTATGGACGGGTAAACAGTTGATTTCTTTTTCGCATCATAGTTTCTAGTAAGCTTCTCTGTGTATATGCGAAGTTTATTGCAAGTCGCACCGTACAAAGAGTATTCATCGCATGCCACCAAGCTCGTTGGAATAGTGTTACACAGTTTCAGTACTGCTATACCGCTTGCCGTCTCTGAAATTCCCAGCGCGCATGTTTCGAAAGCTTCGAAAAATAGCCTGGAAACCTTCAACGTCAACACTGTGGTCGGTCCAAAGTCGAGGAGTGTTCACAACTTCCTGGTTCCCACGTTTCGAGCAAGAACAGTTATAACAACAATGTTTCGGCTTAGTTCTCTGGCACCAGCTTCAAAGCAGGGGGAAGACAGCACAGGAAAATAACACAAGGGCGCAACGGAGAAAGACCTACGATGCGACTCGATGTGGCTCTTACAGCTCAGTGGCGTTACCGCTTGAGACAAGTTGACTCTCTTATAGCTGCTCCCTGCGGTGCTCCAGAAGATCTAGAGCACATTCTTCTTCATTGCCCACACTACCAACCTTCCCGAAGCCCATCTCTCTCAGGGTCTCTTAATCAGCTGGACTCTGCCTTCCCCCCTCTCTCTCAAAATTGCTTGGTCCCTGGCCAAATCCAGCCGACCAACGCTCTGCCCTCAAAGCTCTTTTGACCTTTTTGGACACAATCGGACTTCGATCCTCATTGTGAAGGGGCTCATTATTTCATTCCCCACATCAGCACCGTAAATGGGGTAGAGTATCGCCCCTGGCGGCAATAAACTCCCCATTCATCATCTCAAAATAGAGTTGCTGTTGTCGTTTGCACAGAGCCAATCTATACGTGTAGAATCGTTCCGTCTCATGACTTGTGGGAAAACAGGATTTGTACGCCTCTTTGGGACACATTATGCGAAGTGAAAAGTGTCCAAAACAGGTGGACCCGCCCCATTTTCAACAAATCAAATTCTTGAAACATAGCTACACCACATAACACGTCGAAGGGCGACCACGCGAGTTATGCGGTGAAGTAAACCACGAAAACACAAGTTTTTAGAAAAGCAAGCGCCACCTCTGTATTGGCATCAGAGCGGAAGACCAGCCACACAGACTGGCCACAGCAAGCGCCACCTGGGCGCGCAAAGGCTCATGGGAACTTGAACGCATTAGAGCATTACGAGACGGCCAGAGGTAGAGGTAGTAGAAGAAGAACAACAACATTCCCGGTGTGCGCAGCAGCAGCGCCAGTCGTGATAAATCATAACCGAAGCAGACGACGGAGCAGCGTCCCTCAAAGTTCCCATGCTGCTTTGCGCCGCGCGCTTGGTGGCGCGCGCATCTTTTTAAAGTCGTCTATTAATCGTATGAGTACTACTGCACCGATTTCCTTCTTTCTGCCTTGTTTGACTCATGTGTAGACTGCCTCCGAATATACATGCCGTTTCAACCGCTTCCGGTTTGGTGCCAAAACGACATCCGGTTTCACAGCAAACACGCTCTAGCGCCAACCACTGCGCCGATTGATATGCGCCGACAGTTATCGCTTCTGATTTGAAGAGAGAGAGGGTCGTATACGCCCACTGATCTCTATGTATAAAGGCTGGATCGCGTATGGGAGAGGGGCTCGTGGGAGAGAGGCACGCATTCGGGTCGCCATGTTGGTGGGCCCTAAAACGCTGCGTGTGCCCATTGGAAACAATGGGAGGCAACAGAGATTGTGAGTATTTATTGCGCTACAGGCGTTGATCATTGTTTGTCGTCACGCGATTTTGTAAGGTGCCAGTATACTGATGTATCCTAACAGTGTTTCGCAGGTGCCCTGCATTTCAATTCTTAATAACGTTATGTTTTGCATTCCGAAACTAGACCGTCACTGCAGTGCAGCGCTGGGAATTGTACTACAGCACGTTTCCCAGCCAATATTTCAATAAGAAACGATGTGAGGTTAACAACAACCATGTATATAATATCCCGTGCTGCGTTCTGGACAAAAATTGTTCCACAAAGAACGGTCCCAGAAGGGATACCCGCATGGTAGAAAGAAATCGCCCCGTAGAATCGCAGCCGTTGTTTCAAACAGGCGTATGCGTTTAATTTGATTGATATCAAGCAAGAAAGGGTCTTTTAGTGAACGACAGTGGTGTCTTCGATGTAATGCCTCGCAAATATGAACACACCGAAGCATCCCAAACAATTACTGCACGCAATTAGATTACGCTTAGGCCAGTTAATCTAGGTGTTGATGTAAGCTTAATAAAGTTATTTAGTAAGTGGTAACACCTCCTTGAGACACAAAACTTATATCCTTTTGAAGTACAGCACTTCTTTTTTCTTCTTCCTTCATTTTTTCTGATTATTTGCAGGTGAAATTGAATGTCCTTCTCGCGTACTCACATGCTTTTGCTGAATAGAACTGCAGCGTGAACAAAGCTGCGTAAGGATGGGGGCCTGCCATCCACTGCTGACTTTGTCATGTTAGTTATGTGGAGCACGTTGCAAAAAATGCAGCTGCACATCTGAAACTCCAATCCGCTCCAATCATTATCATCGTCATCTAAAAGGGAATGTGGTAGCACTGCTGTGAAACCAGGCACGATTTCTGAAAACCCTCTATGGCACTTTCCGCAGTTTGCACACTTTTCTTCAGCGTCAGTCTCTCTTATAGGAGTCACTTTGCATTAACAGTGACTCCCATCTTACATTTTCATGTGCGAGGGCTCTCTTGCACTACACATGTACGGTTTCCCAACTGCAACATGACGATTTGGAGCTTGAAACTGGAGCCCTGGTGTTCCCTGTGTATGAAATGATACCAACTGAATCTTGTCAAACGTGATGTTTAGTGGAAGATGGCTTTCTTGGTTGTGCATTCTGAGTGACAAAGATTAACACGATATGCTTTTGTAAAGATAAGTGATGTTATGCTCTATGAATAAAGAAAATATACATTTTTCAAGTTCAACATTTATTCTGGCATATACGCATTTCAAGATACAATGAATGCGCAGGGAAGTGACAAAACAATACATTTATTGTTTTGTGACCTCCCTGCAATGACAATATATATCACAGAAATGACAACGTACAGGTACACTATGTAAATTTGTTGCACCCAATTTTCATACATGCTGAATTTTAAATTTTTGTTTTGCTGCCTATGTGTTCAGTGTATTACAAATTGCGTAATGCAAACAACACTTTGTTAATTTCAAGCTTTTTGCTCCCATCCAAGATATTCCTGTCCTGAAGGAACCGCCCCTTCGACACCATAAATATTCAGTAGGTTTCACTCTGGCAGGCCCTGCCACTGCAAATTTCCTGAATTGAAACCCTTCAAACTGTGTCATAACCTTAAATACGTCAATATTTTTGCAAGTAGTTTACATGCTGGAGGACACTCCTCCTGCAGCTAAGGCAACTACAGAGAGTTCCAAGAGGCCGAAGGTAAACCTACAGCTGCATGAGTTTGATCAACAGTAGTGCATTCTCAAGAAATAATTTTCTTCTTATAGCATATATGTGCATGCCTAGTAACTGAAACAATGACCACAGTTCCGCAACGAGTTTTAATTCCTGAGGGTGTACACTGTAGAGGTGGGTTAGATCTACAACAGTTAATACAAGGTATTATATACTATGAATCAGTGATGGCCACTAAGTACTTCTACTATAACTACTAACTACTTTGCAATGGAGTAGTTTAACTAGTAGTTCCAACTACTTTTCAGGCAGGGTAGTTAAAACTACTTCTTTAACTACTGCAGTGTAGTTAAACCATCTATAACTACTTAATGTTGTCCATCAACACCAATCCCATTCTATAGCGTTCTAAGACCCCTAAATATGAATCACAAGCAGTGATAAAAGTGAAAATTTAGTACACATGCACAGCACAATTGCTCTGCACCTCCGTTCTCATCAAACAAGTAGCTCAAGGTAAAAATCGGAAGCACAGCCATGCCGTAAAGCTTGCGGCAAAATCGGAAGTAGTTGGCGCCTGCAGTAACCTAACTACTGTAGCCAACTACTCGAAATAGTAGTTTAACTAGTAGTTGCACACTACATTTCTGCAAGTAGTTGGTAACTACTTTTTAACTACAATCAGGTAGTTTAACTACATGTAGTTAACTACTGGCCATCACTGCTATGAATACCTTTAAAAATCTCATGTGACACATATGCTTTTACTTTTTGGAGGTGCTGCGGTGATCGAAGTTTGTGGGCACTGCTCAGGTTTTGCACTGCTCAGGTTTTGCACCCATTTCTTGCGTATGTCGAGGCAGCTGTGAAGGAGAGAACATTTGTTAGGTTGCAACTAGTTAAAAATAAATATGTTGTTTAGTAAAAGCATCGCATAAATGTTTAAAACATCAGTTTAAAACAGGGTTTACAATCTTGATATCTTTTAAAAATTTCAACGTTTAAACGCTGTTGTAAAAGAAATTATAGCTTCATCACTAAGACACAATGCTGGGTGAAGGGGTCTAAGGTGTATATAAAGCTCTTTGAAGTGATGTGTTCCATGATGTGAACATGTAAAGAGAATGTACAAAATTGAGAGAGGCTCACCACAGTGCGTGCACTGGGGTGGTTCCTCCTCGTACAGTAGGAACCCGTGAATGAGGAACATGATACTTATCTGTAAGCTCGATCGCATCAGACGATGACACAGGTGATGCTCGATGACACAGACGATCCTCCGGGTAGCCCCCGTGAGGAAACCTGTATTGAGGGACCACACTGCTGCAAATAACACGACAAGATACAAATTATTATTATCGCAACAAGCTGACAACATAGCTCAGATACAAAGGCGGTATCCAAGTCACACCACACCACCGTTACGTAGGATTCTTTGTCACAAATCAAACCAAGACACAAAATAATACCAATACAAGAAAAAGGGTGACTATCTTGGTCTTATTATGACGTAATACTGAACTTATACGCGAAGGTGGTTCAAAGAAATGACTGTGCACTTGCTTCCGTAGAGAACACTTGGTACCGTGCTAGCAATGCATGCAGAAAAGCGCTCGAGTGCTCGCACATATTGATGACACCACTATCAGTGTAGCGTAACATGTTATCTCCAGCATGTTATGCACTCAAACTGTATTTGCCGGCGGGTAAAATGCAAGTGGGTTCGATTGAACCTCGGAAGAGCGATCAAACAACTTGCACCCAGTGCTGGTTTTGGACAAAAAAACACTTCATAATTGTCAAATAAATGTACAGAATGGACGCCTATTTATTCCTTGATAAAGAATGACTCACCTGTAGAAATTTCGGCCCGGTATCATTGCCGGTACGGTTGGTACGACCATAATTGCAAGAAGTTGCCATGATCGCTGCGGCGACTGTTTTGGGTACAGTAAGATGGCGGTCGGTTGCCGCACGATCGCGCTCCCTATCCGCGATCCAGCCTTTTACAATCGAGATCAGTGTATACGCCTGTCGCGGAAGGGCCGGAAGTCTTCGTGGCACCGGAAGTTGTGGCGGAGGCTTGTTTGTGTTTACCCGAGAACGTCATGCATACGATTTGTAAAAGTTTCTGTTGGAAAACTGTAAGGTGTATGCGTTTGTATCTATACTGGGTGTTTCAGTTAAACCCCCGGGCTAAAGAATTCGCGAACGGGTGCACCAATCGACAAACTTTCTTTTTTACAAGTATTTGTCCGGTACCACCTACAAGCTGCGCACCGTGTGAACGAGTGGGAGGTGCTCATTATTTAGATAAAGATTCAAATGAGTTTCGTAAAAAAACATAACTTCTAAAGCAGGGCGCTGTCGGCATTAAAATGAGTACTACCCCTTCTGGGACCTTCAGTGGACACCTCTTAGAGAAAAATCTGCCACTGAGGCGGGTCATTTGTTGCAGTAATTAATTGGTTTCGGTTTACATATTTTCGTCGCGGCTGGTCGCAGTGAAGCGCAAAAGGACGTTCTTCCACTCCCTTATCCACCAATGGATTATGTACTTACACCAATTTCAGCTACGGCTTTTTCTTAATGGTATTAGTCTTTCACTTCGATGCCAATACATCTCTCTCTCTTCTTAAGCGGAGCGCCAGTCCGTCCTATACAGATGGCAAACTCGTCATATCCGCGTTCCACAATGTTCGTTCTTAGGGCACTACTATGCTTTAGAAATGCGATATTGTCCCATCTTACAGATGGCAATACAAACGAAGATGGGATTAAGAGTATAGAGGCGGCTGGTTGGTAGGCACCACGGCCCGAAAGACACTGTGTCTAACTGAGTTTGTCTTTATATCGCTCAATGACAAAATGGACAAGGGGGTTGCCACCGGTCACCCGTTCATGCCACAGCGTGCGCTAGTGATTTCTCTTTTTTATGACTATCGTGTTCCAGGGTCTGGGGCGTTGCAGATGGGTTTTGCTGAAGGGAGGAATTAAAAAAAAAGAAGAAGAAAAGGCTCAGAGAGAATTGACCACTTTTGTAAACGAAAAGAAAGTACAAGCGTGCAAGACAGAGGACACGCGCAACTTATGAGGCGGGTGGGGGGGGGGGGGGATCAATTAGCACTTTCCCAACCCCCCACACGTTACCGCCATGATAATTGCCACAAAAAGGCGTACGCACTCCCGCTCTCTTCGAATCAGAAGCGATACCTATCATTCGTGGCAACGGTGGACGGAGACGTGCTATGCGGTAAAGTCCTGTTTTTTGAGACGGCACACTCTTAAAAATGAACTTCACCGCATAGCACGCTCTTAGCCAACCATAATCCGGAATGATATAGTTATCTGCCCTGATTTGTTGAAAACGGGAGGCGTACGCCTTTTCTGTGACAATTATGAACAGCATAAGTGTCACAAAAAAGGAGTACACCTCCCGTTTTCAACAAATCAGGGCAGATAACGATATCATTCCAGATTATAGTTGGCTAAGAGCGTGCTATGCGGTGAAGTTCATTTTTAAGAGTGCAGAGGGTGCAAAGTTCTTATCGAACTCTACGACATCGCTCTAAAAACAAATCCTTCAACGCGTCAAACACGTTTTCAGAGAAACATCCCAATGGTTATTCTCTGGGAGGTCCTTTTTGTGACAGTTCGCGTTCGCGCTAACGGCCACAAAAAGTCATACGCCCTGCGTGTGTTTTACTATTATGGTGATCTTTTTTTTTTTTCAGTTAGGTTTGAGATCTTGTTCCGTGGGATGCGGGATGGGTTGCCCAATAACAGTCTCCACTGACACACACTCTAAAAACAGATGGTGGTGGTGGTGGTGGTGGTGAAAGGGCTCTCCGAACTTCACCACATAGCACTGTGAAGGCCAACCATTGCGCAGAATGATACCTTTATTTATCACTCCCGGTTTGTGGAAAGCGTGGGGCGTACGCCTTTTTTGGAACTGCAGAAATGTTCAAAAAAGGCGTACACCTCCCGTTTTCAACCAATCAGGGTGCAGAACGATGTCGTTCGGGATGGCGACTGGCAAAGAGCGTGTTATGTGGTGAAGTCCTGTTTTCAGAGCGCACTCTGAAAAATGAACTTCACCGCATAGCAAGCCATTAGCCAACAACCATCTCGAATGATATCGTTATCTGCCATGATTTGTTGAAAACGGGAGGCGTACGCCTTTTTTGTGACACTTATGCTGTTCATAATTGTCACAAAAAAGCCGTACGCCTCCCGTTTTCAGCAAATCAGGGCAGATAACGATACCATTCGAGATGATGGTCGGCTAGGAGCGTGCTATGCGGTGGAGTTCATTTCTAAGAGTGTGCAGCCGGAAGATCATCGTCATCTCATATAATAATTCCGTCTATATTTACGCAATGCGACAATCTACGTAGCGACACAAGCGTCGTCGTGTTGAAATAAGCCTCCACACCGCATAAAATTCGAAGCGACGCCGGCGAACCGTAAACTTCCATCCATAGCAAGTGTTGGATACAGCGAAAAGGCCGTTTACTACGGTTGCCTCGGGATTTCAATCATGCCGTTCTATGCACTTTTTTTTCTTCTTTGTACGGCAGTTTTGCACAAGCCAATGGCCGACGGCATAGTATCCCCCGCAGAAATTCTTTCGAGCTTTGGCTAAGCACATCGTCTTCGAGGATCGCAGGCGCCGGGCTGGCGGAAAGGCTTTGTATATGTGCTATTTCTCTTGTCTGTCTCGCTTTTCTTTTTCTGTGCGTTGTTTTGAAATGAAGCGGATCGATGTAGGTCCACGCAAAAAAGAAAAAGTGAGTGATAGGGAAAAGGGCGACGATCAGGGAAGAGACGGGCAACAAAAAGCGGTCTCCATAGATATCTGGTGGCATTGTGGTGATGGCGTTTCTGGCAACAGAGTTGAATAGAGTCTTGAGAGAGAATAATAATAATAATAATAATAATAATAATAATAATAATAATAAAACTATTGTAAGTATAATATTAATATCTTTTTAATAATAAGTTTATTCAATTTTACAACAGATATAAAATCGAAAGCAGGGAAGTACAATTATAGAAAGCGAAAGTATAGAAAAAGCGACAGATAGGAAACAACAGAATAGAAACCAGAGAATCGGCAAGCAATTCACCTTCAGCTACAAAATAAAGAAAGAAACATTGCTTTGAAAGAGGCAATGGATGATATAAGTTAAATGCATCTGTGGGTAAATAATTCAGAACGTAGGGGACATAGCAGGAGCGTTGCCCTTTAACCCAAAGATGTGAAAATTCTGGGTACAAGGTATGTATCAGGGCGTCTATTTTGTAGTGCACTAACTGGTAATGTTTTAAAATTATCCGTCCAGTAGTATTTACGGGCTACTACCCGAATAAACAGGTTATCAAATGTAGGTAGCTTATTTTGTTCAAATAAACAGTCTGAACTCGTGTGTTGGCCGAATGACACACTTTTCAAAGCGGAACTGAGGACATGCATGATTGATTCTATCCTTACAGGCAGAGGAAAATAGTTGTAAAAAAATGGTTAAACCATGTCTCTGTAATGATGTAGCCCAAAGACTGCGATATCGGCCTACGAACTGAGAAAGGAGTAGACCACCCATAATGCCATAAAGCAAACAGGCAACTCCGCGCAACCTGTTAAGAACATAAGACAGATATGGGAGTTCCATTTCATGTCACTATTAAAAAAGACACGCAACAATTTTACAGAAGAAACATGCTGTAAAGGTATACAGACGAGCAGTTGGGAATAAAAAGGCACATCACAATGAATATGTTTTTGAGGATTGCTGAAACATATTAGCTTTGATTTGGCTGCATTGACTGAGATAGAAAAAAAAAAAAAAAGAAGGAAGAAAAACATTCTATGACTCTCTTGGCATTGCTTTGAACTAACTACATAACTGAAAATACAGTAACAATAATAATAGAATTCAGCCTGCTTTTGGCTAGTAGTATGTACAAATAAAGAGGTAAAAAATAAATAAAATTCATTTACGTACACTGTTAACACATTAATAGACAGAACTTCACAACATAACAGCGTTCGCAGCCAACTGTCATTCAAAATTACGTCGGTTTCTCCAAGAATGGATCTCCAAATTTAGACACCTTACGTTTTGCATAATGCATTCAAAAGAGACGTACACTTATTCTTTTCATCACGACACGACACAAAACGATATAATTATGAATGACAGTTGGCTGCGGGCGCGGTATTATACTCCGTCGCATAATGCACCCCGCGCGAGCTGTTGCATGGGAGAACATGGTAACGGATCGCCTCACGGATTAATTGAATTTACCGTTGCAGTTATATTGGTCTTTGTAGTTTCAGTGTGGTGCTGCGGTCTCTCAAGCCATTTTGTTGCTCATGAAACAGGCGTACACTCTTAAAAATGAACTTCACCGCATAGCACGTACGCTCCTAGCCAACCATAATCTCGAATGATATCATTATCCGCCATGATTTGTTGAAAACGGGGAGGCGTACGCCTTATTTGTGACAATTATGAACAGCATAATTTCAGAAAAAAGGCGTACGCCTCCCGTTTTAAACAAATCCGGGCAGGTAACGATATCATTCGAGATGATGGTTGGCTATAGGAGCGTGCTATGCGGCGAAGCTCATTTTTAGGAGGGTAGTACATGATCAGAAAACATAGTCTCGGATACGCCGCACAGTGGCGCGTTGCACGAAACAGACATAAACAATGCGCTTTGTCAACGACGTGTCACCTTTTTGTGTCCACCCCGTGAGTGGTGCTGCTCGTGCGTTGGCGACATGTGAGTGTATTCCCCTCTACCATGCTCCAATACGTGGTGTTGCGGCCGATGCAGACGTGAAGAAGCCGCAATGTCGACCGGTATATGAGTCACAAACTGCGTCATCACTTTTCAAACAGCAGATCGCAACTATTTGTGTGTCCTTATACTTGCTTCATCCCGCCGACAATATGCGAGAGTTGACTTGTTCGTGAGTTCGGCGATGTCCCTTCGTCTTCTCACTGGGTTGACCTTGAAGTTACACAGAACCACGGTATACACGAAAAGTACGCCATATCGTTAAATATGTGAAGGCGCAAGCTCTGCTTCGGCGTTTGCTGTTGCGCTTCAATTCCACGCTGCAGTCGACCGGTGGCGAAATTGATTTTATGCGCAGAAAGGAACTAACAGCAATCTCCTCGGACGTCTATCTTTTTAAACTTGGGTTTTTCACAGAAGATTTTCTTTAGCGAACCAATCAGAAGACAAAGTCAGAAGCATGCAGGAACTACCAGCAGATGATGATGCAGATGATAAGCACGATGCACTAGTAATCCGATTGAAAGCAGACTGCCCGCAGCAGCCGACAGCGTTTTGTTTTCGCAGAAGACAAGACAGACGAACTTTCCTCTTGGACGTCGCCGGGACGTCTGAAGAACGGCGACGCTGGCGGCAGCGGGACGCAAGGACGGTTGCTATGACAACCGTTCTCCGGGAGGAAGCCGCGGGAGGAATCGAGGAAGAGGTGACGGAGGGGAGGGGTGAGAATAAAAGCGATTCGCGTTTGTGCTTTGAATTATGAAGTGCTGCTTTGCGCGCATGAGGCGGCTGTTCACAATGTTGTCATTTAAACATTTCTGGGGATTTGGGCAATCTGGTACCGGAAATTTATACGGAGTTTCGTAAATTTTCGGCGCTTCCGGTTGGCCTGGGAAAAAAATAAGGGAAGCTGCTGATTATTATTGTTTCCCCTTTCTCCTCTCTCTCTCTCCCTTTCTTTTTGCAGTTACTTACTACTACTACTTCGTCTTCTTGTGGCTCATTTTTTGCGTAGCCTGAACATTGCCCTCTGTATATGGTCTCTGTGTCGTCCACCTTCTACGGAGCTTCATGGAGTTTATAGACCAGCTATACCTGGTGTGTATAGCTATGCTACCATCAGTACCAAGAGGTACCCGGAAGTAGTGCGCGTTACACCGAAATCTGCTGGCACCTTCTTTTTTTTTTTTTTTGTCGTGACTCCAGTAAATATTAGTAAGACTCATGAGTATTAGTAACTCACTCACTCATTAGTAACTCACTCCAAACACGTGAACAAAAGTGTATAACCAAACAAAACTTGAAACGTTGAAAAGGAGACAGACGAAGCAGCAGCAGACACAAAAACAACAAAAATCGATTCTATCTTTAAACGCGTGCTACCATAATAATGCACCGGAGCGCTACTTTAATGCCGGGCACAAGACTGAAGTGCACAGATAAGGCCCAAACGCCCATTGAAGAGTGCGACGCCACCCCCCCCCCCCCCTCCCACACACACACACACTTTTTCCAGGGGCACATCGTCGGTACACTGCCTCTCTCCCTGCCGGCAACTGTTCCTCCTCCACGGTGTTCCTATATTTACTTTCCGGAAACAGAACGCAGCCGCAACACCCATCTTCTTCTTTGTGTGTTCTTTTTGATATGGAGGAGGCCTTGAGGGCATTTATACGCTTGAGGGGCGCATGCCGCATTTTATAACCAATTGCGAAACAGAATGCGGCAAACGAGCGCACCGCCATCTGTCGTCAGTCATGGGGACTAGCGTTTGACCGTGAACTTTGAAAGTGGAAGGGTTACGCAACGCCCGGTGAAATGGGACTAAGGCTGTGTGCCACGAAGGCTACGTTTTCACCTCGCTTATCACTCGTTATTATATTGAGATTTTGATGCCTGTGAATGAATGGAGAAATGGGAGGTGAAACAGGTTTTCAGGCCACTGATTTTAGCCGGAACAGATGATGCTTTTTGCTGGAAGCAAACTCCTGGATAGCCTCAGACAGTACAGTCGGTGCAAACATTCGAAAAATTCTAGTAGCTGCTCAGCTTCTTCTTCTTCTTCGTCTTCCTCCGCAGTGGCGCATAGCACGGGGCAATTGGCCACGGATCGTGACATGAGGACCCAATTAATGACGGTTATGCGAAGCGATGAGAGGATGAGATGAATGAAATGACTGAGTGCTCAGCTTCTCTAGCCGCTCTCTCTCTTTCTCCTTCTTCTTCCTTTCCATGGTATAAGATGGTAGTAATTTTCTATTGAAGGCTGCAGTGTAAGACTGGCAGTGTTTTCGACAGCGCGAACTGATGGCCAAATCGCGAAGTTGCGGTCAATCAGTTTTCCCAATGCGAGCTCGGACCGGGCCCTCATGTCGCTCGATGTTCCAAGAATAAATAAAGATGCGCAGGTGTTTCGTTCATGCATGCGCGCTTACTTTGGTTTGGAAATGAAAGTACGCCGTTATCGCTGCGCCTTCAGATATAAAACCTTCGACGTTGCAAGTGCGCTACATGCTCGTGCCTTTTATAGAAACTTACTCAGCGAAAAATCACGCGCAGCATCTCCAAGGTCGTTAGACCTTCCCACGCCTTCAGAGAGTCGTCGTCGTCGTCGTCGTCGTCGTCGGTTCTCTTGGCTTGCGTGGAAAGCAGTTGCTTTCAAAGTTATTTTTACGTTGTTTTATTTTTTTACTAAGTACCGAGAAAAGTAATTTTTGGTTTGAATTGGTATTCGTCACCTTTCACAAGAATAAAACAACGCAGGAAATCTGTCGGTTCTGCTCTGGGTGTGTTTTTATGAAGGGTGTACAGCTCGCATCAGAGTTAACTAGAACGCCATTCCGGCCTGCAGTCACTGCTGGTGCTTAGAAGAAACGGCGGAGGGTGTTTGGGTCATTCCAGTTAGAGGGGTGGTCATCGTTATGAAAGCGTCATTTTCTGCTAGGTGCTTCCAGGGTGACTCTTTCCACATCGCAGGGTGGAGCAGTGTTCAAGTTAACTTTGACGCGAGCTCTACACTCTAAAAAATGAACTTTACCACATAGCACGCTCTGCGCCAATCATTGCCACGAATTATAAGGTTGTCGCTTCTGATTCGAGGAGAGAGGGAGGCGGACGCCTTCTTGTGTCAACTGTCATGTATCCAAAGGCGGAATCGGGTTTTGCCACCGAAAGGTGGGTTGAGCGTACTAAGACACGTGTTTTGAAGGTACTTATAGTCCCAAAAGATGAGACACGAACAGGACACAACTGCCTGTGCGTCTCTCGTCTTTTGTCCCTCCTGCGCCATGAAGTTCGTAGACCACAGTCAACTAGCTCGCATCAGGGCGCTTTTGCTATACATGCAATTCTCGGGTAAACGTAAACAAGCCCCCGCCACAACTTCCGGTGCCACGAAGACTTCCGGTACTTCCGCGACTAAGGACGCTCGGAACCAGCCGCCATGCAGAATTACCTTCTTTCGCTTTCCTGATTTGTTGAAAACGGGAGGCGTACGCGTTTTTGTGCCAATTTGAATTGCCACAAAAAAAGGCATATACGAATCTCTCTCCTCAAATCAGAAGGAATAACTGTATCAATCGGCACAGTATTTGGCGCAGAGCGTGTTTGCTGTGAAACCGGATGTCGTCTTGACACCAAACCGGAAGCTGTGAAAACGGCATGTATAGTTAAAGTTTCTTTGCCAGTTACGAGTCACAGAAATTTCTTTTCGCAAATGGATGCCGTGTATATTTGCCGCTTTACTTAACTTTTCGTGTCCAACCGGCTCCATGATGCGAACTCGCCGTGTAAGCAGGCCTTTTCGTGCGTGACCAGATATCGAAAACCGGAAGTGAGCTACGCGGAAGTTCACGTAGCAAATAGATTGAACACGGCTCAGGGATTACTCGCAACCACCGACCTTTCCCGACAAACCAGTTACGACCGTCCCATATTTTCTTTTGCTCTACGCTCTTACTATGCGGATTTTGTGGCGCACTAATTTTCTAGGCTATCCGGATAATACTGGTTGTCCAGAAGCGCTCAGGCCTATACAGTTATCCGGATTATGTAATATGCTTGGTCCGCAGGGGTTGCGTGCTGATCAGTAAGACAGCCTTACAATAACGACGACTTCCTACGAAAAGTCTTATTGCGAAAGCCGTAAAGACCAGCTCCCGTGGCATAGTGGTTCGGATGATCGCTTTCCACGCCGAGATTCGAATTCCCGCACCGGCGGTGCTGTCTGAGGTTTTTCCTTGGGTTTTCCGGTAGGTTTTCCAGACGAATGTCAGTACAGTTTCCCTGAAGTCGGCCCGGAATGCATACTAACCCCCCCATCCCCCACTCCTTACTGCCGTCCTCTCTCCATCTGCTCAGTTCTGTACACCGCTCACAGCAATAGTTGCTTCGCCGCGCTAACACTGAATTCAAAAACAAATATACTGTAATGCCATGGGTGTGAAGGCCTGGACAGTAGAAACCTGAGGACATTATGGCGGCAGACCTGCTAGCGACAGTGACGCTCTCTTGGGGATGACGTCATGTGAATAAACCCCACTAACGGATATTCAGATTGCTATACAAAGAGCTCTTTGTCGCAACTTGAATATCTGTTGTGGCGTGTTACGCTTTAAAATTACATTTTTAGAGCGAAGTCTGAGGGAAATAAACATGAACAGCAACCGTAAAAAAAAAGAAAAAATAAGAATAATAAAAACGTGGGAGCTTATGTGGTGTACGGGACGACCACGAATATCAGACGCCGTGACAGCGTCCTGCATTGTTATTCCTGCGAGCTATACTTTCTCTTCGTGCATTCCATTGCTCTCACCAATACAACCCTATAGGACTTATGATCACACCTTGTACATATTATACACGCATAAACATGGGATGCAGAAGCATTGCGGAACACAATAACCGCTCGACCTCGACATAATTTTCTCTTAGAGGAAAACACAAGCATACACACTTTTCGTTATGATCGTCCGTGGTACCCCTAATGAGAGCACACGCCTCTTTTGGCATACGTCCCAAACGCATAAACTACAAGAGGTCTCAAGCATACGCACGTCACGAAAGCTAATTACAGCAGTAATTTCTCTCGAATAATCGTCAGGCGCTGCGGTTACAAGTGTCACCTCACATATTTGATTAGTCGGGTCTATCGCTGCATTTTCTCTTGGTATTTCTTTTCGTTTTCATGCCGAACTATATAGTTGAAAGCCCACGGCAACAGACAAAGAAAATCAAGAGGTCTACGAAAGGCCGATTCCGTTGAAGGCTCGTTGCGGGAAAGGCCTGCGTTGGAAATCCCTAATATATGAACGAGTCGAGGAATGGAAAATGTGCAGTCAGAGGTCCAATACTCAGTAGCACAATACAACGCAGGGTGAACTTTTATTTATTTACAAATACTACTGGGCTCCTCCGAGAGCCACAAGCAGGAGTGGCACGAGGAAAAGGAACAGACTCAAATGAACACCTAAAGCACACAAAAACATCGTCTATAGACGTGCACTGGTCAATAGTCCTTGTCGACACCACATCGTCCTGCAGGTTAGTCCACTGTATAATTGTGCAGGGGGGGGGGGGGGGCGGATCCGCAACCCATCAGAAAGCCACACTAGGGCTATTGCAGCAAATAGGGTACTTGAGCTCCCTCTGTGTGCAGGCGGAGCTAGTATTGAGGCAACCTAGCAGCAAATTTTGCATAGCGCCATTTCGGGCCCAATCGGCCACGGATCCAAACAGTATAGGGAGTTTCATCAGCGGGCTCTGCGTGGTGTTTCAAGCTCTACGCGTCAATGAGAGCTACAAAGCATATAGGAAATCCACATAAAAAGCGGTGCATCTTGCCAAGTGCGAGCAACTCGAAACTATATATATTTGAAAGTGTCACGTCGTCTGCTAAACTACCGCACACACACACATAAAGAAATGACCATGAGATGGGGCTGATGCCGGCCAGCAGGATGGGCGCTGCCCCAGTGCCAATTGCAGATAATGAAAGATGATGGTGGAGATGGCAGTTCAGGTGATCAAAGCATGGTGGAGAGGACGGTTGGTGGACATAAGAGTGGAACTGGACCGGGGGCCCAGCACCTAGGGTAAAAGGGTGGTGGTCGACTGCATACAACCTGTGCTGCCAGACGTCGCGTTCCTGCTGGTGGACGGGCAGTCCATAAGTAGATGGTGTAGGTCAGGGCGCACGGTGCATGTGGTGCAAAGGTCTGACAGCGCGCGACCAAGGCGATGCCTCATAACTGGGGTAAACGCAACGTTCAACCGCATGCGGTGAAGAAGGGATGCGTAGTGTTGCGGAAGGCCAGGAGGAAGCGACAGTGAGAGAGGCGGATCCACGGTGTGGAACAGAGAGTAGGATGTCGATCATGTCGTGCATCCACTGAGATCCCGTCTTGTCTACAGAGATAGCACGGAGAAGGCCCCAACGGTAAGATGATGGAGTGGGTGATGTAAGTTGGTGACCCCGTACAGCAGCCAGGTCTGCCTCTGCATTGCCGGGTATGCCCACATGACCAGGTAGCCACTGTAACACTATGCCATGGCCCATGACCAGCAGCTTCTTGTAACCTTCCAGCACGTCAGCAACAATAGACAGTAGAGGTCCACGGATGCCCAGTGTTGCCAGACACTGGAGTGCAGCCTTAGAGTGTGTGTAGAAGACCCATGGACGAACCGAACACTGTTTAATCTTCCACATCGCAAGAAGCAAAGCACGCAGCTCAGCACACGTCGAAGACAGCGGATGCGGGAGACGCAACTGCCAGTAGTGTCTTCGGAGGGAATAACATAACAAAGGGGTGGGGGGCAGTTTCAGTGGAGGAGGCGACCGTAAAGACAGGAGTGAAATCAACGTAGTGGTCGCTCATCATATACCCAAGGTGAGCGTTTTGAACACACCTGCAGCAAAACAGACTCTCCCTGTTTGTAAATAAATGACGTCATAGTGTTCGACAGCGCCACCAATTTGGTAGAGTTGAACTACGCTCGAAGCTAGGGACGAACAAGGTCGCGCCCGACAGCCACGGTCTCGAGGGGATTACGATGGTCACTGAAAGGGACGCGACCTTCTGTCTTACTTTTCTTTCAATAGGAGAGGCAACGAACAAGAGCCCATTCGTGGAACCCAGCCCTCCACTTCTGATTTGTTTCGGTTTCAGTCTATCTACCAACGTCATGATGACGTTTCTCGGGTAGAGGTCTAACTGCTATCCTGAGAACTTAAATGTCTGCCAACCTCACCCTCTAGAGGGCATCACGATAGCATCACCTTGCAGGTGACTAGTGTACCACCATGATGCAGGTCCGACATGATTCTTTCGCTGTCATGTGTCCGGTGCTACATAAGGTAGTCAGCAGTAATCAGGGAATAACCTGCAGCTTTTTACATAACGTCGCTCGTACGCTTTTTGCCAACGTCGCCTTTATTGGGACATGGTGATGAACGTCTGCATGATGAATCTCTCTCTTCCCCTCCCTCACAGAACGGAGAAGCGCAAGGCTATACCTCATTCTCCCAGAGCGACCCTGACACGGTGCCCCATTCTCTCATGTGCTCTGCATCGGAATCGCTTTTCAGAATTACGCCACCGGTGGTTCTCGGAATACGGCGTCCGTTAATGAACCTACAACACAGCGGAGGAGGAAAGTAGGAAGCAGACGACTTTTGGCACGCGTACGAATCACGTGACATGGAAGAAGGCATCGTGAAGAGCACTTCCTGTGCGCGAAGGAACCTGTTTTGAAAACTGCGATATTGTTTTCATTCTTCTTTACGGCGCTACGGCTTTCCTCTTCGCTCTCTCTTTTTTCTTTTCTGTGTGACTGGTTAATGAAGAAAATTCACAACGTCCTTGGAAGCACTGATTCAATACGTTTCCATAGAAACAACACCTGGCATAAAAAAAGAAGGGAGTAACTGAAAAGGTTAGCCAGCTGTAGAACTCGAACCCACATCTCTCTGGATTGTCAGTCCAGGGTTCTACCAATAGACATCTCCCTGTTTGCAAACAAATGAAGTTGTAGCATTCGACAGCACCACCAATTTGGTAGAGTGGAACTATACGCTCGAAGCTAGAGGAGAAGAAGGTCGCATTCGAAAGCCACGGTCTTGAAGGGATTACGATGGTCCCTGAAAGGGACGTGACCTTCGGTCTTGCTTTTCTTTCAACAGGAGGCAGCGAACAAGTGTCCATTCGTGAAACCCAGCACTCCCCTTCAGATTGGTTTCGGTTTCAGTCTGTCTACCAACGTCATGATGACGTTCCTCAGGTAGAGGTCTATTGAGCCCTCCCCCAACGACTTCCAAGGGTGCGTCATTTGAAGGGAGAAGCCACATCCACTCACTCCACTTTCACTCAGCTTATGTGCTGTCCTTTCTTCTGTGTTTCAGCCTCAGAACATCAATTTCCTTCGTGACCTGGCATAAAGTTTGCCGTGTACGTCCGTAGACCTTACAGACTTCGGCAAAGAAACCGATGCGTAGATAGTTGGAGACTGAAGAAAAATATGCGAGAAAGGTCCTAAAACGCAGGTCCTCAAAGTTTTCAACAGACTTGCTGTTCCACTGCTCAGTCCAGTCGCGGTCTCGCCCGCGAAGGTTACCCGTCCCGTAAGGGTACGATGGAAGCAGCACTACTTTGGCCCATGAAAAGGATGCGGGTGTTTCGGACGCAAAGTGGAGAGGGAACAGGCAAATGGTTCCAAGGTTGTCCAATGATTGTGCGAATGCCGCGAGCAGCCGGTGACGTTTGCCCTCGGGATCGTGCTGTTGTTTCCCGGTTCTTTTCTTCTTCTTCTTTCTTTTTTTGGAGGGTCCCCGGGGGTGCCGTTTGGTAAAAATCTCCGAAAACCATATAATGGCACACGAAGAAAAGTATCGATAAAAAGCAAACAGCCCACACCTAAACGCAAAAATAAATAAATGAATAAATAAAGGGAAAACCACACCCACGTGTATCCTTACACAAAATGCTTCGATAAAATCAACAAAGAACTGCAAAGACCGATAGATTGCAAAACACGAGGTCTAGTAAAAATATACATTTTCAGCTTTCAGGATTGCCTTCCCACGTACAATATAACACTTTTTAAACCCTGCACGAAAGAAACAATGCTTTATCCACTGCCTTAAACGCTTCATGCTTCCCCGGAGTGCACTAATGCCATGTTCCCTTATGATATCCACGTGCACGCTCGACAGCTGGGGAGGTCGCTCATGTTTGCAGACGCCTATACTCCGGTATGCGGGGCAAACGGAGAGGATCGGGCATTGTATTTCCCAGACATCCGGGGCGATGATGGTCGCCACAAAGGGTTCCGATCTCGCGTGATGACGGCACTGCAGCGGGGATCGCTTTACCGGAAATGAGGCCGGAAGTGACGTCAAAGCCTGTGCCTGGCGGTGTGGGGGTTGTCTGGAGCGCGTTGCTGGCCTGATCAGCGTCGAAACGGTATTGTTGCAATGAGGTGACAGTGTTGTTCTAATAATTTCCAGACGCTGTCCTCTTCTTACACTGTTTTAAAACGTGTTTGAAACTGACAGCGTTGGAAAAAAAGAAAAAAAAAAGCGCGATATGTGATTGCATGTTTTTCCAACCTAGACGCCTGTGAAAGTTATTCACCATCTCACACCTTTCGTCATCACCATCATTATTAAATGCTTCGTTTTCGAACTGCCACAGGCGTCAAAATTGCGTCTTGGGGGGCTCCTAGAAACATGACACAGCATTCTGCCAAAATTATAACGAACGGGCACGGTGTGCTAACGCATGCGTGTATGCGAAGACGTAGGAATAATAACTTTATAGTGGTTATTATTATTAGTGGTTATAATGGTTATAGTGGTTGAGGTAATTCATTCAATTTAGGAATATACGTTTGTTGGGAAAAAGAAAAAGGGAAAGGGAAGGGGGAAGTAAAAAAGAAAGAAGGAAAAGGACATGTGACTGTGCACAACTTCATACCGGGGAGAGTTGCCCTGGCAGGCCGAATAGAATCAGGACAGACATCACCTCCAGAAGAACAGAACACATCTTCTGCCTATTAATACTCTTTCACGCTTCCTGCACTATTCATGGGGTAACTACGCCAATCATCCTGGCGTTTACCGTGGTACAGGGATATACTGAGGGGTGCTCACATGTCTTCTGTTGTGGGCAGCCCTTCGCGATTACCAAGATCCCTGACCAAGAGGGACTGCACACCCCTCCTTCTCCAGCACCATCGTCTTTCCCCTTCATCTTGCACCCTTCCAGCTTCCTCGCATCTGGGTGCACCGAGCCGCCACCACAAGCGGACTGACCACACCTTCCCCCAAACATCACCCCCCCCCCCCTGCACCATGAGACATAACGACACAAGTCAAGTGCCGAGGTCGGACACAGGAGGGGGAGGGGTTGAGAAAAAAATGGAAGGGGGTCATCGTTAGTTAATGTTTATCAGCTTTATTAATCGTTGCCGACATGTATCTAAAGCTGAAAAACCAGATCCCCTGTAGGGGGTGCACAGGAAAGAAAGGCAGTGGGGTGTCGAGAAACATTTTGGGGGTGTTAGTGGGGTGTATAGGCGGGGTCCGGATAAAACCACCGCCTTCACGTCAAGAGATCCAAAATTCTCCCAACCTGCATCTGTCCGACATGGCTGTACTTCCGCGTGTCAAATGCCATAGAACATTCCAAACGGCTGCGAACCGCACAGCAGAAGCGAAAAAGCTCAATACTTTCATTTACTTTTTGCAGAAGGGCTCACCTGACCACTTTCCGATCCGCCGCCGCCGCCGCTTCCCGGTATCCGTCCATTGGTTGAGGGTCCGTCCGCGAGATCCTCGTTGACAGTCATCGCTGTCAGTGCAAAAAGTCAACGGTATCTCCGAAGCAGACACGTTCCCAAGTTTCGTAGCACCCACACTTGTCAACAACTCAATTTTCGCACTTTTTATCCTAGCCGCCCGTCTGCAAAGACGCTGTTATCCAGTGCAAGACTTGTGGCTCACAGCGCGGGAGAAACACACGCTGACTTTTTGGCCTTACCACGCCCAGCTGAGGCGAGAGGAAGAAAGTTTCGCAAACTGGACGTGCTCCTTTTCTTTCTGTTTGCGGCAGTTTCTGTTATGTGGGGCGGCCAACTTTCCCCTTCGTTTGAAGAACGCATTGCAAGCAAGAGAGGGTAATGACGACGGGGAGGAGTTTTTCCGGCAGATGGAGGCACAGTAAAGAGCTCAGCGTCGTGCGTCGCTCTGTGCTCGATAGGTGTCGCCACCGATTAAGACAGATGCTGTGTGTCACGCAAAATCACAATTACCATGCCGCTAAATATATATATATATTTTTTAAATTTCGTGTTAGCGCCGCCACGCAACTGCGGCTATGGGGCTATGGCTAATTGTTTCACGGATTACAAAGAATACGGCTGAAACCTGTGTCCGCAGCGGTGGTCTGCAGCTACTTTTATTCGTGCAGCAGGCTCCGTCATATGTGACGGTAACCGGGACGTCACGTAGTAGGCGATTAGCAAGGCAACGTAACTCCATTCGTCGGAGGAGTCTGACTCTGTTGCATCTCCTTACCTGTAAAAAAAAAAAAAAAACAAACAAACAAAAGAAAACTGATTTTCTGATTTTTTTTTTGTCAGGCGGTGGTGGTGCAAGATTTTTGGGGGGCATTAGGGGTGCGTGGGGGTGCTGGGAATATCCCTGACACTCTGTACACTCACACATATCTTGTAGCTGACGCCGTTGCTGCTGAAATGCACTTCCCAGCTGGCCCAGCAGCTGTCTGTTTTGCTTGACGAACAGTACTGCTGCAGACTCTGCTGGTGTTCCCTTTGCAGCAGCCAGGAGAGACTTCTTAGTCCACATCCCAATGAGATGCGTTAGTAGGTCGCTCAACTGACAAACAGCGTAAGGAACGATAGCTTGCAGCTCCCTTTGGCCCAGGTTTACCAGCACACACTACAAAATAAACACAAGATAAGGAGCTCCCCTTCTTTTAGAAGAAAGACATACCCCAAGAATTTCAATGAAGCTTGCATAGTGTTTTCTCTGTAAAAATAGTTGAAAAGACATCGATGGATAAGTATAGGACAGAAATAAGGGTCACTGGGAGGACGTACTTGTGGTTGCCGCTGCTCTGGACAAACTACAAAAGCTTCCTGCGAACACTGGAAAACAGACTTACATTGATGGAAGTAAAACACCATAATGTCACCAGAAATTACACTGGCATATTTGTATGTGGGGCTTTCTTATCACGTTTCTATCTCTTTTCTGCATGCACGACAGCTGATACAGTAGAACTGCAGTATAGTATAATCCCGCTGCCGAGAAAGCACTTTTCGCACTTAGATGTGAGTTCGCGGATTCCTAATGTGAGCAGTACAGTAGAGACGATAGATTTCAAGTTTTAGCGCGCAGAGCTTTTGGGTCTGTTGGTACATTTGTACCGTACAGAAACAACCCCAACAGCACCGAATATCCTCCGAATAATGCCCTGGCGGATTCGTACCTGCGATGGATATTCTGAGGATATCCGTCAGACGTACGAATTCGTTAGGACATTATTCGTGCATTCACATGATATTCGGTGTTTTTGGGGAATATTGCATGCCTGCAGCAAGTGCCTGTGTATGTACTTGTGCCAGTAGCGAGCGTTGCCTGCATTGTGAGTAGCTCTAATGTAATGGTTTGAAAGGAGCGTTATTTGATATTAAGTACCGCATTTCCCCTCGTATAAGCCGCAGGTCCCGTTTTTAGGAACGTTTTGAAAATTTTCGGGCAGATAAGCCGCGGGCAATACAGCGCAACTGATTTGTGCGACAAAGGAGACCATCCATAAACCCTGTGGTCCATACTCCGGGGTCGGCGTGGTGTACAACAAAGCAGGTCAGTTCTAGTGTTCTTCCAAGATCGGACTGTGCCCTTGATGATGATGATGATGATTGAAATAAAAAAAAAGGACTGTGCCCTCGTTTGTGTGTTTCTCGTAGGTTGACGGGTAAGTGGTCTTCCAGAAGACATCAGTCACTATCACCACTTTAGTTAAAGCTGCTTGGGGGAATGCACCAGGAAGGTCAGTATACTTGCATGTGGACGCACACCTGTTACGTATTGTTCGTGCATTGGCAGGGCGGTGGTGTTCCAGAGACACTGTCAGCCTTTTCGTTGAAACCGGCGTATGGAGAAAATACCAGGGAAAAAATAGTTATCAGATAAGCCGCACCGGTGGATAAGCCACAGGGCGCCCGTGAGAAAAAAAAAAAATCGCGCATAAGCCGCCGCTAATACGCGTGAAATTAGGGTACGACTCGTTCCGAAACGTTTCTACAGCTATAACGATATATAGGCTATTATTCTGCCTGCAGTATCCGGTTTTCCGGATGAAAATTTCCTGAAACATGAAGGCAATCGTCTATTTCAACTGATTCAACCACACCTTTCTTGTGTCTAAACCACGGCGTTGGCCGTGGTCTACACAAAAGGCCCGTCATGCCGGTATTATTCGTCTCATGCGGCCGGACAAAAACTACCAAATATGGTTCGCTTCAGGGTGCCAGAGGTACTCGAAGGGCATGGATCATCGATCATCATCATCATCATCATCGATCATGATCAAGCCGTTACATTTCTGTGTGTGACAGACGTCTCACACGTAATATTAATAAGTTCTATATTATGCCTTACAGGTGCAGGGTATAGACTCGTTTAGTTCTATTTCCACGTACAATCAGGGATTGGAATAGCCTACCGGACAATGTCGTGCCGGTTAAAAGCTTTGATGAATTTGTTTCAAGGGTTCAGGACCACCTAACATCATTGTAAGTCGTTATGTCATTGTATATATATCATTATTATCTTGCTTGCTACACTTGTGCATTGTGTCCTATGTCATCATTGTATATAATTACTGCATTCTCATCATTTGCCATTTGTAGCTACTGTGTCACTTGCTATGATTGATTGATTGATTTGTTTTTAAAAGAAAAAAATGGCGATGTTAGTCTCGAGCCACTCGGGACTGCTATGATCCAATAATTATCTGCATTGTTTCATGTTTGTATATTATTTTATTGTATCGATGTGTCGCCACTCCTACTTGGACCCCAGAAGGAGGCCAGTAAAATACTACTACTACTACTAATAATAATGATCGTGCATGATGATCATGGACCATCATGGGCATGGACGATCGACGCCACGTTGATTCCGCACACAGCGTCCGCGCAGTGCTGCTTTATGTGCCATAGCCCCATCCCGATCGAAAAATACATGAAGGCTCCATCAGAAATTCTAATGGTCCATTATAATATTTTGACGGACCATCAAAACAGCTTGTCGGCACATTAACAACTCCTAGTGGTCCCACAGGACTGTTAGCGGTCCGACAAAAGCTGTCCCAGAGCCCATCAGGTGGGCTGAATGGCCCCATAAAAAAGCCTGATGGTACCAAAGGGCCCCAGACGGAAATTACAATAGGCCTATTGGCCTAATGGTTCCATTAGGATTGGCTCTGATGGATTTTTCGATCGGCTGCAATAGGCGCCAGGGACGGGACGGGTCAGCCCCCCCCTCCCCCCCCCCCCCTCTGGACGTGTTGTCGTTCTTATAGGCTGAATGTGACTACGCCACATGTTCTGCTCATGTAACTTGGCTCCCCAACCATTTTTTTCTTGGGTCGTGGCTGAGTTAATACTTACTCGTCAAACAAATAACTTGGGTAGCCGTGACATTGATAAAATCGCAATATCTCGCGTGGTTTTTCTTACTGTTCCAAGTTTCATGGTGTCCGGAAAGTTGATTACGATGGGCTTCTTGCAAGGTTCGCTCCGGTTTCGTGGTACGCCCTCGCAGAAGAGGGCAAGAGGCCCTGGGCACATATTCACAAAGAAATCCACGACTGTCTTCTCTGGCAAGTTAAAACGATACATCAATGTTGTGTGGTGCTTTTGAGCTTACTTTCACACGAGTAACTGAAGACCTCACCGATTGGTTTAGGCACTTGAAGGCCGGGGGAATAAATGTAGAACAGGTCCTGCATTAGGCCAGCAAAAGACAGCAACAGGAAGCTCGCATTTGTCGACTTCAGGGCATCTACTAAGCACTAGAAAGAGAAACAAAAAACATCCATGTCCGTCGTCTTGAACAATTTTGTAACTGCCGCAAATGAGTACATTAAACATTAAAACGAGAAAACGGCCTGCCTATTATACATTGAAACCAGCGAGAACAAAAAGGTTTGAATCTCTAGATTATATATACGTACAAAGAAAAGTGGCAGACACTGAAAATGTCATAAACCCTTGTCAAGGCAACTGCGGTGACATATAGCCGCTGTTCGCCGCAGTCACACGGTCGACAGAACGGAGGTTATACGACGATAACCGTGGTTATTGGGTACCGAGCTTGGCAACCTCAGTTTCGCGAGGTACCGAGGATATGTACGATTGCCTTAACCGCGGTTGGCGCTGCCCGTGTGATATTTCCCGCAAATAATCATGTGCGTACCGTGCATTTAGTTTAATACACGGTACGCGTACGCACGGTACGCGACCGTTCACTCTTAGAAATGAACTTCACCACATAGCACGCTCTTAGCCAACCATCATCCCGAATGACAACGTTCTCGCCCCTGATTTGTTGAAAAAGGGAGGCGGAGCCTGTTCTGTGGCGTGCATAATAACCCGCCAAACTAAGGACTAAGATGTCTTAGCAACGACGCACTCTTCAAGAACGTGGCGCGGGGTCGTTTCTACAGAGCGGCAGCTGGGACGAAAGGAGCTGCTGGTCACACCCCAACGCCCTACACTCCTAAAAATGAACTTCACCTCATAGCACGTTCCTAGCCAACCGTCATCTAGAATGATATCGTTATCTGCTCTGATTTGTTGAAAACGGGAGGCGTACGCCTTTTTTGTGACACTTATGCTGTTCATAATTGTCACAAAAAAGGCGTACGCCTCCCGTTTTCAACAAATCAAGTCAGATAACGATATCATTCGAGATGATGGTTGGCTAGGAACGTGCTATGAGGTGAAGTTCATTTTTAAGAGTGTAGGCTGTCCTTTGTAAGGCGGGGAAGGGTAACGGACGTATTTTCGTTACCGTTAACATTTTCATTACTGCTATATTTTCGTTTCCGTTATCCGTTTCTGGTAGTAGCCCTTCAATTTCGTTTCCGTTACGTTTCCATTAGTGTTTCCGGTAATGAAACGGCTGTTAAAGAGCTGCGGAGCACAGCCCGTCCGGCTTTGCCACCACCCTGTTTTGCCGAAGTGCTGCTTCGGTGTCACGTGTACACACTACACAGGCAATTTTACACGGTTGGGATGCGCACAGCTTGCAAGATAAAAAAAAAAAAAGTAGGAACATGTCCTTAGTCTTCAGTCACTCTGAGTCCAGCTACTCAAGATGGGCGTGATCTTCATCCAATGTCGGATTCATTCAGGGGAGCGCTCTTAGTAGTAAATAATACTGTCATAGCTACGGTGAAATGAAAACGAAGTAAAAAAAAAACATAAAAATCGTATGCTTTAATTCTCGTGCGATGGTGGGGTAGAGTGCGTAAGTCTCGTGTGTCGATGTCATGGCGTTATGAGGGCTGGGACGAGTAACTAAGCGAGGGAAGCACTCTCAAGATCATTTCTGTGCTCGAGATCCAATATTGCATTTTCTTTCCATGCTCTCGTAGCATTTAGAGCATTGCAAGAAATGGAATCATCAAAATACAAAAATAAAATGAAAAGTCACTCAAATGTGATCCCACAACAGGAATAGCCATTACCCGAATTCAATACCGGACGACAATTTCCGTTTCTGGTAATGGAGGACCGGGGTATGCGTTTCCGTTATCGTTACCACCCCCAATTTCGGTAATATACTGTTTCTGTTTCCGTTACCATTACCGTTACTTTTCCCTGTTGTAAGGAACACATATGGGTGTCAGATCAATCTATTTTTTAACAAGTAGTCCCAGAGAAGGCACGTCCGTTTTTGTCGTCCGTTTCCTTAAAAAAAAGGAGCTAAGGGCAAGCGAGCCCCGTAGGTTCCAATGGGGTCCGTCTTGTCTCCGTTAAAAAAAAAAAAAGCAGACAAGAAAAACGTTGGTGTGAAACATGCCTAATAGCCGCTCCCGCAACGAGCAGGATTTCGAAGAAAGCAGAGTTGGAGACACTCTATACGCAAGTGGTCACCTTGTGAGTATGAGCGCGTGAAGCGGCCTTCCGCAAGTTGCGTGCTGCACTTCGGGGTAGTATTTATGATTTTATAATCACATCTCACATCACGTGCTTTTGTTTTTGCATCTCGCAAATCAATAACTGCACGACGCTTACCGTGACCAACTTTTTGATACCAGGAACAGCTCCAGCCTATGGTAATAATAGCCTTTTAGTTACATCTTTAAATGGGGGTAACTTGACGGTAACCAAATTATTAGAACTTACAGTTGAGTCAGGGCAGAACTCGAGAGAATCTTGAAGACACTGAAAAGAGGATGAAAAAAAGGAGGAAATGCCGAAAAGGTGTGGCCAACGTGGCTCTTGGCTGGATCATAAAGCGATACTTAAAGGAGTACAAAGGGCTATCAAAAAAAAAAAAAAAAAAAGAAAAGATCAGATTAAGATGTCTGATGAAAGTGTGTGTGTCATTTTACCGGCTAGCGCGAAAGGTTTTTATGTGTGCAATTTGTTTCTAAAAAAAAAAAGAACTCACATAAACATGGTTTCGCGCGTTCACCCTTAACTCGCCACTCCGGCTATAACGAGGACGAGAAGGTATGATGCACGTCACCGATGACGTTACAGGGGCAACTCGTTCTGGTCCGCTGGTCAGTGGAGCTCAGCGCTCTTTCCCCTTGCCGCCGTAAACCAGTTTTGCCAGTTCCCCCCGGGAATTGGGGATAGAAGTAGAGGCCGAATAATGACCGAGCCATGAGTAACGTTTTTTCAGAACACCGAACAGCCGAGTAGCAGACGACAGCTGAGTAGGAGACAACATTCCTCTGGACCAATCAGCGACCGTGGCCCACCCCTGTAGCGTGAGCGCGAGGTCCCAGGCAGATCACAGGCTGCTACTGCTCTCCACCGCCGTTGCGCACGGTCGCTTTTTGCGGCGTAGTTTAAATTCAATTTCTGCCGATTTCTGCGATAATTATGACTCTATGGTGTGAATTACTTCTCATGGTGCATCTTACTGACCTACTTAACAGTTTTATAGGAAGCAAACGGGGTGTTAAAAATGTCTTCTGTGCTACTTTAAAAGGTCAAACGACGCAGAATAACTTACATCGCTCATTCCCAGGAAATTAGAAAGCGAAATGTTTAAACACCGCACTGCAAAGGGAAGGACATATCTGGTTAAACATCACCGTATATACTGGTATTTTAGTACGAGCCGTCAGCAAACGACTGTTGCATAATATCTCGTGCAGCGACATATATGACTCGAAGCAAAGGCTTGATTCCAAGTCCTCCAGGATGCATGGTCACCGAGTAGCATGCCGCCACATGAACGATAACGACATCGTTATCATACAGATACAGATACATACAGATACATATCGTTATCAGACAGATAACAATAAAATAATAAGTAATAAATGGCATGCAAGCTTGGAAGGTTCAGTCAAACGTGGATTCATACGAAGCAATGAGTGAACCGTGATTCAAAGACCAATGCTGATTGATTACCGAAAAATGCATACATTCGAAACTACGCACACTCTATAAAAAAAAAAAAAGAGGAAAGAGAAAGAAGAAGAAGAAATGAAGTAATTAGTCCTTCTACGGACTAAATGCATTGAAGTAAAAATTGGTACATTTAGGGAGTAAATGCATACACAGCGTGGGGAGCGCATTTCCGGTTCTGTTCTAGCAGTCCCAGGTACATAATTCATGTGCGTGAAAGAAAATGCTTGGGATTAAACCGTCAACCGTGATGAGAGAATACATAACCCTGAGTGTGGTGTAAAGACGCAGATGACACACGCAGATAAGATAAGGTAAGTTTAACTGGGTTAACGACGCACGAAGTAGGCATTCTTCCACTATGTCTGAAACTCACTTCGGACAAATCTGACAAAGATAAACGAGGAAATATCGCATTATACGCACTGCTTGTCGGTCCGGGAGGTGTCGCACCAGGCGTGGCGTTTAGAACACCTCCTTGGATAATGCACATGATCAGTGCGGTCATAACTGTTAGGCTGCTGGGAACCATATTGATATCTGTGACTTGGCGCGCAACACAATGACTGAATGAAAGCTCAAGCCGCGAGCACACATATTACGCGTTGCCCACGCGTAGTACCCTGCCCCAAATTTAGTACGTAGTTGTTTCCCGGTGTTTGTCGAATACGAAATCCAGCTGTGGTGCTGCGACCCAATTTTTACACGGTCTACAGCTTCTGCATGGCAGCTGGTCGCTGTTAGAGTGCGCATTATAGAGATGAACATTATTTAGGGGGGCGCGTCGCTGCCTTTATTTTTTGCAAAAGGTAACGGTCACAGGAAATAGAGAATTTAAGAGGGGAATACGACAGGAGGGAGGACAATTTGGACCTCCAGGAATTTAATACGGGGCTGCTCGCGTGCATGATGATGATGATGGTGGTGGCGGTGGCGCTGATGATGATGATATCTTTATTACCATACCCATAGAGCAGCCAAAGCCTTTGTACTGGCGCACGTAGACGATACAGGTAAGGATTTACACATACACACACATACATATACACACTATACAGAACATAACGTATCCAGGAACATATTCAGGAAGAGGAACATAACAGGAACATATTCATATTGAGACATAGAATACTGTACATGGCAATTAAAAAAAAGCTGTACAACTTCACTTACTTAGTAAACGCCAAAGGAGCGTTTTGAAAGCGTTTGTAGGGCAGTCAAAGATATCAAGAGAGGGGTGAATAATAATAATATTAATAGTTTATTTCCACAAACACACACAAGAAAAGAAAAAAAAACTGGAGGGGGAATGCGAGAAAAATTCACAGATGTGACTTGTCATCACATGTCTTGATATGGCGGCATACTGCTCAGCACCAGCAGAGCCATTTATAGGGAGAGTTTGGCCATTCTCTGATCTTTTGCTGCCTCATGGGTGGAGCCTATTTTGACGTCAGAGTCGTCGTTGCGCCGCCCAAAAAGCCTGAATCCAAGCAGAATCCACTTAGCAGTCATCTGGTGCGCGCCATGTTGATGCTGTCCGCCAACTTGTCGACAGCTTTGTTGTGGCAATGAAAGTGATTTACAGGAATAACCGGCTTATGACCCACGGCCGCCTGCGATAGGGGGGGGGGGGGGGGCTTTGTTGCCAAGCTGAAAGAGTTCAAGGACGAAGGGCTTTCGGAGGACCACGTACGCACGTGTCTTCCCTCCTTGCATCGTAAACAAGGATTAGCATCAATGTGGCGTCAGCGACCGGCTGTCAACGGCACAACAATAGGGAACGGCGAGGGAGGTCGCTTACGTCGCATGACGCGCTTCAAGTTAGGCTCCTCCTAATGACCAAACTCTCTCTATAAACGGCTCTGGAACAACATGTCCTGGAACGACTTCATGCGGAAATTTACACAAACTTGCCTTAGACCGTCTGAGAGAAAAAGATATACATACACAGAGCCGTTTTGTGGGAGAGTTTGGCCATTGGGAGGAGCCTGTTTCAAAGCCCATCATTTGACGTCACACAACGGGCGGCGCTCAGGCCAGTGACGCCATTTTGGAGCGGAGCTGTCGCCTTGAAATCTCCCCGTGTCTTTCATTCTGCCATTTAGGAGGGGAGGTACAGCCTTGAAATCTCCCCGCGTCACCGCGACTCGCCTTTCATTTCAGTCAAGTTGGCGGAGCGATGACGTGCGTGACGGCATGGCGATCCCCCATCTCTGAGCAGCACAAGATCAAAGAATGGCCAAACTCTCCCTATAAACGGCTCTACAACCAGGGACCCTATTCCGAGCCGCTGTCGGGCGCAAGCGACGGTGTCGAGTGTGTATTGTCATCAAGCAGCCGAACTATACCTATGGAGGTAGTTCCCTTTGCACTGACACTGACTGCACGTTACAATCCCACAAGCTAGATAACAACACTGTCTAGGAGAGTATCGCCTACGATTACGAGTACCGGGAGCGACATTTGCCAGTTTTTGGTATTCCCGTGTCACTTTTAACGATAGTATGGTAGTGACTATAGTGCGCTTGGTTTGTTGACTGTCGTTAAAGGTTAAGACGTCTGGGAACTACTCACCGCGCTTTCAGGTAATAGTGCAGTAGGAGGAGAATCACGTGGAATGGCCCTTGTTTTGGAAACACGACGACGACGCCGACGCTTTGACGACGGAGAAGAAGTCTCGTGCCTCTCGCTCAACGCGCGAATAATATGAAATTGGCCACTGCCCTCCTGGCTGAAGAAGAAGAAGAAATTGGCATGGATGATAGTGAGGAATAGCCTCCGCGGTGAAACAGTTTCAATAAAACATCTTATTTGATACAAACGTATTGTCACCAGATCTAAACACCGGAGTCAACCGTGGTGACGCTGATAGAAGCCACGCGAAGTAACTCGCACACAGCTCTGACACAACTCTCGCTCAGTATGGCCTACCCCAACGACAGGGTGGAGGTTGTCGTTGTCGTTCCCGTGAGCGACAGCCTCCACCCTATTGTCACAGATGGCTGCAAGTTACTTCTCGTGGCTTCTACCAACACCACCACGTATGGCGCCGGTGTTTAGCTCGGGCTATTCCTCACTACCTACTACTCGTACTACGTGATGAAACCGAACAGTACACATGCTTGCCGTAGTCGGCCTCACAGAGGTGGGCAACGTCACGACTGACGCTCTGGAGGAATGTGTGTCCTGGGCAGAGTTCTAAGGGAACTGTGTCGACATATATCTGAAAGCGTCTGAGGAAAAACTCCAGGAAAAACTTCACACAGCACAGCCGGCACCGGGATTCTTACCCGAGTCTCGAACGTGACATGGCCAGCACGCTAACCCCTCATCCTCCCTCGCACTTCCAGATTGACCCGTGGCCTATTGCCTTTGGCTGTGCGCCACAGCAGTTACAAGTTGAAGAAGAAGAAATGATGCGTCAGTCTCTGAGGAGCCAGCTGCTGCATTAGGTGGTGGTGGTGGTGATGGTGAAAGGGCTTGCCGTTGTCGGCCTCACGTATGTGGGCAACGTCACCCTTTACCCTTTAAGGCATTACCCTTTAAGCATTACCACACGCACTGCAACACCCTCACTACCCTGGCCAATCGCCCTTTGTGGCTAGCGGTCACTGCTCTCCTGGCTGAAGAAGAAGAAGAGCGCGCTGGAGCTGGCTGGTTTTCGGTTTCCGGTTCGACTCCCAGACTTTACCCCTTCCTTTGACAGCGAGTTTTTAGCTATGGCCCTTGGCCTGACGAGGGTTATTTCCGCATTCGAAAGGATTCTATTGCTCTCGGGTTCCCTTTCGTCATTTCAGCTTTGGCCTCGCCGTCGGGTTTGCTGCCGTCCTCGGAGTCATTGTTGTCCATTTTGGTACATCTTGCCCCGCACCACATTCGCGATGTCATCATCACATAGATTCCAGGCGCAAATCTAGGGGGGGGGGGGGGATCCGGGGGTTAGGACCCCCTTCAATTCCAGACTTAAACATAGGCTTCAATGGACCAATCCCAGCATGCACCTGGCGCTTGTCCATAGCGGACCCCCCCCCCAGCTCGGAAAACTCCTAGATCCGCCCCTGATGGATTCCTGGCCATCGTGGACTCACTTTTATCGAAACCGCTGACACCCTGGCTAAAGTGTCGCTCTCTGGGGAGATATTTCCTCTCCTTCCAGTTCCTGGTCGTACTTCTGCTGCCAGGTATAGACGACTCAAAAGCCTGTCTCGAACTGTCCTTCCACAACCACCCTATGAACATCTTTCCTTTTCGTGGAACCCTACCTCTGCAGAGCTCAGCAGAGCTCCAGGCAGACAGAGGTCTGGGTGACGCGAGCTCGATACCTGGCGCTACCATTAAATTTTTACCTTCGTCGTGCTGGGCGCCCTTTGTCCCTTGTTTGCTCCCATTGTGGCCAGGATGAAAAAACTGAACACCTTTTGCTCATCTGTTCTCATTTTGGTCAACTTCGCCAGAGGTATATCTAGAGCCCTTTGCGTTTATTAGTAGCCCCACCTTCATTAGCGTCAGTGCTGTCTCTCGGAGCAACCCATACTGCACTCTGTAATAAGTGTGTCGTAGCAGGTCTCGTGTCGTACGTTGTGCTCTCCAACCGCTTCTAGGCACTTCTTCCTACTCTCACACACTTTCACGTATGCACATTCCTACATACCTACTTGTCCATGCACAGTCGTCATACGCACATTCTTACATACATGCATACCCACTTCCTCATGCCTATAGTCGTCATACGAGATATATATGTCATTAGTACGTGCGTCTAACCTGGCCTTACATCCCATCACTACCACACAGACATAATTACGCCCTTTTGTGCTGACCAATCTCCCTTAGTGGCTCACGTCCATCTTTACACTGGAAGAAGAAGTGGTTCATTACTCCCAGTTGTCCTGGCCAATCTCCTGCCTGGCTCTTGTCCTGGCTTCCTTCTACTAACATGTCACCGCGGGTCTCATGAGCCTCTAGAGATTACTCCGCACGAAACCCTGGCCAATCGCCCTGTGTGGCTGGTGGCCACTGTTCCTAGTGGTGGAAGAAGAATCTCTCTGGACTCACGGCCATCTTTTGATTGGTAGAAGAAGAAGAAAGAAGAAGAAAGTACCCACCACTACTCGTGCGCAGGCACTAGGCACGCTCTAGGCACAAGCACCTGACGAAGAACTGCTCCGAATATCGCAGCACCTACACTCGACGTAATCGTCATTTCATCCTAAATCGGTCGCATCAACCAAGCCGCAAAAATGAGTAAGTGTGGCCAACTTGACTATATGTCATACTCCGTACCTCAATTTCTTCTCTGCCGGATATTGTGCACAAAAGTGGCACGGGGATATATCTGCACTTTGTGCTGCTCCACAGTTGTATTCTTTTGTTTGAGAGGTTCCAGCCAAGAGGAGTGTTTTTTTTTTACAAACGCTACATAGTTGCGCTAAGCACAAACAGTGGCTGTAGTTCTGTAATCATCCCACGACAGACGGCATTTCTGAGGATGGGTCCACGACCTACTGGATTATAATGACAATGTCGTATAGGCACACATTCCCAGCGCCGCTGCACTACTAAAAAAAGGGTGTACTTTAACTCCTTTCCTTCCCACATATATCACTCTCCTTTTGGAGAAGACAATTACTCTCAAAAAGGAGTCTGCTCGCTCCCTTCAGACCCTTTAACTTCCTACTGGAGAGTAATATTAATCTCAAAAACCACCACTAGGGGCTGGAACCCACTCGAGAACAACCAACCAAATTGTGTCCTACCCGTGTTCTAAGAACGAGACTTCACTGTTTGCTTGCAAGCATGCGCTGTTCTATGATGTCCCAGTGTGTGTGTGTGTGTGTGGGGGGGGGGGGGTTCTCGAGGACTATATGTGGGGGACGAGAATTTCAGCATGGTTTCAGTCTCCCACACTCAGTGATAATTTCTGGGAGAGGGAAGGAGTTGAACTACCGCGACTCCCCCTGGCGCGGATTCGGTGCAACTTCGGGGGCTGTTGGTACAATACATTCGCGTTTATCTCTTTTCTGGCCTGCCAAGAGAAACATGAACAATGTATCGCTCGCGAATTCTAGTCACAAGCACCGCACTCTTGTGCTTTGCACCGCATGTGCTTTGCATGCTTTATTGTAGCACTCAGGTGAACGTGTAGGGTGTTCATTTTTATCCGTTACTGAATGTTTCGTTTCTAGTTATTTACTTTAGCTACACATATTCCGTTGTTGCAGTTGTGTCTTGCGGTCAGGCAGAACACAATTTCGAAAAGAGTATAGAACTGTAAGTTCTGAACTTTCAAAATGCGAAATCGACATAGCAGAATGAAAGACACGTTAAAAGCCGTTCTTTCTCTTTCAAAAAAGAAAAAGAGAGAAAAAAAACGAGCGCGTGCAGTGAAACATCCATCGCTGAATAGACCTCTACCTGTTTGTAAACAAATGACGTCATAATGTTCGACAACGCCACGAGTTTGGTAGAGTTGAACTACGTTCAAAGCTAGTGGCGAACAAGGTCGCGCCCGAAAGCCACGGTCTTGAGGGGATTACGATGGTCTCTGAAAAGGACGCGACCTTCGGTCCCACTTTTCTTTCAATAGGAGGCAGCGAACAATTGCCCATTCGTGGAACTCAGCTCTCCCCTTCCGATCTGTTTTGGTTTCGGTGTGTCTACCAACGTCATGATGACGTTTCTCGGGTAGGGGTAGCCGAAACCAAAACAGCGCGCCTCGAGAGCGCATGACCTTCACCGACGGAGGCTTATCTGAGTTGCAAAACTGGTAGTCCTGCCCACTATGTAAGCACATAGTCCAATCATCTTCATTGCCCGAAAGCACGTGATCTTCTGACGTAGAATGATTGCTGTCCTCCCTGTGCTCCTTATCGGCCAGGTTTTTCTTTCCACTGACTTTCACATGAAAAACCTCGGGTTTCGAGATTTTTTAAGAAAAGGACATGGCGTTAAACGAGGATTGTGTCCCATTCTGTTATCTCGCTTAGGCCCGGAGTCCCCTAATTAATTTTAGTCATCTAACGTCAACTCGTCACACACCATGCCATCTTGTAGTCACACATACTACACTCTGCTCTTGTACTTGCACTTGCTCCTGCTCTTGTAAGATATCAGAATAGCTGTATGTCTGAACTGCAGAAACATCTACGCCGCTCTCATAGGAAAAAAAAAAAAAAAACTGTCTGCGTACATTAGAGATGTGTACAGTATGCTACTGAACAGCGTACACGATACATCATTTGAATTCGGGGGTAATTTGTGCTTAACCCGAAAGCCGGATCCTACTGATGTACTCTTTTTCGTCTTCTTCTTTTCAGCTGAGATGTCGAGCATGTCGGGTATGTCTGCTATGTCTGGTATGTCTGGTATGTCAGGTGAGTAGCGTACACGCCATCCTCCGACAGAAACTTCGCACGTTCTTGACTTTATTTTGACGTTATTTTGCAGACGTCTCGTCGATGTCGTCGATGGGTGGAGGCCCGACGGGAGGTAAGGGTTACTTTTGCTACATCATTCGCAGATAGATCCCCAAAACGTCCCGTTTGCGTTATTCTAGTGCTGCACATGCTTCTATACCGCATTCCCGATTTCGAGCTTCCGTTCGAAAATTCCATTCAATCGCCCGGTGGTGCATTCCCGGTCGCTGTATAGACGCATGTCTTTGCATGCATGTCCAGTCCTTACGTGTTTCCTTCTCAAAATACTGCTGTCGTACTTTGTGTCTGTCATAACTTCTATACTCTTAAAAATGAACTTCACCGCATAGCACGCTGCTAGCCAACCATCATCTCGAATGATATCGTTATCTGGCCTGATTTGTTGAAAACGGGGGGCGTACTCCTTTTTTGTGACAATTATGAACAGCATAAGTGTCACAGAAAAGGCGTACGCCCCCCGTTTTCAACAAATCAGGGCAGATAACGATATCATTCGAGATGATGGTTGGCTAGGAGCGTGCTATGTGGTGAAGTTCATAGTTACCACATAGGCCAACGTAGCGTCTGATAAAGGGTGTAAAAGGGTGGTAAAAGAAATTATCATGTATTTAAATTGCTACAAAAAGGCGTACGCCCCCCTTGCTCACCGAATCAGAAGCGATAACCCTATCATTCGTGGCAATGGCTGGCGGACAACGTGCTATGCGGTGAAGTTCTGTTTTGAGAGTGAGGTAGCGGGTAGAGCTTTGCAACCTTTTAGGCACAACATAAGCGACAATTATTACCTCCTAAAAGGTGCAACTGCTCCACCCTTTTCTCTAAGGGTGTAGCGCCGTACCTCCTCTCAAGGCACGTCCCGTTTTGGAAAAGAGTGGTTATGGACGTTATAAAGTGTGAGAGTGTAGGGGACATCAGGAGAAGAGCGGCCGATACTTCGAACAGAGACTGTTCTTCTGGGCGCAGGAACTGTTGGAAGTTTCGTTGGGACCTCTTACACGTAGATTGTTGTAATGCCTGTACCTTGCACCACCGTTTCTCACTGTGCTTCTGTTTATCCTTCTTGCAGCTGGAGGGTAAGATGGATGACGATGGATAAATGGAGACTGAACTGGAATTAGACACGTACGAGATATGTTTTGCGTGAGATACTGAATCGAAATACCATGCAACAAAAACCAGTATCTCAGAACCGCGCGAGGGTACACAATAAACATAGGGAATGCTGACAACAAATGACTTTCGCTGAACGTTACTCTAAACGATTTACTCCGTATGAACTTACTGAGCTCATCCACGCATAGAAACCCACATCCAGTCATAAAAAACCACGAGCGAAATGTATAGTGCTGTAATCCTGAAGAATCATGACGCAGTCACCAGAATGTTTCATCGGGTCCAAAAACTGAGACGTCCTTTTCGTCGACCGAGGACGTCGCAGTTCTGATTTCCTAGAGCACTATACGGTGCCACTAATGACGAAAAAAACTACTTTCTACGCAGCGACGACCAGGAGAGGAAGAAGAAAGCTGCTGTTCTGGGTGCTTTGCTGTGCCTGCTCCTGATCGGAGGCGTCGGAGTCGCAGCTGCGACTGGCGGTACGGTATTGATGATTCCTTTTGTGGGAGGCTGTCAAAAGTACGCCACTGGTATGCTTCAGCATGGGTACACGGGTACATGGGTACACATTAGTCACTAAGGTCACCGACCCCTGTACTAGGCCTATATACTTGGACTGATGCCCATCGCTCCCTTTGTGTAACGCCGGCGCTTTCGACTGAAGCGCGTCCTCTTCAGGAGGAGTATATAGTGTCTGGTCACTCTGGTCGGCACCAAGCGTGCGGGGCGCAGAATCGGAGAAGCGAAACAAATGTCCTTTTACAGCAGGTGACTAGAATGAACAGCAAATTCAACTCCCATTCATAACCAAGTGTAACCTACCTACACTCTTAAAAATGAACTTCACACATAGCACGCTCCTAACCAACCATCATTCCGAATGATATCATTCTGTGCATTGATTTGTTGAAAATGAGAGGAGGCGCCTATCTGGGACAGATTATCTTGTCCCAGATAGGCGCCTCCCCCCTGTTATGAACAAATCATGACACAGAATGATATCATTTGGTATGATGGTTGGTTAGGAGCGTGCTATGTGGTGAAGTTCTGTTTTAACAGTGTAGTGTAAGGATCGCATTCAAACTAAGTGAACAAACTAATGCCCTAGCCACACACTCTTCGAAATGAGCTTCACCACATAGCACGCTCCTAGCCAACCATAATCTCGAATGATAGTTATCTGCCCTGATTTGTTGAAAACGGGAGGCGTACGCCTGTTTTGTGACACTTATGCTGTTCGTAATTGTCACAAAAAAAGGCGTACGCCTCCCGTTTTCAGCAAATCAGTGAAGATAACGATATCATTCGAGGTGATGGTTGGATAGGAGCGTGCTATGCGGTGAAGCTTATTTCTAAGAGTGCACGGCAAGTTTAATGGATAAACGGAATGGAATTTTACTTCACCTACACTCTTAAAAGTGAGGGGGGGGGGGGGGGGGTGTCGAGGTAGCTTGCCGTTGTTGGCCGCACTCAAGTGGGCATCGTCACGACTATAGCCAAAAAAAGGAAAAGAAGGTGGGAGAAAGGGGAGTTGAGTACGCAACCTGTTTTCAACAAATCACGATGTCATTCGGGATAATGATTGGTTACACTCTTAGAACTTCACCACATAGCACGCTCCTAGCCAACCATCATCCCGAATGACAATGTTCTCACGTCTGAGTTGTTGAAAACGGGAGGCGGAGCCTATTTTTCGACACTTATGCAGTTCATAATTGTCACAAAAATGGTGTACGCCTCCCGTTTCCAGCAAATCTGGGGAGAGGACGATGTCATTCAAGATGGTGGTTGGCTAGGAGCGTGCTATGCGGTGAAGTTTTAAGAGTGTAACCAATCATTATCCCGAATGACATCGTGATTTGTTGAAAACAGGTTGCGTACGCCTCCTGTTTTCAGCAGATCAGGGAAGAGAACGAAGTCATTTGAGATGATGGTTTGGTTATGAGGTGAAGTAAATGCCATTCCGTTTAATGCATTAAGTTTGCCGTGTGGCTAGAGAAAAAAAGGAGTAAAGCGGGGGGTAATTGCAGCTTCTACTTCCCTAGACTGCAATTACTCCCCGTTTTAGTCCCATAACCCGACATTTAGTCCTGACTTTTACTCCCCAGGACTGCAAATTGTCACAACTTCGCGAATGGTCTCCTGAATGCAAGTCTACGTAAATATGTGTCCTTGGTCAATTTGATGGCATAAGGCTGTATAACTCAGCAAACGTAGCAATTTTCCACCCACACAGAGTATAAGAAACAGTTCTTTCTTCGCAAATTGTGCCCTATGTATGTCGCAAGATTTTTAATCACTCGATATATCACGATTGACGGTTTGCTTCAAAGTATTTTCATGCATGCACCCGAATTATGTACCTGTGACTCTTACAACAGCGCGCGGAATGCGGTCCCCACTCTGACATTCATTTACTCCCGAAACGGACTACTTTTTGTGGCAATGCATTTAGTCCCCAAAAAGAGTTTAGTAAAACAGTAGCCGTCGCGAGCGGTCCATTGTAGAAAGACACCCACGACATATGTTTTGCGTGAGACTCCTTTTTTCTTAGAGTGTAGGGTATAAGAAAACCACCAAAACACTGGTGCTTTGGTGGATTTCTGCGTATTAAACTTGTTGCTATCACTCTAAAAACTGAACTTCACCGCATAGCACGCTGTGCGCCAACCATTGTCACGAATGAGAGGCTTATCGCCTCTCATTCGAGGAGCGAGAGGGAGGCGTACGCCTTTTTGTGTCAATTATCATATATCCAAATTGGCGTACAAAAACGCGTACGCCTGCCTCACTCCTCGAATCAGAAGTTATAACCCTATCATTCGTGGCAATGGTTGGCGCACAGCGTGCTATGCGGTGAAGTTCAGTTTTTAGAGTGTAGCCTTTTTGTGACAATTAACATTTCCGCGTAAGTGTCACAAAAAGGCTTACGCCTCCCGTACAAATCATGGGAGAGAATGTCAGTCGGGATGACGGTTGGCCAGGAGCATATATAAGCATTTCACGTTGATTCCCTGCGTTTGACTATACCAGGTGTTTGTTAAATCCCGGGGTTAAATAATTCGTGAACGGGTGCACCAATAGAAGAACTTACCGCCTACAAGCTGCGCACCGTGTGAATGAGTGGGAGGCGCTCATTATTTAAAGAAAAATTCAAACGGCTTTCGTGAAAAAACAACTTCTAAAGCAAGGCGCTGTCGGCATTAAAATGATTATTACCCGTTTTGGGTACTTCAGAGGACGCCTCTTAGAGAAAAATCTGCCACCGATGCTGGACATTTGTTGCAGTAATTAATTGGTTTCGGTTTACATAATTTTGTCGCGGCTGGTCGCGGTGAAGCGCAAAAGAACTTCAAAAGAATTTCATATTAGGACATCGTGTGCTACGTTCTTTCATTGAGCATAATCATTGGAGAATGTTCGTCTACCTGTTGGTGTCCCTTTAAGAAGCCACATGTTCAAAAATCTAGGGATTACACATAAATTATTTGCTCGTTGTCCTGTGGACGCCAATGAACTGACTGCTGCGTATTAAATCTGCTCTGATTTCTGACGCGCTGATTCACGCGCTGCGAGCAGCTGCGTCGTACGCAATGCACATTTTTCACCATGGCCTATGCGCATGTGTAGGACCTTGAGGCGCCGGGGAGGATTATCTGTCCTCATTAGATGGCGCAGTATGGGTGGTATAGGGACGACAGAAGTGGGGCCCAGTGGGGAGACCGCACGAATGGCGCGACCTTGTCGGCCCCACTCCGAACCGGTTTTGGTCCTTTGTGCTATCCACGTGGATTTGTTTTGACGGGCGCCGAGCATGGTTCGCTGGAGAGCTGCTAGGATACGACGCGTATGTGAGAAAGGTCCATTTTGGCGCTGTACGCAGCTTTCACGCAAGAAATACGCACCATACGAGTCCGAACTTTACTCTGTCATGACACTCTTTCTCACTCCCTCTTCTTTTTGAGCCATTCCATGCTCCTCTGGAGCGACAGTTCGGGCTCGCACGAAAGCTATGTTAAACAATGACATACAAAATATTCCAGTGAAATGTCTCCGGCAACGCACTTGTCCGCAAAAATGTCTTCACATTCAAAGCCAGCGGTTGTGTATCGCCAGAAACTCCGACGTTTGTATTTCAGCTATTTTTTTTCAGCTTTTCAGCTTTATTTATCAGCTATCTCATGTCTCGTGACGGCGCCGAATATTGCTTCCAATGTAAACGACCGGTTTTCGCGTGCAGCTCTCGGAGGCGGCGGCGGCGGTGGCGGCGACGATGACGACGACGCCCCTTATACAGAACGAGATTTTTATGACCCAGCTTTACCAGCGCGCCCAACTGGTACATCGACGACGACAAGTACAACGACTACAACGACAACAACAAGTAGGTTTATCATGTTAAAACAAACAGCGCGTGCAAGTCAATTGACACCGCGGACCAGCACCTACACTGTGAAAACATTACTTCGCCGCATAACACGCTCTTAGCTAACCGGTATCCCCAATGACATCGTCCTGCGTACCAGCATAGAGAAGAGTAGAGTGCCGTAGAGGAATGCGAGGTGAAGTTTGTCTGTCAACCGCGCTTTCCCTCTGTGCAATATGGTTGGCCTATAAGATGACCAGACGTTCTCGTGACGTGCTCCCATTCTCTCAGACACATCCTCCTCCTATAGTTTTCGGTGCAGCGCGATACAAACGGCGAATTCACGTGGTCATTTTAGAGGTGTGCGCCGCGCCGCCGGCGGTTCTGCTCATCGGCGCGCCGCTATCGGTGAACAAAATTTTTTGCAAGTCGGTAGGGTGAAAACATGACCGTCGACGTCCGAAGTTTCGGATCGGGGGCAGGGGCACGCACTCGCTCGGACGCGTGAGTGTCGTCTGATCAAAGTAGGTATGTTTCTCGTGCGCACTGCAATTGTGTTTAGTTATGCTCATGCGTTTTCCTCCAATTTCGTCGAAATCTATTAGGGTGACGGACACTATTGTTATAGGAAAATTTATTGACGGTAACAACACACAACACTGCTGGCCAAACGTGTTTGTGAATACTTCATTATGTACATCGAAGACTGCAATGGGCTCTCCGTGAATAACCAGTACTTCTGCGAAGGGTCCCCCGGCAACGTAATAGCCACAGACGGAGAGGCTTCTGTATGTGTGATGTGATGAAAAAAAAAAAAAAAAAATTTTTTCTCAGCGCACACCTTTAGGACATGCAGTTTTTTTTCCCTTCCTTTTGCCAGATTCCGAGGAACTGCCTTAGCTTCGCCAAAAAGTCACAATCTCGTGTGTCTCGTGGCGCTTTCCGAGCTCCAGGAGTCTGCAAGCTAGCACTTTTTCCCGGACAGCGGAATGTCCAACTATATGCGCACCGCGAGGGTGGCGACAGCCCTCATTGGCCCGCACCTCGAAGTTCACATGGGTTAGGAGGCAGCGGAACCTGAAGACGAGCGACCGTGATGCCCAGAGCGTGATGGAACCGGCTAAGGCCGCCAGATTCGTGGCACTCATGCTCGGGTGACAACGGTCACGTGATCCAACGCGGTCGCTGACATAGCAATTTCCGAGCGCTAGGCCGTGTTGCCACGAAATGACCACCCGAATTCGCCAAAAGTATGCTGTAGCTGGAGAGAAGGAAGGCCCCTGCCACGTTTTTCTCACCCTGTCTGGAGGGGCGTGGAAGTGCGCGAAAGACTACAGTGAATATTGTGCCTGCTTGGAGCATTATGTATATATTTGTGCGAATAGTTATTGAAAAAAGCTTCATCGCGTCTTTCGACAACGTGGCACATTTGCACGAGGCAAAAACAGCACATTGTGCACCTGTTTAGTGCTCCTTTAACGATGTTGCCAGTTACTCTCGCATTCACACTATGCGTATGTGTAGTATGTGGCATCTTTCTCGTGCACCGATGATGAAAGACGATGATGATTCTGTTCTGTTCTTCTTTTCAAGCGACGCCGAAGGTACAACTGTCTATAGAAGGTCCAACCTTGTGCACTGTGACCATGGCAGAGCGTGAACTGAGCTTTCCTCCGGATGCCCTGTGCGACCTGCTTTTCTTCACGCATGTATTGTGTGATCCTTCAACGGACACGTTCGCCAGCCAGGACTGCGGCACCTTCCAGCAATTTAAGGCAATGGCACCACGGTTACAGAAGACTGAAATGGGGCTGTCCATTGATGAGCGGTATAACCTTTATCTAACGACAAACTAATGTGCAGGGTGTTTCACCCAGGGTGTCGAACCGCAAAAAATGCGGGTTCAGTTCTGGTTCGCGCTGCTTTGATTTCGTTCCGGCTCAGTTCCGGTTCGACCACACCAAAAATCGAAACGGTTCGTAAGCCGGTTAGCAGCCCCGAACCGGTTCGCGAACCGGTTCAACGCTTCCATTTTATATGTTCCATAGAATTGCTTTTATCAGGAAATGCGTGGCTAATACCTTACTGCTGTTGTCTGCGCTGACGTTTTTAGTGGTTAGGTACTCCCTTTAGCGAGAGAAAGGAGAAATGGATGAACACTTATTGCTGATGAAGCGGTGTAGTCCTGCTACTTTCCGTTCCCAATTTTTTTGTTTATCTTTTTTCACACGCACATTGCCAGCAAGATACACTGAAAGGAATCCTGGTAAGATGGACAGCGTTACATAGACGACGGTACTTCCCGGAACACTGCGTTCGCAACGTGAATCGATCCAAAACCGTACCGAAGCATGTCGAAAATAAGACTGCCAGCCTTACTCTGTCCGAACTCACAGCAGTGTACTATTTAATACAAAACATCAAGGCAATGTGTCACGACATAATCGCACTCCGAATAACTGCACTTACCTTATAAACACACAGAACTGAATTTACTTTACAAACCACGACCCAATCAAACAGGCACAGTTCTGCGTACGCTCTTCCTCCACATCTCATGTTTCTGACTTGTTTAATTTTTACTGCTCTCGTGTAAAAGGAAATGTTGGGCGCTTACTTAATCACATATTCGTCCTATGGAGATACATAACTAGCCTACTCCATTCCTGTTTCATTCGTCCGCGTAGCGCCTCTTCTCTGAAGAGTAAACGCCGCAACGCGTGCGTGGGGCGCTATCCGCGGCGCTCGCAAGGAAAACTGCGCTTCAACGTGCTAAAAAGACGCTGAAAGTATACTTACTATACATCCTCGTTCGGCTGCTAGGTGAAAATTTCCGAAATCCATGATATGGACGCGTGATGATACCAATGTGTCTTCATTCTGGGATTGAGAGGAGCTCTATGCTGGCTTCCTATATGTCCGAGCCGTTTTGTTGCGAACTGGTTACCGCTATTTTTTGCGGTTCCGATCCGGTTCGGGTTCAACAGTGTCACGCAATTTTCGGTTCGGGTTCGGTTCCGGCCAAAATAACGGTTCGGGTACGGTTTTCGGTTCGGGTTCGGTTCGACACCCTGGTTTCACCTAACGTGATAAAAAATTCTAACTGGGAATGCTTCCTCTTCTACACTCTTAAAAATGAACTTCACCGCATAGCACGCTCCTAGCCAACCATCATCCCAAATGATATCGTAATCTGCCCTGATTTGTTGAAAACGGGAGGCGTACGCCTTTTCTGTGACAATTATGAACAGCATAAGTGTCACAAAAAGGCGTACGCCTCCCGTTTTCAACAAATCAGGGCAGATAACGATATCATTCGAGATGATGGTTGGCTAGCAGCGTGCTATGCGGTGAAGTTCATTTTTAAGAGTGTAGACGCACATGTCGCGCGCGCTTGTTTGCGAGAATCGAGCAGGCCGGGCTAAAACGTAATTTCACATTTTTTTTTTTACTATTTCTGTTGCGATACTGGGCATATAGTTTTTGTTGGGTCCGTGGTTATCCGTGGATGGCCTCATACTTCTGTAAAAAAAAGTGAAGTTCGCTTTGCAATTTTCAAGTTCAATTGACAAAAATTTCCCGCAATTGAAAATTGTCCAAAGTCATCCTCAACAGTGGCAAAAATTTCCAGAAGGTAACTGCCGAAAATCCCACAATCCTCCAGCGAGTACGTCGCCAGGTGGAATTTTTTTTTATCCCTTTAGGTAAAGCACCCTGTGGAATGACCATACACACTGCTGATTGTGTTTCAACGTGAGGCATTCCAGAATGCTGTCAAGGGTGATCGCAATGACCACACAATACAGTGTTGTGCCATAAGGAAAGAGATCTGTATTTCTCTATAGAGCAAGGCAAAACGTGTAAAAGGACACAGTGAACAGTACCTATCTGATCATTCGATTATTCGTACACAACGATGTCGAAGGATGTGAAGTATCAAGTAGGACCTGTACCAGGTGAAGAGTACAGATTATTCATCCGTTGGTAACTGCAGACATAGCACCTATATGTAGCATGCAACGTCACCTCCAGCTACTCGATGTACTGTTAAAACGGAACTTCACCACATAGCACGCTCCTAGCCAACCATCATTCCGAATGATATCATTCTGTGTATTGATTTGTTGAAAATGGGAGGAGGCGCCTATCTGGGACACATTATCTTGTCCCAGATAGGCGCCTCCCCCGTGTTTTGAACAAATCAGGACACAGAATATTATTCGGAATGATGGTTGGCTAGGAGCGTGCTATGTGGTGAAGTTCTGTTTTAACAGTGTACGGCTCTGCCTTCCCGACACCTCCACTGCTTGGTCTTTTCTAGGGTCGCAACGTAAACGACCCGTGCCCAGTGCATCACATCTTATTGCATATATCGAACAACAGCAACCCTCCCTTATTTCTTTTCAGATATACGAGCATGTGTATTCGGTCCCTGAAAAACAAAGGTGGGCGTGATGATTTCTCGAGCCTCATGACTAACAAGATCAAGCACCACGGCTTGGTATCCGTCACGGAACTCCCCAACAGTGAGGTGCTGAGCGTGCTTACGGTACGTTCTAGGGACTCGTACAAGTGTTACGACAAGATTCCTCATGAGCTCACCTATAGACATACCTCTGTTTACAAACTTGTGACGTCACGAGAAGACTGGTTCGAGGTTATATCTTGCTGTGGAGGAGCAGGAAGCGGGAAAAACGCGTCGGCTGATATAGGCTGATAAAGCTCACCATCAGCATGCTTTGAGCGGCTGCGTTACGTAATCAATGACGTAAGGGCGCAGGTCGTCTATAGTCAGTGACAACACTCTGTGAAGTCATACACTTCACCCCCCCCCCACACACAAAAGAATCCCTCCGCGAAAACAGGGGGGGGGGGGGTAATGGCAGAATCGGCTCATCGTTGTTGGCCACACAGAAGTGGGCGTCGTCACGACTATAGCAAAAAGAAAAAAAAAAAAGGACGGACGGACGGGTGGAGGATAGAGGGTGGAGATGCGTAGAGGATGCATGAGTTCGTCGGGGAGAGCAAGGTATTCGATGGGTCGTTCATCAAGACCTGCCTTCTGCATACAGAGCATAAGGTTTCTTGCTTTAGCGGAACGTTCGGCAGGACGTTCCAGAACTTCAGCACGTAGCATGCTCCTAGCCAATCACCGTTCCGAATGATATAATTCTGTGTCCTTATTTGCCGAAAATGGGAGGAGGCGTCTATCTGACACATTATGTATGTCCCAGATACACTGTAAACGCTTTCACACCTTTAAAGGTGTAATAATGTGCGTGGCGCACGCCCTTTTTGGTGTAATTTTGGTAACATCATAATGGAGTACGGTTTAGCACTAATTTTCTTTACTCGCATGCTGTCTCTCCTCCAAAAATTCAGTCTTTCAAGTCTCAAAATTGTTGAACAATATTGTAGACACTTGCACGTGCTCGATTATCGCTAGCGATGCATATATGCATTAGCACGTATCTACTATATCCAAGACATAATGAGAGCAAGATTTGGACTGACACCTGATCTTTTGTAATGCTTCTTAAATTTTGTAAAATATCAACCTAGAGGTACAATGTTAGGCAACCAGGTTTAATGTGCATGGCGCACACCTTTAAAGGTGTGAAAAAGTTTACAGTGTAGGCTTCTCCCTCTGTTTTGAACGAATCATGACATAGAATGATATCATTCGGAATGGTGGTTGGCTAGAAACGTGCTATGGGGTGAAGTTGTATTTTAACAGTGTATAGACTCTTTTCATCTGACGTCACTGTCGCAGACGGCATAGCCTTTCCCCCTGCTTGTGGCAGCCATACTTTTGTGCTTGGCGCGTGCACGCTACCAGCTTTAACTGTGGTGCGAGCGCGTGCGAAAACAAAAGTATGGCGGACGGAATGAGGTCAGTGAAAAGGGTCTATAGGGGCAGCTCGGTCAAGTGGGGACTGGGCCGAGAGAGAGAGAGCCGGCACTACATCGCGAAGCGGCGGCGTCGTGCAAAGGCTGGTAGACAATCGCAGGAGCATTGCACGGATGAGTGGGCGGTCCCAATTGCAGAGCTTAATGGGGCTATGAACTCTACCAAGCTAGTCCACCGACTGTGTTGGTGGTTGGTGGTCTCTAAACGGCGGTTTTCACTTCTCTAATGTGACAGCTTTTGTATAGATGAATGATGAATCTGATAGGTCCGTAGCTTCACCACATATGTATAGGACTATATTCTCATCACGGTGACCTCGCGGAGCAACACAGCACTGAAAACAGTGAATATTAAGGTTTTTTGGTACGGTCTGAACTGGCTATCTTGGATTTGACAAGTGGGACTATGTTTAGAATTAACCTCGCTTCTCGATATTACAACGAAATTCATGTAAAAGCGCTCCGCATTATAAATGGCTGATGGTGTGTGACGTCAAAATCACGTGTCGCTATTGTCGGCAGATTATCGCAGGGCGGGGCATGAGGGCGAAAGAGTGCTGGGAATATTCCGTCGGTTTGGAGCCATTTACTTTTTGCGACAATTTTTTGAACACGTTCACCGTCGGCAGCGTATCACAATGCATAAAAAAGTGCGCCTCGTATACCTGTTGTGACGCCTTGTGACGTGCAGCGCTTCATCCCTGCTTGCGTTTCGGCTATGTGCCTTCGGGGCACAGCTTTCTAGTCTCACCAACACAAACTATATAACACAAGCGGTACAAACTTCAAGCCCTGCGGTAAGTATGGAACTTTGTGACGCAGAACACATGCACTGTGTGGGTGCCCTGCAAAGATTTCTTGGCAGCATCACCCGTATACCACGTCGCCAACAGACATCAACTGCCTGTGCCTGGAGCACTCGTTTGTCACAGCGTTAGGACGACGAGCTGTTCCTGGTACTCAAACACGTGATGTGATGTCTCCCATCCCATGGCCGCCGCATTGATGATGTCAGCCGTGTGGTATCACATATAGATAAGTTTCGGTATTTACGGTGTCGATTCTATACGCGGCGACTGCCCTTTACTGCACAACTTGGAATGTAGGTTGACATGCAAATGAGCGTCCTCTGGCACAACTTAAACGTCATTCAAATGGCAAAACTTGAGGGCGCACAACTACGCGCAACCATCCTTTCAGTGAATAACTTTGGCCTTTACAGTTGCTCAGAAATCTTCAACTGCAAGTAAATCCTGCCCAGGAACTAGGAAACACCAACTTTCTTGTCATTGGGATAAGAGCTGACGCTACAAGCGCAGACTTCAAAGCGTGGCTTGAACCTGTCAAAAAGTAAGTGCATCATTTACCCTGCCTGTTGAAGTAATCTATTACGTCTTCCCACACGTTAAATGCGTGCAATCAATGCAATGACATTTTGTGCACTTCACCATTCGTGCTTCCCGAGTGATATAGGGACAGCATAATACCTAGGGGTGCAACCAACGATGAAAGGGGTGCTGCGTAACAAACATCATTGCACCCCTAAAAATAAGTATGATGACATGTGGTGATTGTGAAAGGGCTCGCCGTTGTCGGCATCACAGATGTGGGCAACGTCACGACTGACGCCCTGGAGAATGTGCGTCCTGGGCAGACTTCTAAGGGAAAAGAGCCGACTTATGTCTGAAAGCGTCTGAGGAAAACCCCAGACAGCACAGCCGGCACTGGGATTCGAACCCGGGTACCTTCCAGTCTCAACGTGACATGGCCAGCACGCTAACTCAGCCACCCGAGATGGTTAGAGAGTAATGACATGATGCGTAGGGCAGCCCGAAACACTACTTTCTTACTATCCAGCCTATCAGCAGCAGAGCTCGGCATTTTGACTCACGATAACTCACGATCACAATCATCACCCAAGCAGCACAATGTACTGAAAGTCGAGTGCAATAGGGGTGGACGGTATGTGTCTTATCAATGTTCTTTAGTTTCAAGAGTCTGTTCAAGGCCTTCCACCTACCCGTCCACCCCTATTGCACTCGACTTTCAGTACATTTTGCTGCTTGGGCAGATATAGTGTGTGGCCGTTTCAATCGCACGTGTATGTCAGCGGTGCCTGTTATGGCGTCCGTCATCTCGTACTCACAGCAAGGCTGTTTGCAGCGCCGTGCGATACTGTACTCGCTCAGCCGAGGATCGCTGGTTATCGCAGACTACAACGCTACCAGAAACACACTTTTTTTTCAAGTGACACTGGTGATTGCCGTCACACGTTCGTGAATCGTGATATCGTAAAGCGTGATCCATGGGGCATTACTAGTGCACTCGTACGATAGCGATAACAACAGACCTGGCACCCCACAGCGCGAGCGGCCGACGCTGTATCACCGATGATGTGATACGGGAGCGGTCTAGGAGAGAATACAACTACTGTACAGAACTACAACTGTATTTCATTTTTGGGGGGAGAGAGTGTATCTTGCGACAGTCTGTTGCTTGTAAGTTCTGACAACAATTTACAATATAAGCAGGCTTCCAGTTATGGAAACCATACATTCATGTAGCGACAGGTAGCAACGGAAGTGACCGTTTTATTTTATTTATCTTTTGTTAAGACACTACAATCCTGTTAGAATGCAAAAAGATGCGTTGTCATTTGTACAGTGCTGGACAAGATTATGGAGCACGCTCCTGCGCATTCGTTCCTCAGACTGACACGCTGGCAGCAAATGGGACTGTATGGACAGACATGTGCTTATAGGTGTCCCGGCCACCTGTTCCATTGCCCGGTACCACTCGCTCCTAGGGTGTCCTAGGGGGGAGGAATGCGCCGGAGCGCGTTCGGTGAACTTTTGTCCAGCACTCTACCAAGCACAGTCGGCGTGCACTACACGTGCGTCAATACTGTGAATGCTGGTATACGACTGTTTTTATACTGTTGTGATTATGCCCACCGAAACCTGGGGCTCTGATAAGGACTATATACGATGCATTTCATTCCCGCCGAATCTCGACAGGTGTGTTGCAATCCTTGCTAGGATCCCAGAATTGCACTTTACTCAAATACAAACAGTACAATATTTCAAGATTCGTAAGTCATAAATTCACCCATATAATTATCAGAAATGTACTATACGAGTACTAAAAGTTTATGAGAACAAGGAAGCTAAACGAACTAAAGTAGCGTACCGTAACAACTTAAATATACAAAGGTAATGGGAAAACGCTACGTATGGTGTTTTCCATATTCATCCAATTTAATTCATCACTGACATCATCGCGGCTCATCGTATCACGTATGTCAAATGTGTGAAGCGGGCAGGGGGCGTAATCGCTTGCAGGCGTTGCGACCTGACGAGGCACTCGTCGAGAAGGACACGTGATAAAACACGTGCACGGCGCTCTTCGCACGATACGTGAAGGGCGTGGTGTACATCACGCGCAACGTGTCACGTGCCCATCTGTTTGAATTTCCTGCCACTCGTTAACTCGTAACGACCGTGACGACGATGAAGCGATTGAGCCCCCTTGCCTTGTGAGTGCCTCCCAGCATGGATAAACAAAACTTTCCCTTGAGAACACTTTATAACTTTAATGTCCTACTGAAATGCTCTTTTTGAAACGCAGCGCCACCAGCTGTGACATCGTCCTGCTTCACACGCACATTTCCCTGCGGAATGCAACTGCTTTGCTGCCCCCGTCAGGTGCCAGCATCTGGGATAGTAGGACCAATAAGCAGTTCAGCATGGTAAGTGTGCAATCTGGGATTGTTTTGATACGGAAACAATGTGTTTTTAACGAATATCAATTAGCCACTGCAAAATGGATGGTGTGACTACAACCAAGCGTCTGTTCTAGGTGCCACTGCGGGGTAAATCTCGTGTCCTTTTGTCATCGCGGTGTCCGGTGTCTCACAGCGTACTTCCCCAAAATAGTTTCTCCCGAGTTACGTTTACATAAATGTGACAAAAGCGTATCGTATCGACTTAGCGCGAAAAATGCTCTCCGACAGGGAGTCATCCCAAGTCAACCTATCTAATGGTTGGGCTAGGTGCGAGGAGGTGCCAATAACTCGATACAATGCGCTCTTGTGGTATATTTCTTGTTTTAAGAAGTACAGGGCTTCCCAGTCTGCCATGCGTCTTGCAAAGTTGCTCCTACAGAGATCGATATTAGCGCCCTCGCCACAGCAGCTGGCAACCTTGCAACGTGTGGCGGAGTTATGAGACGTCCGTGTCGTCACCTCGTCCGTTCGAAACTGAAGTTTTTCCGGGACCTTTTCTTTCGAAACCAAATAAGGGAACCAACGATGAACACTTCTTCTTTAATGGACACTGGCTCTCATGTAGCAGACTACATTTCTTCAGAAGACTGTAAACTGAAAAAATGTACATGAAAGCTATAGTGCCCATTAAAGAAGTGTTCATCGTTGGTTCTCTTTGGTATTGCCTCTACCTGGTTGCTGACTGGTTCCTCTCATCTACATCCGAAACCATATGGAAGAGACTGATGCAGAGTTCAGCGTAACGCCGCTACGGTAGCCACGTTACCGTTTAGAACAAACACACACTGACGGGGACGGCACACCGCACAGCTCCTGCGATACGCACACACGTTACCGTAATCGGTACCGTTACGGAATAGGTATCGAAGTGCGGGCCGTGATACTTTTTGTAGGTCGATATGGGAAAAGTATTTTCGTTACTAATTTAGAAAGTTTTAGGTCGACGTATAGAAACTTCGTTAACGATAACGTTCGATAACGTTTCGGAAACTGCCTGACTCCTTTGGAGTGGCTGACGGTGGCTGATATCTAATTGACAGCGGTACGAAGTCTGAATCAGAGGGCGCTGACGATTCTCTAAAGCTTCCTTGTATGGAGAAGCGATCTCCGTATCGTTTGCGATACCAACCTCTTTTTTTCTTCATTTTCATTGTGACTGGTCCGGCTAGCGCGGAGAGACGCAAATGTGTATGGAGCGCTAGCTATAGTGCTACTACTGCTAAAAGTCAACCAGAATGTCTAAGCTGTATGATAAATATATATATATTTTTTTTTTTTGCAAAATCGTCTTCGTGCTCCCATAAGTGAGATTTCGATGTTCCTCTCATTCCTTCTCAGGAAAAGTATACGGTCAAGTATTGCAGCACTTTTTTTTTTTTGTAGTAACGGTTGCGATACTCCCTTGCCCGAAGCATGTACCGGTATTTAGCCGGTATTTCACCGGTAAAAACCGGTAAAAAAACGGTATTTCACTACTTTTTACTGAAGTAACGAGTATCGGTATCGCGACACCATATTTTGGTACGTCACGTAAAAAAAAAGAAAAAAATATATAATTTCTCGTTCTACAGTTTTGTTTCTTTTCTTGCAGGATAACGTCATTAAGCAGATTTCGACCAACGTTTTCGCTGAAGATGTGGTGTACATGATGACTATGACGATGACTGTGCAGCTTTACTACGGGGACCCTCAGACCACCAACGTAGTTAGCACAGCAGCAGCAGATTTTGCAGAGGTATATACAGCGCTCGATTTATTCGGTGATTTATTTTGCACAGCACAAGTCATGCAATGCGGTGCCCCACACAACGTGGACTTTAGACATCGCCGTTTATACACATCCGTTCTGTTGTGATCCTTACAATATCTTCCTATAATATCGAATTTCATCTCTAATTACCGCTGTCTCGTAGCGTATACATAGGTATATGCTCGTAGTTCTGAGTGAATAAGTAATTCCACATCACCATGTATTAAAATGAAATGAAATGAAATTAACAAGAACAAGAAGTAAACCGAAGTAAATATAAAGAATGAGGCGTGGAACACTGTACGCAACAAGCAAGAGGCATAACATCTAACAAGGGTTAAAAAAAAGTTCAGAAGGACTTCATAGGTATCGGGCGAGTTTGGAGTGAGAATCCGAGAAACACGAGCAATATGCCTTCAGCAGACGCGGTGGCGGATCCAAGAAGGGGGGGCGATCGCCCCCCCCCCAAAACGTCAGTTTATATAAATTGGATTTCCCTCTCCCCCTCCCTCACTACGCACTCCGACAAAGAAACCAACCCGAGGGTCTGGATCCGCCCTTGAGCAGACGCAGACGTAGCCCTGGATACGAACCACTGGTGGCCACAGGCACACTCTTAAAAATGAACTTCACCGCATAGCACGCTCCTACACTCTTAAAAATGAACTTCACCACATAGCACGCTCCTAGCCAACCACCATCCCGAATGACAACGTTCTCGCCCCTGATTTGTTGAAAACGGGAGGAGGAGCCTATTCTGTGCCGTGCATAATGGCACAAAATTGGCTCCTCCTCCCGTTTTCAACAAATCAGGGGCGAGAACGTTGTCATTCGGGATGGTGGTTGGCTAGGAGCGTGCTATGTGGTGAAGTTCATTTTTAAGAGTGTAGCCAACCATCATCTCGAATGATATCGCTATCTGCCCTGATTTGCTGAAAACGGGGGGCGTACGCCATTTTTGTGACAATTATGAACAGCATAAGTCACAAAAAAGGCGTACGCCTACCGTTTTGAACAAATCAGGGCACATAGCGATATCATTCGAGTTGATCCTGAGTGTGAAATCGTCGCGCACATATCCGTGTCAATTATCATGAACTTGAGTAAATTCGGCACGCGCTTCACATCGGTGGAGTAAAAAAGCGACCCTCGCATAATAAAAGTTAGGTGAAAATGCCGTTGGCAGCATGATTCTAGGTGGCGTAGCTTTTACGTTATGATTCAGTGTCACGTTTTCTGTGACACCCTGTATGCAATACATGGCGAAGAACACCCACTCCTTCGAACCTTTCCAGACAATGAACCTAAGTTACTTTGCACTGAAGGATCCTTATTCCGTGCCTCACACAGGATCACACAATGCACGTATGAGATGACCACTTAGGTTCCACCTCACCACTACCCTCAGGCCTTGTCCCCTCGCCCCTGGTGTAGTCTGGTGGATACCACAAACGTTCCCATTGTCCAAGAGAACTCCCCTCCGTCCTGTGTGGCCAACGTTTTTCTGCCGCCGAGCGAAGTAACGTGGACGCGACGCCATCCTGGAATGGTTAGATTGGAAGGCGAGGACGGATTTCACAATCTCTGTGCAAAAGCCCAGCAAACCTGGCCTGTCACACATGAAATGCTCAAGTCAAACTGCGAACACAAGGTTAGAACACAAGGTCAAATTTCAACAATTTCCCAGTGATTGCTAAGGACGACGTTAATTGGGAAAGATGTAGTACAGGTTTCCTTGGAAAACCTGCATCGCTTGTCGCTTGCAGAGTTTCCCACAAGATGGTCACATTTTTCGTATAGAGCATTTCATGCGTGGGTTTGGTTTGCTGGGCTTTTGCACAGCGGTTGAAGGTAGCAATGGGGTGGAACCTAAGACAGTGGTCATCCCATACGTACGTTGTGTGGCCACCGCGTTAAGATGGATAAGGTACGGGGTAGAGATCACACCTTCAGTGAAACGCAAATTAGGTTCATAGCCTGGGAAGGGGTGGGTGTTCTCCTACATTTATAGCGGGGGTTGTGTATTTTATTCCGTTGTCATGTGGAAGGACGTGTGTTGGAGAAACAGGGAGATGTGTTAGAAGAGGGCGACAACAGCCTTGTGGCGCATGAGCACTGTGTCTCGCGCACTCATTCTAGCCTGTCGTAGCCTGTCACTAAACCTGTTGTTTCGCACTGCCGCACTGCGCTCTTACTTCTTCAGGTTATGGGCCCAGTTTTTGCTAATTGAACTACCGCTGCGTCAGCCGTCGGAGTTATGGCAGACTCGGGCAAGTTCATGGTTGCGAAGTTGACAGACGGCAACTACCAGGCTTGGAAATTTAAGATGAGAATGCTTCTGATCCGGGAGGACACTTGGACATACGTTGCAGACGAAGCCCCAGTGGATCCGTCGGCTGCGTGGGTTGCTGGAGATCGGAAAGCGCAAAGTACGATTTGCCTTAGCGTCGATGACAGCCAAATAGTGCACGTCTGTAACTGCTCATCGTCGAAGCAGATGTGGGATGAACTGAAGAAGGTTCATGAGAGAGCAAACCTCAGTAATAAGCTGTATTTACTGAGGAAATTATATCAGTCACGATTGGACAAGGATGAAGAGATGCCAGTCTACATAAGGCGCACCTTGGAGTTGGTGGAGCGACTACGAGGAATTGGGCAAGAGATAACTGACTTCCAAGTCGCTGCTCTTCTTCTTAGCGGGCTTCCGGATTCCTACGAAGCACTGGTCACCGCACTTGATACACGGCCCGACGATGACCTCACGCTCGAATACGTAAAAGGCAAGCTTGTAGACGAATTTAAAAGGAAGCGAGAGATGACAGTTGTGTCAGCAATGACCGACTCGGAAGCGGCACTTCGTGTGCAAGGTTCCCGTGACACGAATACGTCCAGCGATACAAGAGAGTGCTTCTATTGTAAGAAGAATGGACACATCAGAAGGAACTGCGCTGCTTGGAAGGCGCAGAGAAAATCGCAGAAACAAAGAAGCAGACAGCGTGCTAAGACGGCAGTATCTCAGCACTCGTCTTCGTCGGAGATTGCTTTTCTTTTATCGAGAAATTCTTCTGCCAAGGATTGGTACATCGACTCAGGCGCCACAAGTCATATGTGCAACGACCTGAACTTTTTCACGCGGAACTTCAGGGAGAAGACAGAAGTGGTTACAGTTGCGAACGGTCAGCACGTTTCTTCTCAAGGCGTGGGAGATGGCACCCTGCAGTGTCGGATATCGCCGTCGGTAGTCAAGACTGTTCCTGTCACAGAAGTCCTTTACGTGCCTTCTCTGGAGGGTAACCTCCTTTCCGTGAAGAGATTAACTGGTCTCGGCAACGTGGTGACCTTCCGGGGAGACCGGTGCACGGTTGCTAAGAATAAGCAGGTCTTGGCTACAGGAAAGCTCGAGCGGGACCTTTACCGGCTTGTGACAGCTAAGACCGAAGTGGCTAACACTACACAAGCTTCGCATCATAGGAATTGCATCCACATTTGGCACCATCGGTTAGGGCACCGAGATGCACAAGCCGTAAAGCAATTGTACAGGGATGGTTTGGCAGACGGAATCCTTATTGAAGACTGCGACCGGCTGCTCAAATGCACAAGCTGTATAAAAGGAAAAATGAAGCGGGCATCCTTCCCAAAAGTGAGCGGTTCAAGAGCGGAAGGCGTACTGGACCTGGTACATACGGACGTTTGCGGGCCCATGAGGGTTCTTACGCCGAGCAAGAACAAGTACTTTGTAACGTTTATCGATGACTACTCTCGGTACACTGTGCTATACTTGCTAAAGTCCAAGGACGAAGTACCTTCGAAACTTAAAGAGTACCTTGCATTAGTAAAGACTAAGTTTGGCACGTACCCGAAGGTCCTGCGTGGGGACAACGGAACCGAGTACACTGGCAGTACATCTCGACTGATTCTGCGAGACTGTGGGGTTGAGCTTCAGACCACCGTTCCGTATAGCCCTCAGCAAAACGGTGTAGCAGAAAGGAAAAACCGCACACTGTGTGAGAGTGCCAGGAGCATGCTTTTTGGAGCGGATATGCCAACGACTTTTTGGGGCGAAGCCATCGTGACGGCGTGCTACCTCCAAAACCGACTACCAGGCAGAGCAGTTCACAGAACACCTTACGAGCTGTGGCACAGCAAAAAGCCGAGCTTGGAACATCTCAGGATGTTTGGGAGTCACGTCTTCGTGCATGTTCCAAAGGAAAAACGGTCTAAATGGGATGCTCGTGCTGTCGAAGGGAGACTGGTTGGCTACGGAGAAACTCAGAAGGGATACCGAGTACTTCTCAAGGGGAGTCATAAGATAAAGGTGACTCGGGACGCGGTAATCGATGAAGCTCCAATCATACAGAAGTTCTGCTCAGAATCGTCTCCACCATGTCACCAAGAATCAGGAGATCACCGGCTACGTCATGAAGCGGGTGCAGACAGTCCCAGCGAGATAGAAGTAGAGATGTGGCCGAGCATATCTTCACCCGGGGAAGAGGTCAGTGGTACACCGGGAGAGGATCGAGGGACAGCCGTAGCTGAGCTTCGGCGTTCGGCTAGGAGCAATAAGGGCGTCCCGCCAGACCGATTTTCCTACATCGCTCAGGCCGCGCCAACTGCTGATCCTGGGAGCTGGAAAGAAGTTCAAGCATTGCCAGCTTGTGAGAGAGTGAAGTGGATTGAGGCTGCAAACGAAGAGATTGCTTCACTTCACCAACTTAACACGTGGGCTCTTGTGGAGCTTCCCCCTGGAAAACGACCATTCGGTTGCAAATGGGTTTTCAAAACAAAGAGAGACAAAGACGGCAATGTTGAGAGATACAAGGCAAGGCTCGTTGCCCAGGGGTACTCTCAAAAATACGGAGAGGACTACGACGCTACTTTCGCCCCCGTTGCAAAGCTTACGACCTTGCGGGTTCTTCTCACGGTATCAGCTTCACGAAAGTTGCAGGTTCGTCACTACGATGTGAAGACTGCTTTCCTCAATGGAGTGATTGAAGAAGACATATACATGAGACAGCCCGAAGGTTTCGTTTCGGTGGGTAAAGAGCATCTAGTCTGCAAGCTGCAGAGATCCTCTATGGGCTCAAGCAGGCCGCAAGGGCATGGAACATCAAGGCAAACGAAGTCTTTCTTGAAGAGGGCTTCAGCCGTAGCGAGGCAGACCCCTGCCTCTACTTCAAGACAGAAAAAGGCAGTCGCATATATATCCTTCTCTATGTTGACGATATGCTGATTTGCCACAAGGATGATTCAGTCATTACTGGAGTCTGGAAATGTTTGAACAAGCATTTCGAGCTCAAGGACCTTGGGCATGTCAGCCGGTACCTAGGAATCGAAATAGAGAGATCAGAAGATGGTTGCTTCTACATCCACCAAGCTAAAAAGATCGACACCCTTCTGGAAAAATACCAGCTCATGGACGTCAAGCCTAGTCACACACCTATGGACCCCGACTACCTGAAATTTAGTGGGGATCACAGCTTACTGCCGACCAACGATCAGTATACCGTCAAGCTGTCGGGGAGCTGCTGTACTTGAGCACAACTACGCGACCGGACATTGCTTGTGCCATCGGAATTCTTTGTCGTCGCGTGAGTAAGCCACGCCAGCAAGACTGGAATGCCGTGAAAAAGCTTTTACGTTACTTGAAGTACACCAGAAGCTTAAAGCTGAAGCTCTCCGGGCAGCCAGGTATGAAGCTGGAGTGCTACGTGGATGCGGATTGGGCAGGAGATGTGTCGGACCGCAAATCGACTAGCGGGTACTTCGTCCAGCTGGGAGGCAGTCCCGTCTCCTGGTCCACGAGGAAACAGATGTCTGTAGCATTGTCATCTACAGAGGCCGAATATGTCGCAGCGGCACACGCGTCACAAGAAGTTTTGTGGCTTCGACAGCTCTTACAAGTTTTTGGTTATGACCAACTTCAGCCGACCTGCCTTTACGAGGACAACCAAGGCTGCATCAAGCTTGCACTTCGCGAGGGACACAGCGCGCGAACAAAACACATTGACGTGCGACATCATCATCTCAGAGATTTGGTCCAACGCGGAGTCATACACCTGCAATACTGCGAAACAGCCAGGATGGTCGCCGACGCATTAACCAAACCCATCCCGCGACCGCGACTACTGCTTCTGAGGGAGCACATGGGTCTCTTTGAGCATTAGTTGTCGAGGGGGGGTGTTAGAAGAGGGCGACAACAGCCTTGTGGCGCATGAGCACTGTGTCTCGCGCACTCATTCTAGCCTGTCGTAGCCTGTCACTAAACCTGTTGTTTCGCACTGCCGCACTGCGCTCTTACTTCTTCAAGATGCTTTAATGAGAGGCTGCGCGAGCACAGGAGTAACCAGGGGTCCCTGGTCCCAGTTGCCTCGTCATGTTCAGGGATGCTTCTGCCAGTCTTTGATACGACAGATATGACTCCTATATCACGGGACATACATCGCGGTGCTCCGACAGAGGCCTTGACCGTGAAAGAGGCAAAGGACGCAAAAAATGAGAGGCTACAGCAGCACTCCCGGCGTGTGCTTCGAGCCATCTTGTAAAGTAGTTTATTTGTGGGATAGCTTAGAGTTTTCAGAATTACCGGGGACTTTGTATCTACTTTATGCATTTGCTATAGTTCAAGTCGAGCCCTGTGCTGGATTTTTGTTCCGTATTTGTGTGACAAACGATTAAACAGCTGTCAGGACCCTACAATTTGTTCTCCAATAACGTTCGCTAACAAATGTAACGTGTACCAGAGTGAAAATTAATCTAAAACCTGTCTTCTGGAAGGCTTGCATCTGTATGCACAACGCGGTTAAATGAAAAGCTGGCTCTTTTCATGCAGACCTGCAACAATCAGCTTTCAAATCCCAAGGAGGTTCATCCCGAGCACTATATTTTTGTAGCAAAAAATTTCAGCAGCGGTAAGACAGCTATCAGACTTTTCTACGATACGACCGCAACAATGAAGAAAAAGGTACGTACACCAGACAGTATTCGAAACTCTAGCTATACAGTGAAACCCGCGTATCACGATATTGACGGTAATCGCAAATTCCATCGTTTTACGGGGTACATCGTTAAACGAGGGCTGACGTAAATAGCGCGTCCCCGAAAAGTCGCGCGCCACACCGCGTGTAGCAAAAGAAAAAGAAACAGGTGCTAAAAAAACTCGAAACTGTGTGACATCGCACTGGCTTGGGAGAACAGCGATCAGAACTCGTGGAGGGAACCAGGGAACATAGCGGGACAACTTCTGGCAACACTACACGTCACCATTCCGCAAGTCGGCTTCAGCTAACTCCTGCGTACTTTAGGAGAAGCTCGCTTTAGAACACTGTCGCGGGACTCGCGGGTGGAAAGCATGTGCTAGGCCTTTTGAATCATCTCGCGGATTTGAGCAGCATTGGCCAAGTACGGAGACCCAAAGCGTTACCACCTACCTCTTTCACTGACAGTATTAGAAAATGAACAGTCGCTGTCTATTTTCTTGCCTCAATTTTTATTTTGGTGTAATTCTTTTGATGTGAATTTCGGACGAATTTTTTCCGCTACCCCGTGAGATTCGTATAATCGAGATTCTACTGTATCTTATCGCGGCGAAAATCGCGGCGAGGTTTGGCGCACGGGACAGCGCCCAACATCGTTATACGAGTATCGGAACGGCGGTCTCCATCGCTATACGCGGGTCGTTTCCCCGCAGAAACAACGTATATTTTGACGGTAAAGTCAACAACCATCGTTTTACGAGGGATACCGTTAACCGCGGATTTTACTGTAGTTGGGTAACGGGATAGAATCAGTGAAAGAACAGTAGAAGGGGGTATCGTGGTCTACGTGTATCCTAAGATACACGAATCAGCAAGGAGTATCCGTATATGGTGGGAAAATTATGAATTATAAGCCTGGCGGAGAAAATATGCAGCAATGACCTGATGGAGACGAATGTGCGTGTACTGTAATGCAATGAATGTCTTGCATTACAAAATAACCTACCTACTAGGTCTCTGGTTCGAAATATCGCGTAGTGAATATCTGCACTTGCTGGACTGAAATGATGCTTCCATTTATTTTCAGTTCGACCTTGTAAGAACAGCGACTGAAGCGAAAAGTCCGGCCATCAAGCATCTGCGAGGTTGGGCTTTCTTCGATGTGGACCGCGACGATCCCGGGTCGATATGTGGCCCAGCGTTCAACAGGCTATCTGCAAGCGTCCAATACTTGCACCCCTGAGACGGAAAATACATAGACACTGTCGTCTCTCCCAGTTATTGGTGTAGTCGCTTTCACCGGCTTGCAAGAAGCATAACGTGACCCGCTTTTAGCAAAGCAACATTAGAAGCGAGCAAAGGCCTTTCAGCACCCACCCCGCACCCCTGCAGAGACGTACTCTTAAAAATGAACTTCACCACATAGCACGCTCCTAGCCAACCATCACCCCGAATGACAACGTTCTCGCCCTAGATTTGTTGAAAACTGGAGGAGGAGCCTATTTTGTGCCGTGCATAATGACCACAAAATAGGCTCCTCCTCCCGTTTTCAACAAATCAGGGGCGAGAGCGTTGTCATTCGGGATGATCGTTGGCTAGGAGCGTGCTATGTGGTGAAGTTCATTTTTAAGAGTGTAGGAAGGGTCTTATGCATGTCTTGTGGTGCCCTCTTAAAAAGGGTGCACGCTGGGAAAGGGTGCACGTTAAACTGTGTGTGTGTGGCAAGTGTGGGAGTACACCCTAGAGTCCCTTTTTTAAAGAGTGGATGAGGATCAGATAGAACGGCGAAAACACTCTCGTCGAAGCGCTAGCAACTGTTTGTATTGAAAGCAATGAAACAGTTTGTATTGTATGCCTGCCCGCGGCAACCTCTAAATGATCAGGCGATCAGTTCACGGTGAACGCTGACCCGATCTATACCAAGGTTTCGGAACAGAATTAAGAGTACGGGGCACGGCGGTACGGGGGCACTCGCGGCGCTTAAACGGAGTGCTTCATGGTTGATGGCATGCCTTTGCCGAGCGATCTTCCTGACGGTATTGCGGCATGCTGTTCGGGGAGAATCGTCCGTCCGGGAGATCCGTCCACTCGCGCTAGCAACTGTTTGTATTGAATGCAATGAAACAATTGTATTGCATTGTATATGGAGTGCCTTGCTGCCCGCGGCAACCTCAAATGATATGAACACCGAATCTTGTTAAACAGGTAAGTATTCATAGCGGGCATCACGGGAATCGGAATCAGAACGGGAGAATCAAACTATGAGGTTTTGCAGAATTCCTTCGAAAATTCGTGGGAACTCGTATAACTGACGCCGTTTATAGAATACTTCGCGTTCGAGTCCGTAGTGGTGGTTTGACCAAAAACGTAGGTCCACGACCACTGTTCTCTTCCTGGGTTTTCGAGCAGGTTTGGTTATACTCCTTTGGTTGTACTCGTTGGGAATGTCATCCCAGGTTTTCTTACTTCCGGGAAACCCGGAAGTTCAGCTGTCACGGAGGCTTACATGCTATGTGGAAAGTTTCAGCTCACAAAATGGTGTGGTTTTCGTGACATCGAATAAAAACTAGTCCTCTGAAGACATCCGGTTGCCCCGAGGATCCTCCATGTACGTCTGCTGTCACGTGAGCATGACGTCCCCATATGGACACAGTGGGGCGCAGAACTGCGCCGCTGCTGGGACTGAACCGCATAGGCTGCGTCGTGATACCTGCCTGCACTGACGCTACATTTTACTCCATAATGTGCGATTGCTACTCAAAATCGTCATAATGGGCAATTGCTAGCACGCAACAACTATCACGCAAACAAGCATGCGCAAGTCACGTGCGGCTTTACCGTTATGCACGTCATGCGAGAGCTCGTTGCGGCCTTTACTCAGGACCAACTGAGGCATAGAAAATCGATTATGAATCGCGCGATACGATTTCTTCTGAAATATTTTGCACGGTGGTTGAGGAGTATTAGAAATCGTAAGACGGTGTTTCCCAGACCCATGTTTTCGACCGGACTCTCACTTTAAAATCGCTGAACTCCTCCAATGCAAACAAACTCAATGACAAAAGACGAGACGAACACATCATTGCCCAAACAGCACAACACCTTGGCCCAATATTGGCTGGCCATTTGCAATAATGGTCCAATATTGGTCCAGTATTAGACCGCTATTGCCGGTATCCAGCCAATATTCGGCCAATATATTCCGCTGCTTGGGCGGCTATGCACAGCTGTCCTTTTCGGTTCCCTCGCATTGGGTTTTCGAGATTTTAAGAAATGAACAACCAACCAGCCAACATTCTTACAGTCATCAACGTTTTTTACGTCATAATTTTGTGCTTTTGACTCTCTCCTTCTGTCAGTGACCTTCCCCCTGGGAAAATCTGATCACACGAGTTGTTAATTGTCACGAAGCGAAATGGGCCGGCGAGCCGTCGAATAAACAGCAAACGGTTTATTAAGCACAAGAGTGATAGCTCTCTGAACACAACTGAGTCTAAAGAAAGAATGAATGCTCCAGCCTGGAGCGCACAAGCATTTAAGCGTCGCGCCGAAAGGTCCCGAAACAGCACGTGCGTTTCCCAGAGAGCAGGCGATGTGTCTGGAAGCTTCTTGCTGCTTCTTTAGCACGCGCCGGGATGAGATGTACCGTTTCGTGCCTGCCCTGGAAGTTCCTCGAAGATGATTCGTGGCACTGTAGTTGAGCCTACGTCGTCCCTTCATCTCTCTCCCTGTTTTGTTCGGTCCAAGTTACTGGTAGGAGGTTTGATTGTGCCCTTGCGCCACATGGCACTCCCTGGTTCTCACTCGCTTCGTTACTGTCATTTGAGGCAGTTCGGGCGGGAAAATGGAGCCCGTGACATCTTGCATCACATAGTTCTTCTTCTTCTTCTTTTTTTTTTTTTCTTTTACGGTCTCTATGTATTGTCTGCGCTTTCCTGACAATTCGCGACATGAGTGTTCTTAGGATTTTTTTCCAGGGGAGCGCAAAGTGCGCAAGCAATAGCGCTGCGAGATCAACCCATAGGGGACGACCCCGTCCATCGACCTATGGGGGCGACAGCGCTTTTGCGGTTCGTTCCCTGAAGATCCGTTCACAGTTCGGATATCGAGGGTTCATAAACAGAGGGAGAAATATATGAAAAAAAAGTTTGGTTCCTTGTGACGCCGTTCATAAACCAAACGAAAAATTACCAGGTATTTTAGATGACAGATTCCCCGCTTCCAATGTGGTCGCCGTGCCGTGAAATGCGGAAGCAAAACAGATCCACGACTTTCGAATCGTCATCGCTGAAGGGCCTCCTCATTGGCCAACACGAATGGTGTGCTAATATTAGCGCTGAAAAACTTGACTAGAGCTCAACTCCGGCAAGCGCTAATTTTTAGCGGTTTGGAGCATTGTGAGGAGGAAAATGTAGCACTATTTCCTAGCGCTATATAGCAAATCGCTATATGTCTGAACAAGCCTTTACGTTTTAGCTTTATATTCTAGCATATAGATAATTTTGTTGCAAACAACCAAGGCGTAAAAGACAGAAGTTGTGCGCTGTACTGTCTGTCCTCTTACGGCTTTCTTCTGGCGTTATGTTTTCTGGGTTCATATTATATACTTCGGGATCAGCACACAGTCTTGTGCACTTGGGAACGTGGATTACTCGAGAAAGAATACTTTGCAGAGCACAGCTGATTGCTCCTGCGCCTTTCAACGTTTCAGTTCAGATTAATCCGTCTGTTCTGTTTCACGCTCTTGAGTACGCAATAAACTGGCATGCACTTCTTAATTAACGAAAAACATTTCTCGATCGTGACTGAACACTGATACAAACAGCAATGTGCTTTACGAGTATACTTTAAAGCAATTTCGCGAATACTTTGTACGTTACATCGAGTATATCTGTAATATTATCATATGGTATAATATTGTACTTCAAGTACAAACGATGCCAGACACTTGGTACTTTGCTTTCTGTATAATTTTGAGGTACTTCGCCCATCACGGGTCCCCAGTTGCAAGCTGGGTGCCTTGCTGTCACGGCCAGCCTTTGATTGGACAAAGAAGAACACGGAACCGAGCAAAGAGCAGTTGCAAAGAGAAAAGTTGCAACTGACGCGTCATCACATCGCTTTAATCTCGACCCTCACCCTCCGGTGGTGGTGGTGCTGGTGAAAGGGCTCGCCGTTGTCGGCCTCACAGAGGTGGGCAACGTCACGACTGACTACCTGGGGAATGTGCGTCCTGGGCCGACTTCTAAGGGAACTGTGCCGACACATGTCTGAAAGCGTCTGAGGAAAACGCAGGAAAAAACCCCAGACAGCACAGCCGGCGCCGGGATTAGAACCCGGCCACTTCCCAATCTCGACGTGACATGGCCGGCACGCTAACGCCTCATCCTCCCTTCCGCTGACACATTGACCCGTGGCCTATTGACTATGGCTGTGCGCCACAGCAGTTAGAAGTTGAAGTAGAAGAAGAAGCAGAACTGACGCGTTGGTCTCTGAGGAGCGCGCTGGAGCTGGCTGGTTTTCGGTTTCCGGTTCGGCTCCCAGACTTTACCCCTCCCCTTGACAGCGAGTTTTTAGCTGTGGCCCTTGGCCTCATGAGGGTTATTCCCGCCTTCGAAAGGATTCTCTTGCTCTCGGACTCCCTATCCGTCATTTCAGCTTTGGGGGGTTTGCTGCCGCCCTCAGAGTCATTGTTGTCCATTTTGGTAAATCTTGCCCCGCACCACATTCGCGATGTCATCATAACGTGGATTCCTGGCCATCGTGGACTCACTTTTATCGAAACCTCTGACACCATCGCTAAAATGTCGCTCTCTGTGGAGATATTCCCTCTCCTTCCAGTTCTTGGTCGTGCTTCTGTTGCCAGGTATAGACGACTCAAAAGCCCGTCTCGAGCTGTCCTTCCACAACCACTCTATGAACATCTTTCCTTTTCGTGGAACTCTACAGAGTTCGAGGCGGACAGAAGTCTGGGTGGCGTGAAATAATGGGAATGATTCTGTGACGTCACACCATAGTTACACGTACGGTTTGTTTGCCCAGTGTGGCGACACGCTGCACGTGCCCCAGTGTAGGACTGCGGATAATTTCGACCACCTGGTTTTTTTTTTACGTGACGTGCGCTGGAAATCTCCGAAGCATGGTGCTGGAAACAATGTTTACCTCCCCCACATTGCTACCGCCCTCGGCCGGGATCGAACCGACGATCTTGAGCTCAGCAAGCCAACACGTTACCGACTGAGCTACTGAGGACGGCGGGTGACGCGAGCTCGATGCCCTGCGCTACCGCTAAATTTTTACCTTCACCGTGCTGGTCGCTCTTTGTCCCCTGTTTTCTCTCACTGTGGCCCGGATGAAACAACTGAACACTCTTTTCCTTTTCTCCGTTTTTCTTTTTGTAAGCGGGAATAGCAAGTCGGCTGCTGGAGCCAGGCTAACCTTTCCCCTCTTTCGTGTTTTTTGTTTTGTTTTGCAATAAACCTATATTCCCCCCCCCCCCTCTTTGCACCTCTGCCCTCATTTTGACCAACTCTGCCAGAGGTCAGTTAGAGTTAGAGTTAGAGTTGGAGTTGGAGTTGGAGTTGGAGTTGGAGTTGGAGTTGGAGTTGGAGTCGGAGTCGGAGTCGGAGGTCAGTATATCTGAACCCCTTTGCGTTTATTGGGAGCCCCACTCTCCTTCCAGCGTCAGTGGTGTCAGTCGGAACATCTCATACTGCGCTTTGTAATAGACCTGTTGTAACGGCTCTCGTGCCGTATATTATGCTCTCGAACCTCTTCTAGGCACTTTCTCGCTCCTCTCTTACATTTTCACGTACGCACATTCCTACATATACTCACTTATCCATCCACAGTCGTCGTACGCCATATGTATGTCAGTTAGCACCCGCGCCTAACACCATCTCATCAGATTACATTTACATTTCATTACATCATCCTCATCATTACGTTACATTACATCTCATCAATGCCACACAGACGTAATTACTCCCAATTGCCCTGGCCAATTTCTCTCGACTCACGGCCATCTTTTGATTGGTAGAGGAAGAAGAAGAACGTACCCGCTACTCGCGCGCAGGCACTATAGGCACCCGCCATCCCGCTCGAGGAGCAACAACAGCAGCAACTAGGCTCGCTCCAGTCGCAAAAACCTGCCGAAGAACTGCTCCGAATATCGCGGCGCCTACACTCGACGTAATCGCCATTTCATCCTATAGGTCGGTCGCATCAACCAAGCCGCAAAAATGAGTAAGTATGCCCAACTTGACTATACGCCTGTCCGGTCGCCACAAGTAAAGGCACGGAGAACACGGAAGCAGCCCACGTAGCACCAAAAGTTGCCGCAACATTGCCTCAACGTACACAATGTGAGCGCAACGTTGTCAACAAAAAACCACTGTACCCTCAACGTTCCCTCTGAAACGTTACGAATTCAACACATGGAAACGTTCTAATGATGTTTTCCCTGAAATGTTGTGTCTAGAATTGTTCCGCAACATCGCTGCGACGTTTCACATGTGACATCTCGGAATGTCGTAAGTTTATTCAGTTTATGCTTTAAAAGACGCGTCCTTGGAACACAGAAACCGAAAAAAAGTGTCGGAATTGACCTTTCACGTTCGAAGCATATCCGGTTCAGTGAGACTCATGGATTCGCGTGCCTACGGACAGACGCAGCCACATTTGCCTGGCTGTCCTTTCGTTGACTGCACCTTAAGCTTACATGGCAGACGAATTATGCATAATTCGTCTGCTAGTGCGATTCGTCCACGTGGCGAAGGTGGGAAATGAGGCATTGAGCAGGCCTCCTGTATCAAGGTGGCGTTGACTTGAAGCTGACTGCTCAGCGGCAGCTTGGGGTTGAGAGCTTAATGATGAAATCACAGAAGGAGAACAGAGAAAGTAAAGATAAAGAAAACCGTTGTACATCTGGCAGTGCGACCGTACTGGCGAATCGCTACACGCCATACTCCGTACCCCAATTTCTTCTCTGTCGGATATTGTGCACGAAAATCTCGCGGGGATATATCTGTACTTTGTGGTGCTCCACAGTTGTATTTGTTATGCTTGTTTGTTTGTTTGAGAGGTCCCTGCCAAGAGAAGTATGATTTTTTTTTACAAACGCTATTTTTTACAATTTTTACGATATTTTTTTTTTACAAACTCTACATAATAACGCTAAGTACAAACAGTGGCTGTAGCTCTCTAACCATCCCACGAGGGACGGCATGCGCTGTTCCATGGTTCTTGTGGAGCTCGCGTTAAATGTGGCCAGAAAAAATGTGCCAGTGTGTGTGTGGGGGGGGTCTTGAGGACTATATGTGGGGAAGAATAGGCGATTTCAGATATTGCCCTCGTGCTCTGCACGGAGGCCCTCCGTCGCCCAAGTCACGCGCATCCCGCAATGCGTTGTGGGAAATGGTTTACATTCGTGCTTGCCTGCCTGCTGCTCGAAAGAAGGAGGGAACACCGAAACTATAACCGAAACCGTTTGCGCTCTTCTTCTTCTGTCTGACTCATTCAAACTAAATCCCAAGGTGCAGTGGGGCATTCGCAACACTGCGCTCTCTGGCGGGCCATCCATGCAATTTCGGAAATCGTCTATTTCAGCATGGTTTCCGTCTCCCACACTCACTGATAATTTCTAGGATGGGGAGGAGTTGACCTACCGGAACTCCCCCTGGCGCGGATTCGGTGTAATTTCGGGTGCCGTGCTGTTGGTACAATACATTCGCGTTTATCTCGTTTCTGACAGCCAAGCGAAACATGTATCCCTTGCGAAGTCCCAAGCACCGCGCTCTAACATCAAATGTCCTTTGAATGGTTTATTGCAGCACTCAAATGAACGTGTAGTGTGTTCATTTTTATCTGTTACTGATTTTTATTTTTATTTTCGCTACCCAGATGCCGTTTTTGGCAGGTGCGTTTTGCGGTCAGGCAGAACACCATTTCGAAGAGAGCATAGAACTTCAAAATGACTTATCACCTAAAATTCTTTAACTCCCAAAAACTGAAATCGACATAGCAGAATGAAAGATACGTTGATCTTAAAAAAAAAAAAAAAGTGAAACAAGTGCGTGCAGTGAAACATCCATCGCCGAATTGCAAATGAGCCGAAACCAAAACAGCGCGCCTCGGGAGCGCATGACGTTCACCGACTGGGGCTTACCAGTGTTGCTAAACTGATAATCTGGCCAGTAAGTAAGCACATAGGCCAATCACCTTCATTGCCCGAAAGCAAGTGATATTCTGACGTACAGAATGAGCGCTGTCTTCCCTGTGCTCCCTATCAGCCAGGTTCTTGTTTGCACTGACTTGCACACGAAACAAATCGGCGATGTATATTTCAAGGCACGTGAGTTTCTAGATTTTTTAAGAAGGGGACATGGCGTTCAACGTGACGTGGCGTGGCGAGCGCCATCTCGCTTAGGCCCCGAGTCCTCTAATTAATTTTAGTCACCTAACGTCACAATGTCACACACCTTGTCATCTTGTAGTCACACATATATGCCCCACCCTCAATCCTGCTCTTGTAAGATATCCGATTAGCTGTACCTCTGAACTGCAGAAACATCTACGCCGGTCTCGTTGGTAAACAAAAAATGAGCTGTTTGAGTACATTAGTGATGTGTGTTAGTTATGTGTGTAAGCAATGTGTCGTCAGGTCGTCACCGGACACTAGCGGCGCCAACTTGTTATTGTGGTTACTGGCAGCGCCATTTGTTGTTTGCGCTTGTCTCGCGATCTGCTGTTCTATCTCATTAAACGTTCTGCCACGGTGCAGTACACATCCACTTGCCAGAGTCCGCTTCTTTGCTCTGCTCGGCAACTCTTGACAATGTGTACGGTTTGCTACTGAACAGTGTACATGATATGTCATTTGAATTCGGGGGTGATTTGGGCTTAACCCGGAAGTCGGATCCTACTAATATACTCTTTCTTCTTCTCCTTTTTTTTTTCAGCTGAGATGTCGAGCATGTCGGGCATGTCGGGCATGTCGGAAATGTCCGGCATGTCTGGTGAGTAGCGTACACGCCATCTTCCGACAGAAACTTTGCACATTCTTCACTCGCGTTATTTTGCAGAGGTTTCGGTGTCGACGATGGGTGGAGGCACGACGGGAGGTAAGGGTTACTTTTGCTGCATCATTCGCAGGTACATCCCTGCAGTGGCGTAGCCACGGGGGGGCTAGGGGGGGCTCAAGCCCCCCCTACTTGCCACGACGGACCCACGCAAATCGCGCAAATCCGGGGAGAAAATAATATATGGTGTGTGTGTGGGGGGGGGGGGGGGGGGGGCAGTGTGACGATCGAGAAAGTTCTTACAGTTCATGGCGTCTATCTAATCGGCACTCTTGAATGATTTTCAGAGTATGAGCTTTTCAAAATCCTTCCGATCTCGTGACACCGCCTCATTGGACATCACGTCGTATTGTGAACGCCCAAATCAATTACCCCATTTTGAGGTGCGCACAAGTATTGTGTGTTGTCGCACCCAGGATCAGCGGGGGGGGGGGGGAGTTTTCCTATCGAGCCCCCCCTACCTTAGCGGTCTGGCTACGCCACTGCATCCCTGTGACAAAAAACGCCATTCTTGTTGCCACAACGCATGCGAGATGGTGGCAAGGATACCATACGAAAAAAACCTGAGACTAGGAAACGTTAAGCTATCACACACAAACAAGAAACACATCTGTGAAGTTTGATACGGAGACGAGCCCTTACTCTTGTTGTGGATAAATTTGTCGTCTGTCTATTCAACACATCTACTCCTCATTATTTATCACGTTTGTGCGCTCTCTCGCTACGTTTCCTAGTCTCGGGGGACATTGTAATTTAGTATACAACGACAATATCTGTTGCATCGTTTTATAGCCAGCGAGCTGCAGTGTGCCATGTGCGTGTCATTTGTGTGTCAACAGCACGTGTAGTTCTCCGGCTATAGTCCACTGAGTGATGGTTGGTTGATTGATTGATGGATGGATTGGTAAAAGAAAAAATGGAAATGATTCAGCAGGAGCCATTGGACATTTCCTCATCGTGCAAGATGTCCGCTCCCGCCGCTTTCCTATTTAGATCATTTTCCACCATACACAACCCGCCGAAAACCTCATGTTCCTTCCAGCTTGCCGAAGGGGTTGACCTTCCCCTCACAGATAATCCGCTTAACTGCATTCGGCGAACTGGGATTCGGCAGATTGGGCTGTCACCGGAAGTTTTGCTGGGACGTCTTAGACGTATAGATTCTTGTAATGCCTGTATCTTGCACCACCGTTTCTCACAGTGCTCCTGTTTATCCTGTTACAGCTGGAAGGTAAGATGGATGACGATGGATAACGGGAGACTGAACTGGAAGTAGACACCTACGAGATATGTTTTGCGTGAGACATTGAATCGAAATACCGCGCAGCAAAACCAGTATCTCAAAATGGCGCGAGGGTGCCCCAGTAAACATAGGGAATGCTGACAACAAATCACTTGCGGAACGTTACTCTAAAACGAATTACTCCGTATGAACATACTGAAGTCATCCACGCATAGTAAACCCCGAACGAAATGTAGCGGTGTAATCCTGAAGAATCATGAACGCGGTCACCACAATGTTTCATCGTCAGAGGACGTCGCAGTTCTCATTTCCTAGAATACTATACGGTGCCACTAATGAAAAAAAAAAAAAAAAACACTGTACTTTCTACACGCAGCGACGACGAGGATAGGAAGAAGAAAGTTATTATTGCGGCTTCTGTGCTGTGCCTTCTCCTGGTCGGAGGCGTCGGAATCGCAGTTGCGACTGCCGGTACGCTATTGATGATTCCTTTTTTTGGGATATAGGCTATCCGAGATACCCCAGTGGTACGCTTTTTAGCATGGGTACACGCACGGCCTCAAGCGCTAGGCTAATCACTGAGGTCACTGACCCTTGTACTAGGCCTGGTGCCCATCGCTCCATATGTGTAACGCCATTGCTTTCGACTGAAACGCGGCCACTTCAGGAAGAGTACTGTCTGGTCGGTGCCTAGCGTGTGTGGAGCAGAATCGGAGGAGCGAAACGGATTCTTTTACAGCAGGTGACCCTACAGGACGTCTCAGTTAAAGTCCCGGGCTAAATAATTCGCAATGGGGTGTACCGATCGAACAACTTCCTTTCTGACAAGTATCTGTCCGATACCCCCTACAAGCCGCTCACCGTGTGAATGAGTGCGAGAGGCTCATTATTTAAATAAAAATTCAAATGAGTTTCGTTAAAAACATGACTTCTAAAGCAGGGCGCCGTCGGTATTAAAATGGTTACTATATTCTAGAGCCCTGCACGAGCCCGGGCCCCCGACCCGGCCCACGGGCCTGGCCGGGCTTGTTATTGGCTGTGTGCTCCGGGCCGGGCCGAGCCCGGCCCGTTAAAATACGCCACCACCGCGGGCTGGGCCAGGCCCGGGCCGACAAATATGTTTCCGAGAGTCAGGCGCGGCCGGGCCACGCAGCTAATTCCACACAATGGAGATGCATAGTTCACATCATCATGCGCTTGCGCCATTCCTGTGCATATTTTGCAAAGACAAGCAAAGGCCACTGCATTATACATATGATTCCACCCTCTAGAACATTCTCAAAGCCACTTTACATTGCTCCTCACTCCTCACGTATTTCACAATCACTTTGGCAAAGCTTGGTGAGAGGGGTAGGGACTGGGAGAAGGAGTTTGTCGACAGCATCCTATTCCTCCGCAAAATCTTGGCAGTGTAACGATAACGCCCATGCCCGCGTGCCTTCTGGATTTAATTTGGTCTCGAGCGGTTACGGTGTTAAACCGCCATCACTTGTATGTTTGTCTTCTCTTCTTATAAATTTACTTACGCGTACGTCGCGGCTGGAAATACTAGGCCGGGCTCTACTCCCTGGGTCACCGGGCCGGGCCGGGCAGGAAAAGTCGGCCCGTGGAGTGCAACGTGGAGTGCTGAAGAAAAAGTAACAGCGTCAGACACGCTACGCCAGTCCCAACCCCGCTTATCTGACTGATATGCGCCCTTTCTCTGTTATGATCGCGCGGACGAAACGCAGTACCTTGATATCACATGCTTTCCATTTTTTCTTCAGCACTACCCATCGCGAAGTAAGCTTAAGAACACGTTATTCATTGGTGAATAAGGGAGTGGAAGAGCGTGCTTTTGCGCTTCACCGCGACCAGCCGCTAGAAAGACATGTAAACCGAAACCAATTAATTATTGCAACAAATAACCCCTTCGGGTGTCCACCAGAGGTCCCAAAAGGGGTAGTACCCATTTTAATGCCGACGGCGCCCTGCTTTCAAGTCATATTTGTCACGAAACTCATTTGAATTTTTATTTAAATAATGAGCCTCTCGCACTCATTCACACGGTGCGCGGCTTGTAGGGGGTATCGGACAGACACTTGTCAAAAGGAAGCTGTTCGATCGGTACACCCGTTTGCGAATTATTTAGCCTGGGGATTTAACTGAGGCACCCTGTATAGCAGCAGGCCCACATATTTACTCTTCCAATGCATGGGTGGTGTTGCAGAAAATGTCACTATAAATGCACCGCCCTAGCATATATAAGCACTTCACGTTGATTCGTGCGCGCGCGCGTGCTTTCGCGTTGGAATCAAACCCAGCAAGCAATAGCAGACAGTAGTTAAAGGTATTGTAAAGCAGCAGGCAAGCTGTTAATATTGGCAGCGGCATTTGAAAGCTTATGCCGAAAGAAACCCACAGTGTAAATCTTATGTGCGACAGAGAATTCTAAAAAGGATGCGGTGCGACGCCTGGTGGGAAACAATCGCCTATTCGTCGAGCAACAGTGTTACATGTCCCCCAACCCTCTATCGGCTAAGTCATAGGCTAAGTAGCCGGCTTCATCAACTTTCTTTTAAACGTTTTGAACAAACTTTTAACAGAAAGTTCATGAAGCCGGCTACTTAGCCTATGATGCAGCTGCTAGTAGATGTAGTTGCTGTCTCTCAAAATGCAAGAACAGTAGTACATCGTGTAAATGAGTAACAACCTGCCAGCAGAATCACCATGAAAGCCACCTACGCAAAAATAAACGACGCTCCGCAAGCGGTTGTGGTGATGGTAACGGTCCACAGATGTCGCTATACGCGCCCATTGTTATTAGCATGTTTATGTTCGCCGCCCTACGTGGCAGGAACTGCGGAATTCGTGTCGGGTCTTAGACAGAGTTGCCTGTAATCTATGGGGTGGATTTGAACGCAATTTGTGGCGTTTGTGTACTGAAAACCCAGGCTGTCAAATGGGCCAACAATATAAAATTCTATGCCTGCTGCTTTACACTACCTGTAATGTCTTCACATCCAAGGCCAGCGGATGTGTATCGCCAGAAATCCGACGGCTGTATTTTTATGCGCTTTATATCAGCTATCTCATGACTGCGCCCATTATTGTTTCCAATGTAACCGACCGGTTTTCACGTGCAGCTCGCGGCGGCGGTGGTGATGACGACAACGTCGACGACGACGCTTTTACAAACCAAGATATTTATGACCCAGCTTCACCGGCGCTCCCACCTAGTACGACGCCGTCGACAACTACAGGTACAACGACTACAACGACTACAACGACAACAACGACAACAACGACAACAACGACAACAACGACTACAACGACAACAACGACTACAACGACAACAAGTAGGCTTATCATGTTAAAAAAATGAAAAAAAAAAAACACAGTGCGTGGAAGTCAATTGGCACCGCGGACCAGCACCTACATTCTAAAATCATTACTTCACCGTATAGCACGCTCTTAGCTAACCAGTATCCCAGTGACAGTATCCCGACAGTATCCCAGACCAGTATCCCGAGTGACATCGTTCTGCCTACCACTATAAAGAAGAGTAGTGTCGTATAGAGGAATGTGGAGGTGAGGTTTTCATGTCAACCGCGCTTTCCTAAAATCACGAGTGATAACGATATCGTTCTGTTACAATATGGTTGGCCTATCTAAGATGACCAGACGTTTTCGTGACGTGCCCGCGTCCTGTACCAAACATACTCCTCTTCAAGTTTTCGCTGCTGCGGGATACAAATGCCGAATTTACGTGGTCATTACCTGGCTATTTTTTATTTATTTTTTGACAGATTCCGAGGAACTGCATTAGCTTCGTCAAAAAGTCGCAATCTCGCGTGTCTCGTGGCGCTTTCCGAGCTCCAGGAGTCTGCGATCTAGCATTTTTCTTCCTGGGCAGCGGATGGTTCAACTATATCCGCGGTGTCGTTACATCCGCACCGCGAGGGTGGCGAGCATTGCCCCGCACGTCGAAGTTGACATGGGTTAGCAGGCAGCGGAACCTCAAGACGAGCGACCGTGATGCCCCTATAGGGTGGTGTCTCAGTTAAATCCTCGGGCTAAATAATTCGCAATTGGGTCCACCTATAGAAAATCTGCCACTGAAACGGGTCATTTGTTCCAGTAACTAATTGGTTTTGGTTTACAAATTTTTGTAGCGGCTGGTAGCGGTGAAGCGCCAAAAGGACGCTCTCCCACTCCATTATCCACTAACGAATTGTGTGTTCTTGAGCAGGCTTCACAATGGGGAGTGCTGGAGAAAAAAATGGAAAGCATGTGATGTCAAGGTACTATGTGATCATTCGCTCTTGCGATCATAACAGAGAAAGGGCGCATATCAGTCAGGTAGGCGGGGTGGGAGCGCTGTTACTTTTTCTTCGGCTATAGTGAACTAGTTATGCTAGTTCACTATACTTCGGCACTTCCCGTTACGAAGTAAGCTCAAGAACACGTAATTCATTGGTGGATAAGGGAGTGGAAAAGCGTCCTTTCGCGCTTCACCACTTCACTACTGCCAGCCGCTACAAAAATACGAAAACCGGAACCAATTAATTAGCGCAACAAATGACCCGCTTCCGTGGCAGATTTTTCCTCTAAAGGGTGTCCACTGAAGGACCCAAAAGGGGTAGTACCCATTTTAATGCCGACGGTGTCCTGTTTTTCAAGAAACTCATTTGAATTGTCATTTAAATAATGACCTCCCGCTCATTCACACGGTGCACAGCCTGTAAGTGGTATCGGACAGATACTTCGATTGGTGCACCCGTGCGCGAGTCATTTATCCCGGAGATTGAGACACCCTGTATATTTGTGCGAACAGTTTTTGAAAAAAGGTTCATCGCGTCTTTCGCCAACGTGGCACCTTGGCACGAGGCAAAAAGAGCACCTTGTGCACTTGTTTAGTGCTCCTTTAATAATGTTGTCCAGTCACTCTCGCATTCACACTATGTGTATGTGTATAGTATGTGGCATTTTTCACGTGCGCCGATGATGAAAGACGATGATGATTATGTTCGTCTTCTTTTTCAAGCGACGCCAACTCCAATCTTGTGCACTGTGACCATGGCAGAGCGGGAGCTGAGCTTTCCTCCGGATGCCCTGTGCCACCTGCTTTTCTTCACGCATGCGTTCTGTGATCCTTCAACGGACAGGTTCACCAGCCAGAACTGGCGCGCGTTCAAGAGATTTAAGGCAATGGCACCACAGTTACAGAAGACCGAACTGGGGCTGTCCATTGATCAGCGGTATAACAGCCTTTTTCGAACGATAAACTAATATACAAGGTGTTTCACCTAACGTGATAAAACATTCTAACTGGGGACACTTCCTCTTCTAGACGCACATGTCGCGCGCGCTTGTTGATCGCCAACGAGCGCACGGGCCTATGGGGTGTTTTCACTATTTTTCTTTATTATTTTTTTTTACTATTTCTGTTGCGATACTGGGCATAATTTTTGTTGGATCTGTGGGTATCCGTGGAGGACTTCATATTTCTCTAAAAAAAGTGAGGTTCGCTCGGCAATTTTCAGAGTCCAATTGAGAAGAAGAAAAAAAAATCCCGCAATCGAAAATTATCCAAAGCCTTCCTCAGTGGTGGCAAAAGTTTCCAGAAGGAACCCACAATCCTCCAGCGAGTACCTCGCCAGACACTCTAAAAGCAGAACTTAACACGCATAACACGCCTGTGCGCCAACCATTGCCAAGAATGACAGGGTTATATCGCTCTTGATTCGAAGAGAGACTGGGGCGTACGCCTTTTTGTGGCAAATTTCATATATCCAAATTGCTACAAAAGGCGTACGCCCACGTCTCTCTTCGAACCAGAAGCGATAACGCTATCATTCGTGGCAATGGTTGACTCACAGCGTGCCATACGGTGAACTTCTATTCTTAGAGTGTAGAATTATTCTTTTAACCCTTTAGGTGAAGCACCCTGTGGAATGACCATACACTGCTGATTGTGTTTCAACGTGAGGCATTCCAGAATGCTGTCAATGGTGATCGCAATGATCACACAGTGTAGTGTTGTGCCATAAGGAAAGCGATCTGTATTTCTCTAGAGCAAGGCAAAACGTGTAAAAGGGCACAGTAAACAGTACCTATCTGATCATTCGATTATTCGTACACAAGGATGCCCAAGGATGTGAGGTATAAATATGACCTGTACCAGGTGAAGAGTACAGATTATTACTGCAGACATCCAACGTCACTTACAGCTATACTCGATGGTATAGCTGTCCAACGTTATGTTTCACTATAGGGCGTGCTTGTGTCCAGTAGGGTATATATAGTTTATTGTCTCATACATACCTATCCAACGCTTAATGAGAGAGCAGAGCATTCCTCCCCCCCCCCTCCCACCCCACTCTCATTGCCTTCAGAAGCTCTGTAAACAAATAAAACAACTGTCATTCGCACTGCAGAGATCTTACATTCAAATTTCCTTAATTCCCGGTTTATACTGTACAAGCAACCTGCCAGGGCCTGGCGAGGGCGCTCGGACCGGCTGCCCCTCTGCCCCCATCGCTACGGCTCTGCCTTCCCGACACCTCCACTGCTTGGTCTTTTCTAGAGTCGCAACGTTAACGACCCGTGCCCAGTGCATCAAATCTTACTGTATATATCGAACAATAACAGCCCTTCCTTATTTCCTTTCAGATATACGAGCTTGTGTATTCAGGCCCTGAAAAACAAAGGTGGGACTGATGATTTCGAGAGCCTCATGAAGAACAACATCAAGCACCACGGCTTGCTGTCCGTCACGGAACTCCCCGACAGTAAGGTGCTGAGCGTGCTTACGGTACGTTCTGTAGGGACTCGTACAAGTGTTACAAGATTACTCCGGAGCTCACCTATAGTCAGTGACAACATTAAGTCATACACTTCACCCCACCCCACACAAGAATCGCTCCGCGCGCACGAATGGACACTGTTAAAACGTTAAAACAGAACTTTCCCACTTACACGCTCCTACATTCTTAAAAATGAACTTCACCGCATAGCACGCTCCTAGCCAACCATCATCTCGAATGATATCGTTATCTGCCCTGATTTGTTGAAAACGGGAGGCGTACGCCTTTTTGTGACAATTATGAACAGCATAAGTGTCACAAAAAAGGCGTACACCTCCTGTTTTCAACAAATCAGGGCAGATAACGATATCATTCGAGATGATGGTTGGCTAGGAGCGTGCTATGCGGTGAAGTTCATTTTTAAGAGTGTAGCCAACCGGTGTTCCGAATGTCGTCATTCCTGTGTCCTTATCTGCCGAAAATGGGAGGAGGTGTCTACCTGTCACATTATGCATGTCCCAGTACGTACAAGTGGGGACTGGGCCGAGAGAGAGAGAGCCGGCACTACATCGCGAAGCGGCTCCGTCGAGCAAAGGTTGGTAGCCAATCGCAGGAGCCTTACCCTACTCGCCCGTACCCGAAAATGTCCGTTTTTGTATTAACCCTGCAAACGTTATGAAGTAGTATTGAACAATAAAGTGCAAGTAGTTTTACGGAGCGTAGGAGAACAATATTACACCTACTACACCCGTAACCAGATACCTTTTTACCTTTCTTGAAGGGGCACAAAACAGGTCGACGAGCATTCTCCAAATATTATGCTCAATGAAAGAACGTAGCTCACTACATCCAAATATGAAATTCCTTTGCTTTAGCGAGCATCTTTAACACGAAACAATTGGAACCGTATACCAACGTAACCAACGTATAGCAACACCGAATTCTAGGTGCTGGAGGTGGGAGAGATATCGCTCTCCTAGCCAATGACGGACCCAACTGAGACAAGCTGCTACTCGTGAGAGAACTGGTGGCGGGATCAGTGACTCTAACCTCGCGGAGCAATAGAGCACTGAAAACAGTGTGCACGTGAAATATAGAGTATTAAGGGTTTTTGGTGCGGTCTGAACTAGCTATCTTGGATTTGACAAGTAGGAATATGTTTATAATTAACCTCACTTCTCGATATTACAACAAATTTAATGTATAAGCGCCCCGCATTCTGCTAAGATTTCTTCGTATCACCCGTACCGCGTCGCCAACAGACATCAACTGCCCGTGCCTGGAGCACCTTGAAAGATGAAAGTCACTGAAAAGGTTAGCCAGCTGTAGGACTCGAACCCACATCATCTGGATTACCGTAGGTCCAGGGCTCTACCAATTGAGCCAAGCTAACACGCCTTCTCGCGACTTCCAAGGGCGCGTCATCTGAAGGGACAAACCAGCCACTCTCTCACTCATCCTCCTTTCACTCTTACATTTTTGCTCACTCATACACACATTCGTACGACGGGATCGACGCAAGCGGCAACTGTTGAACATGAGAGAACTGATGTTCTGAGGCTGGAACAACATAGGATTTGTCACAGCGTAGGACGACGAGCTGTTCCAGGTACTCAAACACGTGATGTCTCCCACGGCCGCCGCATTGGTGATGATGTAAGCTGTGTGGTATCACAACTATTTACTGTGTCGATTCCATACGCGTCGACTACCCTTTACTACACAACTTTTAATGTAGGTTGACATGCAAATGAGCGTCCTCTGGCACCCCAATTAAATCGCACAACTACGCGCAACCATCCTTTCAGTGAATAACTTTGGCCTTTACAGTTGCTCAGAAATCTTCAACTGCGAGTAAACCCGGACCAGAAACTAGGACAGACCAACTTTCTTGTCATTGGGATAAGAGCACACACTACAAGCGCAGACTTTAAAGCGTGGCTTAAACCTGTCAAAGGGTAAGTGCATCATTTACCCTGCCTGTTGAAGTAATCTATTTCGTCTTCCCACACGTTAAATGCGTGCAATCAATGCAGCGACATTTTGTGCACTTCATCATTCGTGCATGCTGCCCGAGTGATACAGGGACAGCATAATACTTACGGGTGCAACCAACGATGAAAAGGGTGCTGCGTAACAAACAGCATTGCACCCCAAAAAATGAGCATGTTTTTCCCAAAAGCTCACCCACTACCCGCAACGCGATGACCGTTGGCGAATAAACAGAGTGCTCCCTGGTTTATGCCTGATAATTAGATGCGTCTGTGTGCATCAGCAAAAAGGTGCAAATGCGTGTTGGTTTGTGACTTGGGGCATGATGATACGAAAGGCGACATGGATGGACAAAGCACGACATAAAGGCACTGTTGCACCCTAACGCTGTGAGCGTTTGTTCCGCCCCTGTCAGCGACGTTTTACGTCATATTTCGAGCGACTGCAGTACAGACGTGTAAGAAATTGAGCAACTCTGTGTACTTTCTAATATTGTTTTGGTAAAATGCGTCGGCCGCACACGACCGGCAACCCGCTCTGCCGTCAGAGAGGCCCGCAACCGACACGCTATCCGCGCGACACCGAAAACCTGGACCTCCACCTGCAACAACGTGCGGGTCACCCGTGGGAGCCCGTAGGTCCCTTGGCCGTGCAGGACTCTGCTTCCAAGTTCATTTAACTCAAGTGACTATATCGGCGTGTTGTGCGCGCTTTGTCAATTCTACCTTTTCGTGAAGGAAAGCACTGGAAAATTCGCAGCGTAACACATTGGTAAGATTTAGTGACGGTCAAATGGTTTGGTTATTTTTTAAGTTATTTTATTATTATTTAATGGTATTATTATTATTCATTTTTGCAACGATAATGCCTCTCGTTTTATGTTTCACAACCTTCCTATAACATTTAACTTGAATGAAGAACAAAAAAAAAAAAAAAAAAGAACGTGAAACGAGTGAAAGGAAAGGAAATATTAGACGAGAGAAAGCACACAGCGTCGGTGGTAGGGCCCCCAGTTCGGTGCAAACTTTTTGGCAAATACTGGCTGCCGAACTGGAGGTCCGTTCAGCTTCTGCGCTGGAAGAAACGACAGTCAGCATATATCGGTACGCACATGTAGGCAGCGGTACTGTGCTATACCTCCAGTCGTAAATAGTGTCATTTCCTTACGGAGGAGTCAGTCTGCGTCTGATGGCCTACACGTATTTGATCTTCCTGTCATATTTGCTCTCACGAAATCCCGGGATTTTCAGGAAGGAATCCCGAGACTTCGGGATGTCAAAAATTCGCCGGGATTCCCCGATTGACAACACTATAGAGTATAGACACGACTGACGGCCTTGTGAATGTGGGTCCTGGGACGACTTCTAAGGGAACGGTGCCGACATACGTCTGAAAGCGTCTGAGGAACACCCAGGAAAAACCCCAGACAGCACAACCAGCACAGGGATTCGAACCTGGGTACCTCCCAGGCTCAACGTGACATAGCCAGCACGCTAACCACTCAGCCACGCGTGGTGGTAGAGAGCAATGACATGACGCGTATAGGGCAGCTCGAAACACTTATCCAACCCTATCAGCTTCAGAGCTCGGCATTTTGACTCACGATAGCTCGCGATCACAATCATCAGATATAGTGTGCGGCCATTTCAGTCTCATGTGTAGTCAGCGGTGCCTGTTATGGCGTCCGCCATCTCGCAGCGCCGTGCGATGCTGTATACTCGCTCAGCCGAGGATCGCTGGTTATCGCAGACTACACGCTATCAACAACAACAAAAATTTTTTTTTGTTTTTTTCAAGTGACACTGCTGATTGCCGTCACACGTTCGCGATATTGTAAAGCGTGGTTAAGGGGGATTACTAGTGCCCTCATACGATAACGATAGCAACACACCTGCCACCGCACAGCACGAGGGACGACGCTGTATCGCCGCTGATATGATCCCGGGGCGGTCTGTGGTTTTGGGGGAAGAGGGTGTATCTTATCGTAAATAGTGACAGTATTATTCTGACGGAGCTTTACAATACAAGCAGGCTTCCAGTTCTAGGGGCATAGGAACGCAAAAAAAGAAGAAATAAAGAAAAATAATTGGTGGTTTACGACGCGAGACAACTGAGATCATTAGCGACGCCACAGCGGTCGGCCTGTAGATTTCTTTTGCCCCCCTGACGGTTGTTTAACGTGTGATGAAAGCTCACAACACGGCACACCGTATGTAACGTCTCTCGCGGAAGACGGCGTGTCTAAGCAACTTGTGCCCTGTGACCACGTTGGCGTCTTCGGCCGGGTTCGAACCCGCGGTCTCGAGATCAGAAGGCGAACGTGCGAAGGAGATCTGACGAAGCCGGTAATGACCAAAACGAGTGCAATGGAGGGCAACGTTTCATGTGGTAAACTGTAGGGACATTGTGCCACGGCTTTGCAGGGATGGCCAGTATTTAAATACATCTATTTGTATTTTCTATTTAGATACTTTATTTAGATATTTAGATAAAATGTATTTGTAATTTTATTTAAAATACAAATTGTCCAAATACCCATAAATACACAAGATACTGGTGTGTTCCATGAATTCCGGCCGAGTCCATGCATGCATTCCGCTAAGTGCATTCCGGCATGGGTACGTCTGTACATTGTCAGGCATTTCATCATTATGTCCCTGAGTAGAGGTTATGTCACCAAGAACTCTCTGGCGACGAGTCGTGTGCGACACTTCGCCTAGGTGTGTGTCCAAAGAGCTGGATGGAGCAAATAAGAAAATAACAGCGCTCCGGCGACGACCTGCAGAACAGAAGGCCTCCATTGATGGAGAGGCACGAGAGTATGGAGATACTTACGGTGGCCCAGAACGTTCTCAATAGGCATCCAAAATAACAGTGCTCACCTAGAGGTGCTCAAGTTTTTAGAACAGATGTGGTCGTAACACGACTGCGCTCGTGAAAGAAGCTTCTTCGGATTCAATACAAGCCTTTGTTTATTGGCACCTGTGGGCCAGTTTCATTCCCACATCAGCATGGGGATGGGGCAAAGTATCGCAATTGGCGATGATGCTTCCCATTCACCATCATTAGATACAGTTGCTTTTATTATGCATTTTCGTTTTCAAGTGAAATATGTCACAGCTCTGTTCAGTTCGTGTAAATAATTGTGGGAATACCACGAGCTTGAAATCCATTTAGTTCTCAAGTCTCCCTTTAATCGCTTGCACGCGTTACGGCCTATAACTCTAAAGGGGGGGGGGGGCACTCGTTGAGAAGGGCACGTAATAAAACACGTGCACGGCGCTCTTCACGCGATACGTGAAGGGCGTGGTATTCGCCACGAACAATGTGCCACCGTGCCCATCCTTTTGAATTTCCCGCCACTCCTTAGCTAATAACGACAATGAAGCGATTGAGCCCCCTGGCCTTGTGAGTGCCTCCCACCATGGATAAACAAAACTTTTCCTTGAGAACACTTTATAACTTTGATGTGCTTCTGAAATGCTCTTTTTGAAATGCAGTACCAACTGTCACATCGTCTTGCTTCACACGCACATTTCCCAGTGGAATGTAACTGCTTTGATGCCCCCGTCAGGTGCCAGCCTCTGGGATAGTACGACCAATAAGCAGTTCAGCATGGTAGGTGCGCAACCTGCGATTGTCTTGATACAGAAACTATTTTTAACGAACATCAATTAGCCGCTGCAAAATGAATGACGCGATACAACTACAGCCGAGCGTCTGTTGCCACTGAGGAGTAAATCATTTGTCATTGCGGTGTACTGTGTCTCACACTGTACTTCCCCAAAATAGTTTATCCCCAGTTACGTTTACATAAATGCGGTGAAAGCGTATCGTATCCACTTAGCGCAATAAATGCTCTCCGACAGGGAGTCATCACAAGTCAACCCATCTAATGGTCGGGATTGGTGGGAAGAGGTGCCGATAACTCGATACAATGTGCTCTTGTGGCATATTTCTTGTTTTAAGAAGTATGACGTCATAGGGCTATGCGTCTTGCAAAGTTGCTCTTTCAGACACCGATACTAGCGCCATCACCACAGCAGCTGGCAACCTTCCGACGTAGGGCGGAGCTATTAGACGTCCGTGTTGTCCATAGGGGTGACACAAACCCGCCGTTGTAACTACCATCAAGTGGGTGCTTTTGGCAAAACTGGACCTTGTCCTGGTCGTACGTCATACAAAACCTCATTTTGAGGTCATGTGCCTTTGTTTACATGCCGTTTTGCCGCTTTCTGACATATTTTTCGTCATGTCGTCATAACGCCAAGAGATGAACGTATTTTGCCAGAGTAAACTATGCGGCGTTTTTTCCGCAATATGGTAGCCCATGACATCGGCTCAGTGAGTCGTAACGCCCGGTCGTCATCACATCCTTGGAAGTCGTCAACTGTACGGAGCCTTATGTGCAAAACTGAGCGTTTACTGCGAGATTATCGGATGAAAATAATTACCGTCATCGAAAGACACCCAAAACGTCACGCACAAACAACCGCATTGTTTACAAACAGTTTGGCCATCTTTAAGGTCACTTGTGCCTTGACGTTCGCTGTGACGTGCGACCAGAACCTGTCCAGGATGCATTGTGTTCGCCCAGCAGGCTTTCGTCTACGGAGCGATTCGTTTGATGCCACCTCTGTGGTGTCGTCACCTCGTCCCTCCGAAACTATAAAGTTTTCTGGGATCTTTCTTCGAAACCATATAAAAGAGAACCAACGATGAACAGTTGGGCCATTCCACGCCGAGTGATCCAGAGGTGCAGCTCTAAGCCCCCTAGAATTTTATGTGAATTTTTTTCGTGGTACCTTATGACTCTGAAAGCAACAGAACATTGGTCTTTACTAACGAAATTGAAATTTATAGGGCGCAGAGCCCCTCAGGTTGCAGTGCTTTGCGAAAACCTATGTCGTTTTAAGCAGGTATTACGGCCCACGTAAGGCACGGAGCATGTTAAAAAGCGTCTTATTTGATAGGGGAGGGTTCAAAGTTTGTGCAGGTTTACCAATTTGTTTGCACTATCAAATTTAAGAATTTCTTCTTCAAAATTTTTTGTCGTATAGCCTCGATGTTGTACTTTCAACAACCCCAACCCCGCCGGTGCACTGTAAGCCGCAGTAAAAAATCGGAAAGCTGTATCGACAAAATGCACATTTTTGACCGAAAAATTCGGTGTGAGGAGGTCAGGACAGAAGCGTCATCAAGATGTCATTCGATGCACCGCCTTCCTAGCAAGATGTAGCAAAAAAATCTCAAGAGGTACTTTTTGTTGACTCAAATAATTTAATTGAAGATAACTTCGCAACCGTGTATGAACATCTGAGCAGGTCACTCACAAAACACTAGATGGAAAGAAGACACTGGCCAAACGTCAACTGACTGAATATATATTTACGTGCTTTGGAAGTGACCTAAAAACAGTCTACCGTATATTTCTCGTTCTACAGTGCTCTTTCTTTTCTTGCAGGATAACACCATTAAGCAGATTTCGTCCAGCGATTTCGCGGAAGATGTGGTGTACATGATGACTATGACAATGGCGGTGCAGCTTTTCTACGGGTTCCCTCAAACCACCAACGTAGCTAGCTCAGCCGCCGCAGATTTTTCTGAGGTACAACGCTTGATTTATTCGGTGATTTATTTTGCACAGCCCAAGTCATACAATGCGGTACCCCACACAACGTGGACTCTAGACATCGCCTTATCCGTTCCGTTGTGATCCTACAATCTTACTATAATATCGAATTTTATCTCTAATTACCGCTGTCTCGTAGCGAATACACAGGTTGATGCTCGTAATTCTGAGTGAAAGGTGATTCCACATAATCATGTATTAAAATGAAATGAAATTAGCAAGAACAAGAAAAGTAAATCAATCGTCCGCGGGCATTGGCTGACGAGAGCGACCGCAGGTGCGTTCTTTTTGAAAGAAAAGTGCTGCGCTCCTGTTGCACCAGCGTTAAAGCCCATGCGAGGTGTGGACACAGAGCAGTGTACTTGTACTGGCATTGAGGGAATGCGGAAGGGCAGACTTTGCCGTCTGCTGGGTCTGCGTTTCCTTGCGTGTGGTATACCACGGTGTTGTTGTTACGTATTGTCCCCCATTTGTTAGCGTTTTGTTTCTAGTCAGTTCGTAAGCGGATATTGGAGAATTTTCGTCCCTTATCTGGTCCCTTATAAGCCACCAACTGCCACTCCTGACCTAGAAAATAAACACAGTGTATGGGATGGCTGGTACAAACTATTGTATTGCGGCGACGAAAACAGGGACGACGAAAACGGAAGACAAGCCGCAGCTTTCAACAAACTTTTAATGACGAAATGAACGAAAAAAATAGAGCAAGAAAAGCACACTGCTTCCCCATTGGTTCGCTCCCTCCATTCAACAGGGTGTTTTCTCTAATGTGTCCAGAAATTTTATTTAAAGCGAGCGATAAGAGAAACGAGCGCTACTTTACGGCTACTTGACTAAGAAACAGGTGCTACTATATAGTGAAGCAGCACCTGTTTCTTACTCAACTAGCAGAGAAATAGCACTTGCTTTTCCTTTGTCGCTCGCTTTAAATATAATTCCTGGACACGTTAGAGCAAACACCCTGTATACGAACCAAACCAGCAAACTGTTTACCGGTAACACATGTCTCGCCGCGTTGTTTAATCTGGCAGTCGTCACCACGCGCAAAATCATCTATGAATCACGTCTGTCTTATCAAAGGCCGGCGCGCATCCGCATCTGAACATGATGAGAAGACCATTTTTTCCGTGGGCGCCGCCATATTGAACCGCCATGTAACGCCCGTATGGGACTTTTGGGAGTTCAATAAATTGATTGATTGATTAAGCTGTTTACTGACCAAGCCAGAGAAGCACACGGCACGTGTGCTTCTCTCCCACCTGGTATCGCTTTACTGCTTTTTGGGTTATGCTGGCTGCAAAAGTGCTGGGTGCGAGGCTGTAAGCGCGTGCCGCATTCACCCAAATTTACGATAAATGCCAGGGACCTTATCCCATCGAAAATAATTGTTGCACATCATGCTTCTCGGAGCCTCCAGAGACTAGCGCTCGACGACTTTTTGAGCGCCTTTTTGAGCGCAGTCCGATGAAAGGAGGTTGCTAAACCTAGCCGATAGAGGGATAGTAAAAAAAGTGACAGTTCTTGGGAGAGGCAAAGCATGATTCCACCGGAAGCCCGATGCTATCCTTCTCTTATCTCCTCCTAGTATCCTTGTTTCGTCGGTCTGAAAACGAAGGCGCGTAAAAACGCGGCCAGCGCTCTGCTCCTGGCACTCCAGAAAGCATCATGTTCGGCTAGTTTTTCCGATGGGATAGCTCCTCAATATGTGTCAATTATCATGCACTGAAGTAAATTCGGCACGCGCTTCACACTGGTGGAGTAAAAAAGCGACCCATGCATGCATATCAGGAGGTGGCGAAAACCTAGTGAAAGCAAGGTTCGTTGTCCGCATGACTCTAGGTGGCGTAGCTTTTACATTATAATTCAATGTCACGTTTACTGGGCATACAATGCATGGCGAAGAACACCCACTCCTTCCAACCTTTCCAGACGAATGAACCTAAGTTACTTTGCACTTGAAGGTATGATCTCTATCCCGCACCTCACACAGGATCACACAATGTACGTATGAGATGACCACTTAGGTTCCACCTCACCACTACCCTCAGGCCTTAACCCCTTATATAACAGCTTTCTAACGGCGCCCCTGATGTAGTCTGGTGGGATACCACAAACGTTCCCATTGTCCAAGAGAACTCCCCTCCGTACTGTGTGGCCAACATTTTCTGCCGCCCCGCGAATCCTTTTTTTTTTTACATTCCGTTTTAGCCCCGCGAAGGAACTGTGGCTATGAGCAGCGTACAGACCTGGACAGATGGAGAGAGGACAGCAGGAAGGAGTGTGGGACAGAGGGGTTAGTATGCGTCCTGGGCCGACTTCAGGGGGAACTGTGCCGACATTCGTCAGGAAAGTCTCCGGATAATCCAGGGAAAACCTCAGACAGCACAGCTGATGACAGGATTCGAACCCGTGTCACCTCCCAGTCTCGGCGTGGAAAGCGATCATAACCACTATGCCGCGGGAGCTGACGCCACGCGAATTGACGTGGACGCGACGCCATCCTGGAATGGTTAGATTGGAACGCGAGGACGGGTTTCTTCAATCTCTGTGCAAAAGCCCATCACATCCGGCCTGTCACACATGAAATGCTCAAGTCAAAAAGTGCGAACACAAGGCTAGTTTGGGTCAGATTTGGACCATTTCCTGGTGATTCAGTTCAGAAAACCCCAGTGCACGCATTGCATCCTGGGAGCTTGCTGAGCGGGGGAACGAAGAATAATCCTTCACTTTTCGCTTTCGCTGACCTTGACACGTCGTGGACAATAGACCGGTATAGGGGAGAAATAGGAACAGTTTGGGGGGCACCCGTTTCTTTCGTATTAGCAAACTCCCACAGTTCAAAGAGACGCTAAGCACTCCGGAATTTTCTGAACTCGTCTGGTACAGATTTTCAGGAAAAACTTGCATCGCTTGTGGCTTGCAGAGTTTCCGACAAGATGGTAGTTCGCATTTCTTGGAGTAGTGCATTTCATTTGGAGTAGAGCATGTCAGCATTTCGGGTCCGGTTTCCTGGGCTTTTGCAAAGCGGTTGAGGGTAGTAGTGGGGTGGAACCTAAGAAAGTGGTCATCCCATACGTACCACCGCCACTGCCTTAAGAAAGATGGACAAGGTTCGGGGTAGAGATCACACCTTCAGTGAAACGCTAATCAGGTTCATAGCCTGGGAAGGTTGGAAGGGGTGGGTGTTCTCCGACATTTATAGCAGGGGTTGTGTATTCTATGCCGTTGTATGCGGAAAGACGTATGTTGGAGAAACAGGGAGAGGCTGCGCGAGCACAGGGGTCATGTTCAGGAATGCTTTTGCACGCCAGCCCTTGATACGACAAATATCATTCGTATATCACGGGAGACGGGACATCTCAGTTCTCCGACTGAGGCCTTGACCGTGAAAGAGGCAATGGACGGGAAAATGAGAGGCTACAGCAACGCTCCCAACATGTGCTTCGAGCCATTTTGTAAATTAATTGTGGGTATATAGCTTACAGTTTTTTTAGAATTACCGGTGATTTTGTATCTACTTTATGCATTTGCAAGTTCAAGTCGAGCTTTGTGCTGGATTTATATTTCGTATTTGTGTGAAAAACGAATAAACAGCTGTCAGGACCATACGATTTGTTCTTTTCACGCAGACCTGCGACGCAGAGCTTTCAGATCCCAAGGTAGTTCTACCCGAGAACTATATTTATGTTGCAAAAACTTTCACCAACGGTACGACAACTTTCAATCTCAGACTTTTCTATGATACGACTGCAACGATGCAGAAAAAGGTAGGTACACCAGACAGTATTTCTGTTGATACGAAGCTTGAAACGCAGGGTATACTTGGGATAGAATCAGTGGAAGATCAGGAGAAGGCGGTATCGTGGTCTACGTGTAGTAAATAAATCCTAAGATACACGAATCAGCAGGGAACATGGTATGGTGGAAAAAATTATAAATTATCGTAAGCCTGGCGCATCATAAAATCAGCAGCAATGACCCGATGGAGACGAATGTGCGCGTATTGTACTGCAATGAATGACTTGCATTTTACAACACAAATAACCTATACCTACTAGGTCCCTGGGTCGAAATATTGCGCACTTGCTGGACTAAAATGATGATTCCCACTTATTTTCAGTTCGACCTTGTAAAAACAGCGATTGAAGCGAAAAGTCCGGCCATCAAGAATGTGCGAGGTTGGGCTTTCTTCGATGTGGACCGCGACGACCCCGGGTCTATATGTGGCACAGCGTTCCAGAGGCTGTCTGAAAGCGTCAAATACTTGAACCCTTAGACGGAAAATACATCGTAGAAACAGTCGTTATTGATGCAGTCGCTTTCACCGGCTTGCAAGAAGAACGTGACCCGCTTTTAGAAAAGCAACATCAGAAGCAAGCAAAGGCAGTCCCTTTCAGCACCCGCCCACACCATTGCATAGAACGGGTCTTATGCTGCCCTCTTAAAAAAGGGTGCACGTTAAAATGTGTGTTGTGTAACTCCTTTTGGGGGAGTACACACTGACTCCCTTCATAGGGTGAGTGAGGATACTTCGTTAACGAGGGTAATGGAGAGTAATTGTACACTGCAAAGGGAGTGATATATGTGCTAAGTGCGGGACTACACCCAACACACCCTTTTTTAAAGAGTGGATGGGGATCACATAGAACGGCGAAAGCGCTCTTGCCGAAGCGCTAGCAACTGTTTGTATTGAAAGCAATGAAACAATTTGTATTGTATGCCTGCCCGCGGCAACCTCGCAATGAACAACGGGCGATCAGTTCACGGTGAACGCTGACCCGATCTATACCAAGGTTTCAGAATAAAATTCAAGAGTACGGGGTACGGTGGTACGGGGGTACTTGCGGCGCTTAAACTGTGTGCTTCATGGTTGATGGCACGCCTTTGCCGAGCGATCTTCCAGACGGTATTCCGGCATGTTGTTCGGGGAGAATCGCCTGTGCTCCGGGGTATAGTACTTGCTGAACAAAAATGTGAACTTGCTGAACAAAGAAAGTGAGTCTGGTGTTTTTTGTGTGCCGCTAAGTCGGACATGTAATAGACATGTCAGTCAGCATGGTTTCACTCACAATTCAAGGCTAACAACTCGGCAAATGCATATGTAGTGCACTGCGTAAAGTGTAGTGCTATTTAGTGGAACTGCTGGTAACCGCGGTTGTCACAGGGACAGTCTCATCTGTTCCAGTTGATTTTGAAACTGTAGCGGAACACTGACCACAGTATCGGCAATTCCACGCGATATAGTGGCGTAGTTGGACTGTTACTTGACGGACTACATGACAAGATCAGACGGCGCACCCTACAGTGCTGAAGGTCGTATTTCTCGAATATGATACTGGGTTGCTAAGCAGTGCCGCGTTGGAGCGGGTATTTAGGTTAGGGGGGGGATCTGTCAGCGCAGATCCTAGAACCCGCACGACAGAAGTGAAGAGAAGTGTTGCAGTGAAGGAGTTGCAGATCCGTTAATGTATGCTATCTGATCAGTATCTTGAAATGAAGATCAAATCTGGGCAATGGCAATGGAACTCGCTTAGTCAACCTGGAAAAAGTACATTTTTGGAAGTGTCTACGTATATCGCATTTTCTCCAACAGGGTACCTGTAGTTATAACTCAGATAACATCCTTGCTGGTAACACCAGATGATGTTCTTGCGGCAGATCTTCTACGGAATAGTCGACTGACAGTGTTCCTCGCAAACAGAAGGTATGCAAGTGAAGAGAAGCGTTAAAGAGAAGGAACGCAAAAAGCTGAGATAAGTTGCCGATTCGTTAATGTATGCTATCTAATCAGTAGCTTGAAATAAAGATCAAATCTGGACAATATTTTTTTTTTAGATTTCGTGTTAGCGCCGCGAAGCAACTGTGGCCATGAGCGGCGTACAGACGTGGACAGACGGAGTGAGGACAGCAGGAAGGAGTGGGGGACGGGGGGGTTGTATGTGGTCCTGGGCCGACTTCAGGGGGAACTGTGCCGACATTCGTCTGGAAAGTCTTCGGAAAAGCCAGGGAAAACCTCAGACAGCACAGCCGGCGGTAGGATTCGCACCCACCACCTCCCAGTCTTCAGCACGACCTTGGCTACCACCAACGAGCGGACGCCTTAACCCGCTCGGCCATGTCGCTGGTACAACTCATGGTCGGCAGCACTCGCTCAGGCGGTAGTACAAGCCAAGGCCGCAGCGGCGTAGGCGTAGGCATGTCGACCATAAATTCGCTCGAAGCTTACGTCCGCGCGCGCGCTCCATCGTTAAGGTCGCCGGGAGAGGAGGCCTTGGGCCGTGCTCTGGGACGCGAGCGCGCGCGGCTTCCAGTTGGTTCCAGAAAAATATCTTCCGTCTCTTTCTACGGTGGTCGCGCCGAAAACGCTCGGCGTCATCCATAGCGGCCTTACAGAGGACCAACCTCACGGCTTCTGGAACTGCGCTGCCCTATGTCCCCCTGCTCAGTGCGCAAGAGCACGTCCACTTAACTTGAAGTGTGGATTCCACGTCTGTCACGCCGAAAGAATAGCCGCCGGCTTGTCTTGAGCACTGTAACCCGTTCTACAGCTCAGAATTCACAACGGCCATCTAAGAAAATAAAGTATCAGCTATGGCTGACGAACTCCGGTGTGCCAACTGTACAGTCAAGCGCTCACAGGCCGTGATGAACATTATCTTAAAGAATTGTTTTTTTTGCTAGGCTGCTTATGGAAGCGATCGTTTCAACGTACCCATGGCTTCAGTCCAATCTAAAGTTCTAACAAGGCTAGCTGCTAGGACAGTGCAGCTTCATTCAATCCGTGCGGTCGGATACGTTTAAGCCCTTTCAGGAAGTGCAGTATAAAAATACACTAAAGTTTCCAGAAATAACGGATAATTTTTTTTTGCTTCCTAATCATATTACCAGGTTTATTATATTGGGATTTCAGTGATGTGAAAATCGCTAATCATAACACCAGCTTTATTATATTCGGGATTTCAGTGATGTATCGAAGTATCGACGATACAGTATCGAGTATCTGTACCGAAAATTAATTTCGGTCCTGTATCTTGTATCGGTATCGGAAATACAACTTTTGAGGGTATCGAGTATCGGTATCGAAGATACTTTTTTAAGTATCGTGCCCAGCCCTGATTTCTGCGTATCAAACTTGTTGCTATGCTTGTTGATTCGAGGAGAGAGGGAGGCGTACGCCTTTTTGTACGCCAATTTGAATATATGATAATTGACACAAAAAGACGTACGTCTCCCTCTCTCTCCTCGAATGAGAGGCGATAAGCCTGTCATTCGTGGCAACGGTTGGCGCACAGCGTGCTATGCGGTGAAGTTCAGTTTTTAGAGTGTAGCCTTTTTGTGACAATTAACATTTACGCGTAAGTGTCACAAAAAGGCGTACGCCTCCCGTCTTCAACAAATCATGGGAGAGAATGTCAGTCGGGATGACGGTTGGCCAGGAGCATATACAACAATTTCACGTTGATTCCCTGCGTTTGACTATACCGGGTGTTTCAGTTAAATCCCCGGGTTAAATAATACGCGAACGGGTGCACCAATAGAAGAACTTACCGCCTACAAGCTGCGCACCGTGTGAATGAGTGGGAGGCGCTCATTACTTAGAGAAAAATTCAAACGGCTTTCGTGAAAAAACAACTTCTAAAGCAAGGCGCTGTCGGCATTAAAATGATTATTACCCCTTTTGGGTACTTCAGAGGACGCCTCTTAGAGAAAAATATGCCACCGAAGCTGGACATTTGTTGCAGTAATTAATTCGTTTCGGTTCACATAATTTTGTCGCGGCTGGTCGCGGTGAAGCGCAAAAGGACTTCAAAAGAAGTTCATATTAGGACATCGTGAGCTACGTTCTTTCATTGAGCATAATCATTGGAGAATGTTCGTCTACCTGTTTGGTGTCCCTTTAAGAAGCCATATGTTCAAAAATCTAGGGATCACACATAAATTATTTGCTCGTTGTCCTGCAATTGGTTGATATGGACGCCAATGAACTGACTGCTGCGTATTAAATCTGCTCTGACGCGCTGATTCACGCGCTGCGAGCAGCTGCGTCGTACGCAATGCACATTTTTCACCATGGCCTATGTGCATGCGTATGACCTTGAGGCGCCGGGGAGGATTATCTCAGTCTTCACTAGATGGCGCAGTATGGGTGGTATAGGTAGACTCTAGATTCTATACCAAGGTTTCAGAACAAAATTCAAGGGTACGGTGGTACGGGGGGCACTCGCGGCGCTTAAACGGAGTGCTTCATGGTTGATGGCATGCCTTTGCCGAGCGATCTTCCTGACGGTATTGCGGCATGTTGTTCGGGGAGAATCGTCCGTCCGGGAGATCCGTCCAATCTTGTTCATAGCATTCAGGAAAACAGGAAAAGTATTCATAGCGGGCATCACGGGAATCGGAATCAGAACGGGAGAATCAGAAACTATGAGGTTTTGCGGAATTCCTTCGAAAATTCGTGGAAACGCGTAACGTTAACTGACGCCGTTTATAGAATACTTCGCGTTCGAGTTGATCAACAATAGGATCAATAAGTATTATTCTAGAGTCCGCAGTGGTGGTTTAAGCAAAAACGTAGGTCCACGACCACTGTTCTCTTCCTGTGTTTGGTTGTACTGGTTGTACTCGTTGGGAATGTCGTCTCAGGTTCAGCTGTCACGGAGGCTTACACGCTATGTGGAAAGCTTCCGCTCACAAAATGGCGTGGTTTTCGTGACACCCAATAAAAACTACTCCTCTGAAGACATCTGGTTTCGTTTTTCTCCCTCGTATACTCCTTGCCCCGAGGATCTTCTATGTACGTCTGCTGTCACGTGAGCATGACGTCCCCAATGGACACAGTGGGGCGCAGGACTGCGCCGTTGCTGGGACTAAACCGTAGGCTGCGTCGTCATACCTGCCTGCATTGACGCTACATTTTACTCGCCATAACGTGTGATTGCTACTCAAAATCATCATGATGGGCAAATGCTAGCACGCAACAACCAACTATCACGCAAACAAGCATGCGCGAGTCACGTGCGGCATTGCTGTTATGCACGTCACGCGAGAGCTCGTTGCGGCCTTTACTCAGGACCAACTGCGGCATAGAAAAAAATCGATTATGAATCGCGCGGTACGATTTCTTCTAAAATATTTTGCACGGTGGTTGTGAGGAGTATTAGAAATCGTAAGACGGTGTTTCCCAGACCATTGCTTTCGACCGGACTGTCACTTTAAAATCGCTGCACTCCTCCAATGCAAAGGAACGCAATGACAAAAGACGAGACGAACACATCATTGTCCAAACAGCACAACACCTTGGCCCAATATTGGCTGGCCATTTGCAATAATGGTCCAATATTGGTCCAGTATTAGACCGGTATTGCCGGTATCCAGCCAATATTCGGCCAATATATTCCGCTGCTTGGGCGGCTGTGCACAGCTGTCCTTTTCGGTTCCCTCGCATTGGAGTTTTCGAGATTTTAAGAAATGAACAACCAACCAGCCCACATTCTTACCTTGCCTTGCTGTCACGGCCATCTTTTGATTGGACAAAGAAGAACACGGAACCGAGCAAAGAGCAGTTGCAAAGGGAAAAGTTGCAACTGACGCGTCATCACATCGCTTTAATCTCGACCCTCATCCTCCGGTGGTGGTGGTGCTGGTGAAAGGGCTCGCCGTTGTCTGCCTCACAGAGGTGGGCAACGTCACGACTGACTACCTGGGGGAATGCGCGTCCTGAGCCGACTTCTAAGGGAACTGTGCCGACATATGTCTGAAAGCGTCGGAGGAAAACGCAGGAAAAAAACCCAAACAGCACAGCCGGCACCGGGATTAGAACCCGGGCACCTCCCAGTCTCGACGTGACATGGCCAGCACGCTAACCCCTCATCCTCCCTTCTGCTGACACATTGACCCGTGGCCTATTGACTTTGGCTGTGCGCCACAGCAGTTAGAAGTTGAAGAAGAAGAAGTAGAAGAAGAAGCAGAACTGACGCGTTGGTCTCTGAGGAGCGCGCTGGAGCTGGCTGGTTTTCGGTTTCCGGTTCGGCTCGCTGTAAAGGGGAGGCCTCCACTTTACAGCGAGTTTTTAGCTGTGGCCCTTGGCCTCAGGAGGGTTATTCCCGCCTTCGAAAGGATTCTCTTGCTCTCGGACTCCCTATCCGTCATTTCAGCTTTGGGGGGTTTGCTGCCGCCCTCAGAGTCATTGTTGTCCATTTTGGTAAATCTTGCCCCGCACCACATTCGCGATGTCATCATCACGTGGATTCCTGGCCATCGTGGACTCACTTTTATCGAAACGTCTGACACCCTCGCTAAAATGTCGCTGTGGAGAGATTCCCTCTGCTTCCAGTTCTTTGTCGTTCTTCTGTTGACAGGTGTAGACGACTCAAAAGCCTGTCTCGAGCTGTCCTTCCACAACCACCCTATGAACATCTTTCCTTTTTGTGGAACCCTAAACTCAGCAGAGTTCTGCAGAGTTCCAGGCGGACAGAAGTCTGGGTGACGTGAAATAATGGTAATGATTCTGTGACGTTACACTATAGTTACACGCACGGTTTATCTGCCTAGTGTGGCGACACGCTACATGTGCGTCATGGGTAGGACTGCGGATAATTTCGACCACCTGGGTTTTTTTTTGACGTGACGTGCGCTGGAAATCTCCGAAGCATGGTGCTAAAAACAATGCTTAGCTCCCCCACAGAGCTACCGTCCTAGGTCGGGATCGAACCCACGATCTTGAGCTCAGCAAGCCAACACGTTACCGACTGAGCTATATCGTGGACGGCGGGTGACGCGAGCTAAATTTGTACTTTCAACGTGCTGGTCGCTCTCTGTCCCCTGCTTTTTCCCACTGTGGCCCGGATGAAACAGCTGAACACTTTTTGCTCATCTGCCTTCATTTTGACCAACTCCGCCAGAGGTCTCTCCGCACCCTTTTGCGTTTATTGGGAGCCCGACTTTCGTTAGCGTCAGTGCTGTCTGTCGGAGCATCTCATACTGCGCTCTGTAAGGGGTCTGTTGTAGCAGGTCTCGTGTCGTATATTGTGCTCTCGAACCGCTTCAAGGCACTTTCTCGCTCCTCTCTTGCATTTTCACGTACGCACATTCCTACATATACTGACTTATCATATGTATGTCAGTTAGCACCCGCGCCTAACACCATCTTATCAGATTACATTTACATTTCATTGCATCATTACATCATCCTCATCATTACGTTACATTACATCTCATCAATGCCACACAGACGTAATTTCTCCCAATTGTCCTGGCCAATCTCTCTGGACGACTCACGGACATCTTTTGATTGGTAGAGGAAGAAGAAGAAAGTACCCGCTACTCGTGCGCAGGCACTATAGGCACCCGCCATCCCGCTCGAGGAGCAACAGCAGCAGCAACTAGGCACGCTCCAGTCGCAAGCACCTGCCGAAGAACTGCTCCGAATATCGCAGCGCCTACACTCGACGTAATCGCCATTTCATCCTATAGGTCGGTCGCGTCAACCAAGCCGCAAAAATGAGTAAGTACTTGACTATACGCCATACTCCGTACCCCAATTTCTTTTCTGTCGGATATTGTGCACGAAAACCTCGCGGGGATATATGTGCACTTTGTGGTGCTCCACAGTTGTATTTGTTCTGCTTGTTTGTTTGAGAGGTCCCTGCCAAGAGAAGTATGCTTTTTTTTTACAAACGCATATTTTTTTACAATTTGTACGATATCTTTTTTTTACAAACGCTACATATAATAACGCTAAGTACAAACAGTGGCTGTAGCTCTCTAACCATCCCACGAGGGACGGCATGCGCTGTTCCATGGTTCTTGTGGCGTTCGCGTTAAATGTGGCCAGAAAAAATGTTCCAGTGTGTGTGTGTGGGGCGGGGGGGGACTGGAGGACTATATGTGGGGGAGAATTTCAGCATGGTTTCAGTCTCCCACACTCACTGATAATTTCTAGGATGGGGAGGAGTTGACCTACCGCAACTCCCCCTGGCGCGGATTCGGTGTAATTTCGGGTGCCGTGCTGTTGGTACAATACATTCGAGTTTATCTCGTTCCTGACAGCCGAGCGAAACATGTATCCCTTGCGAATTCTAGCCCCAAGCACCGCGCTCTAACATCAAATGTCCTTTGAATGCTTTATTGCAGCACTCAAATGAACGGTGTAGTGTGTTCATTTTTATCTGCTACTTTTTTTATTTTCGCTACCCAGATGCCGTTTTTTGCAGGTGCGTCTTGCGGTCAGGCAGAACACCATTTCGAAGAGAGCATAGAACTACAAAATGACTTATCACCTAAAATTCTTTAACTCCCAAAAAGCGAAATCGACATAGCAGAATGAAAACTTAACTCTTAAAAACAAATAAATAAAAACGAGCGCGTGCAGTGAAGCATCCATCGCCGAATAGGCGATTTCAGATATTGCTCTTGTGCTCCGCACGGGGGCCCTCCGTCGCCTAAGTCACGCGCATCGCGCAATGCGTCGTGGGAAATGGTTTGCATTCGTGCTTGCCTGCCTGTTGCTCGAAGGAAGGAGGGAAAACCGAAACCGTTTGCGCTCTTCTGTCTGACTCATGAAAACTAAATCCCAAGGTGCAGTGGGGCATTCGCAACACGGCGCTCTCTGGCGGGCCATCCATGCAATTTCTGAAATCGTCTATTGCAAATGAGCCGAAACCACAACAGCGCGCCTCGGGAGCGCATGATGTTCACCGACGGGGGCTTACCAGTGTTGCTACACTGATAATCTGGCCAGTAGGTAAGCACATAGGCCAATCACCTTCATTGCCCGAAAGCACGTGATCTTCTGACGTACAGAATGAGCGCAGTCTTCCCTGTGCTCCCTATCAGCCAGGTTCTTGTTTGCACTGACTTGCACACGAAACAAATCGGCGATGTATATTTCAAGGCACGTGAGTTTCTAGATTTTTTAAGAAGGGGACACGGCGTTCAACGTGACGTGGCGTGGCGAGCGTATCTCGCTTAGGCCCCGAGCCCTCTAATTAATTTTAGTCATCTAACGCCACATTGTCACACACCTTGTCATCTTGTAGTCACACATATATGCTCCATCCTCCATCCTGCTCTTGTAAGATATCCGATTAGCTGTATCTCTGAACTGCAGAAACATCTACGCCGGTCTCGAGTACATTAGTGATGTGTACGGTTTGCTACTGAACAGTGTACATGATACGTTATTTTAATTCGGGGGTAATTTGTGCTTAACCCGTAAGTCGGATCCTACTAATACATTCTTTCTTCTTCTTCTTTTTTTTTCCAGCTGAGATGTCAGGCATGTCGAGCATGTCGGAAATGTCCGGCATGTCTGGTGAGTAGCGTACACGCCGTCTTCCGACAAACTTCGCACATTCTTCACTCGCGTTATTTTGCAGAGGTTTCGATGTCGTCGATGGGTGGAGGCACGACGGGAGGTAAGGGTTACTTTTGCTACGTCATTCGCAGGTACATCCCTGTGACAAAAAACGCCATTCAAAAAACCTGCACATGCTTCTAGCGCATTGCCGATTTCAAGCTTCCGTTCGAAAATTCCGTTCAATCGCGGGGAGGTGCATTCATGCTGTAGCAGTTTGTCTATACATATACGCATGTCTTTGCATGCATGTCCAGTCCTCGCGAGTTGCGTTCTCAAAATGCTGTTGTCGTACTTTGTGAATTGTGCCTGTCATACCGTACCTCCTCTCTGGGCACGTCCCGTCTTCGAAAAGAGTGGTTATCGAAGTTAAACCGCCATTGTCTACAGTTACCCGTAAAGCAAAGGACGATTCGATTTCGATTATCTTCCACGGCGAGACTGGGATGTGACACGGGTTCGAATCCTGTCACCGGCTGTGCTGTGCGAGGTTTTCCCTGGATTTTCGGAAGACTTTCCAGACGAATGTCGGCACAGTTCCCCCTGAAGTCGGCCCAGGACGCATGCTAACCCCATGTCCGCCACTCCTTCCTGCTGTCCTCTCTCTATCTGTCCACGTCTGTACGCCGCTGATAGCCAGAGTTGTTTCGCAGCGCTAACAAAAATCGATTAGCTTGAACAACTTCTGCCAGCCCACGAATGCTATGTCATATAGAGTTAGGGTTCCACGTTTTCGTTTTTCTTTTTGGGCGGATTCGGCGTATGTTTTTCGATGTTTATTGATTTTCACGAAATCAGCGTTTTTCGGTGCTTTTCCTAGCGTATACGCGGTATACCTGACAGTTATCGGCGAATAGAAATCTCAATGTAATATTTCCGCACGACGCCCATTCAGCATGCCCTTGTTCGTTGAGGTGGCGGTTTAGGGCTAACGACAAAGTAAACGGACGTTTTTTCTTACAACCATCGTATTTCTGTATTTTCTGATATGCATATGCAGCAATTTATGTCCTGGAATGTCCCTCTGTATTCGGTGTTTTTCCATTGAAACCGAATGAGGGTAAATTTACCCGGCGTATGTTTTTCGGGGTTTTTCGGTTAAAACCGAAAACACGGAACCCTAGTCATACTTGGGCGGAGTGTATGCGTGACTGACGCAGCTTTGGATACAGTATCTGTCGCGACCTGGCCCCTATAGAAAATGTGCGAATATAAGGGACATCAGGAGGAGAGCGGCCGATACTTCGAACAAAGGCTGTTCTTCTGGGCGCTGGATTCACTGGAAGTTTTGCTGGGACGTCTTAGACGTATGCAGGGTGTCCCAGAAAGCGTGTCATTGAATTATAATAAAAAAAACTACGCCACCTAGAATTATGTGGTCAACGGCATTTGTTCTTATTAGGTTTTGGTGACCTAATGTGAATGTCATGTGTCACCTCCTAATGTGAATGTCATGTACCCCAAGTTTAATTATGTAAATATTTGCGAAGCGAATTCGGAAATTTGCTGAGTAGAGGTCACTTTTTTACCCCACCAATATGAAGAGCGTGCCGAATTCACTCAAATTCATGATAATTGACAGTGATATTCACGAGCTATCCCACCGGAAAAATAGCCGGCGAAGCACCGGAACATAACGCGCGATGACTTTTTGAGCGCAATCGCTCTCAGTCCGACGAAAGGAGGTTCCGAAGCCAGCCCACAGAGTGATAGTAGAAAAAGTAACAGTTCACAAAATTGGGAGAGGAAAAGCATTATCCCAGCGAAAGTCTGACGTGATAAGCCGCACCTATGTTATCTCTTTTGCGATGCCGGGGTGGGCTGGGTTTCCAACCTCCTTTCTTCGGACTGACAGATTGCGCTGAAAAATGCATCGTGCGCTATTCTGTGCGACCTCCGTAAAGCATCATGTTCGGCTATTTTTTCCGATGGGATAGCTCCTGAAAGTACCTGTCAATGATCATTAATTTGAGTAAATTAGACACGCTCTTCACATTGGTGGGGTAAAAAAGTGACATTTACTAGGCAAATTTCCGACTTAAGCTCGCAAAAATTTACATAATTAAACTCACATCAGGAGGTGGCAAAAACCCAGTAAGAACAAATGCCATTGACTGCGTGAGTCTAGGTGGTGTAGTTTTTTTTAATATTATAATTCAATGACATGTTTTCTGGGACACCCTGTAGATTCTTGTAATGCCTGTATTTTGCACCGCCGTTTCTCACAGTGCTCCTGTTTATCCTGTTACAGCTGCAAGGTAAGATGGATGACGATGGATAACGGGAGACTGAACTGGAAGTAGACACCTACGAGATATGTTTTGCGCGAGACATTGAATCGAAATACCGCGCAGCAAAACCAGCATCTCAAAATGGCGCGAGGGCGCCCCAGTAAACATAGGGAATGCTGATAACAAATCACTCTAAACGAATTACTCCTTATGAACATACTGAAGTCATCCACGCATAGTAAACCCCGAACGAAATGTAGTGGTGTAATCCTGAAGAGTCATGACGCGGTCACCACAGAATGTTTCATCGTCAGAGGACGTCGCAGTTCTCATTTCCTAGAATACTATACGGTGCCATTTTAATGACAAAAAAAAAAGTACTTTCTATACGCAGCGACGACGAGGATAGGAAGAAGAAAGCTATTGTTGTGGCTTCTTTGCTGTGCCTTCTCCTGGTCGGAGGCGTCGGACTCGCAGTTGCGGCTGGCGGTACGCTATTGATGATTGCTTTTTTGGGAGGCTATCAGAAATGCCCCAGTGGTACGCTTTTTAGAATGGGTACAGGCACGACCTCAAGCGCTGGGCTAATCACTAAGGTCACTGACCCTTGAACTAGGCCTGGTGCCCATTGCTCCCTTTGTGTAACGCCATTGCTTTCGACTGAAACGCGGCCACCTCAGGCAGAGTAGTGTCTGGTCGGTGCCAAGCGTGTGTGGAGCAGAATCGGAGGAGCGAAACGGATTCTTTTACAGCAGGTGGCTCTACAGGACGTCTCAGTTAAATTCCGGGGCTAAATAATTCGCAATGGGGTGTACCGATCGAACAGCTTCCTTTCTGTACAAGTATCTGTCCGATACCCCCTACAAGCCGCGCACCGTGTGAATGAGTGCGAGAGGCTCATTATTTAAATAAAAATTCAAATGAGTTTCGTTCGCAGGGCATCGTCGGCATTAAAATGGCTACTCTATACCCCTTTTGGTACCTTCAGTGGACACCTTTTAGAGAGAAATCTGCCACAGAAGCCGGTCATTTGTTGCAATAATTAATTGGTTTCGGTTTACATATTTTTGTCGAGGCTGGTCGTGGTGAAGGGCAAACGAACGCTCTTATAAGCTTAGTTCGCAACGTGGAGTGCTGAAGAAAAAGTAACAGCGTCAGACTAACTAGCGTCAGCGCTACGCCAGTCCCCACCCCACTTATCTGACTGATATGCGCCCTTTCTCTGTTATGATCGCACGGACGAAACACAGTACCTTGATATCACATGCTTTCCATTTTTTCTTCAGCACTACCCATCGCGAAGTAAGCTTTAGAACACGTGATTCATTGGTGAATAAGGGAGTGGAAGACCGTGCTTTTGCGCTTCACCGCGACCAGCCGCTAGAAAAATATGTAAACTGAAACCAATTACTGCAACAAATAACCCCTTCGGTGACAGAGTTTTCCTTAAGAGGTGTCCACCCAAGGTCCTAAAAGGGGTAGTACCCATTTTAATGCCGACGGCGCCCTGCTTTAGAAGTCATATTTTTCACGAAGCTCATTTGAATTTTTATTTAAATAATGAGCCTCTCGCACTCATTCACACGGTGCGCGGCTTGTAGGGGGTATCGGACAGATACTCGTGTCAGAAAGGAAGCTGTTCGATCGGTACACCCCATCGCGAATTATTTAGCCCGGGAATTTAACTGATGCACCCTGTATAGCAGCAGGTCCAAATATGCTTCCAATGCATAGATGGTGTTGCAGAAAATGTCACTATAAATACACCGCCCTAGCATATATAAGCATTTCACGTTGATTCCCCGCGTTTGACAATAGTGCTTTCGCCGAATCAAACCCAGCAAGCATATGCAGACAGTAGTTAAAGGTACTGTAAAGCAGCAGGCAAGCTGTTAATATTGGCAGCGGCATTTGAAAGCTTATGCCGAAAGAAACCCACAGTGTAAATTTTATGTGCGACAGAGAATTCTAAATATTTTTTAATCACTTCCGAAACTGGCGGTGAAAGGACGCGGTGCGACGCGACGCCTGGTGGGAAACAATCTCCTATTCGTCGAGCAACAGTGTTACATGTCCCCAACCCTCTATCGGCTGAGTCATAGGCTAAGTAGCCGGCTTCATAAACTTTCCTTTAAAAGTTTTGAACAAACTTTTAAAAGAAAGTTCATGAAGCCGGCTACTTAGCCTATGATGTAGTTGCTGTCTCAAAATGCAAGAACAGTGGTACATCGTGTAAATGACTAACAACCTGCCATGAATCACCATGAAAGCCACCTACGCAAAAATAAACCACATCCGGCAAGCCGTTGTGGTGATGGTAGCGGTCCACAGATGTCGCTGTACGCTCCATTGTTGTTTGCATGTTTATGTCAGCCGCCCTACATGGCGGGAACTGCGGAGTTCGTGTCGGGCCTCAGACGGCATGCTCGAAGGACTTCGGGGAATTGTCATTTGCAAAAAATGACCTCTGACAGCCGTGTCAGACGGCAGCTCAAAGGACCTTTCTAAGAAATGACCATCAACGCGAAAGGAGGCCCCCAACGACATTTGAGGGATTTGAGGAGCAGAAAGGAGCAATCTCGACAACAGTGTTATGCCATTGTACCCTCGCGCCCAACGGGCCTCATCAGCCCTATCGTCAAGAGCGCGGCGTTTGTCCTGCTAGAACAACCACGTTGTGAGGGTCGGCGTTTTTACTGTTATGAATTCGTTTCCTTTGACGTTGTCATCCCTGTTTTTATCGCCTATGTGGCTTGTTTCGCCGGCACCGCGTCAGCTTCTTATCGCTTACCCAGCGTTCGCGTCTCTTCTGTCGTTTGTTTTTCGCCACCACCTATCACCTCGTTGCACCCGTCACCGCTTGTAATGTCTGATACCGAGGGCATCGAACGTAAACACACTTGCGCGCCGCGCTACCTTCGCAGCTGAACGTAGGAAAACCTATAAAATGCGGATAATGGAATGAAACTGTGTAAACGTATTTATATCCTATTTAGAGAAGTGCATATGGCTTCTGCACCTTGATTTATGGCGCACAGACCAACTTCAAATTTCCACAGCAGACAGGAAAAACGAAACTGAAAAAGGGAGCCGGTGAGTGCAGTCAGTTGAGGAGCACTCATTTCCCGCCTGTCTGGCAGGCGCCCCCAAACAAAGGTCATTTGAGAGGCCGAAGGCTATTTCTCGCAATTGACATTTGAAATGCTGTCTGACTAAGGTATTAGACAGAGTTGCCCGTAATATTGAAACTTAATTTTCTAAAAATTTATGGGATGGATTTGAACGCAATCTGTGGCGTTTGCGAACCCTGGCTGTCAAATGGGCCATTAATATAAAATTGTATGCCTCTGATTTACAGTACCTTTAATGTCTTCACATCCAAGGCCTGCGGATGTGTAACGCTAGAAACTCCGACTGTTGTATTTTTATGCGCTTTATATATCAGCTATCTCATGACTGCGCCCATTATTGTTTCCAATGTAACCGACCGGTTTTCACGTGCAGCTCGCGGCGGCGATGGTGAAGACGTCGCCGACGACGACGCTTTTACAAATCAAGATATTTATGACCCAGCTTCACCGGCGCTCCCACCTATTACGACGCCGTCGACAACTACGACTACGACTACAACGACAACGACGACAACAACGACAACAAGTAGGTTTATCATGTTAAAAAAAAAAAAACGAAAAGGGGAAAAAACAGTGCGTGGAAGTCAATTGTCACCGCGCGGACCAGCACCTACATTCTAAAATCATTACTTCACCGCATAGCACGCTCTTAGCTAACCAGTATCCTCAATGACATCGTTCTGCGTACCAGCATAGAGAAGAGTAGTGTCGTATAGAGGAATGTGAGGTGAGGTTTTCATGTCAACCGCGCTTTCCTAAAATCACGAGTGATAACGATATCGTTCTGTTACAATATGGTTGGCCTATCTAAGATGACCAGACGTTTTCGTGACGTGCTCGCGTGCTGTCCCAAACATACTCCTCCTCAAGTTTTCGCTGCTGCGAGATACAAAATGAATTTGCGTGGTCACTACCTGGCTATCTTTTATTTATTTTTTGACAGATTCCGAGGAACTGCATTAGCTTCGTCAGAAAGTCGCAATCTCGCGTGTCTCGTGGCGCTTTCCGAGCTCCAGGAGTCTGCAATCTAGCACTTTTTTCCCGGGCAGCGGATGGTTCAACTATATCCGCGGTGTCGTTACATCCGCACCGCGAGGGTGGCGAGGGCCCTCATTGCCCCGCACGTCGAAGTTCACATGGGTTAGCAGGCAGCGGAACCTGAAGACGAGCGACCGTGATGCCCTACGTGTCGCTATAGCGTGATGGAATCGGCTAAAACCGCTAGATTCGTGGCAACGGTCACATGATGCAGAGCGGGCGCCGACATATCAATTTCCGAACGCTAAAGGCAGTGTTGCCACGTAATGACCACCCGAATTCTTCAGCGCATTCTTCATCGCGTCTTTCGACAACGTGGCACATTGGCACGAGGCAAAAAGAGCACCTTGTGCACCTGTTTAGTGTTGCCAGTCACTCTCGCATTCACACTATGTGTATGTGTAGTATGTGGCATCTTACTCGTGCACCGATGATGAAAGACTATGGTGATTCTGTTCTGTTCTTCTTTTCAAGCGACGCCGAAGGCACAACTGTCTATAGAAGGTCCAATCTTGTGCACTGTGACCATGGCAGAGCGGGACCTGAGCTTTCCTCCGGATGCCCTGTGCGACCTGCTTTTCTTCACGCATGTACTCTGTCATCCTTCAACGCACACGTTCACCAGCCAGAAAATGGACGCCTTCCAGAGATTTAAGGCAATGGCAGCACAGTTACAGAAGACCGAACTTGGGCTGTCCATTGATCAGCGGTAACAGCCTTTGTCTAACGATAAAGTAATATACAGGGTGTTTCACCTAACGTGATAAAACGTTCTAACTGGGGACACTTCCTCATACCAGCGGCATGGCCGAGTGGGCTAAGGCGTCCGGTCGTTGGTGGTAACGAAGGTCGTATCGAAGTGGTTCGAATCCTGTCACCGGCTGTGCTGTCTGAGGTTTTCCCTGGGTTTTCCGAAGACTTTCCAGACGAATGTCGGCACAGTTCCCCCTGAAGTCTGCCCAGGACGCATACTAATCCCCCTGTCCCCCACTCCTTCCTGCTGTCCTCTCTCCGTCTGTCCACATCTGTACGCCGCTCACAGCCACAGTTGCTTCGCGGCGCTAACACGCAATCAAAAAAAAAAAAAGAAACTTCCTCTTCTAGACGCACATGTCGCGCGCGCTTGTTGGTCGCCAACAAGTGTTTTCACAGGTGTTTTCACTTTTCTTTATTTTTTTTTACTATTTCTGTTGCGATACTGGGCATCGTTTTTGTCGGATCTGTGGTTATCCGTGAAGGACTTCATATTTCTCTAAAAAAAAAGTGAGGTTCGCTTGTCAATTTTTCAGAATCCAATCGAGACAAAAAAAAAAAAATAATAATAATCCCGCAATCGAAAATTGTCCAAAGCCTTCCTCAGTGGTGGCAAAAGTTTCCTGAAGGTACCCACAATCTTCCAGCGAGTACCTCGCCATCCAGAACTTTACCGCATAGCACGCTGTGCGCCAACCATTGCGAAGAATGACAGGGTTATTGCTTTTGATTCTATGAGAGACGGGGGCGTACGCCTTTTTCTGGCAAATTTCATATATCCAAATTGCCACAAAAGGCGTACGCCCACCTCTCTCTTCGAATCAGAAGCGATAACGCTATCATTCGTGGCAATGGTTGACTCACAGCGTGCTATACGGTGAAGTTCTAGTGTAGAATTATTCTTTTAACCCTTTGGGTGAAGCACCCTATGGAGTGACCATACACTGCTGATTGTGTTTCAACGTGAGGCATTCCAGAATGCTGTCAAGGGTAATCGCAATGATCACAAAATACAGTGTTGTGCCATAAGGAAAGCGATCTATGTATATTTCTCTAGAGCAATAAGGCAAAACGTGTAAAAGGACACAGTAAACAGTACCTATCTGATCATTCGATTATTCGTACACAAGGATGCCCAAGGATGTGAGGTATAAATACGAAGAGTACAGATTATTACTGCAGACATGCAACGTCACTTACAGCTATATTCGATGGTATAGCTGTCCAAAGTTATGTTTCACTATAGGGCGTGCTTGTGTCCAGTAGGGTATAGATAGTTTGTCTCATACATACCTAACCAACGCTTAATGAGAGAGCAGAGCATTCCTCCCCTCCCCCCCCCCCCCCCACACACTCTCATTGCCTTCAGAAGCTCTGTAAACAAATAAAACAACTGTCATTCGCACTGCAGAGATCTTATATTCAAATTTCCTTAATTCCCGGTTTATATTGTACAAGCAACCTGCCAGGGCCTGGCGAGGGCGCTCGGACCGGCTGCCCCTCTGCCCCCATCGCTACGGCTCTGCCTTCCCGACACCTCCACTGCTTGGTCTTTTCTAGAGTCGCAACGTTAACGACCCGTGCCCAGTGCATCAAATCTTATTGCATATATCGAACAATAACAACCCTTCCTTATTTCTTTTCAGATATACGAGCTTGTGTATTCAGGCCCTGAAAAACAAAGGTGGGACTGATGATTTCGAGAGCCTCATGAAGAAGAATATCAAGCACCACGGCTTGCTGTCCGTCACGGAACTCCCCGACAGTAAGGTGCTGAGCGTGCTTACGGTACGTTCTGTAGGGACTCGTACAAGTGTTACAAGATTACTCCGGAGCTCACCTATAGTCAGTGACAACATTAAGTCATACACTTCACCCCACCCCACACTGGCACAAAATAGGCTCCTCCTCCCATTTTCAACAAATCAGGGGCGAGAACGTTGTCATTTGGGATGATGGTTGGCTAGGAGCGTGCTATGTGGTGAAGTTCATTTTTAAGAGTGTAGCCAACCAGTGTTCCGAATGATGTCATTCTGTGTCCTTATCTGCCGAAAATGGGAGGAGGTGTCTACCTGTCACATTATGCATGTCCCAGATAGGCTCCTCCCTCTGTTTTGAACGAATCATAACAGAGAATGGCATCATTCGGAATGGTGGTTGGTTAGGAACGTGCTATGTGGTGAAGTTTAACAGCGTATAGTGCAGGTCGTACAAGTCGGGACTGGGCCGAGAGAGAGAGAGAGAGCCGGCACTACATCGCGAAGCGGGTGCGTCATGCAAAGGCTGGTAGCCAATCGCAGGAGCCTTCCGCAATGACATTTTCGCTATTGATTGGTTGGTAACGGGAGGCGGAGCCTTTATGTAATATATGTATATGTAACCATATGCCATAGCCTATATGTATATGTAACCATTATATGAACTGCATATGGCTACAAAATAGGCTTCGCCTACAGTTTTCAACAAATCAGGGACGAGAATGTTGTCATTCGGGGTGATGGTTGGCTAGGAGGGTGCTATGTGGTGGAGTTCATTTCGAAGAGTGTAGAGCAGAACGGGTTTGCGTCTGATTGGGTGCTACAGTAGTTCAGATGACGTAACAATAAATAGAGGTATCTGAATCGCGGTACGTCTACTCGCCCGTACCCGAAAATGTCCGTTTTTGTATTAACGCTGCAAACGTTATGAAGTAGTATTGAACAATAAAGTGCAAGTAGTTTTATGAAGCGTAGGAGAACAATATTACACCTATTACACCCGTAACCAGATACCTTTTTACCTTTCTTGAAGGGGCACAGAACAGGTCGACGAGCATTCTCCAAATATTATGCTCAATGAAAGAACGTAGCTCACTACATCCAAATATGAAATTCCTTTGCTTTAGCGAGCGTCTTTAACACGTATAGCAACACCGAATTCTAGGTGCTGGAGGTGGGAGAGATCTCGCTCTCCTAGCCAATGACGGACCCAACTCTGAGACAAGCTGCTACTCGTGAGAGAACTGGTGGCGGGATCAGTGACTCTAACCTCGCGGAGCAATATAGCACTGAAAACAGTGTGCATGTGAAATAGAGTATTAAGGGGTTTTGGTGCGGTCTGAACTAGCTATCTTGGATTTGACAAGTAGGAATATGTTTATAATTAACCTCACTTCTCGATATTACAACAAATTTAATGTTTACGCGCCCCGCATTCTGCTATGATTTCTTGGTATCACCCGTACCACGTCGCCAACAGACATCAACTGCCCGTGCCTGGAGCACCTTGAAAGATGAAAGTCACTGAAAAGGTTAGCCAGCTGTAGAACTCGAACCCACATCATCTGGATTACCGGTCCAGGGCTCTACCAATTGAGCTAAGCTAACACGCCTTCTCGCGACTTCCAAGGGCGCGTCATCTGAAGGGACAAACCAGCCACTCTTTCTCACTCATCCTCCTTTCACTCTTACATTTTTGCTCACTCATACACACATTCATACGACGGGATCGACGCAAGCGGCAACTGTTGAACATGAGAGAACTGATGTTCTGAGGCTGGAACAACATAGAAAGGATTTGTCACAGCGTAGGACGACGAGCTGTTCCAGGTACTCAAACACGTGATGTCTCCCACGGCCGCTGCATTGGTGATGTAAGCCGTGTGGTATCACAACTATTTACTGTGTCGATTCCATACGCGTCGACTACCCTTTACTACACAACTTTTAATGTAGGTTGACATGCAAATGAGCGTCCTCTGGCACCCCAATTAAATCGCACAACTACGCGCAACCATCCTTTCAGTGAATAACTTTGGCCTTTACAGTTGCTCAGAAATCTTCAACTGCAAGTAAACCCGGACCAGAAACTAGGACAGACCAACTTTCTTGTCATTGGGATAAGAGCAGACACTACAAGCGCAGACTTTAAAGCGTGGCTTAAACCTGTCAAAGGGTAAGTGCATCATTTACCCTGCCTGTTCATCTATTTCGTCTTCCCACACGTTAAATGCGTGCAATCAATGCAGCGACATTTTGTGCACTTCATCATTCGTGCATGCTGCCCGAGTGATACAGGGACAGCATAATACCTACGGGTGCAACCAACGATGAAAAGGGTGCTGCGTAACAAACAGCATTGCACCCCAAAAAATGTTTTTCCCAAAAGCTCACCCGTCCCCAACCCGCTACCCGCAACGCGATGAACGTTGGCGAATCAACAGAGTGCTCCCTGGTTTATGCCTGATAATTAGATGCGTCTGTGTGCATGGTTTCTTGTACGACATCAGTACAGGTGGCAAAAAGGTGCAAATGCGTGTTGGTTTGTGACTTGGGGCATGATGATACGAAAGGCGACATGGACAAAGCACGACATAAAGGCACTGTTGCACCCTAACGCTGTGAGCGTTTGTTCCGCCCTTGTCAGCGACGTTTTACGTCATATTTCGAGCGACTGCAGTACAGACGTGTAAGAAATTGAGCAACTCTGTGTACTTTCTAATATTGTTTTGGCAAAATGCGTCGGCCGCACACGACCGGCAGCCCGCTCTGCCGTCAAAGAGGCCCGCAACCGACCCGCTACCCGCGCGACACCGAAAACATGGACCCCCACCTGCAACAACGTGCGGGTCACCCGTGGGAGCCCGTAGGTACCTTGGCCGCGTGCAGGACTCTGCTTCCAAGTTCATTTAACTCAAGTGACTATATCGGCGTGTTGTGCGCGCTTTGTCAATTCTACCTTTTCGTGAAGGAAAGCACTGGAAAATTCGCAGCGTAACACATTGGTAAGATTTAGTGACGGTCAAATGGTTTGGTTATTTTTTAAATTATTTTTATTATTATTTAATGGTATTATTATTATTCATTTTTGCAACGATAATGCCTCTCCTTTTATGTTCATCTGCATTTCACTGTTGCAATTGAAAAGAAAGCAAGTTCCGCTACGGAAATAGGAAATATTACTTTATGAGAATAACATTTCACAACCTTCCTATAACATTTAACTTGAATGAAGAACAGAAAAAAAAAAAACGTGAAACGAGTGACAAAAAAGGAAATATTAGACGAGAGAAAGCACACAGCGTCGATGGTAGTGCCCCCAGTTCGGCTGCCGAACTGGAGGTCCGTTCAGCTTCTGCGCTAGAAGAAACGACAGTCAGCATATATCTGTACGCACATGTAGGCAGCGGTACTGTGCTATACCTCCAGTCGTAAATAGTGTCATTTCCTTACGGAGGAGTCAGTCTGCGTCTGATGGCCTACACGTATTTGATCTTCCTGTCATATTTGCTCTCACGAAATCCCGGGATTTTCAGGAAGGAATCCCGAGAAAAAGTCAAAAATTCGCCGGGATTCCCCGATTGACAACACTATAGACACGACTGACGGCCTGGGGAATGGGGGTCCTGGGACGACTTCCAAGGGAACGGTGCCGACATACGTCTGAAAGCGTCTTGAGGAACACCCAGGAAAAACCCCAGACAGCACAACCGGCACAGGGATTCGAACCTGGGTACCTCCCAAACTCAACGTGACATACCCAGCACGCTAACCACTGAGCCACGCGTGGTGGTAGAGAGTAATGACATGACGCGTATAGGGCAGCTCGAAACACTTCGCAGCGACAGAGCTCGGCATTTTGACTCACGATAGCTCACGATCACAATCATAAGACATAGTGTGCGGCCATTTCAGTCGCATGTGTAGTCAGCGGTGCCTGTTATGGCGTCCGGCATCTCGCAGCGCCGTGCGATACTGTATACTCGCTCAGCCGAGGATCGCTGGTTATCGCAGACTACACGCTATCAAAAAAATGAAAGAAAAAAACCGTTTCTTTTTTTTTTTTTTTTAAGTGACACTGCTGATTGCCGTCACACGTTCGCGATATTGTAAAGCGTGGTCATGGGGGGGGGGATATGTTTATTGCGAAAAAAAGAGGCAGGTAAAAAGGAAAGGTCAGCCAGGCAGAAGCCGGCTTGCTATTCCTTGTAAAAAGAAAAGAAAAGGAAAAAAAAACAAAGGGAGAAAGACGCAAGCGGCACATGGGCAGCAGGGGGGCATGAGTACACGACCGCTCAGAGGCAGTCCAGGAGCCCAGTGTCACCCAGGAAGCATATGAGCGCTCTGGTAACAGTCATGGGGCATTACTAGTGCGCTCATACGATAACGATAGCAACACACCTGCCCCCGCACAGCACGAGGGACGACGCTGTATCGCCGCTGATATGATCCCGGGGCGATCTGTGGTTTTGGAGGGAGAGGGTGTATCTTATCGTAAATAGCGACAGTATTATTCTGACGGAGCTTTACAATACAAGCAGGCTTCCAGTTCTAGGGGCATAGGAACGCAAAAAAAGAAGAAATAAAGAAAAATAATTGGTGGTTTACGACGCGAGACAACTGAGATCATTAGCGACGCCACAGCGGTCGGCCTGTAGATTTCTTTTGCCCCCCTGACGGTTCTTTAACGTGTGATGAAAGCTCACAACACGGCACACCGTATGTAACGTCTCTCGCGGGAGACAGCGTGTCTAAGCAACTGTGACCACGTTGCTGGCGTCTTCGGCCGGGTTCGAACCCGCGGTCTCGAGGTCAGAAGGCGAACGTGCGAAGGAGATCTGACGAAGCCGGTAATGACCAAAACGAGTGCAATGGAGGGCAACGTTTCATGTGGTAAACTGTAGGGACAATGTGCCACGGCTTTGCAGGGATGGCCAGTATTTAAATACATCTATTTGTATTTTCTATTTAGATACTTTATTTAAATATTTAGATAAAATGTATTTAATTTTATTTAAAATACAAATTGTCCAAATACCCATAAATACACAAGATACTGGTGTGTTCCATGAATTCCGGCCGAGTCCATGCATGCATTCCGCTAAGTGCATTCCGGCATGGGTACGTCTGTACATTGTCAGGCATTTCAGCATTATGTCCCTGAGTAGAGGTTATGTCACCAAGAACTCTCGGGCGACGAGTCGTGTGCGACACTTCGCCTAGGTGTGTGTCCAAAGAGCTGGATGGAGCAAATAAGACCGGCGACGACCTGCAGAACAGAAGGCCTCCATTGATGGAGAGGCACGAGAGTATGGATATACTTACGGTGGCCCAGAACGTTCTCAATAGGCATCCAAAGCCAAGCGTAAATAGAGGGCTCACCTAGAGGTGCTCAAGTTTTTAGAACAGATGTGGTCGTAACACGACTGCGCTCGTGAAAGAAGCTTCTTCGGATTCAATACAAGACTTTGTTTATTGGCACCTGTGGGCCAATTTCATTCCCACATCAGCATGTGGATGGGGCAAAGTATCGCAATTGGCGATGAAGCTTCCCATTCACCATCATTAGATAAAGTTGCTTTTATTATGCATTTTCGTTTTCAAGTGAAATATTTCACAGCTGTGTTCAGTTCGTGTAAATAATTGTGGGAATACCACAAGCTTGAAATCCATTTAGTTCTCAAGTCTCCCTTTAATCGCTTGCACGCGTTACGGCCTATAACTCTAAGGGGGGGGGGGGGGGGGCACTCGTCGAGAAGGGCACGTAATAAAACACGTGCACGGCGCTCTTCACGCGATACGTGAAGGGCGTGGTATACGCCACGAACAATGTGCCACCGTGCCCATCCTTTTGAATTTCCCGCCACTCCTTAGCTAATAACGACAATGAAGCGATTGAGCCCCATGGCCTTGTGAGCGCCTCCCACCGTGGATAAACAAAACTTTTCCTTGAGAACACTTTGATGTGCTTCTGAAATGCTCTTTTTGAAATGCAGTACCAACTGTCACATCGTCTTGCTTCACACGCACATTTCCCAGTGGAATATAACTGCTTTGATGCCCCCGTCAGGTGCCAGCATCTGGGATAGTACGACCAATAAGCAGTTCAGCATGGTAGGTGCGCAACCTGCGATTGTCTTGATACAGAAACTATTTTTAACGAACATCAATTAGCCGCTGCAAAATGAATGACGCGATACAACTACAGCCGAGCGTCTGTTCTAGGTGCCACTGGGGAGTAAATCATTTGTCATTGCGGTGTACTGTGTCTCACACTGTACTTCCCCAAAATAGTTTATCCCCAGTTACGTTTACATAAATGAGGTAAAAGCGTATCGTATCCACTTAGCGCAATAAATGCTCTCCGACAGGGAGTCATCACAAGTCAACCCATCTAATGGTCGGGATTGGTGGGAGGAGGTGCGGATAACTCGATACAATGTGCTCTTGTGGCATATTTCTTGTTTTAAGAAGTATGACGTCATAGGGCTATGCGTCTTGCAAAGTTGCTCTTTCAGACACCGATACTAGCGCCATCACCACAGCAGCTGGCAACCTTCCAACGTAGGGCGGAGCTATGAGACGTCCGTGTTGTCCACAGGGGTGACACAAACCCGCCGTTGTTGTAACTACCCGCAAGTGGTGCTTTTGGCAAAACTGGACCTTGTCCTGGTCGCACGTCATAGAAAACCTCATTTTGAGGTCATGTGCCTTTGTTTACATGCCGTTTTGCCGCTTTCTGACATATTTTTCGTCGTCATAACGCCAAGAGATGAACGTATTTTGCCAGCGTAAACTATGCGGTGTTTTTTCCGCAATATGGTAGCCCATGACATCGGCTCAGTGAGTCGTAACGCCCGGTCGTCATCACATCCTTGGAAGTCGTCAACTGTACGGAGCCTTATGTGCAAAACTGAGCGTTTACTGCGAGATTATCGGATGAAAATAATTACCGTCATCGAAAGACCAAAACGTCACGCACAAACAACCGCATTGTTTACAAACGGTTTGGCCGCCGATCAAGGGCGCCGCCATCTTTAAGGTCATTTGTGCCTTGACGTTCGCTGTGACGTGCGACCAGAACCTGTCCAGGATGCATTGCGTTCGCCCAGCAGGCTTTCGTCTACGGAGCGATGCCACCTCTGTGGTGTCGTCACCTCGTCCCTCCGAAACTATAAAGTTTTCTGGGATCTTTCTTCGGAACCATATAAAAGAGAACCAACGATGAACAGTTGGGCCATTCCACGCCGAGTGATCCAGAGGTGCAGCTCTAAGCCCCCTAGAATTTTATGTGAATTTTTTTCGTGGTACCTTACGACTCCGAAAGCAACAGAACATTGGTCTTTACTAACGAAATAGAAATTTATAGGGTGCAGAGCCCCTCAGGCTGCAGTGCTTTGCGAAAACCTATGTCGTTTTAAGCAGGTATTACGGCCAACGTAAGGCACGGAGCATGTTATAAAGCGTCTTATTTGATAGGGGAGGGTTCAAAGTTTGTGCAGGTTTACCAATTTGTTTGCAATATCAAATTTAAGAATTTCTTCTTCAAATTTTTTTGTCGTATAGCCTCGATGTTGCACTTTCAACAACCCCAACCCCGAAGGTGCACTGTAAGCCGCAGTAAAAAATCGGAAAGTTGTATCGACAAAATGCACATTTTTGACCGAAAAATTCGGTGTGAGGAGGTCAGGACAGAAGCGTGATCAAGGTGTCATTCGATGCACCGTCTTCCTAGCAAGATGTAGCAAAAAAATCTCAAGAGGTACTTTTTGTTGACTCAAATAATTTTTTAATTGAAGGTAACTTCGCAACCGTGTATGAACATCTGAGCAGGTCACTCACAAAACACTAGACGGAAAGAAGACACTGGCCAAACGTCAACTGACTGAATATATATTTACGTGCTTTGGAAGTGACCTAAAAAACAGTCTACCTTATATTTCTCGTTCTATAGTGGTCTTTCTTTTCTTGCAGGATAACACCATTAAGCAGATTTCGTCCAGCGATTTCGCGGAAGATGTGGTGTACATGATGACTATGACGATGACTGTGCAGCTTTTCTACGGGTCGCCTCAGATCACCAACCTAGCTAGCTCAGCCGCCGCAGATTTTTCTGAGGTACAGCGCTTGATTTATTCGGTGATTTATTTTGCACAGCCCAAGTCATACAATGCGGTACCCCACACAACGTGGACTCTAGACATCGCCTTGTTATCCGTTCCGTTGTGATCCTGCAATATCTCTATAATATCGAATTTCATCTCGTAATTACCGCTGTCTCGTAGCGAATACACAGGTTGATGCTCGTAATTCTGAGTGAAAGGTGATTCCACATAATCATGTATTAAAATGAAATGAAATTAACAAGAACAAGAAAAGTAAATCAATCGTCCGCGGGCATTGGCTGACGAGAGCGACCGCAGGTGCGTTCTTTTTGAAAGAAAAGTGCTGCGCTCCTGTTGCACCAGCGTTAAAGCCCACGCGAGGTGTGGACACAGAGCAGTGTGAGGGAATGAGGAAGGGCAGACTTTGTCGTCTGCTAGGTCTGCGTTTCCTTGCGTGTGGTATACCACGGTGTTGTTGTTACGTATTGTCCCCCGTTTGTTCGCGTTTTGTTTGTAGTCAATTCATAAGCGGATATTGGGAGATTTTCGTCCCCTATAAGTTATAGCGCTACCAATTGCTACTCCTCACCTAGAAAATGAACACAGTGTATGGGATGGCTGGTACAAACTATTGTATTGCGGCGAAGAAAACTGGGACGACGAAAGCAGAAGACAAGCCGCAGCTTTCAACAAACTTTTAATGACGAATTGAACGGAAAAAAAAAAAAAAATAGAGCAAGAAAAGCACACTGCTTCCCCATTGGTTCTCTCCCTCCGTTCTACAGGGTGTTTGCTCTAACGTGTCCAGAAATTTTATTTAGAGCGAGCGATAAGAGAAACGAGCGCTACTTTACGGCTACTTGACTAAGGAACAGGTGCTACTATAGTGAACCAGTCTCTGTTTCTTACTCAACTAGCAGAGAAGTAGCACTTACTTTTCTCTTATCGCTCGCTTTAAATATAATTCCTGGATGGACACGTTTGAGCAAACTCCCTGTATACGAACCAAACAGCTGTTTATAAGCACAAACTGTTTACCGGTAACACACGTCTCGCCGCGTTGGCAGTCGTCACCACGCGCAGAGTCATCTACGAATCACGTCTGTCATCACGTCTGCCTTATCAAACGCCAGCGCGCATCCGCATCTGAACATGATGAGAAGACCATTTTTTTCTGTGGGCGCCGCCATATTGAAAGCGTAGCACTGTTCAGCCGGGGGAGCATCTGAAAACTGTTTACTGCCCAAGCCAGAGAAGCACACGTGCCGTGTGCTTCCCACCTGGTATCGCTTTACTGCTTTTTGGGTTATGCTGGCTGCAAAAGTGCTGGGTGCGAGGCTGTAAGCGCGTGCCGCATTTACCCAAATTTACGATAAATGCCAGGGACCTTATCCCATCGAAAATAATAGTTGCACATCATCGGAGCCTCCAGAGACTCTAGCGCCTTTTTGAGCGCAGTCCAATGAAAGGACGTTGCTAAACCTAGCCGACAAGAGGGATAGTAAAAAAAGTGACAGTCCTTGGGAGAGGGAAATCATGATTCCATCGGAAGCCCGATGCGATAAGCCATCCTTCTCTTATCTCCTCCTACTATCCTTGTTTCCTCGGTCTGAAAACGGAGAGCAAAAACTCGGCCAGCGCTCTGCTCTGGGCACTCCGGAAAGCATCATGTTCGGCTAGTTTTTCCGATGGGATAGCTCCTCAATATCTGTGTCAATTATCATGCACTGGAGTAAATTCGGCACGCGCTTCACACTGGTGGAGTAAAAAAGCGACCCACGCACAACAAAACTAGATTCATATCAGGAGGTGGGGAAAACCTAGTGAAAGCAAGTTCCGTTGACCGCATGACTCTAGGTGGCGTAGCTTTTACGTGGCGAAGAACACCCACTCCTTCCAACCTTTCCAGACGAATGAACCTAAGTTACTTTGCAGTGAAGGTATGATCTCTATCCCGCACCTCACACAGGATCACACAATGTACGTATGAGATGACCACTACTTTCCACCTCACCACTACCATCAGGTCTTGATCCCTTATATAACAGCTTTCTAACGGCGCCCCTGATGCAGTCTGGTGGGATACCACAAACGTTCCCATTGTCCAAGAGAAATCCCCTCCGCCCTGTGTGGCCAACGTTTTTCTGCCGCCCCGCGAATCTTTTTTTTTACATTCCATTGCCGCGCCGCGAAGCAACTGTGGCTTTGAGCGGCGTACAGACCTGGACAGATGGAGAGAGGACAGCAGGAAGGAGTGTGGGACAGAGGGGTTAGTATGCGTCGTGGGCCGACTTCAGGAGGAACTGTGCACATTCGTCAGGAAAGTCTTCGGAAAATCAAGGGAAAACCTCAGACAGCACAGCTGATGACAGGATTCTAACCCGTGTCACCTCCCAGTCTCGGCGTGGAAAGCGATCATAACCACTATGCCGCGGGAGCTGACGCCACGCGAATTGACGTGGACGCGACGCCATCCTGGAATGGTTAGACTGGAACGCGAGGACGGGTTTCTTCAATCTCTGTGCAAAAGCCCAGCACATCCGTCCTGTCACACATGAAATGCTCAAGTCAAAAAGTGCGAACACAAGGCTAGTTTGGGTCAGATTTGGACCATTTCCTGGTGATTCAGTTCAGAAAACCCCAGTGCACGCATTGCATCCTGGGAGCTTGCTGAGCGGCGGAACGAAGAATAATCCTTCATTTTTCGCTTTCGCTGACCTTGACACGTCGTGGACAATAAACCGGTATAGGGGAGAAATAGGAGCAGTTTGGAGGGCACCCGTTTCTTTCATATTAGTAAACTCCCACAGTTCAAAGAGAGACGCTAAGCACTCCGGAATTTTCCAGAACTCGTCAGGTACAGATTTTCAGGAAAAACTTGCATCGCTTGTGGCTTGCAGAGTTTCCGACAAGATGGTCGTTTGCATTTTTTTGGAGTAGAGCATGTCAGCATTTCGGGTCCGGTTTCCTGGGCTTTTGCACAGCGGTAGTGGGGTGGAACCTAAGGAAGTGGTCGTCCCATACGTACCACCGCCACTGCCTTAAGAAAGATGGACAAGATTCAGGGTAGTGATGACACCTTCAGTGAAACGCTAATCAGGTTCATAGCCTGGGAAGATTGGAAGGAGTGGACATTTATAGCAGGGGTTGTGTATTCTATGCCGTTGTATGAGGAAAGATTTATTGGAGAAACAGGGAGGCGCTTCAATGAGAGGCTGCGCGAGCACAGGGGTCAGTGGGACCCATTTGGCTCGTCATGTTCAGGAATGCTTTTGCACGCCAGCCCTTGATACGACAAATATCATTCGTATATCACGGGATACATCTCAGTTCTCCGACTGAGGCATTGACCGTGAAAGAGGTAACGGACGGAAAAATGAGAGGCTACAGCAACGCTCCCAACATGGGCTTCGAGCCATTTTGTAATTTAGTTGTGGGTATATAGCTTAGTTTTTTAGAATCACCGGTGATTTTGTATCTACTTTATGCATTTGATAGTTCAAGTCGAGCTTTGTTCTGGATTTATATTTCGTATTTGCGTGAAAAAGGAATAAACAGCTGTCAGGACCCTGCGATTTGTTCTTTTCACGCAGACCTGCGACACTGGGCTTTCACATCCCAAGGTGGTACTTCCCGAGAACTATATTTTTGTTGCAAAAGAGTTCACCGACGGTTCGACAAATATCAGACTTTTCTACGATACGGCTGCAACGATGCAGAAAAAGGTAGGTACACCAGACAGTATTTCTGTTGATACGAAGCTTGAAACGCATATAAGCTTGAAACCGGTATACTTGGGGATACAATTAACTAACGGGATAGAATCAGTGGAAGAATAGAAGGGGGTATCGTGGTCTACGTGTGGTAAATAAATCCTAAGATACACGAATCAGCAGGGAGTATCGTATGATGGTGGTGGTAAGCCCTGCGCATCATAAAATCTGCAGCAATGACCCGATGGAGACGAATGTGCGCGTATTTTACTGCAATGAATGACTTGTATTACGAAACTTACCTACACTCTACATATTTTCACACCTTTAAAGGTGTAAAATTTGTGTATTCTCATGTATTACACCTATTTTACACCCTAGAATCTTGGCCTGAAAATTTTCGAGGGTGTAACTATGGTGAATTACACCCTTTTATGAGACATTGTCAGGAGGGTGTGATGAGGGTGCAACAGAGGGTGTATTTGGAGGTGGGACAGGCTCCATTACACAGGCTAAACGTATTCCTGTTCCTGTGCAGTGTTGGAGTGCTTGTGGTACTCAGAACTTCAGCTTGTGATTACGCGCTTGACCAAATGAAAAACCAAATCCTATAAATATATAAATAAAGACCAATTATATATAAAGAATATATATAAAGAATATATACAAATAAAGACCAAAGATATATAAATAAAGACCAAATGCACAGTTACTCAACATTTGGTACACTGTCATCTAACCCCTCAAGGTTAGATGACTGGAAAATATAAAATTACTACTATGTGATAAAACTGTATTAAGTGATACGTTTGAATACCTTCATGCCTACGTAATGTAGGACATGTATGCTGCATGGCATAATGTCAACCTAATATAAGCATAACTAATCAGTTCTTGTGATTGTGTCTGATATGTATGATGCCCGCATATACCCACATCAATCACCTATAACATGTGTGTGCTGTGCAACATGTGTCTGCAATGTCCTATTTTTGCTTCACACAAGGTACAGCCGAGTAGTATACCTCGAAAGTATTACAAGTTCAGTGTGAGAAAAGTATATTCTTGACTTTTTAAAGAATATTTTGCATGACTGTGATCGAAGAGTGATTGCAAGATAGCCACAGTGACACTCCAAACTACCAAGCATGTGCCTTCTGTAAAAACTAGAAACACTACATTTTCGCAGTGAAGCTGTAATAATTTCCAGCTGCCTATTCTATGGTCTGCAGGTTACATTACACCCTTCCATACAATTACACCCTTGATTTCTTGATGGTGTTCCGTTACACCTTAAAAGGTGTGCGCCATGCACATGTTCTTTTACACCCTTTAAGGTGTAAAATTGCGCAGTGAATATTCGCGCTTGCTGGACTGAAATGATGCTTCCACTTATTTTCAGTTCGACCTTGTAAAAACAGCGATTGGAGCAAAAAGTCCGGCCATCAAGAATCTGCGAGGTTGGGCTTTCTTCGATGTGGATCGCGACGACCCCGGGTCTATATGTGGCCCAGCGTTCCAGAGGCTGTCTGAAAGCGTCAAATACTTGAACCCTTAGACGGAAAATACATGGAAACTGTCGTCTTGCCCAGTTATTGATGCAGTCGCTTTCACCGGCCCGCTTTTAGAAAAGCAACATGGAAGCAAGCAAAGGCAGTCCCTTTCAGCACCCACCCACACCTTTGCATGCAGAGACGTAGAACGGGTCTTATGCTGCCCTCTTAAAAAAGGGTACACCTTGGAAAAGGGTGCACGTTAAAATGTGTGTTGTAACTCGTAGTAACCCGTCAGCGCAGATCTTAGAACCCGCACGACAGAAGGATTTTTGACTGAGTGTTCCTCGCAAACAGAAGGTATGAGTGAAGAGGAGGAGTTGCAGATCCGTTAATGTATGCTATCTGATCTTGAAATCAAGCCTTGAAAATGCTCGAAAAAAAGCTTGAAAAGCTTGAAAATGAAATCTTGAAATGCTTGAAAATGATAATGAAATCTTGAAGATCAAATCTATAAAGAAAAAATTAACACATTATACGTTACCACTTGCGTTATGTGACCGATTATTAATGGCAATTGAACTCTCTTAACAAACCTGGAAAAAGTAATCGTAAAACATTTTCTACGTATATCTGCATTTTCTCCAACAGTGTACCTGTAGTTGTCCATATCCTTGCTGGTGACACCAGATGTCCTTGCGGCAGATCTTATACGGAATAGTCGACTGACAGTGTTCCTCGCAAACAGAAGGTATGCAAGTGAAGAGAAGGAACGCAAAAAGCTGAGCTAAGTTGCCGATTCGTTAATGTATGTTGTCTGATCAGTAGCTTGAAATAAAGATCAAATCTGGGCGTATAGAGATTTTTTTTAGATTGAGTGTTAGCGCCGCGAAGCAACTGTGACCACTAGCGACGTACAGCTTGGGACAAAAGTTTACGGAACACGGCACTGGCGTATTTCTTCACGGGAGCGTCCCCCTGCTACATATCAAGAAGCTATCGAATAAGAAACGGCTGCTCGGCTATTCTGTCCATCTCTCAATGTGTGCGTCCACCTCTGTTCGCTGCTAGGGTGTCGCTCAAATGGAGAAATGTGACAACCCCGTGTTCCGTAAACTTTTGTCCCAAGCTGTACAGACGTGGAGAGGGGGTTAGTATGCGTCCTGGGCCGAATTCAGGGGACCTGCGCCGACATTCGTCTGGAAAAGCCAGGGAAAACCTGAGACAGCACAGCCGGCGGTAGGATTCGAACCCACCACCTCCCATTATCTATATGCGTTATCACGTGCGTTGTGTGACCGAAAGTAATCTGATTTATTAGTGGCAATGGAACTCGTTAAGTCAACCTGGAAAAAGTAACCGTCAAAGTACATTTTTGGAAGTGTGTACGCAAATCGGCATAGTCAGATACTTTAACACCCTTGCTGGTAACACCAGATGATGTCCTGGCAGCAGATCATACGGAATAGACAACCACCTGCGGTACGCGTATATGCATGCGGGATATTCGCAAGCCCAGGCTCCATTTAGGAACCACACAGAGCTTTTCGTGATTTCTTCATTGGTTCTTCGTGGTGTGTTTTGTGTTTACGTGGTGGGGACACCTCGACTAAACAACGTTTCAAACTAAGCAAACGTTTGACCGCTTTTCAATGTGGGCCTCGCTGATCGCAGCGTACATCGGCACATAGCAAGGATGAGCAGTATTTAAATACATTGTAATTAAAATACCATTTAAAATATCAATACTTGTATTTATATGTTGTCTTGAAAAATGTACTCATATCTTAAAGTTGTCCTGCATTTGACCTTTCGGGAAGAAGGGAGAGTTTGGGGCGCAATTATGCCGGGTTTGCGCTAGCATGTGCATGCGAAAACCATTTTAGATGGCGAGTACTGTTGATGCGGGCAACGGTCGCGACTACACGATCACGTTGTTCTACGAAGCGTCTTCGTCAAATTTAATCCAAGCATTTGTTCATCAGCACTTGTGGAGAAGCTGTTCTCCTTTGCGAATCTGATTGTACGGCCGAACAGAAGATGCCTAAAAGAAGCAGTCTTTCTTTCAGAAATTTCAATAATAATAAAATCGCCATGATAATCTAACAAATAAGTGCTATTGTTCCTTGCTGATTTGTTCTTATGATCATCGTTATTTCTGTAATTCCAGATCACATCTTCCTCACAGTATTTATGGTAGTAGTTACGGTATTTAAATACTGTATTTATATTTTGTATTTAAATTCAAATGTTGAAAACTATTTATGAAAGTACTTAAATACCCCTTTTGTATTTATATTTAAATACTAAAAAATGTCTATCCCTGGCACATGGGTTCTTGGTCGCATATGGGCAATCACTCGTATCCGTAAGCGTCTCTAATGTAGCTGGCGTCACTTCCCCCATGAAAGAAATGGAATATATGGAATACAATATTGAAACAACATTTTCCATGACGATCAAGGAAATACGGGCTGCAGAACTACTAACAGGTGATTTCAGACAACCGTGTCGCGAGCAGTACACTATGCTCATTGACATAGGTTTTTTGTTGTTGTTGTTGTTGTTGCAGACCCTTTATAATAAAGCTGTGAGATCAGCGCTGATGGCATTTCGGTAGGTGGGTTATGCGCGGCCAGGCGCACATATCCTGCAGGATACCGTACGCAACTAGTATATTGGAAGGACATTTAGCAAAAAAATTCGTTAATTAACATACTAATAAGACGTCTGAGAAATGCGAGATAGCAGAATGGACCTTTTTCACATACGCGTCATATCCTAGCGGCTCTCCAACGAACCTCGAACTGTACACCTCGTACTGTAGTTTAAGTACCCTAGCTCGGTACTTTTCCTTGAAATACTAAAGTACACAACTAGGAATGACAAACAGAAAAAAAAAAGTCAGAAAAATTTCACTTTTGTGTCTATTACCACCATTTTACAAGAAAAAAAAAAAATCCAGTGTTGAACGGCTTGAAATGTTGATATGCCGATCGAAGTCAGGGAACGCAAAAACACACCCCCACATGCCCTCCGATATAGTTGAATGCTGTTCTGTGTCCAAAGGACCTGACTGTGCGCTAACCGTGCGTGTTTGTACTGGTCTATTCATCGTTCAGTACGTACCAACAAGCTCAGTCAGAGGACCTGACTTCATTGCTCCTTACAGTTATCACACGACTTTCATAATTCATGATTGGTACTTATTACGTGATGAAACTGAAAGGCGCACGTGCTCTGTTGATGGGGGGAATATGTTTATTATATAAAAAAATTAAGAGGGAAAGGTTAGCCACCGCTATGGCGGCTTGCTATTCCCAGGATGGTTTATCCTTATATTCAAGCATCGAGAATTGCTTTGCACACAGTGCAGGCGTGGAGTTGTGCACTGCACTGTCTGTCCTCTTATGGTTTTCTCATGCCTGTATGTTTTCTTGGTTATGTACTTGGGGATCAGCACAGAGTCCTGCGCACTGGAAACATGACTAACTCAAGAAAGATATACTTTGCAGGGCACAGCTGATTGATCCTGCGCTTTTCAACGTTTCAGTGTAGATTAATCCATCTGTCCCGTTTCACATGACTTGACTCCCCTCTTCGTATACGCTACTCTTGAGTAAGCAATAAACTGGCATGCACTTGCAAACCAACGACAAACATTTCTCGCTCGCGACGGAACACTGAGTCGTTTAGTGACACAAACAGCAATGCATTTTACGAATATACTTTAAAAGCAATTTGGCGAATACTTTGTGCTTTACATCAAGCACATTTGTAATATGGTACTTCGTGCTGTACTCCAAACACAAATCATGCCAGGTACTTGGTGCTGATATGGGCCCATCACGGATGTCCAGTTGGAAGCTGTGTGGCTTGCTGTCAACACGGAACCGTTGCTGAGCAAAGAGCTGGAAGAAAGCACCTGCTGCTCGTGCACAGGCACTAGGCACGCTCTAGGCACAAGCACCGGCGGAAGAACAGCTCCGAATATCGCAGCGCACTCGACGTAATCGTCATTTCATCCTAGGTCGTCCCATCAACCAAGGTGCAAAAATGAGTAAGTATTGCCAATTTGACTAAATGCCATACCCCATACCCCAATTGGATGTATAGTTCCGTATCGGAACCACTGGCTGGAATTTTATAGTTCTTACATTTTTAGATTCAGTATATGACATTATTTCACTTCTATGCAATATTTACCTTCCAAACGCTTTCACTCATTTTTAAAAACGAGGGGTCCCGATACGGAACTGCCCCCTCCCTCCACCCAATTCCTTCTCTGCCGGATAATGTGCACGAAAATCTCGTGGGGATATATCTGCACTTTGTGGTATTCCACGGTTCTATTTGTTCAAGCGAGTAGTTCCTGCAAAGAAGAGGATGTGTTCCACAAACTCTAAATAATATCGCTAAATGCACTATGTCCCAAACGCTAAATAAGTGTCCATGCCATGCGCACTATGCCACGGCTATGCAAGGTTAATAGGAGTCTTACCAAATGTTCTTTAGTGTGTTGCTCGTTTTAACCGCGTTAATCTCTTTTCCATACGATTTCCCACTTTATTTCATTCATTTTTTTACTTTCACGCATTACTGTGTAATTTTCTTCGGCATGCATGGGCCGCAATCTTACCCTGTCAAAGTAAATTTTCTGATGCGTTAACAGGTTCACTGAGAAATTGCTGGCACTGGAAGTAGCTACGCTGTCAAAACAGAACTTCACCACATAGCACGCTCCTAGCCAACCATCATTCCGAATGATATTGATTTGGTAAAAATGGGAGGAGGCGTCTTGTCCCAGATAGGCGCCTCATCCATCCTGTTTTGAACAAATAACGACACAGAATGATTCGGAATCATTCGGTATGATGGTTGGCTAGGAGCGTGCTATGTGGTGAAGTTCTGTTTTAACAGTGTAGCTTGCGACAGTTTCAAAATCTTGTGTTTCTGCAGTCATATACCAAGAGTTCATGAGAGTCACAAAACCTGTTGCTGTTGTCCACCGGAGTTTATGCGAAATACATATATTGCGTGCACAACAAACGAACAACAACAACATCTTTGTTTTAATGATGCTAGAGTGGGGAGCTTCACTGTCAGGGTCGATACTCTACCTCACTGTAATGTGGTGAAATTGAATAATAAGTCGCCTCACAGCGAGAACCGAAGTCCTACACTCTTAAAGATGAGGTTCACCACATAGCACGCTCCTAACCAATCATCATTCCGAATGACAACGTTCTCGCCCCTGATTTGTTGAAAATGGGAGGCGGAGCCTATTGTGTGCCAATTATGGACGACACACAATAGGCTCCGCCTCCCGCTTTCAACAAATCAGGGGCGAGAAGGTTGTCATTCGGGATGATGGTTTGCTAGGAGCGTGCGACGAGTATGTGGTGGAAGTTTCTAAGAGTGTGTATGAAAGGTTTGTATACACTCCACCGACCAACTGAGACCGAGAGAGGACAGTGTACGCCTTTTTGTGCAATTTGGGTATATGATAATTGACACAAAAAGGCGTACACTCTTAAAAATGAACTTCACCGCATAGCATGCTCCTAGCCAACCATCATCTCGAATGATATCGTTATCTTCCCTGATTTGTTGAAAACGGGAGGCGTACGCCTTTTTTGTGGCACTTATGCGGTTCATAATTGTCACAAATAAGGCGTACGTCTACCGTTTTCAACAAATCAGGGAAGATAACGATATCATTCGAAATTATGGTTGGCTAGGAGCGTGCTATGCGGTGAAGTTCATTTCTAAGAGTGTACGTACGCCTTCCTCTCCCTTCGAATCAGAAGTGATAACCCTACACTCTTAAAAATGAACTTCACCGCGTAGCACGCTCCTAGCCAACTATAATCTTATCTACTTATATCCTTTCCTTTCTTTTTTCAGCTGAGATGTCGAGCATGTCGAGCATGTCTAGCATGTCGGGTATGTCTGGTGAGTAGCGTACACGCCAACTTCCGACAGAAATTTTGCACATTCTTCACTCGCATTGCTTTGCAGAGGTGTCGACGATGGGTGGAGGCACGACAGGCGGTAAGTGTTACTTTCGCTACACCATTCGCAGATACACCCCTGGGACAAAAACGACCCTCTTGCGTCATCCTAAACCTGCACATGCTTATACGGCACTGCCAATTTCGAGCTCCCGTTCGAAAATTCCGTTCAATCGGTGCAACCCTATAGCAGTTCAAAAGACGTTCGTCAACGCATATGCGTGTCTTTGCATGCATGTCCAGTCCTTGCGTGTTTTCTTCACAAAATGCTATGGTCGTACTTGGTCCCTGTCATAATGCTCTGTCATGTTCTCTCAGGGCGCGTCCCGTTTTGAAGAAGAATGGTTATCGACGTTAATCCACCATTGTCGGCAGTTATCCCCAAAGCTAAGGTTATGCCACGCTCAGATTTCCACAACTTCTGCCAGCTCACGAATGCGAAGTCATCCTGGGCGGAGTTTGTGCGGACTGACGCAGCTTTGGAAACAATAGCCGTTGCGACACGTCCCTTCTAGAGAGTGTGCTGATCGAGATGCAGGATCTGCTCACTGCCTTGCACATCTGACTGACCATAATAAATTACATTACGAACAAGTGGACACGACAAAGCTAAGGGGTGTACTATACTAAGTATTATGCAATCCTGTAAGGAATGTAAAACGAAGCATCCCAGGAGGAAAGCCGGGCTGAATTTGCTGGGATTTTTGCTGGGACCTTTTACACACTCTTAAAAATGAACTTCACCGCATAACACGCTCTTAGCCAACTATAATCTGGAATGATATCGTTACATGCTCTGATTTCTTGAAAACAAATGATGATCAACAAACAAATTTGCTGATTTGTTGAAAACGGGAGGCGTAGGCCTTTTATGTGACTTATGCTGTTCATAATTGTCGAGTGTGTGCTATGCGGTGAAGTTCGTTTTTAAGGGTGTAGACGTATAGTCAGTGACAACTTAAGTCCTACAATTGGGACTGCCCACTCATCCATGGAAGGCTCCTGCGATAGGCTACCAGCCTTTGCACGACACCCCTGCTTCGCTGCGGGCTCTGTCTCCCCCACAGTCCCCACTTGGCCGCGCCGCAACACATTCGTGCGCGCGGAGCGATTCTTGTGTGGGGGCTGTGTCAACTGTCATGTGTACGACTTATGTTGTCACTGACTATAGATCGTTGTAAGGCTTGTATCTTGCACCACCGTTTCTCACAGTGCTTCTGTTTATCCTTTCACAGCTGCAGGGTAAGATCGATGACGACGGATAAAGAGAGTCTGAACTGGAATTAGACACCGTGGGATATTGAGATATTGACTGAGATTCGGCGTGAGATATTGAATCGAAATACCGTACAACAAAGCCAGTACCTCAAAGCGAGGGTGCAGAACAAACATAGGGAATGTTAACGACAAATCTCTTGCGAAACGTTACTCTAAACGAATTATTTCGTACAAACTTACTGAAATGCGATTTCATCTCAATTCAAGCAAGGCTGACCACTTGGGTTCTTCAATATTCGTCATTGTTTTTTTCTGTGAGAGTACAGGGTGTGTGCAGAAAAACGTGACCCGCATTTAGGCACATAGCTTGTTGCCTACCTAACGATGGCGCATTTATGCATGCGAAATCTGCAGAAAGCCATAGTGCAGAAAGCCATTGTGGAAGCCATACTTAGCTTAAAAAATAAACGAAACAACGAAAACGTCGGTTTCCGTGCATCAGAATAGGGCAACAAGGTGGACATGGAGAGTTGTGTTCAAGTACCGCTAGGGGAGCTATCGGTGCATAAATCGAAACGATGTCCCACATGGATGCTCATCGGCAGTACCCCTAGCGGTGCCTGCACATAACTCTCCTGACTGAAATGCACTACCATGCACTGTCATGACCGCCCTATTCTAATGCATGAAGGCCATGTTTTCGCGCTCTGTTTATTTTTTTCACTGAGTATGGCTTCCAGGATTTTTTGTAGCTTTCGCACTCATAAATACGCCGTCGTGCGCCACCGGAAGTTCCTCGGCTAAGTAGACAACGAGTTACATGTAAAAATGCGGGTCACGTTTTCTGCACACACCCTGTACATCCCGTGTGATGGACAACTTCGCCAGTCTTAGGTGCGGCGGTTGTGAAATAAAATTTGGAATGCCAACCCGCGTGAACAGCGCGTGAGCCCCCCCCCCCCCCCCCAAACTGCGCTCTCCCTGCACTTTGAGAGCACCTCAGTTGCCCCGTATAAAAGCATACAGTCAATTTTTTTCACATATTCGATGTACAACGGATTGTTAGTCTATGAAAAAAAAAAAAAAAACTTGTGCGTACTTCGTTTTACAAATTATCACAAAAACGCCACCTAGTGCGATTTCTCTCAATGTTTTGCACTCGGTTTACGAGTAAAGTATATAAATCTCGAACAAAGAAACATGATATTCAAAAAGAATCTTATTTCCTGCTCTTTTTAGCGACGTATTTCTTTACGTATTAACTCCACACTCTTAAAAATGAACTTCACCGCATAGCACGCTCCTAGCCAACCATCATCTCGAATGATATCGTTATCTGCCCTGATTTGTTGAAAACGGGAGGCGTACCCCTTTTTTGTGACACTTATGATGTTCATAATTGTCACAGAAAAGGCGTACGCCTCCCGTTTTCAACAAATCATAGCAGATAACGATATCATTCCCAATGATGATTGGTTAGGAGCGTGCTATGCGGTGAAGTTCATTTCTAAGAGAGGAACTGGATAGGTGTATAATATGCGTTAAAATAGACAATGCTTGTTCTGTCCATTTCGCACATTGTTTGCTGTATTTAATTTCAACTTTTACTATTTTGGCAGATTTGGTGGCGCCACCACATTAGTCATGCATTCATCTTTGTCTTCAGAGCTCACGCGCATTACTCCATGTTCGAGCATACTGTTCGTACGCAGAGCATACACTCTTAAAATTAACTTCACCGCATAGCACGCTCCTAGCCAACCATTATCTCGAGTGATAGCGCTATGTGCCCTGATTTGTTCCAAACGGTAGGCGTACACCCTTTTGTGTCACTTATGCGGTTCATAATTGTCACAAAAATGGCGTACGCCTCCCGTTTTCAGCAAATCAGGGCAGGTAACGATATCATTCGAGATTATGGTTGGCTACGAGCGTGCTATGAGGTGAAGTTCATTTCTAAGAGTGTACGTTCTTTTCTGCTATCTATTATGGGTGAAATAAGCACGCTCTTTTCACCTCTTTGCGAGGTTTAACTTTCTGACTGGTCAGTTCCAGTTTGATGGAGTCAGGTGGAGTAGGAAAAATGCACCGTATTCGTAAGCCTTTTTTGCAAAAACACTTGCTCAGATTTTGATTTTAAAAAATCTTACTTATGCAGTAGCACGTTACCTTTCCAATGGTACCACTTTTATGCATACTAAGAATTTAAAACCGCACTGCCAGAACCGTGGGTAGCTCGGCTTCCGCTGCTGCGTTATCTGCATCGCAAAAACACGTGGTGCGCGTTTCGCAACAAGATATTTTTCTTCTTCTCGGCCTGGCAAAGAAGGAACTTCTACATTATTTACTTCTTACCCGTTTTATCGGCCTGCTTTTATGCGTTAAGGAGTTGACACCGGTCATGCAAGACATACAATGACATCCAATGTCACGCAAGAAAAGCGCGCCTTTATTCACGGAACGAACGACATTTCCGTGCATAGGCATATGCATACATTACACGCATGAAAATGTATATGAAATATGCGTATAGAGAAACTAGAAGAGGCACGCGGGTGGGTGAGGTCCATTGAGGCCCATTTCGGGTGCCCATACGGGCGGAAGCGGCGAATGAAGTATTTCACATCCAGTGTGGTCCATCTAAGCGTGAAAAGAACGCATGTCAATGTGACGAAATAATGTCCACAACTGTATTTGCCACCAGAACTTTGGGGCCGGAATCACGGTCGAATTTCACGCGATGAAACGCGTTCGAATCGAAATTCACGCGATTTGTAGAAAACGGGAGGCGTACGCCTTTTCTGTGACAATTATGAACAGCATAAGTGTCACAAAAAGGCGTACGCCTCCCGTTTTCAACCAATCAGGTCAGATAGCGATATCATTTGAGAGTATGGTTAGCTAAGAGCGTGCTATGCGGTGAAGTTCATTTTTAAGAGTGTACTGTACACGTTTTGTGCCATCACAGCTGTGTTGCGCGAAAGATGACCAAAAGGGAGAAAAGCCTTCAAAAATGTCCAGAAGTTGCTCAGATTCGCGCGTTCACCTACTCAGAAAACTACTGACCAGAGAGAACTGATGTTCTGAGGCTGGAACAACATAGAAAGGACAAATACATACAAATCTTCAATTTGCCTAAGATGAAAGATGAAAGTCCCTGAAAAGGTTAGCCAGCTGTAGGACTCGAACGCACATCTTCTGGATTACAGGTCCAGGGCTCTACCAATTGAGCTAAGCTAACACTCCTCCCCAGCGACTTCCAAGGGTCCGTCATCTGAAGGGACAAACCAACCACTCTCTGTCATTCATCCTCCTTTCACTCTTACATTTTTGCTCACTCATACACAGTCATACGACAGGATCGACGCAAGCGGCAACTGTTGAACACTGATGTTCTGAGGCTGGAACAAAATAGAAAGGACAAATACATACACAGCCTCAATTTGCCTAAGAAATTAACGGTGAAAGATGAAAGTCACTGAAAAGGTTAGCCAGCCGTAGGACTCGAACCCACATCTTCTGGATCCGAAGGTGTGGGTTCGAGTCCTACAGCTCCTAATGAAAATGGCCACGTCCTAATGAATGGGCACGTCCTAATGAAAATGGCCATTCTCACAGTGCTTCCCCAAATACGGTGTCGATCCGCCTATTTTTGCAATGTAACCATTGGCTTTCTCTCCTGGAACCTCTAAGCCTCCGCAAATGAGAGGTGTGTATTAAATAGTGTCATTTTTGTTGCGAAACACACATCACGTGTTTCTGCGGTGCATCTAACGCAGCAACGGCAGCGGAGTTACCCATGGTTCTGGCAGTCTTTTTTCACTTTGTAAGTGCGGTTCTACATTCTTAGCATGCTTGGAAAGGTAACATGCTGCATAAGTGAGATTGTGCATAAGTCAAAATCTGAGCTGGTGTTTTTGAAGAACAGGCTTACGAATACGGTGCATTTTTCCAAAGCATGGTTTATTCTAACGCATATTACACCTCTTCGGTATATAGAGTTAATAAGTGAACAAAATACATAGCTAAAAAGAGAGATTCTTTTCTAATATAAAATATCTTTGTTCGAGATGGTATACTTTATTTGTAAACCGACTGCAAACATGGCGAGAAATCGCGCTAGGTATCATTTTTGCGATAATTTACGAAGTGCGCACAAGTTTTAATATTTTTTTTTTTTTGCATAGAGTAACAGTTTGTTGTGCATCGAATATGTGGAAAAAAAAATTGCCTGTGGCTTCTATATACGGGGCGACTGAGGTGCTCTCAAAGTAGAGGGAGAGCGCAGTTTGGGCACGCTTTTGTTCACGCGGGTTCGGGTTTCATTTTTTTATTTCACAACCGCTGCACCTAGAGACTGGTGAACTTGTCAGTCACATACAATGTGTTTTCACATAAAAAATAATGACCAGTATCGAAGAACCCAAGTGGACAGCCTTTCCTGAACTGACATGAAATCGCCGTGAAGTCACCCACGCATAGAAAACCACGCGCGAAATGTAGTGGTGTAAATCTGAAGAATCATGAGGCGGTGACCAGAATTTTTGTTATTTTTTTATTCCGTGTTAGCGACGCGAAGCAACTGGACTAAAAGCGGCGTAAAAGTGGGGGGAAGGTGGAGGCGGTTAGTATGCGTCCTGGGACGACTTCAGGGGGAACTGTGCCGATATTCGTCTGAAAAGTCTTCGCAAAAACCCAAGGCAAACCTCAGACAGCACAGCCGGTGGTAGGATTCGAACCCACCACTTCCCAGTCCTCAGCACGACCTTGGATTCCCCCAACGAGTAGTCACTAAAATAAGCTCTAAACCTGCTCGGTCATTGGCATAAAAACGTCCTTTTCGTCGGCCCAGGACGTCGCAGTTCTGATTTCGCTGAGTACTGTCGTTTAATGACGACAAACTTTTACTTCAAACGAAACTATTTCCACGCAGCGACGACGACCGGGATAGGAAGAAGAAAGCTATCATTGCGGTTGCTTTCCTGTGCCTGCTCCTGATCGGATGCCTCGGAATCGTAGCTGTGTCGGGCGGTATGCTGTTGTTGATTCCTTTTGGGAGGCTGTCAAAACTGCACCACTGGAATGCATTAGCCAGGGGTGCACACACGGCCTCAAGCGACCCCCCGCACTATATACTGTATACGTGGGCATAAATATATTTCTTAGGATTTAAATATAAATACAAAATACTCTGTTAAAGGAGGTATTCGATACTCTGCATAAATACTTTTCAAAAATGAGTATTGAAATACAAAATATAGACAAGGTATTTAAATACCGTATGTACTACCACAAATACTGTGAGGAAGATGTCATCTAAAATTACAGGAATAAATGTGATAACAAATCAAGCAAAGAACAATAGCATTTACTTGTTAGATTATCACGGCGATTTTAATATCCGAAGCTTCTCGAAGGCTGCATCTTCTACAGTCAGTGGCAACATAACGATATGAGTCAGTATCTTGCGTATTTAGGAGTATTTACAGAAATAAATACTCAAAAATTGGTAGTTTATATTTAAATACAAAATATAAATACATGTATTTATATTTTACGTACTATTTTAATTACAGCGTACTTAAAATGATGCCCATCCCTGACGTGGACTGACGCGCATTGCTCTTTGTGTAACGCTGGCGCTTTCGAAAAAAGCGCGTGCTCTTCAGGTGGAGTATATAGTTAGGGAGTGACTTTTTCGGGTTAAATGCCTTTCTCAGATTCGGGGGTTAAAAATTGGGCGTTCTTTTTAAATCTTAATTCTGAGAGACATCGGGCGATAATTGTGCCTTCGGGTGTTGCCGGGGGCACGTCTCCCTCCATGGAGCTTCACGGTCACTTGTGAAAATTGTGCGCCCTTTATTCATAAGACATATTTCTCTCAGATGTCATGTAATATGAACCTCTGAACACTCGCACTGTCCGCAGCGTCCGCCTCCACGAAAAGAGGTGAGGAGGTGGCTCCCTCCCCACCTTGAAAAAGAAGTAAAAAAACAAACAAACAAATGATCCAGACGACCACCCATAAATTTTCTCGTTGTCCTGCGTCTTCTGCAAGCCTTTTCGTGAGAGCAGTCATCGCTAGAAAGGATTTAAAGCTGTAGGACGCCTCTTATTCTTTTATATAGGACGGTAGACCGGAGGTAGAAATGTCTTTCTGCGCTGTGACTGGTTGCTATGGCGCTGGTTGCTATGGCGCTGCGTGAAGCATCGAATCTGCTCTGATGCACTGATGAACGCTATGAGCAGCTGCACTCTTAAAACAAAGCTTCACCACGTACACCACCTAGAGAATGATACCTCTATCACTCTTGATTCGTGGAAAACTCGGGGCGTACGCTATTTTGTGACAATTAACATCACAAAAAGGCGTACGCCTCCTGTTTTCAACAAATCAGGGGAGAGAACGATGTCAATTCGGGATGATGGTTGGCTAGGAGCGTGCCATGTGGTGACGTTCACGTTTAAGAGTGTGCGACGTACGGAATTTTGCGTTGTGCGTGTAAACGCAGCTTTCACGCATGATACACGCACCATATACGGGTCCGGCCTTTACTCTTTGTGCGAATATGTGCCCTAGAGCTTGGAATCCCAATGTCTAGCATTTCATGCTCCTCTGGAGCGACAGTTCGGTTTGGCACGAAAGCCATGTCTAACACTGGCATACAAAATGTTCCAATAAAATGTATTTGGCAACACACTTGTCTGCAAAAAGCCTTTACATTGAAGGCCAGCAAACTCAGACGTTTGTATTGGTATGCACTTTATGTGCCAGCTATATCATGCCAGCGTCCATTATTGCTTCCAATGTAACCGTCCGGTTTTCACGTGCAGCTCTCGGAGGAGGAGGCGGCGGTGATGGTGATGATGACGATGACGGGCTTGCAACAGATTCGTATAACCCAGATCTACCACCGGCTCCAACGACAACGACAACAACAACGACAACGACAACGACGACGACAACGACAACGACAACAACAAGTAGGTTTATCATGTAGAAAAGTAAAAAGGGTGCATGGAAGTGGATTTTCGAGAGGTAGCCTCAATTTCCCCACATTTGCATAACACAATGCTTAAAGAGTCGTTCACAGTCCGAGTACAGTCGTCCAGTCGTCAGTCAAGTACAGTAGTTACGCCTATCACCGCAGCGTTCCGCGCCGCCCGCCACACGCACACGCGCCGCTCATCACACCCGTACCACAAGTCTCCCTCCTTCAAATCTAAAATGGGCCAGGTGGCGTGAGTGAGCAGCAGCACTTGCCCACTTGAGTGCGGCCAACAACAGCAAGCTACCTCTACCCCCCCCCCCCCCTGTTTTAACAGTGTACAAAAATAGGCGCCGCCTCCTGTTTTAAACAAATCAGGGGCTCGAACGTTGTCCTTTGGGATGGTGGTTGGCTAAGAGCGTCCTATGTGGTGAAGTGTACAGTGTACAAATATGCCGTACGTACAAAATGTTCCTGGACAAAATGTCCCCAGCTCACCGCGAAATAAAAGTTAAAATCCTCGTTACACTGCTGCACACTCTGCACTCTTAGAAATGAACTTCACCACATAGCACGCTCCTAGCCAACCATCATCCCGATCGAATGACAACGTTCTCGCCCCTGATTTGCTGAAAACGGGCGGAGGAGCCTATTTTGTGCCCATTATGCACGGCACAAAATGCGGGAGAGTGCTATGTGGTGAAGTTCATTTTTAAGAGTGTGCTGCACGCTGGTGTAAGAGTGTACACTCTTAAAAATGAACTTCACCGCACAGCACGCTCCTAGCCAACCACCAACTCAAATGATATCGGTATCTGCCCTGATTTGTTGAAAACGAGAGGCGTACCCCTTTTCTGTGACAACTATGAACAGCATAAGTGTCACAAAAAAGGCGTATGCCTCCCGTTTTCAACTAATCAGGGCAGCATTTGAGATGGTGGTTGGCTAAGAGCGTGCTGTGCGGTGAAGTGCATTTTTATGAGTGATAGAGCAGACTGTTATCTGCGTCTGATTGGGTGCTACAATTCTTCAGATGGCGTTAAAGTGCAGCTCCGCTGCTGTTCCGAAAGTATGAAGACGTTGTGATATTCAGAACCGTTGTCCCAACTTCATTCATAAACGCACATTGCTTTCCAAATTTCCATACTCCTTCGTGAGAAATTTGAGAAAAACTACCGGGCGGCGGTTCCACTTGTGACGTCATACTTGGAACTGCGCGGATTGGATAGCCACACCTAGCCAGCTTTGCCTAGCAACCAGTTTGTGTTTACACTCCGTCATGGCCGCTGTATCGTGCTGAAATAGCTGTCACGAGCTATCGGGGACCACCGCACCGTTTTATCATGTTTCTTATAAGGAATACTTCGTCTTCGAGCACGTTCTCGTTCACAATAGCTTTGGTGGTGCTTTCTGCACGCGCAGCAAGTCCGCGCATAGTGCGCTGCCAAAGCTATTGAGAATGCGTAAGTGTACGTCACACGTTAGGTGTTAGGTCTTGTTGGTAGCATGAAGCACAGTGCGGGCACAGAATGTCCGCTCACGACGGCCGTCGTTGCACAACGAGGCCATCCTGTAAGGCTTGTTAAAGAAGACCGGCAAAACTATCTTTGAGGATATTAACGACAGCAATTATCACGGAACACACCCAAAACATTCACCTTCGCCCATAGATCTCCGCCATCGCACCGACGATTTGGCGTTAGCAAAGCCACGAGCCCGGCTAAGCCAGGACGAAGCCGGGATTGGTCAGGGTTTGCCGACCACAGGACCGCCGTGCCAGGAAAATTTTAAAAATTGTTTTCTTAAAAACTACAAACAAATGAGTGAAAATTTTTCACATGTATGCTCTCTGTGCGGAAACGAACGCACAGCCCAAGCATGGCTCCATTCTGTCGCAGTCGAAAATCGGCGGAGCTGAGCTTTAACAAACACTCTTAAAAATGAATGGCACATGGCACGCTCCTAGCCAACCATTATCTAGAATGATATCGTTACCTGCCCTGATTTGTTGAAAACGGGAGGCGTACGCCTTTTTGTGACACTTACGCTGTTCATGCAGTTCATTTCTAAGAGTGGAGGATAGAGGTATCTGGATGGCGATACGTGTACTTGCCCGTCTCCGAAAAGTGTGCGTTTTTGTATTAAGGCTGCACACGTTATGAGGGAGAAGTATTGAACAAGAACTTGTAAATAGCATTACGAAGAGTTTTTCTTCCTATAATACACCTTTAATTAAATAGCTGCAGATAGGAGTTCTTCACTGTTTAACATGAACTTCATCGCATAGCATGTCCCTAGCCAAACATAATCTCGAAGGATATCGTTATCTGCCCTGATTTGTTGAAAACGGAGTATTTTTGTGACACTTATGCTGTTCATAATTGTCATAAAAAAGGCGTACGGCTCCCGTTTTCAACGACGATAACGATATCATTCGAGTTTATGGTTGGCTAGGAACATGTTATGCGGTGAAGTTCATTTCTAAGAGCGTACTTTTACAGACTGATAGCTCATGTATACATGCCTTTCTGCACCACTTCCGGTTTGTTGCCAGAGCGACATCCGGTTTCGCAGCAAACCACTGTGCCGATTGATACAGTTATCGCTTCTGATTTGAGGAGAGAGAGGGCCGTATACGCCTTTCTATGGCAATTCAAACTGCCACAAAGAGGCGTACGCCTCCCAGTTTCAACAAATCAGGAAAGTGAAAGATATCGTTCCGATCGTCTTTAGTCGCCGAAGGACCAGAAGTCTCCGTGGCACGGAAGCCGTAATGGGAGCTTGTTTATGTTCACCCGAGAATGTCATGTATACGTCAGCAACCTCTTGTCGTAATTTCATATTTCGTTTTCACTCGTTGACATGCGTTGTAATCTTCGCCTTTCAGCAACGACCACGACGCCGCCCCCACTACCCAACCTCTGCACTTTGGGCAACAGAGCAGCGATGGCATATCATTACCCGCAAGACGGGCTATGCGATTTCATTTTTTTCACGCATGTAACCTGCCAAGACATGTCGGATCCTATTCGGGGAATGTTCGAAAAACCTTTCAGTGTCTTCCAGAATGTGGCGCCCAACTTCCGACGTTCACGTATGGGGATCTCATTTGAACAAAGGTTTGTACTAGCTGGCGACCAATCACTGATCAATTCCGCAACAGACCGTCCCCGGAAAAATTCCACTGGTGAGCCTTGAACGGGTTCTACTGTGATGTTGAGGGAGTGCAGTGGACCCCATGGCAAACTTCTGCCGCTTTTGTTATTTGGATACTTCCGTACAACCTATATGCCGTACAGTGTATATAGACATATAAATCGTAAGAACATGCACCGAAGATGTTCATAAAGGAACGATACCCACACAACATAACGGCCTCCTATAACACTTTGTTCCTTCTGTTAGCTCTTCCTATACCCTGCCATAGTGAAGAGCTAATAGAAGGAATATAGTACGAAATATAGTGTGTGTAGTGTATAATATAGTATGATGTATATATACTATATTCTTTCTGTTAGCTCTTCACGGTGACAGGGTAGCAAGAACTAACAGAAGGAATAGTGTTATAGGAGGACGTTGTGTTGTGTGCTTGTGTATCGTTCCCTTGTACGCCATGAACATCTTCGGTGCACGGTGTTTGTAAGTGCTCAAACGTCGCCACGCCTGTACTAGGCAACTGTTTCTGCCTTATTCGGCCATCAGCAGTACGAAGGCAGGCAAGTGGATGGCGTCAGAAGGTCACGTTACACGTGATTTCTCCCGTCAGGGTGTGCTACTGAAAGCCCAGTGCAAAGCCAGTGAAGTATATTAGGGTGTATGTCGTTGTCCCGGTAACAGCGCCCGCGTGCATTTTCACATAGTCTGCTGTTGCAGGATCGCGAGCCCTTCCTTGCAAGGCGACGACGCGAAGGTACGGACTTGAACTACGTGAACGGCTGGAGAGGCGCTGGATAGTTATTTCCGTCTTCACTAGATGGCGCACTATGGGGCGACAAAAGTGGGGACCAGTGGGGAGACCGCACGAAAGGTGCCAGCTTGTCGGTCCCACCCCGGACCGGTTTTTGGGAAGGCTAGAAGGAAAGGCGGGGAGAAGGATCGGAGGAGATCGGGGCTCTTCTCCCTCAATGTACGCGCTCAAAGGCAGCCATATTGAATCAGCCGAGGGAACGTCGCGTATTTTTAGCCCGTGAACGCTGGCGCAATTCCGAACGTGTCTTCCCATTTCGCCTATTCCCATTTTGCCTAATGCTTCTTAGCAGATTATCTCGCCATCCCTTAGCAGGTTCACCGACCTCGAACTGCAGGGGGTCCCATTTGGCCTAATGTATGCTGCAGACAGTCCCACTTCGCCTACTAATCCGTGTTACGTAAGAAAGAAGGCGGTCCTCTGGCATGCTGCCAAAAGTCAATTTCGGATCTTCATATAACTTTACATGCAACCTTGTTGGTTTCACTGAAGCATGAGGTCTGTATTTATAATTCATATTACACTAGGGTTTCTTCCGTCATCTGTTGGTTCACAAATATAGACTGTGCAAGAGTGAAAACATAGTTTTTATTTACATTTTTTTAAATTAAAAGGGCAGCTTTGTTTTCTGCACTTCAAAATTCTTCCAAATTTGCAGCTCTACTCAATATGCATTAGATGTCCCACGGCATCGAGGTACGACATCATGTCCCGTTCGCCATTCTGAATTATTGACTGCTCAATGACATTCTTAAGTAGCATCACAACTTTTTATTAATTCCAACGCTACGCCGGCTTTTTCAACTGACCCTAAGTGATTTGGGAGAAATTCACAGCACACCCTGGAGGAGACTAGAATTTGTACGACACCGACCAGAAAAGGAATTCCTGTCGGAAAATATTTCCGTGCATAACTCCCACCGTTAGATAATGCGCAGGCCCTCTTCAGAGCACCTTTTTACCGAATAACGCGCGCGTTATACACCGGAAAATACGGTAGTTAGGTTGAACGTGGGTTAAGGCGTCTCGCTCGGTCGTGTCGTGCTAACTGGGAGGCGGTGGGTTCGAATCCTACCACCGATTGTGCTGTCTGAGGTTTTCCCTGGGTTTTCCGAAGACTTTCGAGACGAATACCGGCACAGTTCCCCCTGAAGTCTGCCCAAGACGCATATTAACACCCTATCCCCCCACCCCTTCCTGCTGTCCTCTCTCCATCTGTTCTCATCTGTACGTCGCTCATAGCCACCTCGCCGTCGCTCATAGCTTCGCGGCGCTAACACGAAAGAAAAAAAAAAAAAGAGTTAAATTATAAACACGACTATAGTGACACCAGTTACCATATTTAACATCGCTCAGGTGACACTGAACATGGCTCGAAGCCTTGTTTCATTCGTCATGCTGTCCATCAGGAGTCACTATGTAAAATGTTTGTAAAATGTTTTTGTTATATTTGTACATTATATTTACACCTTATATTTGCAAATGTAAAAGGTCTTTGTTTCGGACGACGTAAGGTAGTTGTCCGACGAGCACATTCATTTCTTGCACACGTCATCATCGGGTCGGAGCGTGTAAGTAACGCCCACTTGCCGACAGTTCCGTTTTGCCTAATGAGATTGCACGGCAGTCCCATTTCGCCTAACGGCTGTTACCCCTCCCACCTCTTTAATCCGATAATCCGGGTTAGGCAAAATGGGAATAGGCGAAATGGGATGTAACCATTCCGAAAACTGTTGACAACACTTGCTTAGCTACTTCCGTTGGCTACGTATTTTGTCACTGTGCGCCCCCTATCCAGACAAAGGTTGGTCGGGCTGATCGAGGCAGCGGCGGAGACTGCGTCCCCATGCGGCGTCCGTGTCGTGTCTGCGTTTCTTCTTGTTCTTTTTTTTTAATTTTAGGGTTTTATGGATTAGGGCTGTGCGTTACTGTTCCAAAAATATTTTTGGCGTTATGGTTGATGTATGCTTACCCGATTCTTACCCGATTCGATATGGCGCTCCCCTCGCCCGTACCTCCCAGTTTCAGAGGTTTGCTTGTAGCATGCTCGTTAAGATTTCTATGGGTTGGGTGCAAACCACGTCGATTCGTTTTGACGCACTCCCACGACCTACTAGATTATAACGACCATGTCATAATCGGCAACCCCTATGAGGATCCCGTCCGCACATTCCGCTAGGGGCGCTACTCATCGGCCCGCGATATCTACATCATGATTGGACAATGGCAATTTGAATTTTGAACGCGCAGAAGCGGACGTACGACTACCGTAGCAGACGACAGCAGCAGCTCCTACACTCTTAAAACTTCACCGCATAGCACGCTCTTAGCCAACCATAATCTGGAATGATATCGTTATCTGCCCTGATTTGTTGAAAAGGGAGGCGTACGCCTTTTTTGTGACAATTATGAACAGCATAAGTGTCACAAAAAAGGCGTACGCCTCCCGTTTTCAACAAATCAGGGCAGATAACGATATCATTCCAGATTATGGTTGGCTAAGAGCGTGCTATGCGGTGAAGTTCGTTTTTAAGAGTGTATGAAGACGCGTAGAGTGCTTTAGAAAGAAGCATCTCTCTTGGGACATCCACCACTTGTACAAAAATACTAAGGGGTGATTTCATGCCGGATCAGGCAGGGTGGTCCGGTGAGTAGTTGAAAATAATTGGTGGTTGTTTTTCAATGAATTATCATTCAGATGTGGGATTTCGACCATTGCGCTTCCTACGCAGTTTGACGCCTCGTATCTTCATAACTATTTGACATATTCAGCTGAATTTGTTTTCCACGTATTGTCTGGGGTGGGTAGAACTGCATACAAAGTTCTGAAGATTCAAGGGTTTGCCTTTGACAAGAGGGTACGTTTTGGGAACCTCACAACTCGTCCCCCATATGTGATACCCGAAAGTAATCTATACCATTGCGTTCGTCACGAAATGCTCTTTCTTCGCATGGCGAGTACATCGTATTGTGAATTAGGGCAACGTACCCTAACAGTCTTTTTGTCAGGGGTGTCTACGGAAAATGCGTAAATTCGACAGCGTGTATCCCATGTATTCCCACTCGTGACATCGTTCATTTTACTCACAAACGTTCTTCATGACAACCCAAAACACCACACCAAAAAAATTTTGCTCCAGAGATGGTCGAAGTTACGTTCGTAACTCAATGTCGTTCGCAACGTAATTTCGACCATCTCTGAAGCATTTTTTTTTTCTTTTTAACGTCGAAAACGTTTTAAACCTCTTTGCGTATTTTGCTTTCCTGTTACTCAACCGGGTTCAACGGCTGCAGGTATGCCGCACTTTGTTACGGCGAGCTGCAGAAGCCTCGTGGCACTGCCCAGTTGCGAGGTCTGCTCAACAGAAATATCCTGAATTACGGCCTACTGGCAGTCACGGGAGATCCCAGCGCCATCCTCAACTTGATGCAGGTGAGACAATTGATCTGTATGGCATAAACGTGGAAGGATATCCGTTCATGTGTGGTAGCTCGATCCTCATCTGGCGTCGTTCAATTTGCTGGTTCGTGGCGCGTTAGGAACCGCTTTTGTGGTTCCTATAGACCTCTCCCTGTTTCTAAACAAATGACGTCATAGTATTCAACAGCACCACCGGTTTGGTAGAGTTGAACTATGCTCGAAGCTATGGGGCAGGGTGGTCGCGCCCGAAAACCACGGTCTTGAGGGGATTACGATAATCCCTGAAAGGGACGGGACCCTTCGGTCTTAAGCGAACAAGTGCCCATGAATTCGTGGAACCCAGCACTCCCCTTCCGATTTGTTTCGGTTTCAGTCTGTCTATGAACGTCATGATGACGTTTCTCGGGCAGAGGTTTATTGCGTGTTCTTTTAGTCAACGTTATTAGTCTACACTCTCTGAAAAAGAGTGTGTAAAGGTGGTAACTTCTATGGTTACCACCCAAGTCTCATGTAATAACAGTCGGTCCACAAATGTTCCAGTTCGCTCAAGCATTCCCCAAGCGTCCGTGCCCTGCCCTTGTGTGTGATTTATGTTAACGACTTGCTTGCTGACATTTCCTCTGCAGTGTGGTTAATCGACGACGACTGCGTTACTTACCCCCCCCCCCCAAAAAAAAAAAAAAAAAATCCGCCTCCGATCAACATATCTGACAAAATGACCTGGAATTAGTACACCAAAGGCGCGAAACTTCGGAAATACCACTGGACTCTCACAAATGTAACACCGCCACCAATGCTCTTTCTATTCCCGCATTTGAGTACTCAATAACAACCCACTCTATTCTGTCGACAGCTATAAATACCCTGGCGTTCATTTTTCATTTAACCTTATATGGAATACGCACATCAAGCATATCTCAGCTAACGCTAACCGCACCCTTGGCCTGATTACGTACGAACTAAGCTAGATTACGCCTCTGCCGTATATGATCCATTGCAAACCTGCACTCTTAATCACCGCATAGCACGCTCCTAGCCAACTATCGTATCGAAAGATATGGTTATCTGCACTGATTTGTTGAAAACTAGAGGCGTACGCCTTTTTTTGTGACAATTATGAACAGCATAAGTCACAAAAAAGGCGTACAAACCAGGCCAGATAACGATATTATTCGAGATGACGGTTGGCTAGGAGCGTGCTATGCGGTGAGGCTCAAAGTGTAAGTCAACATAGCGTCTGAAAAAGGGTGCAAAACCAATTATCATATATCCAAATTGCTACAAAAGGGCGTACGCCCCCCTCGCTCACCGAATCAGAAGCGGTAACCCAATCATTCGTAGGTAGCAGGTATACTTCGCAACCTTTTAGGCACAACATATCCGACAGCTATTACCTCCTAAAAGGTGTAACTTTTCCACGCTTTTTTTCTATACTAAATCTCCTATCCAAGTCCTTCTGCCGTACAGTTGCTGACTGGAATGGTCTTCCGATTCCTCCTCGAACATATCCAGGCTCATTTTACCTGAGGTCACCCATCTTCGGGGCGTTGCTTTCCCAGCAATGACAGTGCAGCGAACATTCAGCACATTGTGTACGACGAAGATAACCAACTAAAATTTGTTCTGGAATTAGCGCTAATCTGTTGTTCCGACTTGAACAAGGTAGCATGTACAACGTTGCAACCTTTCCTGCACAACATAAGCGACAACTATTACCTCCCAAAACGTGTAATGCTCCACCCCCCCTTTTTTTTTTCTAAGATTATACTGTCCATCAAAGGGTCTTAGTACATTCATGATTGGATGTGACATCTTATTAAAGCGGCAGGGTTAGAAGCCATGCGGAAATCATGCCATACACTCTTAAAAATGAACTTCTCCGCATGGCACGCTCCTAGCCAACCATAATCTCGAATGATATGGTTATCTGCCCTGATTTGTTGAAAACGGGAGGCGTACGCCTTTTTGTGACAATTATGAACAGCATAAGTGTCACAAAAAAGGCGTACGCCTCCCACTTGAGTGCGGCCAACAACGGCAAGCTACCTCGACACCCCCCCCCCCCCCCCCCATTTTTAAGAGTGTATTTTAGAAATTGAACAGAGCGGGACGCTTAATACGATGATACATACGGTAAGGTGTTTCACGCTTGCACTAAACATTTTGAAATTGGAAAATTTTGAAACATGCCTCGCATATTTACACTCTGAGCGCAATTTTATGCTTCCAATTGCAAACAGCGTGTATAGTAACCTTACACTCTTCCAAAAGGAACTTCATCGCATAGCACGCTCCTGGCCAACCATAATCCTGAATGACGTCAGTCATTAGCATTGTGACGTCATTGTGACGCATGACGTCAGTCGCATTGTGCGGTTGATAATTCCTACAAAAACGCCCCCGTTTTCATCCAATCAAGGGAGAGAACGTTGTCATTCGGGATGATGGCTGGCTAGGAGCGTGCTATGCGGTGAAGCTGTTTTTAGTGTATAGGGCTCTGCACGGGCCGGACAGACAAAATATGCCAGCACCCTGGCAAACAAAATGTGTCGCCGTGAGCCCGGCCGAACAGGGTCCCGCAGCTAATTTCATACAAATACAATGCAGGACTATTAGTTGATATGATCACGTGCATGCGTGATTCCTGTGCACATATTTTCAAAAACAAAGGGCGCTCTATTATGCGACTTCGCGTTGCTCATGCGACTCCTCACACGACGCTCGGAAAAAGCTTGGGTAGAGGGGTAGCGATTGGAAAGAGTTCGTCCACAACATCCTTTCCACGAAAACTTGTAGAGGGCAAACGATAACGCGCTCGTCTGCGTGCGTTCTGGCCGGGCTCTATACGCAACTCATTGGGCCACCGGACCGGGTTGGGCTCGAAACAGTCGCAAAAATATATAGTATGGCAATAGGCAATAATATAATGTGGCAGTATGCAATATGCATGGTAGGGCAATTTTGAGCTTCAAGGAGATTATGGCAATCACGACATAGTATAGTTGTGGCGTCCAGTCAGACATGTACAAGTTACTCAAAAATATATTTAAGATAAATACTGACGTTAGAATGTAATGAAGTATAGATACATGAAAATTAAAGTAATTAAGACACTATTTATCTTTGAACGCAAAAAGTCACCGGTCACTTGTCAACGCGGCAAATCGCCGCTATGTGGCATGAATCACCTAAACCCCGCGTACTACGCAAGCCACCCCTGTGTGATAGGACACGTAGGAGTCATCTAAACACAAGTCCCAAAAAGATGACAAAGAGATATCAGATAACCTCACTGAGCATATGTGACCCAGAACAAAGCGAACTAGCTTCTAGCAGTTACATTTAGCAGCGAGCTTCTGCTCAGTGAGGTCAAAATTCGGCGTCACCGCGTCAGGGCACACCCAATAGAACCCTCACTCGCCAAGGACTAGTACACACGGGGCAAAATCTCTAAATGGAGACTCCCAAGAAGGGCCAATGTCCGGGTCAAGTCCGAGGGACTCACGAAATTTCCACTGAACAAGCAAGATAATGGAAAGACGACACACAGAAAGTTTGAGAGGGAGATCCAAAATATGTAATTAGAGTATTGAGTAGAAAATACCGTAAAATGTATTTTAAATAGAGTACAAATACACAAAACAAAAAGTATTGAGTAGAGTACCAAAATACCGCAAATTGTATTTAAAATACAGTACAAGTCTGCGTCCAGTAACCTTTCCTTTTGTATTTATAGCAAACTCTACAGCAAACACGAACAGATTCTATATACTAAAGGCGCTAAGCGACGACACAAACGGACGAGTGACTGACAGACAGACACAGACAGACAGACCGTGCGCTACTTTCAACAATGAATTTTGTGCATATTTAAATTCGTGAAAGTACCGTACCGTCTGTTTGCCGCTTGGGTGTTTGCGGATAGTTTTTGACTGCACATAGCACATTTGATTGAACATATTGCTTGTCACTGAATATTGTTACCTTTATTTGTTTCAGAGATTGAAGTCTCTACTGACCACCCAAAGCACTCTTGTCATTGGACTTCGAGGGCAATATGGGATAACGACAGCTTTCTCTACCTGGATCCAACAGCTCAAGTAAGGGCTGCGTTCGCTGCCATTACGGTCTTTTTTTTTCTGTTTGTGTACTGTAAATCAACCTCGAAGACAATTGCCATCAGTGAACATTACGTCACGAATTTTCGAAAAAGTAATCACCGTCATCCAGAGCATTGGTGTCTGCAATGTTTCCAGACTTGTGCATGCCTTTCAGACTTGGCACCGCATGTCACACAATTTCAAGCTTCACACGTCACACATAAAAATTGGAGAATACAATGTGTGATTGGCGTGACATGAATTCGATAAGGTTTCTCTAGAGACACAAAGTTTACCCCGCAGTGGCGCTGCATAGGGCTATTGCTCTCAGCCCAACTTGTTCATTATTAACGTAATCTTGGCGGTATAACTCGTAGAATTCTGCGTTTTCGGTTTTTATTTTTGGGCGGATTCGGCGTATGTTTTTCGGTGTTTATTGATTTTCACGAAATCAACGTTTTCCGATGTTTTTCCATGCGTGTACATGGTTTATCCGACAGTTATCTGGGAATAGAAATCACAATGTAATTTGCGGACAACGCTCGTTCAACGTGGCGCTGTTCGCTGCGGCGGCGTTGTACGGCTAACGAAAAATTTGTAAACTGACATTTTTCACAGCCATCGTATTTCTGTATGGTTTTCTGATCTGCATCAACAACTTGCTGGGCATGTGCAGTATTTTATCTCTGTCATCGTTCCTGGAATGTCCCTCTCTATTCGGTGTTTTTCGATTAAAACCGAAAACTCGGAACCCTAGCGTATAACACTGACGTAAAGAACGAGAGTTTTCCGAGGCAGACCACAATAAGGGACGACAGACACGTAAGCCTCAAACGTCCAGAGGTTAACGAATATAAACGACTCGGGAAAAAGAGGTGCTGACGCCGGAGGACCCGAGTTCGAATCCTGGTGTCAAGTCTCTGTTTTGCTGAGTTGTTTGAATTCGGTATAACATGGGTTTAACACGGTATAAAATACCACGTATTTGGTACGCGCGCACGAAAACGTGTATAGTGTTTTCGTGGTGACTACTCGGTGGCTACACCACAGAGCCACAAAAAGCCATTGATGTTGATAAGTTACACGTCATGATTTAATTTCATGATTGTATGTATTGATTAAAGTTGTGTTCCACAGACTAGACTACGACATTCTCCTGTTGCACACACACATTTCCACGTGGAATGCCACAAACTGGCCAGGTACAGCAGGAGCCAGCATCTTGGAAAGCTCCGGCAGTCATAACTACAGCAGCATGGTAAGCGGTCAGCTGTGGTACCCCGTACCCACCCCATCGTATATTACTGAAAGCTTGTCGCGAAGTCTGAATAACTGAACGTCTTCTCCACTTCGGAAGCAAATAACCAGCGTTGTCATGCGCGTGTTCCTTGATGGCAGTGCCGTGTTCGGTAGCGGTGGCTATTCTAGCAAATACAGTTTGCAACGTGCACGTGAATGCTTCTTTCTTTCCCGGCTTAGAGAATTCCTGTGTTGTCGGCATAGAGACGTAACAAAAGATGCTTGATCACTTGTGCTAGAGAGAGAGAAAAAAAAAGGGAGGACAGGTGGAGAGGGAAGCGGCCAGAGTCATTTGCGGGGAAAGAATGACTTGAGCCTAAATCCAAAAGAGACTGGCAGATTTGATTTGGATTTGATGGGCGGCTTCATTGTGAACAAGATTTGGATTTGGATTGAATTAAATCTTTGCTTAGGGATTTCGATCTGGATTCAATCACTTCTTTTGTGTGTGTGTGTGTTTTTTTTATGTGGATTCGGATTTGCATAATCAGCTATGCTACCGCGACCGTGGTGCAACGCTTGCTCCGGCTCTGGCTGCCTCAATATTCAGCAAATAGGCAATGAGGCTTGTGCAGTGACGTCACATTTGGTCACGTGACTCGGGAAAACATATTGCCCCACCGGGAGTTACTGTAGGAGCGATGCCGTGAGCTGTTGCAGTGTGCACGGAATTACGAGCGCATATTGTAAAAACACACGCTGTTGGCCCATTCGGCCCGCAGTATGACGCCTGTCACGCATCCCATTGTTTTCCCGAGTCACGTGGCTCAAAGGAGCTCAAAGGACGCGCGTGACGTCATGTGCACGAGCCTCATTCAGAAAACAAACTATTCTTCATAGCATAGGACGTTGTCCTTCGGTCGTAATGCCTGAACACTACAACGACGGTTTTGCAGGCTGCTTACGTCAGTTTACGGCCTATTGTACTTCTAGAGTAGCTTGATGGGCTTGTTGGTACATGACTCAGAGAACAAGGAGCAGTCAAAAACAGGGACAACGACACAAGAAGACACAAAAAACAGAGGCTCCACTATCAGATATCTCGTTAGGTTAACGAATCAAGAACAGGTATCACTAGAGTGCGTGAAGAAGCATGGGTGTCCTCTTGTGGAATGTAAAAGGTATATTGTTTATGAAATCCCACTTTCGTGTGATAAGGTTTATGTCGGCCAATCTGGCCGGTGCCTAAATGAACGTTTAATGGAACATAAGAATTGTGTAAATAAAACTGGTGGGGGTACCTTGCATGAACACGTAAGGGTCTGCGGTTGCGTTCCAGAGTTCCTGAGAACAAAGATTAGAGGACGATTCAAATCCAAGAATGAAAGAGAAATTTTCGAGGCCTTTTTGACAATGAAGTATGGGTCGGATAAATGTGTCAGTGAGCCGTCGATATCGCTAACAAGGGAAGAGTTGGGGTTCTTGGAATGCAGACTAAAAGCTGGATGTGAGTAGTTAGATCCGGTTGTTCCTCGTGTTTTTATGGCCCCCACGTGTGTTCCGTTTTTGCCCCCCTTTTTTCCCCTCTATACCATTGGGTATAAATGTGCTTGTGTAGTTCAGTAAAAACTTGTTGATAGTGGGGCCTCTGTTTGTGTGTCTTCTTGTGTCGTTGTCCCTGTTTTTGACTGCTCCTTGTTCTCCATACGCAGGAAAAAAAAAACGCTAGGACCCATCTTATCCTTCCTACTCCCTACCGATTTTGGCAGTGCTGTATCATTATGCTGCTCTCCCTCATCTCTTTATTTCACGCATTTGTTGATACATACTGCACTGCAAGAAATCTATCATGTGGCAGATATGCACCGTACGATAACCAGTGACAAGCCGCCGCACAATCTTCGCGTCCTGCAACCAAGTTCCTTTTTTTTTTTTTTTTTTTGCCGCAGTTTATGCTCATGGGGCTCCACTCAAGTATAGATGTTTCTCCTCTTTTTCTTAGTTCCATAACTGTTAGGAATTCGTGTTAGTATTTAGGTACCAGTCGACCCGCGTTTATCCGGACGGCCTCGTTTCCTGTGAAAATGTCCGGATAGCGGGGGAACCGGATAAGTGAAACACGGAAATCCATAGTGATCCTAAAAGGACATCTTTATTGACCATTACGCAGAGAACTATCCATCGTCATCTGTTTCATTCTAATACACGCATCCAGTTCTTGCAAACCTTTGCTAATGGCATTAACTTGCGAAATATTGTTTTGTTGCTCGGAAAATACTAGCGCTGTTTTCAGTGCCGCCCGCGCCTTTTCTACCGTCACAGCTGGTGCATCCCCGCTTTCATCATATTCTTCTTGAACACTATCGGGAGTGACGACAGTGACGATGTCGTTATCTGTGATTGCAGCCCAGGGGTCCTCGTTGCGGACCTTCTCAGTCTGAAATGACCAGACCGCTCAGTGGATTACCTTTGTGTAGCGTGCAAAGTCGGAAAGGGAGAAAATTCTTCCTAGCAACACCCTCTTTGTGTCAGTAAGAGGAGTCCACGACCAGGGTCCTCGACCTCGCTTGACTAGGTGTGGGCCAAGTGTCCTTCCTGGACAGTGACCGGATAACTGAAGCCGATTGTTGGGTATTAGTCACTTCTGTTCCCTGGAATTCTCGTCCGAGTCCGGAAGTTGAAGTCCGGATAAACGAGGGCGAAATATGTAATGAGAAATCCGTCTCCATGCTTTTTTGTCCGGATAGCGCAGGATCCGGATAAACTAAGTCCGGATAAACGCGAGTCGACTGTATTATGTGTAAAAATTCGAGCTTCGAAAACGGCGGAAGATTCTGAAAGCTGTTGGTTTAGTCCCTCTTCCAGATTTGCGATGGATTTGAAAAATTCACATTGATTTGGAGTGCTGAAAATATATCAGGATTTAAAGTGGTTTGATTTACTCGAATAAATTCAAATCCCCACTTGATTTGGATTTAGTGCCTTCAGCAAACCGCGGATTTCATTTAAATCCAATTTGTTTCCTCAAATCTCCAACACTGACCCAGGTAGCACATGAAACCGTAATACGCAGGGCACCAACTACTGAGAATACGCTGTGAAGGTGTGTGAACCTAGATACTATAGATATATGACATCGTAAAACGTGTCCAGAAGGGTCAGTACGCGGGCATCGCAGCACACTACACTTTCACTTTCAGAACAGCACTTCACCGCAGAGCACGTTGTGCGCTAACCGCACTGCCACGAATGATGGGGTTGTGGCTTCTGATTTGAAGAGAGGGGAGTACGCCTCGTCTTAGAAGTTCACATATATCGAATTGCTACAAAAAGGCGTACGCTCCCTCGCTCTTCGAATCAGAAGCGGTAACCATACACTCTAAAAACAGAACTTCACCGCATAGCACGCTCTGCGCCAACCATTGCCACGAATGATAGGGTTATCGCTTCTGTTTCGAAGGGAGAGGGGGGCGTACGCCTTTTTTGTGTCAATTTGGATATATGATAATTGACACAAAAAGGCGTACAGAGTGTAACACCCCTCAACGTCCTTTCATGCGTCCTCCTCCCCTACAGGAGACCTTCGTTATTTTAGCGTTCGACCCATGTCGGCAATAATGATACGTACATAAAGCAGTTACGCTGTTAAGCTGATTATATACGCAGTGGTATGGAGCAGCCTGATCCGACTTTGTCGGGTGTCACATCTCCATATTTTTGTCTCAATCAATGAATCGATCACAGGGGTCACTCATTGATGTGGTTGTCATGTTCTTGAACAATGGAAAATCTGAATGACAACGCGGATGGTGCATGAGACAACGGATGGTGGACAGATGCGTCGTACGCAATGGTAGAGAAGTCGGTCGCGTGGGACGCCGAGCTTGGAAACACGGGTGCTCACCCACAACGAATAATGGAGACAGGTGAAAAAACACAGACTGCACCGGAGTCTCTGCGGCACGGAGTGGGATCCAAGTTCGGCTCGAGTAGTCATTGCATCCATGACGAGAAGCAATAAAAGGCACCCATAATCGACGCATACGCTTTGATTATTGTGGACACTGAGACGATATGGAGTTTGCGATGGTATTTTCACGACCATGGTGCGCGTTATGCGCAGGTGCGTTTTTTCAAAAAAAATTTCAGGGGCGCGATACACAGGGGAAAATAACGGTAGCTTCGACCTAGAACACTGTAGAATCACCTGTGACTGAGCTGCGCTTTGCTTGATAAAGCTTGTGCATCGCAGTTCGTGTGATGCTGCAAGTGGGGATGCTGCACCCACCAAAAATTGGGACCACCTCTTGGGACCTGCACAATGCTTGCCAGTATTTTGCACAGAAGCTGGACAAGTATAGTCTGACTCACTACAATGGTCCATTATGCTGGTATACGACTGGTATACTGCTGGTATATGCGATGCGGTTGTGGCTACCGCCCGCGCGGGGGCACGTTCCACAAATGTGTAGTGCAAGGCAGTTGATACGCGGAGTTATCAGCGTTTCACAAATCCATCATGTCGTGCGTGTCTCCCTTGCAGAAACATGTCATCAGTCAACTAGAACCGAGTTATTTTGCCTCAAGACCAAATCTGGTGTACATGGTAACCGCTAGTATGGCTGTCACAGTCTTCAACATCCCATCTTCACAGACCGTCACTGCGGTCCACGTGTCTACCACGGCTTATGGATACGGCATAAGTGATTACTCCGAGGTACGTTGAATTGCAATCTTGTGTCCAGACCCAAGCAGCACCACATCATGGCCCAATATCGGGGTCGCCACGTAAGACGGCAAGCTGCTGCGCTTTCATTTCACACCAGAACTTTATTTATGATCTACATGTTGCGAAGCTTAGCAAGCTGTAGAGGAACGCCACCGTGCGGCGTGTGCGGAAAACGGAGCGTGCGGCGGGAACTGCCGGAATGGGGGTAGAGGTATCTCTGGGGGGGGGGGGGGGGGCAGGAACATGGAAGATGAGAAATACGGCCCCCGGTGGTATGTAAGATACTCTTTCGTGCTTTCACTCTGTCCTCAAGACATCCTATCTCCTCAATGGTTAGAGCAATCGAAGGTTCACTAACGAGAACAATGCAATGTAGTGAGCACCTTGGGGGCCCATGTAAAACAGTGTGGGTGCACTCCGGTTTTTAATAGGGCTGTACGGACTAAATCTCGTTGCGCACAAAAATTGACAGAAATGCACAGCGTTCGCAAATAGGATTGAAATTTCGCGTATAGAATCCTTGAGGCACCTTCTTTTCGTGGACTAAATAAAACAAACGCTGTTTTCCCGAGTCCGGAGAAAGAGGTCTTTTTGATAAAGAAACACGGAACAGAATGTATTAGTGAACCCTCTGTTGCTCTAACCATTGAGGAGAAGGTATCTTGAGGATAGAGGAAAAGCATGGAAGAGTATCTACATACCACCGGGGGGAGTATTTCTCATCTTCCATGTACGTCATCGTTTTAGGTTGTTTAACCTGTTTTTATTAGACCTGCCCTGTGGGACGAACTGTGTGGTGTGCCGTTCTTCAGTCCTTCTGTTTTGGCTCTTCACTCTTCAAAATGAACTTCACGCAAGAGCACGCTCCTACACTCTTAAAAATGAACTTCACCACGTAGCACGCTCCCAGCCAACCATCACCCCGAATGACAACGTTCTCGCTCATGATTTGTTGAAAACGGGAGGAGGAGCCTATTTTGTGCCGTGCATTATATAATACACAAAATAAGCTCCTCCTCCCGTTTCAACAAATCAGGGGCGAGATTGTTGTCATTCGGGGTGATGGTTAGCAGGGAGCGTACTATGAGGTGAAGTTCATTTTTAAGAGTGTAGCCAACCACCATCTGGATTGATATCGTTATCTGCCGTCTGTTGAAAGCGGGAGGCGCACGCCTTCTTTGTGACACTCATGCTGTACATAATTTTCACGCACACACACACACAAAAAAAAAAGGCGTACCCCTCCCCTTTACAACAATTCAGGGCAGATAACGATATCATTCGAGATGATGCACTCCAAAAACAGAACTTCACCGCATAGCACGCTGTGCTCCAACCATTGCCCCGAATGATAAGGTTATCGCTTCTGATTCGAAGAGAGTGGTGGGCGTAATCTTTTTTGTGGCAATTTGGATATATGAAAATTGCCACAAAAAGGCGTACGCCCACCTCTCTTCGAATCAGAAGCGATAACCCTATCGTTCTTGCCAATGATTGGAGCACAGCGTGCTATACAGTGAAGTTCAGTCGTGACGATGCCCACTTGAGTGCGGCCAACAACGGCAAGCTACCTCGACCCCCCCCCCCCCCTCATTTCTAAGAGTGTAGTTCGAAACCTAAGCCTTCTTATCTTTTGTTTTGTTGTTTTTTAGACTTGTGCGAAGGGCTTGGTCACACCGGTCCAGGTTACACCGGAGACGTTCATGGTTTCTGGGCACGATGGCTACCAGATTATATATGACACGCCACAAACATTGGAAATAAAGGTAAGAATCCGTGCGCTTTATTTTCATACTACTATACGATAATCGCAAAGTCGTTATACATGACATTCTCGCGTAAGCATAAACAAGCCTGCGTCACCACTTCCGGTGCCACGAAGACTTCCGGTCCTTCCGCGACTAAAGACGCTCGGAACCAGCTACCATGCAGAATGATATCGTTGATATCTTTGTTGAAAATGGGAGACGTACGCCTCTTTGTGGCAATTTGAATTGCCATAAAAAGGCGTATACTGCCCTCTCTCTCCTCAAATCAAAAGCGATAACTGTATCGATCGGCATAGTGGTTGGTTAGCGCAAAGCGTGTTTGCTGCGAAACCGGATGTCGTTTTGGCAACAAACAGGAAGCGGCGCAGAAAGGCATGCATATACATCATCGTATTGAAAAGCAGCGCACAAACACGCAGACAAAAGGACTTGCTCTTAAAAATGAGGTGGGGGGAGGGGGGGGGTCGAGATAGCTTGCCGTTGTTGGCCGCACTCATTTGGGCACTCTCCTAAGCCAACCATCGTCTCGAATTGTTTTGTTGAAAACGGGAGGCGTACGCCTTTTTGTGACAATTATGTTGTTCATAATAGCCACCATTGTACAGAATGATACCTCTATCACTCTTGATTTGTGGATAGCACAGGGCGTACGTCTTTGTGACAACCAACGGCATTTCTGCACAAAAAAGCGTACGCCTCCAGTTTTCACATAACGATATCATTCGAGATGATGTTTGGCTCGGACCGTGCTACGCGGTGAAGTACGATACTAGCTATCCCAATTGAAGGTTTTAGTATGGTAAAACATGTGAGACGGAATGCGTACCCGATATGATTATGCATGACGCACATATACTTGCAGATAAACGCAAGTATAGCAGCGACCCAGACCAAAAACATCAAGAACAAGCTAGGAATGGCCTTCTTCGACGTGGACTACGAGGACGTTGACGCGATCTGCGGTGGTGCATTTGCGACTCTACAGAGATCCATCAAGAGGTTAATCGCTATAGGATAGACTCGGATGATGTTGCTGCTTGCTGATGAACAAGTGTCGTATAGCGTGAATTTATCCAGTGGACCTTATTAATAAATTTTGAAATTGCCGCTACCGGTACACGACGGCAATAGCTTAAAAACTGCCTCAAATAAATGTACTGATTAAAGTGAAACTTCCTCGTCGCTTACTTCGTACGCTTTTGCCTGATTTGCTAAAAATGCGGGGAAATGAAGGGGAATGTACACAGCATCAGGAAACGTGTAAGACTCTCGAATACGTGTTCTAGGCAATGCTGGCAACTTTGTTGCTCAATCCGATATGTCGAGTTGAAGCTTTGGTGCATGATGGGAACTGATGTTCTCAGGCTGGAACAAATACATGCAAAGCCTCAATGCCTAAGAAATCAATGATGAAAGACTACTTCCTGCTTTCATCAAGCTTTGGTGCGTCACACACCGCTGATTCAACACAACTGCATGCTGCTGGCATAGAGCTACTACAGGGCGATGTAGCCCATTTTACAAACTTGCCGATCCGGTCTCGATGCACTGTGCACAATGTGGTGTTGCGACTTCGGTAGCGAACCGAGGCATCAACACTGGAAGGAACAACTGTACAACTTTATTTACAGCATAATGTAAAACCCCGAGAGTAGGGGGGACACGAAGGGCCATTTTTCCGTCAGAGCAAGAATGAGAGCCATGGGCAATGGCGCCCAACGGTTATATAGGTTTTGGGCGAGAAAACAACCTTGGATGAAAGGTGAAAGTCACTGAAAAGGTTAACCAGCTGTAGGACTCGAACCCACACCTTCTGGATTGCCGGTCCAGGGCTCTACCAATTGTTGTTCCAGCCTCAGAACATCAGTTCTTTCATGAACAACCTTGGCACGGGCCTCAAGCTGGTGTTGACTAGAGTCACTAGTGTTGACCTCGGTCTTGGTCAAGACCTTGCGTTGCGCCATTGTTCTATACATTGGCCAGACTCCGTTCAGTCCCTGAATGGGGATTGCGGGCGTTTAACTCGTTGCGCGTCCTAGGCCGGCGACGAATTCCATGAAGGGTTGCCGAAAACAGTGTCCAGCCGCGAGAGCGACGGATCGGACGAAGGCATGCCCAAAGTGGTGGCCGGTCGTAACAGCGGTCAGCCACTCACAGTATCAAGTGCTTGAACCATATACTGCATGCTCGGTGTCACCCGCCCTGTACCAGACAGACGACGCCCATAGTACTAGTGTGGAACGTTGAAGACTTCTCTTCTTCGTTTGCGGGAAGTGCTCCGGTACGATATCCTTGTAGATATCCAGTCCCACATAATCTGGACCTCACGTTTCGTCTACACGGCGGTACCGAGACCCAATAAATAATCGCATCTCCTATGGCTTTCGTAACGCCATTCCCTTGCAGATATCCAATGGCCATGGTCTTGCGTAAATTATGTATGTGCTCTCTCAACAACAAGAAAAACTTCGCAGGCGTCCCCACATCACCAGCAATATGGTAGAGTGTCCCCTCTCGCGATGAAACTCCGCATTCATCATAAAATTGTTGTTGTTGGTCCAAACAAAAAGCAAGAAACACGGCACATGATCGTTAAATGACTGTTGTGCTTCGACGAGCTAGGACAATAAAATGTAGGCTTTGCACGGTCTACAATATCTGCTGCGATGCGTATGATATGGGACACGGCTGACTTTCCAAGTTATGTTCACCTCCCCACCTAGACAGTTGTCACTTCGCAGTCACGCCAGGTTCTCGAGTCATCAAGCGTATGACTCTGCCTTCTTCGAGGTGGCTAGCTTGGGACAAACTATTTAGATGTCTGCTCGCCGTCGTCAGCAAACGCGATTCCCAAATATAGGACAACCGTACGGAGAACAGATTTCAGGGCAGGTTCCATATTTTACTGAGAAACGCTAACATTGATGTATATGTATTGATGTACTTCGTTGGCTCAAAACTATTTTTCGTTATTAACATGCGTGATTCCTGACGTAACCCCGTGGGGTCACGTAAAGTGATTTTTCTATGCACTCCGAATCTCTCTAGCGATTAAATTGATGGTATATATTATTATATATTATTATTGGAGTATTATTATTATATCTCGTTCGCCAGTAAAATTTTGTCAAAGTAACGACCATCAGCAGAGCGCTCTTTCTTGTGTGTCCCCATCACTCTTAGAAATGTACTTCACCGCATAGCACTCTCCTAGCCAACCATCATCCCGAATGATATCGTTATCTGCCCTGATTTGTTGAAAACGGGAAGCGTACGCCTTTTTTGTGACATTTATGCTGTCCAAAATTGTCACAAACAAAGGCGTACACCTCCTGTTTTGAACAAATCAGGGCAAATAACGATATCATTCGAGATGATGGTTGGCAAGGAGCGTGCTATGCGGTGAAGTTCATTTCTCAGAGTGCAGAGTTGTACTAGAGGAACAAAGTCGAACTAACGGCATTTTTACGTCATAGCTTTCCCAGGATATGTTGCTTGCTATTAACATACGAAGAGGGCGCTGCTGTCAAAGTTCTATTTGAGCTGTGGTTCCCTAAGCTGCTCCCAGATGGAGCCACGCCGTCAATGTTTGCTATTCCTGAATCTGCCTGCAGTAAACGCCAAGTCAGTTATTATTATTATTATTATTATTGTCAATTCAATTATTTTTGAGAAGGAAGTCGGCATAGCCCGCCGTGCTTTGTGGGAACGACCACGCCGACGTTGCAAATCGCGTTGCATGATGTCCTCTCAGGAATGGTTCAACGAACGTCCCAAAGTGTAATGAAACGTCCTGACACTGAATTTGCCGGCAAGAGGGTTTTCCGACAACGCGCTGCATGTTTTGGGCTATTCCTGAATATATTGGTCAACTAACGATTAAATATATAATCAAATTCTTCCTCTCTACTGTATAAAAACGAATTTAGGCGTTAAAAGTGGAATATTCCGAACTACCACGTTTCCAATCACTACACTCTAAAAACCGGAACTTCACCGCATAGCACAGGGAGGACGAGCCTATCTGGGATAGGCGCCTCCTCCCATTTTCAACAAATCAATGCACAGAATGATATACTTCGGAATGATGGTTGGCTAGGAGCGTGCTATGTGGTGAAGTTCTGTTTTAACAGAACTGGGTTTTCCTCAGACGCTTTCAGACATATGTCAGCACAGTTCCCTTAGAAGTCGGCCCAGGACGCCCATTCCCCCAGGGCGTCAGTCGTGACGTTGCCCACATGCGTGAGGCCGACAACGGCGAGCCCTATCACTACCACCACCACACACCACCACCACCTGTTTTAACAGTGTGCGACGTGCAGGGTAAAGTTCTTAGACAAAGGAGGTGCTAGGATAAAAGGTGCCAATATAGTGGAAAGGTGACTCGGGTTCGTATCCCGGCTGCCTGGCTATCGTTCTGGGTTTTCTTCTGACATTTTCATCGTTCAATGGGCACGAAAGAGCGTTTTTTTTTTCTTCTTCTTTTAATGCACTAGTGAAGTGTGTAAAAATATTTAATATGGCGATCACATCTATTGTTTGAATAAAACGACCTCAAAAATCGGTTTCAGTATTTGGCCACAGCTCAAGACTTCGAGAAGATTCAAGGTGCTCACCATCGCAACCGTTGGGATGTCAGGAACATGTGTACGAAATACCTCGCTCCTAAACTGCGCGGATTTTATTCAAACGAATTTATTACGAAGCGAGCGCTTCGCCTCTGTGAAGGGAGTGAAAAACGGCTGACATCGGCTGACGTCATCCGGCATCCGGCAAGGGCACCGCAAGAGAGAATGCAGGTTGCGAAGTGACGGTAGAACTGACTGCCAGGCGCAGTGGCGCGCGGCAGCAGAGGCACGTCGTCGTCGTCGTCCACGGGCCGCCACAGGTATAAGCGTGGAGCTCTGTTTTCTGCTCTTCGCGTTTCGGTTTCGGTTTCCTATTGTTGTTATTTAGGAATTACTCGCGCAAAATGAATGCGAATGTTGTATTCGGTATCGAGGGGGCGGTTCGTGTTTGGTGTGATGCTCACCTACTTTTATTTTATTTTTTTCGAATCTTTGTGAACAAGCAGAAAAGGTGCTGGTTACTGTTGACTATCTAGCTAATAACATGTTGATGGTATAATTTACTTGAGTTTGTGGCGGTGGTGGGGACAGGAACTTTACAAAGCACAAGTAGACTAGACTGTCTGGTCATGTATACATGTCTCAAGGACATGATACCATAAAGATCGTTACATCAGTTTGCTTGTGTTTTAATGCTTTTTTCACCACTAAGATGTATTACCGGAGAGGAAAAAATTGCGGCGGCCAGCTGTCTATTACGCGTTCTCCTGTGAAGCTTGGAATTCAGGTTCACACTGATGCAAGTAATTTATTTATTTAAGGCATACTGCGTGCCTTTAGGCCCAAGCAGGAGGGGTACAAACCAGTCATTGCACAAAAAGCATACACTTATACAGAACATAAACATATTCGCATTTTGTAAGAAAGTCACTGATTATACAGCTCAATCAGAACTTTTTCGAATATTACGGTGTTATCCATAGATACCACCGACACCGGCAACTCATTCCACTCTTCAATGGTTCTGACGAACTATTCGTTCTTGCAGAGAATGGCACAAGAGACAAGCAACAACTACATCTTTTATTTTATTTTACAACAATACTTTATTTTACGGGAGAGAAGCAACGTTTGTAACGCGTCTTTCTCACCGGCATTAACTGCCTCGCACATTTACCTGGGATCACTTGGGACTGAAAGTTGCAACTCGTGGGGATGCAACAAAGTACACCGGCAACGCCTGTCTCTGATGCGAACGAAAAAAAGAAAGAGGGAGGGAGAGAGAAAGAAATGGTGGTCTTACGCGTTCTCCATCAGGCAGGTACTCGTGAATTCACTTTGCTACGACTCAAACAAAGAATAATCCTTCACGTCTTCGTTCAAGCGCTCGGCGTACGTGCGCTCCCCAAAGCGATGTCCCTCTTTTCCCCACTCCCAACTGTGCGCGTGCGCCAATCAAACGGACGAACCCTCGGCCTTCACTCGCAGTCAAGATGCTGCAGGAGTGCGACTGTAGGGAGCACTTCTCGCGCGGATGAACGTTGCCGACGCTAATGTACCCTAAAGCCGACATGTTCGCAAACGGCACCAAGGAATACTGGTCCCCCGAGCCTCAGCAGCGGGTGGCAGTGTCCACTACGTCAGGGCCGCATGCTGTTGTCGGTGAGTTATGTCTTTAAGATATTCGTGTGACATCAAATGTTGATGTTATCGTTTGCTTTGAGAGAATTAGGAGGATATACGATTCAAAATTCCCTAAAGTTGGTTATTGATGTCTTTAAAAAACAAAAAAAAAACAATGTATACAATAACAAAATTTAATGAAGTTGGCGTTCTCCTGACAAGTCTGGTAAAGCAAAACGAAAGACATTCGATTTAACACGTAATATTAATCACGTAGACAACCGCAGCAGCTTCGAATAGTCCGCATACCATCTTCAGCACATTTGGCCCGTTTGAGCATATTAAACACACGCAACTTCACACACTTGGTTGCACTGGGTCTAAAAATACAATATTGTATTCACCATGCGGAACCAGAAGTTATAAGGTGAAGATCAGGAACGCTATCATTGTTCTATCCTATTTCCTGCATAGTTGTTGTACCTAGTTTCGTTTCAGGAATACATTCTTTCTCTTAGTTGTCCTCGGCAGCTTTAGATGCGTTTGACGGGTGGAAAAAGCTGAATCTTAGGGAGTAGTGTGCGTAAAATAAATTAATTTTACACCAAAAAGAAAAAGAAAGACAGGCTTTCAAAATAAATAGTACGACAACATAATGAATTTTCCTGGAACTCGTTATCTAATACTCGATAATAACACTCCTTCGGTTGGAGTCTCCATTCGGCTATACCTTCTGATAAGCTAAAAGCAGGGGCGGATCCAGACTCTCGGTTTGGGGGGGGGGGGGGGGGGCGGTTGCTTTGTCGAAGCGCGTAGTGGGGGAGGGGGAAATCCAATGTATAAACTGACGTTTTTTTTGGGGGGGGGAGATGCCCCCCCCTCCTTGGATCCGCAACTGGCTAAAGGCGAATAGACAGCAGGTGTTGGTTCGAGTCTCACTTTTTTGACGATCGCTTTATTTCAACTTTTAAGTATTCTTGGAGGCTTTCTCTTTCTGTTGTATGTGCACCGCCCTTATATTGGTTGATTGCTGTCACGTTCGAGCAGCACATTCTTAGTCCTAAACCTGAACAACGCAACGCGCTGGTGTTGTTCAAGCAGAACTGTTATTGAAGAATAAATACCCCCCTAAACGTGCTGTCGTGCGACTTCGCGTATCATTAACACAGCGAAGTTAACCACTTATAGAGTACGTTATGCCGCGTAAGGTTCGGTAAGATTGGGCTAAATCGGCATGCAAACAACTCGGTCATAACGGTACTATTACCTCCAACGAGGTCAGTTTAAGTCAGGTTGGTGTCCCTATTCTGCATGTCGGGCTCACGTCGTGTTTGTAACCGTTTTGTCAGACGTAATTTACAGGACTGACGTCGGGAGGGCAAGTCAGTTTGACCATATGTTTGCTAGTGCTATACTCTAAAAACGGAACTTCACCGCATAGCACTCTCTGCGCACACAATGGCCAGGAACGATAGGGTTATGACTTCTGATTCGAAGAGGGAGGAGAGTGTACGCCTTTTTGTGTCAATTCTCATATATCCAAATTGGCTTACGTTCCCCTCCGTCCTCAAACCAGAAGCGACAACCCTATCATTCGCGGCAGAGCGTGCTATGCGGTGAAGCTCTGTTTTTAGAGTGCAGGTGCAGCGTACTGCATGGTTGCAGAAATCCCATATAAGCAGCAAGCTGGCGTTACCTAAACTTCGGTCGTTCGGTCCTCAGCGCGAGGCGACACTTTAGTCCATTTAACCACATTACCGCCAGGAATAGGGTAGAGTGTCGCCCCTGGCGGTGGAACTCCCCACTCATCATCATTCAAATAAAGTCAGTGTTGTTGCGCTGCCCATTCTGCAAGTCGGTTTCACCTTATACAAAGGAGGGCAAGATGAAGCTCACTTTACAAGAAGAACTGCAGCAGGAAGTCGGCTTCGCCTTGTGCATGAAAGTAATAGGTGAAATGCAGCTCACAGGAATTACATGCTAGCAGCAAGTCGGCTTCATCTTATGCACCATGTGGTAGCTGAAGCGCACTTTGCAGGAATTACACGTCAGCTGAAACTAGGCTTCACATTATGCTCGCGAGTGGCAGGGGAAGCGCACTTTAAGGGATCACAGCCCAGTAGCAAGTCGGTCTCCCACAAGCACAAGGTGAAGGCGTCTTGCGAAACGGAACGCTCACCCGACTTGCGAAATGATGCAAATGGCCGACTTAACCTAAGTTTTCAGGTGAAGCCAACTTGCAAAAAGAAGCCAGTAATCCAGCCTAACCTAAGCAACACGTGAGGTCACGTTACAAATGGAGACGCTAAACCAACTTAACCTACACTCTTAAAAGTGAACTTAACTGCATGGAACGCTCCTAGCCAAACATAGTCTCGAATGACATCGTTCTTTCCCATGATTTGCTGAAAAAGGGAGCGACGTGGAAATACCTTGCGATATCCCACTCTTTACACAACGTGGATGGCATCGTGAAGCTCTCGTTGGTCCGGTACAAAGGACCGACAAGAAGACACGTAGCACAAACACGTTTTTCGTCAACTATGTTTATTTTACGACTGACAACTAATAGCTTTTCATGGGGTCCAGAGACCTCCAAGTTCGAACAAGTAAAAACAAGCAAAGCGATTGAGAGACAGGAAAAAGGGAAACAGTTTCCCTTCACTTTCCCTGGAAACTGGAGTTCCGTGCTCCCCGCCTCCTGGAGTGTCATGAACACGAACATGAACATGAACGAAGCGAACTTTCCACTTGTCACTCCATGTCGCATCCGTTCAGCTGCAGACCCGTTTTTGGCCGCACACAATTTTACAACAGGGAGGCGCACGCCTTCTTTTTTTTGTGACACTTATGCACTGCATAATTGTCACAAAAAAGGCATGCGCCTCCCGTGTTCAACGAATCAGAGAACAGAACGATTCAGGGTGATCGTTGACTAGGAGCGTGCTATGCGGTGAAGTGTAAGCTTTCAGGCGAAGCCGACTTGCGTAGTGACGACGCAAACCCTGACTTAACCTAACCTTTACCGAAACTAGCCCAACTTCGCCTAAACTTTAGGGTGATGCCGACTAGCTGAATGGTGGCGTCAACCCCACATAATAGAGTATGAAGGCAATTATTCTTCCGTAACGAAAACGCGCCACATTGCTCACGTTTTAATAATGATCTTACATTTACTGCTTTTGACTCATCTAAAGGAGGTCGTTAAATATGTAGTCTGAACAACTTTACAGCATCGTCAATGAAACATGGTAGACGCCCGAATGCGTAATGTAAATGATTCGTAGAGCACGGAACGCCATGAAAAGTAAGATACTGTCTACACACATCACACACGTACACTCTAAAAAAAGAAAGAGAGAGAGAGTAATTTTAGCCCTTTTGGCGTTAAATGCGTTGCCACAAAAAATGAGTCCCTTGAGGCAGTAAATACACGGGACTAAATGAATGTCACAGAGTGGGGGCTGCATTTCACGCTGTGTTCTAACAGTCCCAGGTACGTAATTCATGTGCGTGACTGAAAATACTTTGAATTAAGGAATGAAACCAAATACTTTAATTCGGGGTCAGGGGACTAAAATGGAGAGTGGCTGCAATTACTGCCCATCTTATTCCTTTATTTTTTCTCAGAGTGTACAGCCATCAGTAATTTTCCAAGTCAAATGAGTCCCGTACTATTTCAAATGTCAACTTGGTCCTGTTGGTACAGTATCATATTAAAAGCGCCGCTTCTTCTGTCCGTATTTTAGCGCTTTGAATATGATTCCGTAACTGGAGGACATTTTGACTGGAAAGTTTCCCCCCACCCCACCCCTCTTTCGGTAATGTTTTGTATAAACCGCCGTTCTTGCACTAAATCGTCGAACCCTTAGGGGTGTCAATACCGACGCGAAGAGTCTCCCACTTTCGTACATGCAGCAATAAGCGATAAGCAATTGCAGCAGTGAACAACGGAGAAGTTCCGCGTGTGGTGCCGAGAATAGACACGCGTAGGAGCCTGGACGCCATCAGGGCGGGACAGGGACCTACGCTAAGTGTCTTTAAGACCCAGGTCACGTACACTAGAGTTGCGCAGCGATAATCGCACATGATCGAGGTTCTTCCGAGGGAGACATTCACTTCGTGCTGCTGGAAAGCCCGCCCGAAGCCACATCTGGAGTGATTGGCTGGAAGTTTAATTTAAACTCCTACAGTATACACTATAAAAAACAGAACTTCGTGCGGCCGCGAAACGTAATCTATGACGTAGGGGACACAGGTCGTCTATTCAGGCACCCTATGCCCCTACGGCAGTATGCCAATCATCATCGCGGATGATATCGCTCCGTCTCTGATAAGCTGAGAAAGGGGGGCGCGCACCTTTTTATGTATCAACTTCCTTTGCATTCGGACGATAAAACGATACGATTGTGAAAGTTGTTTGGCCTATACTGTAAAAACTCAACTTCACCGCATAGCACGCTCTGCGCCAACCATTGCCATGAATGATGGGGTTATCGCTTCTGAATCGAAGAGAGAGGGAGGCGTACGCCTTTTTGTGTCAATTATCATATATCAAAATTAACACAAAAAGGCGTGCGCCTCCCTCTCTCTGCGGTGAAGTTCAGTTTTTAGAGTGTAAAACGATGTATGCGACGAAGAGCGTTACCTGTTAAAGCCTAAGAATCCTCTCTCTAGTGATCATATACACCAAATCGGCACAAAAAGGCGTACGCTCCCCTCTCTCTTCGAATCAGAAGCGATAACCCAATCATTCGCGACAATGGTTGGCGCAGAGCGTGCTATGCGGTGAAGCCCTGTTTTTAGAGCGTACAGGGCAGAAACCGTGTTCTAGACACGCGAGAAACAACGTAAGTTACAGTACTCCTGAAGTAGATAGGAACCCATGAGGTTTACTTTGATAAAAAAATAAGAACAATTTAGAGAGTTTATGGTGTACCGGATACATCGAATCTATATTCAAGTCTCGAGCAACCTTTTGTTCCCTTTATGAGTAACATTTCTTAAAACTTCCCGTACAAAGAAGATAAGCACGATCCTGCAGGCGGCAAAAGGACCAAACGGCAGTGGCATTTCAGAACAGCATGACAGAAAATCGCATCTTCCCGCCTGTTTGTTGAAATTTCAGCCCTTGTTCAGCCAAAGTTTTATAAATCCTCTTTCTTTCGAAAGTTGCCAGACAGTGTTTACCGAGTATCATATTCGACTCAAATTAACGAGTTCCCACAACACATTTCTCACGAGGCACCGTGTTCTGCTTGTTTCTGGTTGTTGTTTCTTCCTATACGAGCAAGGCTAGCCTTAGCAAAAGAAAGCGGGACTGCAGCTGGTCCAGCTCACACCTCACGAATGAGGGCGGCGTTCACCGAAGGATAAACGTGGTCTTGGAAGCCTCGCTTCTTTTAGAAAGCCCTTGGACCGTTCGCAAAATACCATGCGAAGTGAAATCATGCTTGATAATGCCCCTTTCGAAAGTGTGTTCCGCTGTCTGAAGGAGATTACAGACGCCAGTGAAGTTTCCCGGAACGGGAAGTATTGAAAAGTAGAAAATCTGCATGCCTTCCATGCTTTGCATTCCGTACCTGGGAAAAACGCAAAAGCATTACAAAATTCCAGGCAGCTCGATATAGTCTAGCAACGGTGTAGTTATTTTGCCTTCAAAAACTGCGCAAGAAAGTGGATCTTCTTAGTGCGAACTCACCTGGCAAGAACTTTTTGGAATACACTGCCTCGTGTCTGAATGAGTGAGTGAGTGTGAAAGACGTAAAACGTAAGAGATGTGAGTGAGACGTAAGAGAGAATGAAAGAGCGTGGCTGGTTGTCCGTCTCCCCTGCACTCCAAAAATACTCCAAAATAGCACTCCAAAAATAAGTCAGGGGAGGGTCCTGCTGTGGTGGTGTAACGGTATAATCCCTAACCGGAAATCAGGAAGGTCCAGGTTCGATTCCTGGCATCAGCATCTGATTTGATTTCATTGGTTTCGTTCTAATCTAACTATCACTTGGTTCTGCACAACAACACATGATAATAGACTCTACCGGCGTCTGCAATACACGATTTTACAAAGATGCGCGCGCCACCAAGCACGCGGCGCAAAGCAGCATGGGAACTTCGAGGGACTCTGCTCTGTCGTCTGCTTCTGTAACGGTGGTGGAGTGATATAGGGGTTATGCTTATGGTTTACGCCGGCTGACGCTGCTGCTGCGTACACCGGAAATGTTGTTGTTGTTCTTCTTCTACCTCCCATGCTCGCCCTCTGAGGCCCTCACAGTTCCCGTGAGTCCTCGCGTGCCACAGGTGGCGCGTACTTTTGTAAAAAGGGCCTACAGTGAGTTTGTAAGAACTGTGCACGAGACAAGTTCTGTTATACGAATCTTGTAAGGATATTCACTTCAGTTTCATTCATCACTCATTATCTCTCGATTGACTAATGTGCGCAAACGTCTACACAACTGTGTGGGGTTCGTTTATTTGCAGAAGCAATGCGCACCCATTTCTCATTCGCATACCGCAAGATGGAGAGCAGAATAACACGTCTCACACACACATATCCGTACATGATCACATGACGTGACTGTTAGCTGCCGAACGTTTCCCCTGCGTCGATGGAAATGGAGAGCTTACACGAAACGGACGCTTAAATGTTCGGAATTCTAATAAGCGGAGACCCTCCTGGGAAGTACGTGAGGGTAGCCCGAGAATTTCGCGACTGTAGGGAAGGGACGGCAGGGACTCGCGGTGTTGCCTATAACCATCGCAATGAGAACGCTAATGGGAAAACAGTAGCCGCCCTCAATTAGGAGTAGTACTACTTTAAAGACGCGGACGTTGCTCCCTCGTGCGGAATAAGTCTGCTGCCCAAAGCGTTGCACTGTGCACAGTAAATCTTTTTGCACCCCTTTAGAGTGTAAAGGGGTGTAATTTGTGGATAACACCCGACTTCACTTCACTACACCCTTGTAAAACTACAAGGGTGTTTTATGGGTGTAAAATGGGTGTACATTAGAAACGCGCACCCTAATAACACCCTAAAAACTCCTTATGACTGTGCTACTGTCCGCAGGTGTCTGAATTCCCACGTTTATTGCAATCAGGATTTGAATACAGGGAATGGGATTGAGGGGGTGGGGAATATATGTTTATTATAGTTATAATCGGAGTTTGGCTATGCACGTCGGAAGAACACCAGGTGGTAGATATGCAGCATGACGCACTAGGCTGGCATGCATTATTATTATTCCATACTGGAAGGGTGTTTTTCCGAAACAACACCCGTTGTGAAAGGGTGTTCAGGGACACCCCTAAAGGTGTCCGCTATGGGAAAGCTTAAACACCCTTAAGGGTGTAAAAAGTTTTACCGTGTGGTGCAAGACGCGCGTAAATATAGGCAGCGCAAATTGAGTTATGTACAGAGACACGTACGTAAAGTGGGCTCTACGAGCGGCTGTATAGACGGAGGTTTACTAGCACTACTGACATTGTAAGTGCTTCGAGTCTTCCGGGCCTGTATGATCGTTATCATGCGTTATCGTCAAGCCCACGTCTCCGCACCTTATATAGTGTCCTAACATCATCTCCTGCCCAGCATTTTTCCTTTTTCTTAAATTTAGCAGTTCAAAGGTCAAACACTCTCTGGTGCAACAAGCCCTCGTAAGATACATGTAAGTCGTTCTGTATGCTGTCAAAGCGCGGAAAAAGAGGTCACGAAACTCGCTCATTTGAGCGTCACTTGTTTGATCATGTCAACATCGTAGTTATCAACATCGTAGTTGTGTCATAATTATCAGCGTCCTAATTATGACATAAATCTACGCTATATGCTCTGTTTTCAGGGTGTGCAGGCCTGTAATATGACATCTAACTAATATGACTAATATAAATGACAGGCCTGTAATATGACTAATATAAATGACAGGCCTGTAATATGACTAATATAAATGCTGCGAAAACCAGTTGAAATTCGCTTTCAAAATTTTGCGTTTCCTCGGTATAGCCAATGGAATTTCTTAAAATCCCAACGTGATAAACTTCGAATGTGGTGCCAAATACCTCCCAGTACCAATAAGTTTTTTTGTTGCTTATGATACAACTGCAATTAGAACAGGAATACTATACCGAGGATTCTGAAAAGTCCCTGTCCGCTACTCGAAACACACTGACTGATTCCTCTACTTTTCCTAAATTGAGAAACGTACGCTCGGTATAAACGCTCAGTTACCATGGTGAAATGCTGCTTGAAAACGCTCACAAGGCTGGGATAGGCACACGTGCATAGCATTGATCGGCCAGCGTGAAAAGTGGTGCCACTTAGGCTCAAACGTTGTTGCAAAATGTCAACAAAGCTACACGCCACTCCCTTTTGAATAGCGCACATACGAGCTCAAAAAATAACGAAAATGACTGGCTTTCGAATGACTTAATATTCTCATTGTTCAGCTAGTATAGAAACATGGCGCCTCCACCGGAGCCGGAGAAATATCGGGCCGAAGCTGTTGCTCTGCGGTCCTCTTTTATTTTTAGTATACTTCCCTTCGCCTTTTAGGGAATTTTTTCGCAGATTGCTTCTGTCTATTACGATGGGCTTAATTGTCCAAGCAAGAAGCGTTACGAGAACCGCAATTGGCAGCAACGGCCGGCCGAAGTCGCAAGCAGTTCTTAGATCTCAAGCGAATGGTTCATCTTTTGTTCTATCGTTCTATCCTGTTTATTGCTTAGTTTGTTATCAAGATTGTATAAGCTATACGTATCGTGCCACGACTAACGCTGCAACCAGATGATCTTTAGATTGTTAAATGCGGCGCAACAGACATAAACAAAATTGACAAACTCTTAGAAACGTGTATCTCCAGTCACGCAGTGCAGTACAACGCGTACATTCTCCCATATACTTTACTAATTATACGTCTAAATTACACACACGTCCTAACCATAAATCGCAACTGACTGTCTCAAAAAAAAAAAAAAAAAAAAAAAGGCCCTGTAGCCACACAGTTCTTTCTAGTTGGCCTACTATAGTGTGCCCATAGTTGTTTCTATAGGGCTGACTCACAATAAACTTATAGGAGGGCAGAGAAGAAACAGCAGACCAGAAAGGACCAAGTACGTCGTTTCTCCTTTACGAGAAAAGGGCCTCAGAAGAGCGTTATATCGTTTCATCAAAGAGCCGAAAGTTCCCAATTATTTAGAGGAGAGAACAGGCCGTGAGATATCCCGAAGCGAAAGCATACTTGAGATGACTATCTCGTATATTCTCGTTACCTTGGGCCTTTCCAACGTGAAGTGCTCTATCATGAGAGCATTGGTTCCAGTGTTGAAAGTATATATAGGTTGATATTCTAGAGGACTCTCCAAAAGTATCTCTGTATTTCTGCTTCGAAAGAGACAGAGGGAGGAAAAAAAAAAAAAAAGGTCGGCGAAGCTGCACACCTGGCGTATCACCTATGTTACAAAAAGCTTGTTTAATCAAGTATTCGCGATTAAGATTAAGATAAGCGGTCAGCGTATTTAACAAGTTTTGTCATTCAAATTTTAATTGCGAGAAGTTAAGTTTCTAATTGAACTCTGAAAAACTCTCGCCAATGTTATGTTTCCTAAGTTCTTCTTACTGCTGCAGGAGATAACGTTCCCTTTTATCTTTTGCCACCGTTATCAACTGAAGCACTGGGAAGGGAACTGAGGAGTGAGGAGGCAGGTTAGAATCATTCTTGCGGTATTCCGGCTCCAAAAACATGCTTGTCCCTCTTTTCCCCAGTTGTTAGCATTGCGCGGAATTCTTTCTATTCTACCATCTTGGATAGCGCACACGCTATACATTATGATAGCAGAAATCAATAACGTATTTATAGTACTGCAAACACTGAAGCGTGCTCGGCGAAATCCTGCACACATCGGGGGAATTACACAAATTCAGATTACGTAGTCACGAGAACTGCAAGGAAGTCAGAATATACCGCAGTCTTCATGACGAAAATCTTTGTAGTTTGCTTCTCTGAAACCATACAGGAAACAATACAGGCTGTCGTCTGTGCCTCAGTAGTGTGTGTAAGTGGCGTTGAACGAGAAAGAGATGTGACAACGTAGAAAAGTGAATGGACAATCGAGCATATACACGAATGGGATACTACCAAAACAAGAGTCGGAGACACGTGGCCCGGCTCTTGTGAGCTATTACAAATGACGCGTGTAGAATTACACCCGTTGATTTTTAATCGCACGTTTATCGATACCGAAAATGATTCAGACAAATAGGCAATGCCCGAACGGACTTTGTTTGAGATGGCATAGAAAGTATTATTAGAAACTAATATTTCGTACGTAATATTGTGACAGCGGGGAAACTTCAAGACGCTGTAATTCGCTCGATTCCCTTGTAATGTTAGAGACTATAACTACACACAGAGCAACTCGCTTCATCGCTAACGATTACTCATCACTAACATTAAAATACAATTTTGGTCTATCTCTTCTGGAACGCCGGCGCAGCATAACGAAATTATCGCTATTTCACCGATTTTTCCACTCATTTCCACCAGCTCAATCTCCCATCTCTCGTTGTAACACTATGCCATCGATTGGAGTGACCTCCCCACTAACCTTGCACTCATCGACGAAAACTGCATTATTGCAAAACTGTTTTATTGTATTTATACTTTTCTTCTGTACGCATTCATGTTTTTCTATTGTTTCTTGTAACATTGTGTACACTGCTCTATCGCACTTTAGTTTTTCTTTCCTAACTTCAACTCCAACACTTTAGTATTGTATAAAACTGTGTATAGCAATCATTCCTTTCTCAATGGACGAGTTCAGAAAATCCCAGAGTGCTTAGCGCCACTTTGAACTGTGGGGGTTTACTAATACGAGAGAAACAGGTGGCCTCCAAACTCTTCCGATTTCTCCCCTACCGGTCCATTGTCCACGACGTGTTACGGTCAGCGAAAGCGAAATGCGAAGGATTATTCTTCATTCCTACGCCCAGCAAGCGCCCAGAATGCAATGCATGTCGTCTATTACTACTGTATTCCCACCCCCACGTAATGTCCATTAGGACCCTTGGGTTACTATGAAAGAGAAATAAATAGATACACGTGAAACAGCGTTCTTATCGGTTTTATTAAGGCGATCATGTGTGCGTCGTAGACCATGTCATCAATGCGGAATGGCAGTGCCGCACAGATATTCGCTCTAAGCGGGCTCTCTAAGAAGCCTTTTCGGGACATTACGGAGCCATTATTAAAGCCCATCCGCGTGGCGGGAAAATGCAGCGATGGCCAGATTAGTGTTGACTTAATGCGATGCTGAGAATACGAGATGGTCTTAAGCCACTGCCTCTTTACCTGATCGCCTTCCTCAACTATCGCATCATCCTTTCGAGGAAGCACTCGATGCGAAAGGGAAGGACCAAGGACTTAGATGCATTAAGCAAGATTATATTGCTCGCTTATATAGTCCTGTCTTATCTTGTTTCGAAATTTACCGTGAGGGCGTGAGCAGATGGGGCACCGACATTTTGCGTTGTTAAGAGTAAAAGTGTTATTTCTGCGTACACCTTTTGTGACAATTAACGTAACTGCATATGTGTCACACAAAAAGACGTACTCCTCGGTCTCCTCCCGTTTTCAACAAATCACGGGGCACAGCGATGTCATTTCGGAATGGTGGTTCGCTAAGAGCGTGATGTGCAGTGAAGTTCTGTTTTAAGAGTTTTTGTTTACTCCGTGTTAGCGCCGCGAAGCAACTGTGGCTATGAGCAGAGTACCAACGTGAATACTTGATGAAGAGAGGACAGCAGGAAGGGGTGGGGGACAGGGGGGGTTAGCATGCGTCCTGGGCCGACTTCAGGGGGAACTGTGCCGATGTTTTAAGAGTGCGTGGTTACTTGTCTATAGTGTAATATTTAAATGACGAAAACTTAATAGCCAAATCCTCGGCAACGTGAATCCAAATTTTTCTTCGGACACACCGATATTTCACTTGTCCTACCCCTATTTTAGCAAACATTCCAACAAACATTCTGTCACAAATGTGTCCCGTTTGGCAAAAGAAACTCTGTCAGGCATGTTAAAAAAAAGTGTACATTCGGGCATTCTTCCAAACGCGTTTTACGGGCGATAAGCCCTTGACCTGACCCTGAATGACCGTGTAGGGTTGGTCATCCTCACCTTCGGCCGCCTGCGCACCAGTTTTGGTGCCATTGTAATTTCTTCCTTAGCTTGTTCTCTCTCCACAGCTGTTACGGACGGACCTACGTGGCAGTCGTCGGTGGCGCGGGCCCCATAATGCTATCGATTTTAAGCAACAAAATACACTGCGCCGAGGTTTGAGTTAGGGTTTCCTCCACGAAAACCTCACAACGAACCGTGGGCAGTGAACCTGTGAACTTCACCAGACTGGTGAACGTACTATCTCCGCAAAAGATGTATTTTTACCCCCAGCTGCAGCTGTTAAAGGGAAGGTATTCTCTCTTCTCTTCTCTGCCTCCTTCTGTCTGTTGACTGTCGGTTTCGGTGATGCAAAATCAGTTAAAATAATTTAAAGCTAATAAAAGCACTTTTAACGTACTCAGGATGGGTACGTTGTCCGGCAAAGTGTCCGGGTTCTTCAGCGTTTCCTGTCCCGCTTTTGTCAGCGACTTGAGTAATATTTTTGTCTCGCTAATCCCAGCTCTACAGATCACCACTCGCTTCACAAATCGCAAGGCAGTACTCGTCACTTTAAAGTAGTAAAAAAAAAAAAGAAAACTCACAATAAAAGTGTCAACATCTACACACAACAGCTACCGCTGAAATTCCCGTTACACATTCGTAACCGTCCTGTAATTTTTTTAAGGTTCTTCGTTAATTCATTTGCCACGCACATCCACGGAATCAGAAGTCAGCCGAAATTAAGTACAAACCGTGCCCTTTTCTCTCGTAGTGCAACGCATTTACACTTTATCTCGCTATCACCGAGGCAAAAAAAGAAAGAAAGAAAAAAAAAGGAGGACAAGTTAAACAGGTCTCTGAGGGTATACCATTAAAGGTGCTGAGCTCGTAAATTCCCTCAGCTACCTACAGTTGCTCTTGGTCGTAAAACACGGTATGGCCACGAGAGAATGGCGACACCGGTCTTTTCACTTTCTGTCCTCCGTGGCCTTTTATTTCTACCTTTTTTTCTTCTTTGTCTACTTCCGTGCACAAACCTCTTTGTTTCGACACGGGCTTATAGGTGGCTCTCCTTGTCAAGGCGACATTGAATGAAGTGCGGAGATTCAAAGAGCGCTTACATCCACGAGATGACGAAGGAACGGAGGTGCGCGCAGTTCAATTAAGTCTCCAGCTTCATAAACAAACTCTTTTTTTTTTCTCACTCATGCGCGGACGCTTGTAAACAAGGTGGTTGCAATGTTGGGGTATGTGAAGGGCGATGTTTACGCTGTTGAGCGTAGTTTCTTCGTTTCTTTATATGTACGTGGATGAGCTCGCTTCATTATTAAGGCGATGTCCAAGGCACGTTTCGGTGAAAGCGAGACTATACTGATATAAACGCTGGGTTAACTACAGGAAACAGTCACTATAGTAGTACATGTTGGCGTCTTTGTTTAAGTAGATGCTGCAGTAGACCCTTTCTCGTTTTCTAAACAGGAATTGTGCCATTTCTTTATATCCAGGGACTAAGTGAATTTCTATTGTTTATGTGCTTCTTGCGTATAATTCCCTGTAATGCTGTGCGATTAGGGTTGCCACCTTTCGGGGTGAAAAATACCGGCTGAGGGAGAGGAGGTGGAATAGAAGGAAAGGGAAAGTGGCTGAGGGGTGGATGAGCACACGCAGAGACAGAGAGATAATTACGAGGAAACAGAAGTTCCTGTGTGTGGCCGGATCATTGATGTTAGAAATTGCTATAAACGGGCATGAACGGTACACTGGATCGTATTGAAGCAACCAGATTGGACTGTTATTTACTTTGAAAAGCGCATCGATGCACACAAGCCCTTCTTTGCAGGAGATCTCATGATGGTTGTATACGGCCTAAGTTCTATCTGGCTTGACACAACCACCAATAGCTTTGCACAACCACTGATCTTGTCCCCTCCGAACACAAGACTTAATGAATAACAATTATAATAATAATAAATAACAAAGGAAACGACTGGTGACTGCGGAGTTGGGTCTGTGCTCCAGATTTATTCAAGCCGTAGGGGAATGTTGAAGGGAAAACCTCGCAAAAGCCCCTGTGAAAGGTATTGAGCCACAAATACCGGCAAAAGGCTGCCGGTATCACCTTCCTACCGGCAACCGGCAGAGCGAGCAAATAACCGGCCGTGCCGGTATAACACCGGCCTGGTGGCAACCCTATATACGATGTATTCTTGGGAGCAGAGTCTTCGTCAAGCCTTCTGGCTTTTTACTCTCTCCCATCCGAAAGGAAAATAAAATTACGGCACCGTTACGTTCTTCGAATCCACACGCATGGAGAGAAAGTTCACCAGCAGGTGGCAACGGATATCCACCATAAAAGAAACCCCGAGGATGAGGGACAGGCAACACGACACGCATCAAGGGAGATACGTGTCGTGTTGTCTTGTCTGTCCATCATTCTCGGGTTTTCTGTTATGTATAACCACACGCATATGCACACTTTCACTTTTGATGTCACCCATCCATTCTCACCTTCGGGAATAGCCACACGCGCCAACGCTTCCTTTGCAGAAACATCTTCCTTCCACAACCGCAGCCCCACCGCCTGGCGTCAGTCATCTGTCTTCCGATTATGGCGCCTGTGCAGAAAGTATATCCCATACGTCTCGACCAGCTCGCGTTTTTCCTCCCGTGCTTAACGGTGTCGCTATGAAGACAAACTATGGCTTCCTAATAACAACCTGGCGCAGCACGAGCGAAAGGTTACAGGTCATCCCTTCGTTCACAACTTTTGGAATGCTCCGCACTTTGCATAATCAGTTTTCCCCGAGAGTTTCGCATAGCCCTTTGAATCATGGCGGCGAACCGATGTTACGAAAGGCGGGAATTACTATGATGAGGTGCATTAAGCTGCTGAATGGGTGTTTAATATTTCGAGAAGAGGCGAATTGCTGAGACTCAACTAATCCATATGAATTTCCATCGTATACCGCAAATAACTCCATCGTTGTAGTGTGGCAGCGCGATCTTTTCGATTGGTACCACGTACAAAAAGTGTGGCCGCGTTGAACTAATCTCAGAAGTGCTTATAAACTAAATGTCAATGCCCTGTTGAACTTGCACCGTACAGAGCACGTCTTCTCTTCAAACTTGGAAAGCGAGACTCTCCGAACTGTAGTGAGTGTTGCGTCGTAGAGGACGTAGAACACATCCTTCTCAGGTGTCGAGCCTCTCTGGTGTGGACTCCCGAGCCCTCGACATGGCGAAACTGTTAGGTCCTCCGTCGTCCGACAAGGCGCTGAGGGCACTTGAAGATTTTCTACATACAACCGGGCTTATGGACATTCTATGACACGCTGAATATGTGCTGTGTGTGCCCCCAGCGATTCCGACATGTTACACTCACTTGGTCGAAACTTTTGAACTACATGTTGAACTCCATTATCATCTCTGTTCTTCTCTGGTCATCATCTCTTTGTTTTCTCATCATCTGTTTGTACTTTCTGCGTGTAAGCGTACTGGGGTAGCCAGTTCGACTTCGTCGAAACTCACATCCCCATTTTTTTTTCTTTATCGCATCAGATCACATCACTTGCACCAGATATTCCTTTGCTTTGTTTCCCTTTCATTTCATATTCCTGGACAGGCCTTCGTTTGAATCTATACCTTCGCCGGATTGCTGGATCTTCCATTTTTCGATATTTCAGCAAGTTTGCTATATATCTACTTCGTGCAGTGTGGAACATCATAATCGCCGTTTTCTTTAAATGCATGTTTTTCTTTCCAAGCCATTTTGGGAGATGCCTGAGCACGCGCAGAAACCGCACTCTGCACGAGGGATCGAGAAGACATACATTATATATAGTTATATTGATCGAAACACGAATGGAACGTTTACTAAAACCTTCGCCATACGATTCTCTATATAAATACACACACACACGCACACACACATATATGTATATGGATGAATAGAATCGCAAGAAATAAAAGAAAACCACCAGCTTGAAAGAAAACGGAACGAGCTCCATTACCTATTACCTACTATGCTTCTGTTGCAATAAAGGGATGGAAGATGTATGACATGCCAGACATATGCGCTGGAACTACACGATGGAATATTCGCGGAACAGCGAGATGGTGGCGCGATCGAGCTCGGTTAGAATCGTCGTCTTTGGATATGCATGTTAAATGCGAGGAGTCCTGCTGTGGGAATTTCTTACTCGTATGCGCAACCCGCAAACGGACAATATTTATCCGCGTCTCGAGACCTAAATAACGCAGTTAATAGTTAATTATTAATTGGTATTCCCGTTTCAACGTTTACTGGCCATGAAAGGTCAAAAGCAAATGGTAGTAGGGAAAGGTGGGGCAAGGTGAGACAGAAATTTTCAATTGAATATTAAATTTTTATTTTTCGTGTTGTTAAAACAAAAACAAAAACTAGCCATAGGCACATTATCAGGAGTCTAGAGCTTCTGACCTATACATACAGAACGGACGTAGCCGTTCTAAAATAAACACAGAACAAGAAATTCAAAAATGCAGATTGTCTCATCTTGCCCCAACCGTCAGGGCAAAGTGAGACATCGCGTGGGGCAAGGTGAGACACGCCGTGGTAATGAACTATACAATTTAGTTTTTGCAATTCAAGCAGACAAAATAAAGTCCCCTACACAACCCCCTTGAGCCCACCGCCCACACGATGAGCAATAAAACCACACAGAACCCGATCCTACTTTGCTCCACCGTCCTTTGCAAACAAGGCACCGCCAGTCTGATGTGTCGCTGGTCGCTCGCTTTTGCGCGCGCTTCTGCTTTGCTGGAAATATCCTAGGAAACACGAAAATTTGCTGGAAAATCCTAGGCAATATGTAAAAAAAAAAATCTCTAAGGAACAAGCATAAGGCCACCTAATAGTTGACTCATCCGTTTCTAAATTACATTGCATTTAAATAGCATTAAAATTTAAATTACATTACAGTGTCGTTTCTTGCCCCGTGCATTATGCATTAATTTGTCTGTTCAACACCGGATAACCAAGAGTGCCCATATTTTGCATGTATCCAGACGAATGAGTAAAGAAATAGGATGTGGACTTACATCGACAGAATAAGCCTCAGAAACGCTGCTGCACAGATGACAAGAAAAAGGACTACAGAAAATCGCGCCTTTTTCGCGGGTCTTTACATTCCAGACAGAAGTAACCGATTTTTTCCCCTTCAACGCATACACCAATCAGGATAATTCTCATATGCAATAAAGCGGACATGCAGAGCTACCTATGAGTAAAGTTTCAAGCCCATGGAGCAACGCGTCTCTGAGACAGGCGGCGTCGAGCAAAAAATGTAGCGTCTTGCCCCGTGCCTCATCTTGCCCCACCTTACCCTACGGCTGCAACGATCTCTCAATGGTACAATCGAACAATGGTAGCTGTGGTTATCCATAGCAGAAACTACCAAGCTGTTCGTTTTGTGTGTGTATGTGTGTGTTTTCCTTTCTCCAAGCTCGGGGAAACGTCAAGTCAGCTCGCTTGCATTTTACGTCTATGTTCAACACATAATGTTTGACATTTACTTATCTACGCGGTCATCCACTTTGCCAGACGTTTATAAAGTGACACTATTTACGATATCTTTGCCAGCTGCGCTTTATGCTAATAACAAAGCGTAGTGAGAAGGGGTGCGCGAATTGGAACTTTCCGCATACCGAAGCGAACAGTTATGTATCCGATTCGAATCGAGGCGATCCTAAACCCAATATACTCGAATAGCTCCGAATATATTCAAATAGAACACTCGTAAGCCAAAAAAAAAAAAAAAAAGAACGACAGAAGAGAGGAACAAAGTAAGCATTGCTTTGTACGAAGATCCGTGTATACCACGCAAACGTGTTTAGTTCGGTTATATAACTATATTCGCTCCGTATTCGCTTAGGGAGTACTATTCGCACCACCCTAGAAACGAGCTTGAAGGGAAAGCTGGTTTCTAGGGCCGTGCGAATAGCACTTTTAAAACCGAAGCGAATAGTTCTACCCCTCGAGTGAATGCGAAACGAATATAGTTATATAACCTAGTCAAACACATTTGCGTGATACACGTATACGGATCTTCGAAACAACAATAACAAAAACTTTATTTCGAGATGCGCATCATGAATAACAATAGTCGTCTCCTCGTCAGCCACAAAACGTATACCCTCAATCCACGTACTTTTCTGCCAACAAAAACGTCTCCAATCCAGCCAACGACAAGAAGAAGGCACACAAACATCAAAAGGCTAGCTATAAGACAGCAGAGAAATATCTGCTTGAACAATATATTCTCCTCTTCCTTGAACTCCCTGACAACAGTACACGTGTGTGCCACGATAGACTGAACGCGATGTTTTGTTTTGCCAATTCCCCCAGAGAGAAAAAAGGCTCGCCTCGTCGACGCTGCGGATAAGGGCTAATTAAGAATATGCTTCAGCACATCAGCATCCGTCAGGAATGCGAAATGTGCAGGCTGAAATTATCTTGCAGCCGCTAATTACGAAGACTCGCAAACCACAAACTTCGCGTCTCCCAGTGCGAGGAAGCAGAGAAGAATGTCACCGTTTGTGTCATGGAAGGACGGGTTTCTTCGAGGTCGTACTACTTCGAGCGTAGAGAAAGAAATAGGTGGGGATTCGTGACACTTGTGAGAACATGTACCTGATTGCGTTGCTACGTGGAAAAGTATTCTGCTGAACGGGGAAGCGTTGCCGCCTTTCATCCTTTACACACTAAAAGACATGACAGTTTCGACACTCTATGCTTTCTTACTGCCTTGGACCTCATGAATAATATTTTGCGCATTATTAATATTAATCCAACTTATGCCGAACCGTACTCCTCACGTACCTCATGTAATGTTGGGAACTAAAATCGCCTGTCACTACTTCGCCGTCTCATATTCTCTCGGTCGCGCTTGAAAGTGTTGTGCCAATATTGTATTTGAAGGTGGACCACGTGCTGCACGTGTTTATTACTCGAAAGAAATAGTATTGCAACACCTGGAGATTTCAGATGAGGTTAACCGCGGAGTGCTGATTTTAGACCCCTAAACCCCTGTTGACCCTTTAGACCCCTGTTGTGTGTCCCGTACAGTACTTTATGAGGCCCTATAGATATACTAGAGTAAGTAAAATTATATTTACAACAGAAAAAAAAAAAAACATGTAGACGCAGATAAAGACGCGTAAACAGTCTGCAAGTACCGACGATATTCAACTACGTACCTGTTGTATAGGCTATACTTGTGTCTCTGCAGGAATGCATCTGCCAAGCTCTGCGCTAGAGCTGTGGGGTACAGCACATCCTGTGTGTTGACCTTGTTGAAGTGATAATGACCTGTTGAAATACAAAGATATATTTTATTCAATACCTAGATTATCCTTCAGCTTTCTTTTTTGCAGGCTTAGTACTCTTCGACAGCTTTGGGTGAGGATATTTCGCTTCAATTCGACTGTTTGCGCCCTACTGTTTTATATTCGTCAGACAACCTTGTTCGCTCACCACGGTACGAAAGCCATTACATTAAAACATGGTACGTTACCGTTACGTTCAGGATCACTATGAATGGCAATCAGATACACATAAAAAATCAGGACGTCGGAGGCATATAAGAGTAACTGCGTCTTAAGGTCTACGTTCATCCTTCTTCAATGTCCGACATCCTTTAATTTTTCTTAACGACTCATACCTACGAAGTGCCCATTAAGAACAAGATGCTGCCTGTGAGAACGATAATTTGTCTTTGTAACTATCATAGCTGTTCCATTCTGTCGTCATGTCTATGCCCCTACAAATATCCCGGGACACTAATCACGTGAGAGCTTTGCATGGAGAAATATGAGACCAGACAGGGGAGAGGTTCTATTTTTTTTCTACAGGAAAAGTCAGCCAGAAAGGACGGCTTGCTATTCCTTGTTAAATAATTCCTTAGTCCGTATTCCTGGGGTAGTTAAGAGTAAGGCGATGTGGGGTCAGAGGTCGTCCGCCGTCCCACACACGGTGTCACAGGCTGCTGAGGAGACCGGTATCACGCAGGTAGTGGAGAAGCACCGCGGTTACACCGCTGCTCCATGTGCCAGGTAGTGTTGCGAGAGAGATGGAGTATCCGAGGCTGGCCAGGCGAGACTTGAACTTGTCGCGGAAGGATCTGGAACGGCGGCAGTCGGGAAGAAGGTGTCGAATGTCTGCCTCAACGTTGCAGGTAGAACATAAGGATGTGGCTTGCTTGTCCATTTTGAAGAGCAGTGACGGAGTGCGGGCGACGTTGAGGCGAAGCCGATGTATGACAGATTCTCCCCTCCTTGATACACGACTGCAGATAGTGTACTCCATCGTTGGGTCAATGGACCTCAAGAATGGGTTGGTCCTGGCAGCGTCCTTTGCAAACAGCCAACAGCCAGACAGGAACTACACCTATGGCTCCTACAAGTAATTCATAGTGGAACAGAACCGTAATCCTAAAATAACTCGAGGGCTCCTAGCTGTCCTTCTGAGGCTATCACCACACTTACAAGGAAGGGTGCTATAAACAAACCAGACTCGGTAATCATGACTTGAGAGTGTGCCACACAATTTAATAATAAGAAATATACGTGAACGTGCGCAACATTTAATTAATTGACTAACTAATTAGCTGCCTTGCAGGAAGAATATTACGAAATCCAAGTCATAAATTTATTTGTACAACTAGGTATAGTGAAGCTTTCCGCAACAATAGAATTTCATTTAGCTATTACGCCGTTCAGAGATAACTCCAATTAGATCGTGCGCGTGAACCGTTCGCGATATTGCTGTACGCTCTGTGGCGGCTATAAGACCATGCTGCTAATAAGTTAACGAGGCCTCCCTTTCCCCTCCCGCCCTTCCATCTTCTCTGATCCTCCAGTCTAGGCATTCCAACTCCTTCCCCCTCTCCTCCTCACGGTTGGCACACGATACGTATCATAGAGAGGTTGGATGCCGGTGACATTTCTCCGTGGCCATCGATCGCAAGGCACTCTAAACGGGTATGCGTCAGGAGCTACATCTTTCCCACTATACGGCTAGCCTTTCTTGTTCGTTCACTTGCCGCCGTACACAAGCTCGGCGGCTGGTTGGCTGGCGTGTCATTTGCCAGGCTGTCATCTTCTGTCACCCATGACTGTTTTGTGTTCCACAAAGAAGCCACATGCATTGTGTAGTGTGGACAGGATGTACATTCGAGAGCCTTGGCTGCGTTGTTAAGAAACGCATTTTAGTGGAGAACGCTGATTAAGAAGCCGGCCTTCTTCGAAAGTGGTCCTTTGAGGAAACTGGAAGCCGTGTCAAGTACCGTCGGCAAATGAAAATAAAAAACACCACTGAAGCTATTTACATTTATCAAGACCCAAGTTCTCACGCAGCTGACTGCATTTCTTCAGGCGTGAAGAAATGCAGTCCTGCACGCCCGAAGAAGTTCAGTCGGCTCCATGAAAGCTCGTGTTTTAATAAATATAAATCGCTTCAGTGGTGTGGTGACTATTAAAGTGGTCCTTTCAAAGGAAATCGTTACAGAAACTAATCACGCGTGTCTTTGCTTCTCCATAAAGTTCTTAAAAAGATAAAAACATTAAAACTACCGTGTTTATTATCGGACAAGCTTTCATGCAGTGGGCTGCATTACATCGGATATCAGGTGATCAAGGGATTCGAGATTAATTAGAGATTAGTTCGATTAGAGATTAGCATTAATTCGAGATTCGTTCCCGAGAGTCGGGAATCCGAATCCTAGTGCCCAAAACGGCGAATCGAATCTTTCGAATCCACCAAACACGTTTGTTTGTTTCTTTTTAAAATTGGCGCCTGCGGAGTCCGCCGAAAGCCTGATTGGCCGACGTGTGTTTTCTTTATTGATTGTTTACATTGCTCTGGGCTGACCAGCTCCCGTGGCTCAGTGGTTAGCGTGCTGGCCATGTCACGTCGAGACTGGGAGGTACCCGGGTTCGAATCCCGGTGCCGGCTGTGCTGTCTGGGGTTTTTCCTGGGTTTTCCTCAGACATATGTCGGCACAGTTCCCCTAGAAGTCGGCCCAGGGCGTCAGTCGTGACGTTGCCCACATACGTGAGGCCGACAACGGCAAGCCCTTTCACCACCACCACCTCTGGGCTGAAAGAGTTCAGGCAGGAACTCTTACATTATAAGTTTAAAAGTAACACGGTTCTGCTTTTGATTGTATCTTAGTTGTGTGGAAACAATGCAGACTCGAGAATTATGTATTTTCTATAGTCGATGAACAACATGTTAAATAAATATATACTATATGGGTGTGTTTCGTCCTGAAAGTGAAATTTGATTTAATCTGTTTTTCATTAAACAAAGGTATCATTCTCTGCTTCAAAACATTTTTCAGAAGAAGTGCTTTTTTCTTTTTTTATCTGGCTTTTTAGACTCTTTTTTAAGAAAGGATTCGAAAGATTCGAGATTCGTAAGATTCGTGGATTCGCAGAACCTTCCTTGGATTCGGATTCGGATTCGGATTCGGATTCGGATTCGGAAAATTATGGATTCGTCCCACCTCTACTCCAAACGCAGCTGTGGCCGACGAGTTTCGCACGCACAACAAACCGTTCTCTAAGGTTTAAACGTTAAGGATCAATAATTTTACAGAGAATCTCGTACATATTCTTTTGAAATATGGCAGCCGTCAAAAAAGCCGGACGGCGTCCACGCATCTCTCGATGGTCGGTCGAGTACATCCAAGACACCTTGAGAGACTTGTGTTGTGTCTGTTTGTTGTGTGTCTCAGCCTCAGAACCCCTACTTTCCATCATATCCCCGATATTCCCCGGTGACGTTGGAAAATTTTGAATTGATTTGAAGTTGTCCGTGGCGCAAGGACAACGATGATCAAACTGCGCCGGACAATGTTGCTTGTTATGTCCCAGGTTCAGTTTTAGTCGTATGTTTAAGTAGTCTTAAACTATAAAATGTCTACGTTTGAATTTGTCTAAACTTTATTGTTAGCGAGTGATAACGGGTTTTCATCGTAATACGTCGTTGCACACATCGTTAGGACACTGGGTTGTAGGTGATGTTGGGAAAACTGCGCTCACACGTTAAGGTGAGCTTCTCTGGAATACTTTTACCTGATAGTGAATCGCGAGCGTTTGCACCGATATATGCGGGGAAATACCATCAGTGGTGGTGTTGGTGGTGATGGTGATGGTGGTGGTGGTGGTGGTGAAAGGGTTCGCCGTTGTCGGCTTCACAGAGGTGGGCAACGCCGCGACTAACGCCTTGGTGAATGTGCGACCTGGGCCGACTTCAAAGGGAACTGTGTCGACATATGTCTGAAAGCTAAGGGGGGGAAAACCCAGGAAAGACCACAGCCGGCACCGGGATTCGAACCTGGGTACCTCCCAGACTCGACGTGACATGGCCATCACGCTGAGCACGCTAAGGGGCACCGTCGGACGTTCATTCCCATTCTAAGGCTGTCCTCCAAAATGAGAAAGAAAGAAAGGCGCAGCGCTGTACGGGCGCTATATTAAACGCTAACTTGCTGGTCTCGCTGCTGCTGAATATTGCAGCGCAGCTCTCATCACGTTCTCAAAAATGCGTATTACGCGCTCGCGCCGGAGCTCCTCGTAAAGCTGCCTTCCCCTCATCTCGCCTCTTACCGAGGCAAAGTACCCTTTACAGGGGAGCATTTCTCAAACGCGTGAAATCCCAACGGGCCCAACGCTACGAGTAGTGCTCGAGGACTTGGAAGTATTTTTGGACCTCGGCTTCATTCCTCATTTGTCGAAATCACGTCCTAACTTCTCGAGATAATCCATGGCGTCTCTCAGGCGCCACGATTTCACTTCCCTCGCCTCTGCACTTGAATAGAAATAAACCCGGAACACTTGCTGGAGTGAGACAGATTAATCGACCACTGTATTTGTCCGCATTTTTTTTTTCTACAGTGAAATTATGTGTTGAGCTGAAACTTTCCCGTAATTAATTACAATACGAATAATGCTGGTTGCAGTGTTGCTTGTGTGTGGGAGGGCATCGTTGCGTTAGAAAGCGATGAATAGGACCCACCGACGTCGGCAGCTGCGTAGGTCAGTCTGTAACAGCTGTTGAGAAGGAAGGCGAGAGCGAAGAGTTACAATGGCACAGAAACTAGTGCAGCAGCACGAAGATCAGGATTCGAAGATGGTGCTATAAAGCTGTTGCATTTAAACGCGTTTGACGGTATTCCGACAGATGCAGCTTTTTTTCTTCTTCTCCTTCTTTAGAACGTCCTTTAAATCTGCGGATAACTTTTCGGCTTCACTGAAAAATAATATAAGATGCTGGTAGTGGGTTACGGATTTTGCTGAATATATCGCAAATGTATTGCCTAAAAGGGCGCGTGCACATAAAGGTGAGATTCTACCTTGATAGGACGATTAGGCGTATTTCGATTAGGGGATTGGGGATTAGGGGAAGATTGGTTTATGACATCGCACCCGCTGTGCTGATGGAACTCACATCCTCCGACGCTGTCATTCATTGTGTATGTTCGTTGCGTATGTTCCTCTATGTAGATAGCGAGATGGTAAAAGCACACAAATGTTACAGAACGGAAACAGTTGCCAATGCACCTCTTTCGGCGAATACCTCGAGTACACGAGGTATCGTTAGCGTGGGACGTGCTTTACTTCATCAATGAAGGCAGGCGGAAAGAATGCTGATTTCTAACGCTCAACCTGCTGTGAATACAGTAGCACGAATTAGAAAAAAATCCTGTGGCATAGCTCTGGAGTATCGCCGTGCGTTCCGATTTTGTTCTGTGTGACATTAAAAGTTAACGCACGTCGAATAGAAAGCAACCTCATCCTTGAAACAACAGTACTTGCTATGTAGGAATGTAAAGAAGCGTATCCGCTCGAGTTCTAATGGGCTGCAATGCTGAAAGGGGACTTGGTCCTTTAAATTTTGGGGCGTGCGTTCGTGGTATAAGTTTTCTGCAAGTTTCGAAGATTGTTCTTTTTCTTCGAAATAGCGCTTTCGCTACAAAGCAGGGCAGAGTCCTTTAAAAAAAATGCCGTCCAACGTCCAATGTTCTAGCCCTATCGAATACGGCACACCAAACAGTACTTGCGGGTTACTGGCAAGGGTACCTAGCGTACGACGAGGTACGGAGAGTCAACGAGCCAGCTGACGTGGAAGCGCCTCCTTAACGCCGGAAAAATAAGAGGAAGTGTGTAGAGAGCGTCAAGTCCTGGGATGGCTTCACAAACATTAAAAAACACTGAAGATTTCTGGAAGAAAAGTAGCCGAAGCTCTTTGGCTGCACGTAGAACATGTGTTTATTCTGTATGAGCTTTGTACACGAAGAAGCATGACCCTCAGCGCGAAAGCTTCAGTGTCTTCTTTGGAATGTTCCTGGTAAATCAGGTTCGGACCTGGATTCGCAGCGCGCGATCACACTATTCTTTCTTGCTGGTTCTCCACATATACATCTACTACTCACTACCTACTCGAAGATCACAACGACCAAAAGGATAATAAGAAACTATAAAGACTCAGCCATCTTTTCTTTTTTTGCGCGTGTGAATTGACGAGCATTCCAACTGTCGGAACAGTTTACTGTGTGCTTCGGCAATGAGTAACAGAGGATGAGAAAAAATCAGCACAACACAAAACGGTTCCAAGCAATACTTCCCTTGTTGTGAGGCGTGGAACTGCTAGCATCACCGGTTCACCTGCATGAATTTCATCCGGTTCATCCCCATCTCATCATTCCTATGCGAGTATTCGCCGGAATGAGTGTAGATAACGATTGTATACATAATTATGTGGCGGTAAGTGCATAGGTATATGAGTGCCTGTTATCAACTCTTAGCGCGTGTTGACGGTTAATAAGTTTTCATTTAGCAAGCTATAGGACACTTTTGAATGTGCACCACACTGCGTACCTTTGCTTGAGATTAGTGTGAAGTATACGATTTCGATACGTTTAATCTTCTCAATCCGTTCAATCGCTGTCTCTATGCGATCTAAACATGCGATATGGCGTAGTCGGTAGTGGTACATCAGAGAACGCTACACACTGCGAAAATAAAACTTAAAAATGGGAAGCTTCATTTTTACGCCTACATTTCCGTAGGCACTCTGAGGCTTATATCTTTGCACGGTAAACGTCTTCGTAGGGGTTCGAGCACACTTCACGAGTAAACACACCCACTAAGCCATAGACGGCGACCAAACGGACACCTGTGCTTAGCCTGCTCTTATAGACCGTGCCCATATACGACGACACATATCAGCCCATCACGTCCATGCGAGTTTGCACGCAGCAAATATCTGCGACTGGAACGGTACAGAATCCCATAAAGCGTGAAATATTTAAAGACGTCGCAACAGCTGGAGCGTATTATACGCGCCAGACCGGACGTTCATGGGAGCGAAAGTTGATATTGCGTTTACGTCCAAGCAGGAAGAACCTTTCGGTGCGGTGACACGAGGAGAAAATTGCCTCTCGCGTCAGGGCGACGAAAGACTGCCCTATCGTGGAAGACGTGGGAGTTGATGCCCGTGTTCGGATGACACTGCAGCCTCCCGGAGGAATTCGCTGGACTGGACACTATTGAAAGTCAGCGAGGGAGCGTGATCGTATACGACGTTGACTTTCTAAACGAGGTAGTGTGCATTCGCGCGACGATGCATGTGGGGAATGAATGAGCTTGAGTGCACGCGTCGGAATGAGTGCGCGAGTTGGGCTCATTACAAACGCCTGCGGTGTAGGTACCAGAGTGGAAATGTGACGTGGATGTGTGACAACGCGACGTAGTCATTTAGAATCCGCAAATCATGCCCGACGGGATATGGACACGAGCCGTATTCCGGCTGCATAAAGCCTGTATTTGAAATCGCCTGCGGTGGTTGAGTGAAGCAGATAACATCCTGACTTTATAGGGCTGTTGCAGCGAAGTTTGCAAAGTCGAGCGCAGCGCCATTTCGAACCCCAGCGGCCACGGATCCAAACAGTAGGGAGTTTCACCAGCGGGTTCTGCGTGGTGTTTCAAGCAGTGTGGCGCCAAGGAAAGCTACAAGACTTGTAGGAGACCCACAGAAAAATCGGAGCGTCTTGCCAAGTGCGGACAACTCGAGACCATGTATTTCAAAGTGCCGCGTCGTCTGCTAAACTACCGCGCGTTGCATATTTTGGGGCGCTGATGTCGCTGCTCGCTCGCGCCACCTGGCACGCAGAAACAGGTCTACGTATATGCCCACCTGCGAAAAAGTGAGAGGAGGCATTACGCGAGGAATGCGCGTGCGTAAATCTGGGAAAGGGAACGAGCACCCGTGACTGTGTTAATAATGAACATGTGAAATGTGAAGCCTGCGTGGACAAAAAGCATGAGGTGAGCATGGACAGCGCAGTCGGATAAGGGCCGGCCCGCGTGGTGCGTGTTTCTGTGAATATTGCGCTGCGTAAAACTCTGCAGGGCCACGCACCGTGAAAGAATACGCCTGTCAAACCGCATGGGGCGTAAATCCTGCTGCTGTGTGCACAGTGGATTTGGCGTATGTGCTTTACGAAGTGTTGGCAACATTCTCCTCTCTTTCCTGTTCCGTCCCGAAATTGTTGTTTTTGCGTGCGTTCCATTGTAATTGATTTGCATTTCGTAAAATGGACCCTCACGAGCGAACGTTGTTGTGCTTGGAGATATCCTTCTGCAGCTTTTTCGTAAGAGCGGCCATTGCTAAAAAAGGAAGTAGGATGCTGGACCGGAACCAGAAGTGACTTGCTCCGCCGTGATTGGTTGCTATGGACGCCCATGAACTGACTGCTGCGTGAAATATCGAACCTGCTCTGATGCAGTGAATCACGCGCTACGAGCAGCTACGACGTACAAAATTTCGCGCTGGGCGTGAAAACTCAGCTTTTACGCAAGAAAAACGCACCATACGGGCCGGCCTAGAGAAAGAGAGAGAGGAGTCTGCTGAGCGCGACCGAGCTACCGAATGCCTCGCGTGAGGAAGAAGCGAGTGACGGCAGGTGTCAGCGAGTGTCTGTGAATGCTTATTTCGTGAAATGAAACTTCTATAGCGCGTATAGGACAGGGCATGGCAGGGGAGGGGAGAGATACTTCCATATTCAGAGGCTTTCAATATTATTAACCAAGTGATTCTTTAACGTCAGTCACATGGTGTCCACGCCTCGTTCCAGACTCCTGCCGCGCAGTTATGAATCATTGAGGGCGTTCTATGCCGCCCAATAGAGTCTGTCGTCTTAACAGTGCACGGCGACACTGAAAGGACAGCGCCGTAGACTATCTAAATATCTTAGTGTTCACCTAAAGGAAGAAAGTGTTATGCGATAGATCGCCTATCCGTCATGGCCTGGCGGACATGGACGCGCATTGGCAGCGTTACTTCGCTTTAGTCATCAATCTAATCATTTTGTGGATACTTCAGCACGAATTATTATTGATCGCCGCTTGCGGTACCGGCATGTGCATGATGACCTGAATAAAGCGAAACTGAAATTAGTGGGATGATCATGATGATCCTGATTAGGATGAGGATGATGATGAGAAGAGGGATGAGCATGTTCTAGGACTTGTCGACACGAGTTTCTTTCTCTCTCTCTCTTTTTTTTTTTCTTTTTTGCCGCGGACTTCTGTTGGCGCCCGCGTTCGTGCTGGAGTATGTTTCTATAGCCCGAAGTTCTCCTATATCCCTAAGAGCCACTTCTTCGGCAAGTACAGCTCCCGTCAACCTTAATAATAACACTGGAGAAAAATATGGTCTCGTTCCCGAGCGCGATTACAGCAACCCTTGTGGACATAAGGAAATCTTAACTGACCAAAATTATTCTGTTAGTTTAACGCAAGAATTTTGTTCACTTAACATTCCCCCGGTGCCCCAAGGGTGTCTGTTATCCCGCTGGGAAATGAGACCAAATTTTTCCCCCAGTGTTATTATTAAGGTTGACGGGAGCTGTACCTCATCCATGCCCTATAGTATGAGGGAAGAACAAGGGTGACGGTGAATCCCTTCAGAACATTCTTCAGAATACGCTTCAGTAGAAATATACCCGGCAGCGTTCGTTTACTAGGGTGGTCCAGCGTCGTGTAGTTAAGTCGCCGTCAAACGCGGTCGAGAGGGAAACAACCTCTGGAGCGGTTGTCACCTGCACGGTTGAAAGTTCAAGCTGAAAAAAAAAAAAAGAAAAAAAAAATCATACTCGGTCGTCCTAACGAAACAGAATTATTGTAAGGATTAAGCAATAAATCTGTCACTTGAGGACATAAAAACGGTAACTAACAATTCGTCGCCGAACAGGACGAAGGAACAGTAGCGGGGAAGGAATCTTGGGAGAGCTACAGAGCTACAAGCAGCTCCGCATAATGGAGCGTGCGGGGCCACCACAATAACGTCACTTGCTCCCTTTCTTTCTCTCTTTCTCGTTCCTTTTCTGTTTTTTGTTTTAGTTTTTCTTTCTTTTTTGTGCTTGCGCTAGTGTCGTTCCTAGTGCGCAATGAGGCTTGAATGGCCCTGGCAACCAATTTTGGAGTCAACGCGGTATTACCCCAACGAAGTCGCAATCACCGGCTTAGGGTTCCTGCAAGTGCTTTGCGTCCAAGTTGCCAGTTCAGTACAAAAAGTTGCCTATTTATATTTTTATTCGAATAAACCTTCGTGATTATTGATTGCAAAGAAAGGTTAAAGCGTTGTGCGTCGTAACAAACTTATGCCCTGAAAAGAGAAATACTGAAACTCGTCATTTATTCCCGCCCCCCTTTTTTTTTTTGCATAAAGCATGTCCCCCCCCCCCTTCCCGCGCACACACAGACAGATAACCGTTGGAGAGCTTTGCAGAGCCATACCCTATGTAAAACAGGTTAAGGAAGGGAACAAAAAAATCCCTAATATAAGCATTACGACTGCCGCCCTTAATTATGAATCGCCGAGACATGGAATTACGTTGCGGATAGACGGGTCGCGTGCGCTGATTCTCTTTTTCCTTTCTCGCTGTTTTAAAGCACATATTTCCGGCGCACGTCAAAAGAATCCCAGGTGGTCGAAATTATCCGCAGTCCTACCTTGCGGCACGTGCAACATGTCGCCATACTGGGCAGACAAATCTTACGCGTAACATCACGGCACCATTATTATTAATGTCGCTGACCTTAAGGAGCGATGCAAGTATGAAGCCTATTTCTCTTGAATGCAATGACGTGTCAGCTATTTGCGTTCCACATCTGTAATGCACCGAATGGGCGCACCTAGACAGGGACAAGCCGTGCCAACCCCCCGGTCAGGAGTTTGAAGGTCATTTGTGAAAAATTGTGCGTTCTGTATTCATAGGCCGGCATAATCTTTCTGTGACGTCATAATGATATGAATAACCTTTGAACGCCTCCACAGTCTGCAGCGTCCGTCTCCAGGAAAAGGGGTGAGTGTTTGCACGCTTTAACCCCTCCCCCCTTGGTGACACCATGCCCCCCTTAGACAAAATGCTGGGAAGGCCCATTGTGCATCGGAATATTTTACTATGAACGATGTGGGAGGGCCTCGATATTCCTGCACTCTTAAAAATGAACTTCACCACATAGCACGCTCTTATCCAACCATCATCCCGAATGACAACGTTCTCGCCCCTGATTTGTTGGAAACGGGAGGAGGAGCCTATTTTGTGCCATTATGCACGGCACAAAATAGGCTCCTCCTCCCGTTTTCAACAAATCAGGGGCGAGAACGTTGTCATTCGGGATGATGGTTGGATAAGAGCGTGCTATGTGGTGAAGTTCATTGCTAAGAGTGTGGTTGCGAAGCCGAAATTCCCGATGTCAAAATTCACGGTCTCGAAAAAAATGAAATAAAAATGTGCCATTGCTTCGCAAGATGATATGCCGTTATTTCAACAAAATCCGATATCAGTAGTTAACCTCTCAGCTTCACGAGTTTGCGATGTCTTTCGAAGTCGCTCTAGTGAATGAAAGCCACATTTTAGCGGCCGTTAGACTCAGCATGGCGGACACGCCGGAGCAGCATCTTGCTTAGTTTCCGATCAGGTTTGTCCAAGTTCGGTGTTTGCATTCTTTTTCCAGGCTGGTCTAAGTTCGCTGTTAGTTTGATTGGATTTTATTTGATTTGATGTTTGATGGCGCAACAACAACGGAGGTCATGCTGCGCCGTGACAATGATAAAACATCGAGATGGTGATTTTTCTTGTCGTTGGAAACATCCTATGTCATCATCACTTATCCATCATTTATTGTTGTTGTTGCTGTTTGTAACGTGAGTTCTGTGCCCAAGATATTATGGACACACAAGAGAAAGCAAAGCAACATTTGAGCTATATTCGAGCAGTCCGCTGCAAAGTATGCGTTTATATTTTCTCTTGGCAAACCAGTCTGTAAGATAGTTGAAAGTGACAGAGTGGTGAGGCTGGACTTCGGGGCAACCACAGGCGAGGGAGACGCCAATCCTCCTCTGTCTTGAAAACAACTTGGGGATGCCCACAGACGAAGGGAATCACTCTGTACCTTAGCCTGTGGGATTCCAGGATGATTTTTTTTTAAATTCCGTGTTAGCATCGCGAAGCAACTGTGGCTATGAGCTGGCTATGTGGACAGATGGAAAGAGGACAGCAGGAAGGATGGGGGACAGAGGGGTTAGTATGCGTCCTGGGCCGACTTCAGGGGGAACTGTGCCGACATTCGTCTGGAAAGTCTTCGGAAAACCCAGGGAAAACCTCAGACAGCACAGCCGGTGGTAGGATTCGAACCCACCACCTCCCAGTCTTCAGCAGGACCTGGGCTACCACCAACGAGCCATGCCGCTTGTGGATTCCAGGATGGGTTCATGGCGAGGGAGTCGCCGATCCTCCTCTCTCCTCGAATGACTTTAAAGCTTATTGTCCTGAGCGGGTGCACACTCCTTGACCTGCCTCGCTTTCTATAGCACTAACATCTCGCTCCACCCACACCAAGACGAATACGAATGCTAGTATTATGTACTGAGCAGATGCAAAAAATTCAGATGCAGGATGTCAGCCCGCACCTTGGAAGAAAGTTCACCACATTCGAGGTACAAGGGGACCGTCCCCTAATAGAAGAGCCGGTGAAAAGGAGTGTAGGATCTATATATAGTGGATAGAAACACTGATAGCGGTGCTGTTCTAAACATGGACAACTGATTACGTTAAATGATGAGGATATCCCCACAGCGTTCACAATGGGATCCTCGCCTCTTAATAGAAAGTCATGCGTAATACAAGTGTGTCCAATGCGTGGGCGTGATTTGAATCGGTAATTATGTTTAACCATGCGGGTGGGATAAACATTGGGTTTTATACGATGAAGTTTATTGTAGTCGTCATGCGTCCCAGCATTGCATGCCGGTCTTTGTACATAGCTTTTTTGAGGACAGGTAGTAGGTCTTGGTAGGGGATGTCCATGTTACCTTCTCGCTGTTTCAGAGTGTTTCTGGTCTACTGGTCAGCACGTTGGTTCCCCGGTATTCCCATTCGACTGGGTATACAACAGAAGCTCACACAAGTTCCCTGACGTTATCACGAGGGCAAGCACGTGTCGTATACCAGGAAGTTGTTAGTCTTCGAAGCATGTGAGAATGTTCTCAAAGAGCTTAACGAGTCAGAATATATGGCGGAGCGACGGAAATAATGACTCTGTACGCAGCCCAAAGCCATCAGTGCGAAGAGCTCTGCAGCAAATACCGTGGCATTGTGATTCAGTTTATCACAGCTACCGTGCTTTTACCCTCCACAGCAACAGCTGTTACACCGCTGCTGCCGTTTGTGTAAATTGCATGGTGGTCCTTGAAACTCTCCTAAATTTCCGAGAATTCCTGCAGGATAGCCTTATCGGTGAGACTGATCGTTTATCCATCTTCGTCAGTGTGAAATTGCATCCTATACAAGGTGCATGTGCCAGGGCGGAGCATCCAGAACTGTTTGCTGTAGTGGTATATGAAGCAAAGCAAATCGAAATCAATATTTGAACGAATTACTCCAAAACGTAGCGGAAAGGAAAGTATAACCGATGGCTTCGCTAAAAATAGTCTCTCGAGGCTGGCGTTTTGAGCACATCCCACGATCGACAGGATGGCGTATGCAGGCCAGCTGGTGGATTACTCCATGGTGGGCTCGGGAGTTACCATGCGGGAGCGCTATACGACGTTAACTAACCGTACCGTCTCCTTCTACGGTGTACTAAAACGTCAACAGCGTCAGTCTCGCGTATCGTGATATCGTTTCGAATTATCCTATCATTTGAAAATACATTCCAAAAGCAGGAAAGAGGCATACTCCATCAGCATATAACGCCAACCGCGGCCCACTGCCAGAGATTTACGATATCTTGGTGGATAAGTAGGTTGATCGGTACCTTCGGACACATTGTGTACTGATTATGCCGCCTGAATAGGTTGGCGAAAGGTCTACGTTTCTAATTTTTTTCTTTTCTTTTTCACTATTGTGTTATGCCGGAGATAAATGACCTTTTTAAGTAATTTTCGTATCGTGTATAGAACCGGGACGTTGCAAACTGGTTTACTAAAACTCACTATCGACTATTTCCCCCTATAGGACACGACAGTATCCGCATTAACATTCAATGTGGAGCTAAACCATTTCAAACACCAGTATACGGGTGCCGCCGTGGTTAACTGATATGAAATTAGATGGTTGTATTGGCCGCCAAGCGAACACGCATGCACGGTAATAGGTGTGAGACGCAGTTATGGCAGTATCCGGCATACCGCGCAAATCGAGTCGTCGCCCCGAGCTACTCCGTTATACATGATCAATATAGCTGAGCGTGTCATCGTGTAGTATCCACCGACGCCCGATTATAACGGGCGGGAGTGAGTGATGCATACTGAAAGATACACGCAGGGCTCTCGTTATCATACATTGATGCGATTCAGCGCAGGGAGCAACCTTGTTCGTCAGCTCGAGTAACGTCTCGGCGAACCTTTCGCTCGAGTTTTGAACCTTCGCAGACGAGCTTCAATATTTTGAGGTTATAAGCTGGTATTCACACAGTGGAACTTCGCCCGTTATAAATGTGCCCTTCACCCTCACAAATATGCAACGTACAAATATGCAGAAAAAAACCCCAAGCTTATGCATGTATAAACATTCAAAGGAGCAGGAAACTGATGTTTAACAGGAGCCACAATATGTTCGCTGTTCGGTGTATTGTCACGACGCGATCAAATTTGGAAAAACACCATGAGAAAGCAGCCGTCGGCAAGGCTCTATCTCCTCGTGTGACGTCAGCAGGCCTCCGTGTGGAGCAGCCGTAAGCCGTATTGACCACCGAAAATTCGTCTCGTATAGCGACTGCCGCGCAGGGTGACGTCACGAGTCACCTGATCGGCCCTCCCATGGGGACAGCGAACGTCACGAAATGACGTCGGCATTCTTCGTTCACATACACATTTTTTGAAGGAGAGGAAAGGTTTCTACAGGGCGCTACGGGTCAGCTGCACTGGTCGTTCTTTCGCAGCAGCTCACGTGCACAGCACGCTGAAGCCAAAACAGAAAAGAAAAAAAAATGGAGAGGCATTTCACTGCTCCTTTAATATTAATGCATTATCTTCCTCTTTTATCTACTCAGTCCTTATCACTCCCCCAAAGAAAGATCCCTATCCTCTGAACATGAGAAATTGATATTCTGAGGCTGGAACACATAGAAAGGACCCTCAAAGTGCCTAAGAAATTAATGATGAAAGAATGAAGTCTCTGAAACGGTTAGCTGTGGGATTCGATCTCACATCTTCTGGATTACCGGTCCAGGGCTCTACCAATTGAGCTACGCTAACACACCTCCCCAGCGACTTCAAAGGGCGCGTCATCTTAAGGGACAGACCAACCACTCTCTCACTCATACACACATTCATACGACGGGATCGACACAATAAGCGGCATCTGTTGACATTCTACAGCTGGCTAACTTTTTCAGTGACTTCCATCTTTCATAATTAATTTCTTAGGCACTTTGAGGCTTTGTATGTATTTGTCTCTTCTATGTGTTCCCAGCCTCAGAACATCAATTTATCATGTGCAACAGATGCCGCCTGCGTCGATCCCGTCGCATGAATGTGTGTATGAGTGAGAAAACTGTAAGAGCGAAAGGGGGATGAGTGAGAGAGTGGTTGGTCTGTCCCTTCAGATGACGCGCCTTTGAAAGTCGCTGGGGAGGTGTGTTAGCTTAGCTCAATTGGTAGAGCCCTGGACCGGTAATCCAGAAGATGTGGGTTCGAGTCCTACAGCTGGCTAACCTTTTCGGTGACTTCCATCTTTCATCCCTATCCTCCTCGCTCCGTTTCGCGTCCCTTCCTATCTGCTTATTTCCCTAATAGATAGCTCAAAAGTTTGCTTCTTCCTTCCTGTTGAGTTCCATTCCCTTCCGTCCCCTTTGTTTACTCACAGGGAAAAAGAAACACCCAGAACTGCACCCAACCGCTGCCAAACCACGGCAGGCTTGCGCGGCACGCCAATACGCATCTTAAGTAGCGGGGTGGTCAACACCAAAATAGGGTGCCTTCCGCCAGGGTGATACCTCATGACGTGCTGTACGAGGGCAAGTGGAACTCATTTCCGGTCGTTCCTGTCGTGTCACACGACTCGCTTCCGGTGGGGGCTGCGGGTCCACAAGAATCAAGAGGAAACGAGCGTGGCTATTCTGGCGTGACAGAAAGAGTGATTGAATTGCGGTGGGAGAGGAAAGTCGTATTGATTCTTTACAGAGTTCGGAAGTCTGTTGCGGGTGAATGAACGCCACGGAGAGCATACACTTATCTGGAGGGTGGCTCTTACGTTCCAAATAATGATAATGGTGATTGTTGGATAAAGTTACTCTAATAGATCACGGTTCTTCCTCGTAGCAGCATCTAACAAGAGCGCACTCCGGAAGGAGGATTCCCTCAGGATTTTCTTCTCTGGTGAATTCCATTTGCGCATCAGATACAAAACACATAACTTGTTCACGCGCATTAAAATGTCACATCCATAAACCGGACGCATTATTCGACTCCATTCGTTGGGTAACCCTCATTTTATGAATCCGGAGCGCAAACGCCAATGTCGGCTGACGTAAAGCTTCCAGTTTGCCTGTTTTCAATTCTATAACTTTTTTGTCTGTTATTTTCGACTAGGTCCATCTGAATGCGGCATATTTCTCTCTCTCTCTCTCACTCTACTGTATTCAGAGGCCCAATATGACCTGAAATGAATTTCGTTTATAGGCCTAACAAGCACAAGACTGGCGGCTTACGCTTAAACTCTGTGCGAAAGCCAAGTTGTAGGGATGGTAGTGTACGTGTTTGTTTTATGAGGAGCATGGCCATCAGTGTATATTGTCGTTAAGAGAAAGAAATGCTCTCGTTTTTTCACTCGGTGCTGTAAACAACATATAGGGCTCTTCCGGGACAGTGGAAGTTCTTAACATTTATATAACTCGAAGAAAGAGCATCCTCGTCCTGTCGCGCTCGCGAAAAAGCGCTCGTCCTGTCGCAGTCCCTTCGTCGTGTTCGTCTTTTCCCGCGCTATGTCGTTTCCAGAGAGTATCCTCTGGTGCAGTTTCGACGATTCCCAACATCCTCGTTATTTTTGCTCATATTGCAACGAGCATTCGATCATACCTGCCGTAAGGGCAAACTGTATAGAAATATTGAGACACAGAAAACAAGCACCACGTTTCACAACAGGTCTCCTTCTCTTCTTTTTACCCCAACCTCCTTTCCCTTCATTTGTTTTACATATAATGAGCCCTAAATAACGCGTCCTGGAGAAGCCAGCCCAGAGTAGTTTGGGACTAACATCTCCATTCTCTTCTTTTACCAATCAATCAACCAATCAACATCACGTTCTCTTTAGCGCACGGCTTTTTACTCCTTATATATGCAGAATTGGTACTGCATTAAAACACTGTGTTATAGCGCCGCGAAGCGGCTACGAGCGGCGTTCAGACGGGGACAGAACAGCGGGATGGAGTGGGGGGGGGGGGGGGGGGGGGTTGGTATGCGCGTCCTGTGCCGACATCTGTCTGGAAAGTCTGCCGGAAAACCCAAGGAAAAACCTCGGACAGCACAGCTGGCAGTAGGAGAAATTAGTACTAACACCAACGTGTTAAAATGAGCACACGTGTACAGCACGCGTGAGAGTTAACTTCCATTCCGTCCTGCGGTCCCTGCCGGTGCTTAGAAGAAATAACGGCGGAGGGTGTTTTAGGTCATCCCCATTCCAGTTAGAGGGGGGTGACCACGTTATGAACGCGTCGTTTTCCTGCTAGATTGCTCTCTTTGGCGGCATTCAAGTTAACTTTGACGCCAGCTGTACGCCAGTGCTGGAACCAGACACAAATTAAGCTAACTGCGAGCATAGCAGACCTTAATCAAGATTCCGTCGATAGAATCGACCCGACGTGGCGGCATCACCTGAAGGCGCGGTTGTTTCTGTCTCCGAGCTTCTTAATCTCAGCTGTTCGATTGGAACGCCTGGATATTCTCAGGAGAGCTACTTGTACCGTGTACCTGACCCTCTTTCTCCATTTTCGTCTTCTATCCATCGGATCCGCTCACGAGAAATGTTTCAGAAGAGCGAAATTTTTAATCGAAAACAGCCTCTCCTCTGTTGTGCAAGACGCGTTCTCACTAGATTGGATTCGCAAGCGGCTCCATCGACAAAACTCGTTGATCGTAGTTAATGCCGCATACTCTCGGTAAGAAATGAAGTGCAGGATGGTCCATTCGTTCTTCTTAAATGGCACGATCAATCGCAATTATGAATGCGAGGAATAGAACTCTTCGCACAAGATCATGTTACAGTTTCTGAGACTGGGACCAATAATTAGAACTACAAAAAACAGAGAAGGAGTGGGCTTTGGCTTCCCCTTTGATATTATTTTGTATGGATTGAAGAACATCGTTGTGTAACGCCCATTCCTCTGCGTATAGAGGCAAGTTGGGGAATAATAATAATAATAATAATGGTACTGTGACGTTACACGTAAGGTTTGTCTGCGCAAGTTGAGGAGAAGAGAGACAATGAGACATTCGGTGACATTAGAGATTTTTAGTACATCGTATACGCAAAGGTGACAGCGTACGATGTACTAAAACTCTCCATTGTCCAGGTAAGTCTGTGTGTCTTTTTCTCCATATTTCTTAAATTTACTTGTCAACTTATCTGTGTAGATCGGACACGCTGCGGGGTAACATTGAGATTGTGCACTTTGCGCCGTATGTGGGGGCACAATGAAAAATGCGACTGAGGTACTGCCTGGCGGGGTGTGGTGGGAAACATAACCTTGAGCTTCAGGATGAGCGAGCGAGTAACAAGGCGGCTTTTATTCCACTACGGCCAGTGTGGATAATCGGCGTTACATATTTGTCGTTGTTGCTGTTGGATTATCAAAGCAGGAGCAATGCAGGTATATTTACGTTATACAACGGATACAAGCAATCAACAAAGAAAGGAACTAGTTATGACAATGGCTGTGTCCAGACTGCTTTTGGGACACCCGAAGCGTCGCTCCGAAATTGTTCTTCCCAAGAAACCTCCCCCCCCCCCACACACACACACACACACATTTCTTGAAATTGGAGGGGTCGCCCTTCGTGTGACACAGCTGTGGGGGGATGATGATGAGGTTTCGGGGAGGGCTATGTTACATACATAAGTATGTTACATAAGTAGTATGTACATAGAGGGTGTCCCAGAAAACGTGTCATTGAATTATAATAAAAAAACTACGCCACCTAAAATCATGCGGTCAACATCATTTGTTCTTATTAGGTTTTTGCCACCTCCTAATGTGAATGTCATGTACTCCAAGTTTAATTATGTAAATATTTGCGAACTGAATTCGGAAATTTGCAAAGTAAATGTCACTTTTTTACCCCACCAATATGAAGAGCGCGCCGATTTCACTCAAATTCATTATAATTCAGAGTGATATTCACGAGCTATCCCATTGGAAAAAATAGCCGAATATCATGCTTTTCGGAGCACCGGACCATAGCGCGCGATGACTTTTTGAGCGCAATCGCTCTCAGTGCGACGAAAGGAGGTTCCGAAGCCAGCCCACAGAGTGATAGTACAAAAAGTAACAGTTCCTAAAATTGGGAGAGGGAAAGCATTATCCCAGCGAAAGTCGGACGTGATAAGCCGTGCCTGTTTTATCTCTTTCTGCGACGTCGGGGAGGGCTGGGTTTCCAACCTCCTTTCGTCGGACTGACAAAGACTGCGCTGAAAAATTCATCGTGCGCTATTCTGCGCGACCTCCGTAGAGCATGATGTTCGGCTATTTTTCCCGATGGGATAGCTCCTGAATATCCCGGTCAATTGTCATTAATTTGACTAAATTAGACACGCTCTTCACATTGGTGGGGTAAAAAAGTGACCTTTACTAGGCAAATTTCCGACTTAAGCTTGCAAAAATTTACATAATTAAACTTACGTTACACGACATTCACATGAGGAGGTGGCAAAAACCCAGTAAGAACAAATGCCATTGACCGCATGACTCTATATAGATGGTGTAGGTTTTTTATTATAATTCAGTGACACGTTTTCTGGGACACCCTGTATGTAGTATGTTATATAAGTAGTTACATAAGTATGTCACTATATCTACCCGTGCTACGCCTTTCGCTACAAAAAATAAAAAGGAAAAAAAAAGCTCTCACGATTCCACTTCGCTTTCGTGCCAGTCTTACAGGACCAGAATAAGGCCACCCTCTCATGTTATTACGCAAGCTGAAGGCCGACTCCCCTTTAAGTGCGCCGCTCTCCTACCTAAATTTTAACATCTCTCATACGCGGAGCACGTCTGGATTCATCACTGCGTACCTCAGTCTGGAGAGTGTCGTTCAACGGTAAGAATATGTACGCGAGAATATATATGCTAAGAAGAATAGGAAGAGGAGAACGAGATAACGTCGTAGAGTCTCGATGAATGCAGATCAAAAATGCACACACAGCGGTCGAACCGTAATCTAATATTCTCAAGACCGGCGGGAGAAAGCAGACACGCGAGGAGGCAGCGAAAAATTTGCGCTACAATATTCATTGGGGAACAGCGAATGATGCGTGCAAAAGGATTGCACGAAAAGCGTGTCCGCTGTGAAAGTATAATAAAATGTGTCTCGTATGAATAAACGGAAGTCAGTGTTGGGGAATGATAGCCAGTCGCGACACCAAAGCTCTTGCGTCGCGCGATGACACTCCGTTTTGCCACTTTGTGGTTCTGAAGTGCGAGGCCGCTTTTGGTTTGAGAGAAGCAGTAATCTGCTTCTCGAATGCCCGATGGGCGGTTGGTCTTTGTCAGCTTTCAATAGATTAGAAAGTGCGTCTGTAAGCCACGATATAAGAAGCTCTTTTTTTGTTTAGGCCGAAGAGGAAAGGCAGTAAGCTGCTTTTCCGGGAAAGGCCTCGAAGCTTGGCGCGAAGGCTTAAAAACATACTTCGAAATATTTTGACAAAGGGTTAATACAGATGATCGTCGCTTTATCTTATACTGTTTACTAGTCTACGTCAGCGTCATACAGCACGCCATACGGAAACATTCTTGCCGTCCGCAGAGGCCGCGGAGGCAGGCCGGAATAGCGCAGCTGTGACGGCAGCCAAACTTCTGTTGCCTTGGAAACAGTCTGTGGTTATTCTTTAATTAAGACGCGTCGTTGCAATAACTGTCAGGAAGGGAAGGATTACTGGTTGATCTAATTCGATCGCGGATAGCAGGACACAGAGACATACGAGGGTGTGCCACAAAAGTCAGAGGTACTGCGCACACTTCGATTATGGATGGAAGTGTTTACTTGCTCGATATCAACCGACCAAGATCTCAGTATCGAGTATCTTAGACAGATGCTATGGTTGGGTGATGTGCTAAGGCCCATGGAAGGCGGGTCTTGTGAGTGTTTCGCTTCAGAAGTGTGTTTTGGAAGACCAAGACAGGAAGCTAACGGTGTACCAAAAAGCAGCGTATGCACCATATGTGAATATGTTCGCGTTTTCTTTCATTGTGGAATACAGCTCTCCATTTAAACCGCTATGTCTGGTTAAGATTATGTTACGCGTACTTAGTACACGAGGAACGTACTGTCTATTGGAGGTCACGAAAGCCAACCAGCACGCCGACGGTGCCTTTTCACTGAGACGGAACTCAATGAGGAATATTTATTCTCAATTCAAGCGCAAGTTGTTTTTGCTTTTACATTTTGGAATATGAAATCAAATGCGACATATACAAGGTGTCTTTTTTTTTTTAGGTGCCAGAGATTTCTTTAAATTAAAAGTCTATGAGAATAGGACAGATGTCGTTTTTGCAGTTGAGTTATACGGCCAGGCAGACATCCTCTCGAAGAAAGTATGCAACTAGAAGATGACCAATTACGTAAAATTCATTAGTGAACTCTTTAATTAGGGGATTTCGGGCAAAAGCGAGATAGCTGAATCAGAGACTGTCCTCGTTGAACGCCATTCCACCTTTAAAATATCCCGAAACACGCACGTGCGTTAAAGTATCCATCCCCGCATTCTGATATGCAAATGAGCCGAAACCGCGGCGACTCGGAACGCAGGGAGCACAGCGGCTCATTCTACGTCACAGAGCCACGTGATTTGGAGCTATGGAGACAACTGGACTAGGTGCCGACCAGCTGGCCAGATAATCCGCTTTCCTGCCCAGATAAGCCTCCGTCGGCGTAGATGAGGCGCAGTTTTTCGGTTGCGGCTCATTTGCATTTGCAAACAAAAACTGCTCGTAATCGTAAAAACTGCTCGAAATCGTTGACAGCTGGAACAGCTTTCGACTACGATGGTCTTTAATCCTGCCACCTCAGTTTTTTTTAATGAAACCCGTTAATTAATAAGTTAATTATCAGATTTCAATTAATTAGTCATCGAACACTGATGCGACCAGGTAGGAAAGATGTCGGCCAGGCCATGTACGTTAGACGCCCAAATGGTATATCTGGGGCTCCTATAGATTTTTAATAAAAAAAATCTGGGGCGGCTAAAAAAAGACACCCTGTACATCTGCAGCCACGTTTTTCTTTTTCATTCTTTACGCGAGACATATTTATGTTTTTGAAACGACATTCATTGCTTATCTTCATTCGTTCTTGAACAAGTAATGAGCCCAACTTCTAACAATCAATCTGGAGACAACCAAGAAATCGTACGACGTGCGATGTGTGCGAAGTTAAGTATTTATTCTTTTTAATTCTCTCTCTCTTCTTCGCTCGATCGGTTATACCTCTTGCTAGCTGGTGTAGCAAGCCTGCGCGTTGTTGGAGGATGCTAAACCTTTCCTGATGAGGACACCGCCGCCGTTCATTCCTCTATGGCACTTCCATTGATTGATTGAATTTTTAAAAGAAAAAAATGGAGATGTTAGTCTCGAGCCACTAGAGACTGGCTACTCCAGGACACGTTATTAAGCACCTCCATTAAACACTGTCACCTCTGTTCCTCCTTTGTATCGCCTTCTACAGAGGATTACTTACTACACGTTGCTCTCTGCCAACAGAGCCCGTTACTCTCACGACATCCCGTTATTACTGTACGTCTGGAAACCCAAAAGCGCTACAAGGCATCGACAAACAGACTGACATTACACTACGTCGGTTCATCAAACCCAGCCGAATGTGTCCGTCGTGCCCGCCGAGTTCATTTACGGGGCTCAGAGAATGGATACCACCATTTATTGCCGAGATGTCATCCTCTCCACTTAATTGAGATGGAAGATTAGGAAATGCACGGCCGCTTCATGAACGACGTTGGCAAATCGTATCCTGATCCTGGTCGTTGCAGCATTAATTTGTAATTACCGCGTCTCTGGGAATTGGAAATTACTTAGGCACCCTAATTTGAAAAGGAATGAGAGCAGGCAAGAAGTGATTGGCCGTTTACTGGAACGTGACTGACTTCAAAAGTGGAATTGACCTATACGAAAAATGCAGTTTCTAATATTCGTTAGGCAAACTGAATCGTATTTCTAAAATGATTGAAGGATGTGTTTCCAATTACGCTTACTGGTTTTTATTTCAGGTTTGTTTAAATTATGACGAAGTCTCTACGAACCCTTGGCCCATTAAAGCGCAAACTGTATTTAGCATAATCGGAAATTAAGCCACTCGCGTACGAAACCCTTAGTCGCACCAGATAGAGTATACTGATCAGTGATTTGGAGCCCATCCCAGAAGCAACTAATTGGAAGATTAGACAGCGTACAGAATAAGTGTGCGTTTTATTTTTAGTGCGCGTCATATTACTACTAGCATTACATCATTAAAAAAAAAACACGATTATCGCTCTTCTAGAAAATAACAACCTTAATAATGACTGGAGGAGAACTGCTTTTATTTGGCTTCGTTCCTGGCGTTCTGCTCCTTCCAATCCCATCGTCTTCCTTCATCCTTCCGGCCGGGCGGGTACAATAATAACAATATTTATTTACGCGCCCAATAACAGCACAAGGCCTTAGTGTTGACGCAAGAAAAAAAGAAAAAGTATAAACATACATATAGCATTCCAGTCAAGCATGGAAGACGTACACACGAAGGGCAGGCTCACACATAAATGAATGCCATACATATATAGAAAAGTGGAGGACGTACGGCACCAAATAAAATGGTGGTCCAGCAATATTAAAAAAAAAAAGTACTACACAAGACAGTGTAATAAAAAATAGAACGACTGCACGTTTGTGTGTACGTGTACACAAACGGAAAGTGTGCTGAGTAAGTTAGTACAATATCGTCACCAACACCCGTGGCATAGTGGTTAGGGTGGCCGCTTTCCACGCCGAGACTGGGAAGTGGCACGGGTTCGAATCCTGTCACCGGCTGTGCTGTCTGAGGTTTTCCCTTTCCAGACGAATGTCGGCACAGTTCCCCTTGAAGTCGGCCCAGGACGCATACTAACCCCTATGTCCCTACTCCTTCCTGCTGTCCTCTCTCCGTCTGTACGCATAGCCACAGCTGCTTCTTAAAATATATATATATATATATATATCGTCATGGGGTTGACATGACACCGGCACAAGGTAACACAGCTGTACGACTCAAAGCGATGTACAGTTGTCAGGAACTCACCCTCGATGTGGCTAAGTCAATGACGAATTCGAGTTTCAAAGTGTGTTACAGCGAAGCCATCCCTTCTTGTCGCCATCGCGCGAAGCCAGTTTCGTAAAGCTGGCTTCCCCACCTGTACTCTTCTGATGCGGGAAAGTACCCTTTACAGAGCGCATCTACTCCAACACACAATTTCAATGGGCAAGAAAGTTGCGGTGCAACAGTTATGAAAGATAAGCGTACTCACCTTCTCAACGCACTCGATCTTAAAAATATCCCAATCAGGTCCCAGCGTACACGTCGGAGGGACATTAGGTGCGTACGGCACTACAGTGTGTTTCAGGTCAACGTGTTAAAAATCAATTTGTCTGAAAATTATGAAGTCAACGCTATTTTTTATTTATCGCGACGAGCTTTTGCCATGACTTCCAAGAACTTACCAATTTTTACCGAGAAACCGAATTTTCCGAACTAAACCCTAAAATATGCCGAGACAACCTTGTGTGTTTTTCGTTCTTTTTCTTTTCTTTTTATTTCAGAAACTGAAAGCGCATGTTGGATTTACCCAAATCCATTGAAAAATAAATATTCACTACCACAATTTTAATAGCTGAAAGAAATAGAAAAACAAAAGAAGAATGCGAAAACCGTCGTTTCGATCCTGCGAAAGAAAACCGTGACCCGACTCTTCCTGTTTCCTACTCACTGTCGTTTGATAACTTTGCGTTGTAACCATCCTGCATTAGCAGCAGAAAGATGGACAAAGAAAAGTGAAAGGGCAGGTCCATGTAGAGTCACTAAATTAGCTTCGCTTCAAAGTACCGACACTGAGGGCCAAGGAAGAGCAGGCGAGCGCCATCTTGTTTCCTCACCACACCGGTACCATCCTCAATTGAGGATCAAAGACGCCTAACATAATGCTCGCTGTGGGATAGAGAAACGTGTATGATTGTAGGGCGATAATCCATGTATTACCAGTCAGGGGGTCCCGAGGATGTCAAGGTGAGCTCACTGCCCTCAACTGCTGCTTGTAAACGAAAGGAACATTTCACCCGCGCAAGATGGATGGCATCGTGCTCTAATGTGCGCAGTGCGCGTGTGCGTGGGTACCGGTGTGGTGCGGAAACAATATGGCGCATGCTCGCTCTTGGAACTCAGTGTCGATACTCTAAAGCGAAGCTCATTTAGTGACTCTAGATCCATGGCCTCCCCGCATCGCATTGCAGTAGGGAATGTATTTTAATGTATTTTTCAATAAAATGGTGCAAAGCCGATACGCGCTTGCTGTTTCTGGCAAACAAACGTGAGGTTTGCTTGGCAAATTTAGGAACTCGAATTTCTCGCGACTTAAAACTGACAAATGTGCTCGAAAGTCGTGGTAAAAGTTCCCCTCCAGATAAGCAGCGTTGGCCCTATAATTTCCAGAAAACTAGATTTTTTAATATGAACTTTTTTTAAAGATAGGTGAAACACCCCTCTATTTCCGTGTATACAAACGCCTCGCTATACTTAACTTGTACCGTAATATTTGCATAAAAGGCGCGGGGTCACGAATATAGTTTCAACGGCGAGCAAATGAGGCCTGACAAAATGCCCTACGCAGCACATATTAACAGTTCGCAAAAGAGCTATACCAAAATAAATTAGTTTGGTGAAGGTCACCCACATAGCTGAAAACCTCTTCCCAGGGCAATCAAGCGTCAGGATTGACCCTCATTTCCGGACGCCCACAGCTAAGTTAATAGGCCTGGCACGACGCATGCGCCGTAGAGACCCGACAGCATATCATACCAATAGCGCATCATCTCTTTGACAGTGTGTATGAGAGGGTAATACGATGCCATAATCCACCCTTCATCCCTGTCTGTGTCTTTCGCCAGTGTGGTTAGTTGCGCGTCGGTAGCCGCGATATGGTAGCGTCTCGTCTATTATATCCGTGGGTACACTAACATGATAGGTTATGGAAACCCAGGGATTGGGGAATGAATGTCTGGCAAGCGCGTGAAATGTAGGACGTGATGTGGGACATTGTATTGTTTGCCTTGGTAGTCACAGCTTTTGTGCAAACAGTGGATTCTCCACACAGTTGTGAAATCTTTCACTTGTATATGTCTGAGGAGGCATGATTGTAAGCGTTAATCTGGGTACACGAAAACAACTGTTTCACACAACGAAATTTTCCTCTTTTTTTAAATCTTATTCCTCACTGTTAAAACAGAACTTCACCACATAGCACGCTCATAGCCAACCACCATTCCGAATGATATCATTCTGTGTATATTCTGTGTACTGATTTGTTCAAAACAACAACTTTATTTTGAGATAGAGAGTGGGGAGGTTCATCGCCAGAGGCGATCCTCTACCCCATTGCTGGTGGGGATGTGGAGAATAAAATAATGAGCCCCTTCACAATAACGATCGAAGTCCGATGGTGTCCAGAAATGTCTAAAGAGCTTCAAGCGCAGATCGTTGCAGCGCTGGATTGGGCCAGGGACCAAGCAATTTCGATAGGGAGAAGGGGCGAGAGTCCAGCTGACTAAGAGACTCGGAGAGTGCGGTTCGGGAAGGTTGGTAGTGGGGGCAATGAAGAAGAATGTGCTCCAGATCCTCAAGAGCACCACAGTGGCAGCACGTGGGAGAGTCAACTTGTCTCAAGCGGTAACGCCACTGAGCGGTAAAGGCCACATCGAGTCGCATTCGGTGAACTAATGCAGCATCTTGACGAGAGGTGTTTCGTGGCATGCGGAAAGCGAGCGTTGGATCAACTCTGCTCAGCATAGATGGGGGGAGAATGTCGGTTGTCCATTGGCGGGAAGCCAGGGGTGTCACGAGGCGTCGCAGAATGGAACGGCGGTCTCTTCTTAGCAGAACAATACTGGTCCGTTTCCGAGACGAGAGTGCTGCTTCTGCGGCGCTGTCGGCCTGCTCGTTCCCCACGACACCACAATGGGCTGGAACCCACTGGAGAACTAGCCTGTGGCCTGCTGCGTAGACAGTGTGGTAAGCCATTAACACATCTGTGACTAGGGGTGCGGATGGGCCTCGTATGCCAGAATTTTCAATAGCTTGAAGTACAGATTTGGAGTCTGTGAGGACTGCTCATTCCCGCGGGGTAAAATCAGCGATGTGTTGTAGAAAGAAAAGGATGGCATAGAGTTCCGCAGCTGTGGAGGAGGTTGGATGTGAAAGGCGTCGTCCTTGCACTACGCCTTCGGATGGTATAACGAATGCTGAGGCAGACTTGTTGTTTCGGGATGCGCCATCTGTATATGCTGCCGTAACCGAAGAAAACTTCTCGTCTACCAGAGCATGAAAATGGGCTCGGAGGACTTGAGGGGGGACCTGATCTCTTCTTTCCAGAAGGTTTGGAAGGCTTACGAAAGTCGGCGGTATAATGTCCTTAGCTATGAAGCCAGTGATAGTGTGGCGTGTCCTCTGCGCTACTCGAGTGAAGTCGCTTTCAGGGCGGTATCGAATTTTCCTGAGGCTGAGGAGCGGGTGACGGGAAATGCGAGCACGCAAACGTAGGAAGTGCCAAGCCGTTTCACGTTCACGTAGAACCTCAACCGGGAGTTCACCAGCTTCAGCCAGTACTTGCCTTTGTTTCAGCCATTCTTGGAACTCCGAGGCAGCGACGAAGGCTTCGAGCAAACAGGGACCGAAGGGTATTTAATGATGTTGTTGATATCCTGTGCAGAATAGGAAGGCTGTAAAGCACAGTCTCCCTCACCAACGCCGCGTGAACTGCGAGCAGGGAACGCTGATCACAGCCCCATCCTGAGCCAGAAAGATCTTGAATGGCGGGGAGCCATCGCTGCACTTTAGTCTCAAGGTGTTTAATGTGGCGAGCCCAGCGCTTTGTTCAAAAGAGGGGGTAGGAGCCTATCTGGGACAAGCATAATGTGTCTCAGATAGGCGCCTCCTCCCATTTTCAACAAATCAATGCACAGAATGATATCACTCGGAATGATGGTTGGCTAGAAGCGTGCTATGTGGTGAAGTTCTGTTTCAACACTGCTCTCATAAGAAAAGAAAGAAGCGATGTGAACCGTGTGGGCACTAGAGTCACTAAATAAGCTATGCTTCAGAGTATCGACATTGAGTTCCAAGAGCGAGCATGCGCCATCTTGTTTCCGCGCCACGCTACCCACGCGCACTTCAGAGCACTTTAGCGAGTGATGCCATCTATCGTGCGCGGGTGAAATGGTCCTTCCCTTTGCAAGCAGCTCACCAAGGCTGACGGCCTTGAGCTCACCCTGACTACCTCGGGACGCTCCGGTTGATAACACATGGATTATCCCACAACAATCTTACATGCTTCTCTCTCCCGCAGGGTGCATATGAGGCACAACCATGTTAGCCGTCTTTGATCCTCAAATGGGGATGGTACCGGTGTGGTGCGGAAACAAGATGGCGCTCCTGCTCTCTCTTGGACCTCAGTGTCGATACTGTGAAGCGAAGCTTATTTAGTGACTCTAATGGACACTGCCAACATGACTTAGAAGCATCGTTTAAGCTGTGACGTTCAAATTAAGGGTCAAACAATCACAAATGTCCTTTCGGGGGGGGGGGGGTATTTATGGAGATGAGATATGGAGCAGCACGGACACACACTGTTAGCCACAGAAAGTCACGCGTTTGAAATCGTCTGCGGTGATCGGCTGACATCCTGACCTAATACGTCTACGTGCGAAGAAGTGAGAGGAAGTCTCAAGCAGGCCTTCTGTATATCTAGGTGGCGTTGGCAACACGCATGAAATTTGCAGTCTAGTCGTGGACAGAACTGTCAAACGGCAAAGTATAGGACGATTACCCTGAAGCAAATACAACGGTATGCGGGTATTTGGCTTTCCGCATACATACAATGTGTTAGTAGGGGGTACAAAATATTAGAAATGTGCGCACACGATTCGTTACTGACTCTATAGAGCTCAAAACTGAAACCATGCAGGGCCGAAATCTCTCACCGTAGGATCTCGCTCCGAGTAACGAAAACTGCCGAATGTACTTTGACATGCAAACATCGTTTTATATTCGTTAGTGGAGGAGTGAAATAACATTTAGAATTGCGCGAAACTCTGTATAATTAATCGAGCAATCTGTCGAAACATTTTCCCTGAAAGCTGTCTCTCTCGCGTGCGCCTCAAGCCTGCTGCGTTCTTGTGAATGAACACTATCCAAGTTGTCCCAGCCAAAAACGAAAGATTTCTAGTGGACACTTCGCCGTTCCTCTAATGCGAAGCCACAATCTCCATATTATATATAATCCCATCCAATATTCCCTTCATGATAATGAATCGGTGGCAATGTGATTGGATACGCATTGCGTAAGTCATTGCGGTTTTTGTCTGACTGCATTGCTGTCAGACAAAAACCGTAATGGCTTAGTGGCGTAATGGCACAGCACTCGGCCGAATGATCCGCGAGCCACAGAAAGCTGCGCACAGGAGAGGTCTTCTTGTTGGCAGCACGTGCCTCAGTGGGTCGGATATGTGACGTCACCAGATATTTGAAATATGATTGCAAGCTTTCCTCGAAGAAACACGTGTAGACGTGACGCAGAAAATTTGCTTTACTCTGAATGCAAATGGCGTATAGGAACCGTGCCTGCATTGTATTTGCATCTACTAAAAATAATGCATGCTGACTTCGCAGTATCGGGAAACACAACGCCATGTTCCTTTCTGCCTTCTAGTATGTTATTCACGCTGTATCGCAGAGCGGAAAACGCAATAACGGGAATATCTCATTAGGGAACTCTCATGCAGCCATTGCAAGGGACGCCTATTTCGAACGGTCGCGGATGACGTCAAAAGATGATGACATGATGCGTGGGATGCGCGCAACATCATCCGGGACGCGGATTCCGAGGACTTAATCCCTGACTGAGTTACGGCAGACATAACATATTCCGTAGCACGAGCTCAAGAGAGGGTTATTAGTGTTCCGTGAATAGCGAAGGACATTTCAAAACTCCAAACCTATATATAAGGCCGTCATGTTCTGGAAGCGGGGTTTAGTACGCAGTTCCCTTTCAGATATGCGTCATACATGCCAAGCAGCACAACATCTCGACCCAATGTTGATCCAATATTGGGTTAATATCGGCAATACCGGCCCAATATAGTTTATATAGTTTTATTAGCTTGTCCATAAACAGCGCGATGGCCTTCTAATATGGTACAATGGTTAGTACAAAACATGTGGACCATTAATTAGTAAAAAGTTTTACAACATTGTACCAATATTGGGCCACGATGTGCTGCTTGGGGTATGTTACCCCTGATGCTCGACTCTTACACTGTGTGTTCTCATACACGCTAATTAGCGCATATTAATCTTGACAGGTCATAAATAACAATGTAATCATCTTTTGGTCCTGCACTTTTTCTTCTTTTATTTTCTTTTTTTTTTTTTTTTTGTGGAAAACATGTTTGCAGAGGATTTCAAGTGGCCGCGATACGGACGTGGCAACACGGGCAACAAGCTTTTATAGCCCTTCTTCCATCGAGTTCAATTAACATTCGGTAGTCCTATAACCAGATAGGCCTCATATACGCAAATGAATGTTAAAGAAAATTAAAATATACATATAAATAAATAAATCAATTCTGGAAGCTAGCGAACCGCGAAGGCTCGGGGCACGCTGGTGCTGCGAGGCGGTTGGCTGCTAATTCTGGAGCTGCTGCTACAACACACTATAATACATCAGCGCAGCTGCGGCTGCTTTCCTATACGAAAGCCATGCATTGAACACCATTTACCTGTGAACACCATTGTTTCTCTTGTAGTTTCTCCACATCCATGCAGGAGCATAACGAAACATGCTCAGCCTTTTATCGTCATTGTTATCCTTGTCGTCTTTTATCTTTCATTATCACCGTGCGAGAAAATTCTCCATCCTTATATAGCATGAGAGCAGCAGCAGCAACAACAACAACAAATACGAAGACGATCACGCGGAGTGTATCAGCACCTGGGTTATGTACCCTACCCCCATCAAAATGTGAGAGACAAGATGAGCGACATGAAACCGAGGTGGAATGTAACCCTATAAGGACGGCCTTACGGCAGGGTTTCGTAAACATGTTAGCTTGTATCTATAGGGTTAAATCTTTGATGCGACACCGAAACATTACGGCTTGGCGTATAAGCCCTGCGACCATCTTGATTGAATTACCGGGAGTGCGAATAAGGTTTCCCAACGTATTTTTACAGGTGCCTCGCCCGGCATATAGTTGTTACGGATGATGCAACGCTATTCGAACATTCATACCAATGCTTACGAACTCGTTGAAAATGTAATGGTAGATTCGGTCCGGCGAAATGTACGAAGAAACAATTAATGAGGTAATAGCTTATGTGGTTCTCGCCGTGGTACATGCGTGATGTGCTTATATGACATTGTAATGCAAGATCAGTGGGATCTTGGTGAAGCAGAGGAGGAAAAAGAAGAGAAAAGACGACGAAGTGTGGAAAGAACGTATTGGGATATCGGGTTTAGTAAATCTTGTTCAGAGAAAACGTTCCTCTATGTTCTAAGGAGTATCTTAGGACCTTCCTCACAACATGTGCATGAGTGCAGCCCATAGTGAAGAAAGACGGTCAGTGGCCCTCAGATTGGAGAATTTGAGACAATTTTCGAAACTGACTAGGAATATAAAAGAAAGGCACCATATTCCCTCCGCTAGGAAGAGGACGGGGTTCTTTTGGCTCTAGTGCCTGTTTAGAAAGGTCGCATAGAGCACATATTTGAGTCGTAGCTTAAAAGGGCAGTGAGGTGGCCACCCCGGCGTGTTCTGCAACAAATAAAATGAGATCCTGCGAAATAAGGACGAGCGTATCGATGACCTATAGAACGCGTGCACGATACCTCTGTCCTGCTGGTTCTGCAGACTTTTTTTGGAAACCATCCACTCTTCCAAGATACTGTAAAGCAGCAGGCAAACATGTAGGCAAGCTGTTAATATTGGCAGCGGCATTTGAAAGCTTATTCCGAAAGAAACCCGCACTGCATATTTTATGTGCGACAGAATACTCTAAATATTTTGTAATCACGACTGAAACTGCGGTGAAAAGACGCAGGGCGACGCCTGGTGGGAAACAATTGCTTCTTTGTCGAGCAACCGTGTTACATGTCCCATGTCCCGTGTTAGCATGTGTTACATGTAACAACACAAGTAGCCGGCTTCATGAACTTTCTTTGAGAAGTTTGTTCAAGCGAGACAGTTCCTGACATATATTCCCTCAAAATGCCAGAACATTGGTACATCGTGGAAGTGAGTAACAAACTGCCAGTAGAATCACCATGAGAGTCACCTACGCAAAAATGCATCACTTCCGGCAAGCCCCGCAAGCCGACGTGGTGATGGTAGCGGTCCACAGACGTCGCTGTACGCTCCTATTCTTATTGGAATGTTTATGTTCGCCGCCCTACATGGCGGGAACTGCGGAGTTCGTGTCGGGTCTGAGACACAGGGTTGCCTGTAATATTAAATCTGAATTTTCTATAAAAAACAACAACAACTAGAGGTGGACTTGAACGAAATTTGTGGCGTTCGTATACTGAACACCCAGGCAGTCAAATGAGCCAGCAGTATAAAATTGTATGCCTGCTGCTTTACAGTACCTTTCAAGGCGTGTGTAGGTGAACGAGCAGAGGGGACCACTCCGTGACGTCAGCAAACCCCCAGGCAGGGTCGATCTCCTCCTCTGTCGCCGAGCCAATCCTTAGTCTCGTGTGCGTAGCAGACGAATTTTCGGTGGCCAATCAGAGCTCGCGACATGTGGAGCTGTCGACGTCATGCAACGAGATCGCGCGTGTAGGCGAACGAGCAGAGGGGAGCACTCCGTGACGTCAGCAAAGCCCTAGGCAGGGTCGCTCTCCTCTGTCGCCGAGCCGATCATTTGTCTCGTGTGCGTAGCAGACGAATTTTCGGAGGCCAATCAGAGCTCGCGGCACGTGGAGCTGTCGACGTCATGCAACGAAATCGCGCCAGCCGGCCGAAGCTGCTTTCTCCGAGCGATTTTGTAAATTTCATTGTGGAGTGACAACACGCTGAACGGCGAAAATGTTGTGCATGGAAGCTCCTCATGAACAGCTTAACGAATAAAACAGACTTTCAGGCCACGTGAAATATCACGCCCCTGCATCATCTCGAGACCCTGCCCGCGTATTTCCGTCGCATGTCGCGGTCCCTTTACAATAGCAAAAATGTCCGGAAAGTGTCGGTTAAAAGTCCTGCACGAAAGAGAGACGTATTTGCAGACGTCGCTTTCGAATCATGACTTTTACTTTTTAAAGCCGTGTATCCTCTTAGTGGGGGTCTGCCGAATGTGGCACCATCTTCTGGTGGCGTTGCGAAATTCGCCGGTGAGCGTTCCTCGATTCAACTTCTGCGCGATAAACCGCCTCAAGAAAAGCTGCTATCCGCGTAATGCCATTAGGCTCCCCACATGAAAACCCCTTCTGGCAAGCTCTACGACAACTTTTGCGCACATAACACCAGAACTTTTTGAAAGTAAATAAAGAAGACCCAAATTCAGACTTCCCCGCGTTAATTTCAGAGTGTGCGCGACGAGCGCGTGCCAGAAGGGGAGTTGGAATTATTTACACACACAACCAACGGTTACGAGATTTGTTTTGTTTTGTTTTCAACTGTATCAGATATCCCAATGTCGTCCTTACACAAACAACGTGCTTTTAGCAAGATCAACATTGAAATAAAAGAGGAAGACAGCAGCATTTTTCGAACACGGTACGTAGAATAGTCCGGGTCCTCTATTTGCTCATACTAAGTGGCGCCTATGTGGCACACGGCAAACATCAACGCAAAGGAAGCAAAAAACGATATGCCAACGGTCTATCGTTGAACAAAGGCGTTACGCATAGCTCGTGCACCGACCATGTTGTGGTCTGCAAAAACAAAGCGCTCTTTTTGGTTTACCGCCCTGAAAAATGCTCTGCGTCCCATATCATATTTTAGTTAGAGAAACGCAACGCAAAAATCAAAGCCACATTCAATTCCGGTGATATTTTATGGGATATGATGTCGTGCCAGTAGACGACGCGCAGAATGTTTCTTTTTCTGGTTATTTGATTTCTTCGGTCAATATTCAACGGAATAGGCGTCAGATTAATCTATCCTTACCAGAATCATACTAATTATTGTTGTCATTATTACTATAATAATAATAATAATAATAATAACAATAATAATAATTCATTTTGAACGGTGCCCATCAACAACCGTGAAGTCTACCGGATGGCGCACCAACAAGGTCAATGGCAGTTTAAACATGGCAGAAGCAATAACACCAAAAAGAAAAACAAAGCATCAAGAATATAAAGCAAACATCGGGAAGGTGCAGGAATGTGAAAGAAGTCAAAAGTGTTAATGTAATTACGCATTAATGTTAAGAAGCGATTATGTAAAAGAGGAATAAGGCGAAAAAATGTCAACGTCATGGTTATGGCTAAGTTCGTTGATATGTAAATGAGGTACCAGTGCACGGTCATTTGTAATATTAACATAGAAAACAGGATGTGCTCTACAGGATGTGAGGATAACAATGAGAGCAGTCAATGATACCGTGTACAAGGTTGTGGAGGAAATGCCAATCGCGTAATACGGTGTGGTGGGTAGGTTAAGTTTAAGAAGAATGTGGTCAGAGTTGTAGTACGTACAGTGGCGTAGCCACGGGGGGACTAGGGACAAGTATTGTGTGTTGTCGCACCCAGGATCAGCGTCGGGGAGGGAGTGGGCGGGTTTTCGTATAGACCCCCCCCCCCCCCGCTACCTTGGAGGTCTGGCTACGCCACTGAGTACGTACATTGTTTCACCAAGGTAAACGGCATGTAGTATAGATATGAATCGCCGCTGGACTTTTTCGACATCGGCTGAAACGGTTTTGTTCAGACAGTTCCACACAACTGAAGAAAACTCAAAAATAGGAACAACAGTGAAAAAAACAAAAAAAAGGCGAAAGAAGCACATGGGTTGATCGAAGTTCTCAGTAAGTCTACAGTAGAGCACTGCACGGGCCTATTTTTCAGGCCCGTGCCCGGCCCAGGCCCGGCTGCTACGGCCCGGGCCCAACGTCTTCTCTATATTTCCAGCCCGGGCCCGGCCCGAGCCCGACTCCGCCAGCCCGGGCCCGGCCCCTAACCTTCTGTTTCCATGCTCAGGCCCGGTCCCAGCCTGCCTCTGCTCTATCTGTTCTCGAGGTTCGGAGGCGTACTTAGATTTACTAAACAGCGCAGCGCAGCAAGGAAAATGACGCTGATACTTGGTGGAGAGTCAGGAGGTACACTCGAACGCAACAGCGGCTGTGTTTCTCTGCCGGCAAGCCGCTATGTGCTTGGTGCTTGCTTGCTTGGGAACGCAGTGCGCAGCGGAGTATGTACGTTGCGGTTCAAGAGAGACTCATCGCCGCTCTATTGCACATGCTCCGGTGTTAGTTCCCCTTTCTCGAACTCTCACGCGAACGCAATATGTCAGAACACTTAACCTTACTGACCCTCGTGCCGGACCCTCACGAGAACGAAATATATCCCAACACCTAACCTAACTGATCCTCGTGCAGAACACTCAGCGTGCCTGCCACACCAATCGTCCCCAAATGTGTGTGAGTGCATGCGTGAAATCCAGACCCATCACGAAATAAGCATGATCACATGTGAAAAGTGATAGTTCTGAGATGAGAATACCGGATATCCCATACCCAATGAGGAAAAAAAAGTAACGTGAAAGTTCAGCTCTCCAGTGTCGTGAAATATGTTCGCGTACATGCCCGACCATGGCCGGCGTTGTCAAGCCCGTACCCGGCCCATGCCCTGTGGTTGAAACCCGAGCCCGGCCCAGACCGGCCTGAAAACCGCCAAGCCCGGTACGGCCCACCGGCCGGGCAGGGCTTTCGGGTAAGCCCGGGCCCGTGCAGTGCTCTAGTCTGCAGATAACGATAAGACAAATTAGTGAGATAAGCGAGTCTAAGATAAATATGATCATCAGACGACAACGTGTGATCAAGAAACACAGTAGACGCCACATGCGCGGCGCAATGCAGCGACGTCGGACTGAAAAGAAAAATAATACTATATCCCTGATTTTGGCTTGACTTGGATTGGCTATAATCGCGACGCTTTAACAGGGCCGCAAAAGCGTAGACACCATGCGACAAACACGAGAAGACACTACACCGCCATTTTGGTCACGCGAGAAACTGCGAGATCACCACTCCTGTGTTTCTCTATGTGAAGGAGCAGTACGAACCGCCTGCACGAGAAAATAGTGAGTTCTAGTGTATCGTACGGTATCGACTTTGCGTACGTAAGAGATAGCGTTAGTTGTTCTGCGCACGCGCAAAACAAAGTGAGCTGCGCGCATTGCGCAGAACCATCACGCTATCCCTTACATACGTAAAGGCGATACCGTACGGCGCACTAAAACTCTCTCATCTTTTTACTGGAGAAGCAGGTGCGACGACAGCAGCTTCATAGCAAAACCGGGCAGCATTAGAACGGCTTTACTTAACCCCACTTGAACTGCGAGAGATCAGCGCAGAGACGCCCTTCGCAACCTCTCGGGAAGACGTCTAAGTGAGCACAATTTGTGGGAGAAAAGGAAAGCACTCCGAAAGCGTCTTCGTGAAAATAACCAATCTCTGAAGCGCTTTCGACCTTTCCAGCGTCTCGATCGTTCCTTTGAAACTCACGCCTCTTCTGACTGCAGATTCTAGTGTTTGTTCTTGACTCACAGAAGATTGGTTTCGGAGAAAATAACTGCAGGGAGCGCCACGAGACGTTTCTAAAAAGAAGTTTGACCAACGGCAGTAACATTTACGAGTCAGGGAACACTTCAAGGGAGTGTTTGCACGCTCTGATGACGTCATAAACGTTACTCGATTCTCCGAAGTTTTGCTCCGTTAAATAAAAACGAAGTTCCAAGAATAGTTTTGAATAGGTTCTGCGGTTTCTTAATGCGTAAAACCAATATATATATATTTAAAAAAAAACTACCGGAAGCACGCAAGGTCATCAAAAGGAAACGTTATGAAGGCAGTCTGCCATCGCAATGCTTGCACGCTGGCGTTCAGTCATATAGAGCTGAATTTTAGATCCTGCGCTTCATTTCCACGCTTGCATCTTAACTATACTTCGACAGAAAAGAAATGCCAAACGCTGCCACAAATGCTAACGCTCGTCGTGAAAAGAGAAGGAAAAACGTTGAAGCCAACAGAAACGTTACATTACAGGGTTAAGGAAAGGTCGTCTCAGCTCGAAAGATAATATTTCGAATTTGGATTTTTGAACCGTAGCATTTTCGCATATACGCCAACAGGATGATGCGTTAGGTATAACTACTTGGTTACTTAGCTTCGGACCTTGTCTCCAATAGCTGCATGTTTTTACCATGTGTACTATTTCTTCATACGAGGACGACACTTGCGTGTGGGTGCGTATACAACCATATGCAAACGGTGCCCTTGTACCAATATTCCAGGCTTCTGCGAGCCGTATAGCTTCCTTCGAGCAGTGCTTCGTCAACGAAGAACAAAAATAAAACATGACACGCATGCAAAATTCCCCGTACATACGGTCCTTGCGATTGGATTCTTTCGATTTATTCACATCTATTCGGAACGTTTATTGAGAGTATCGTAGAACACAAACAGATGACACGTAGGAAGCAATAACATGGCATTGTTCCCCTACGCAATGAAAAAAAAAAAAGAGAAGAAGAACACGTTGGTAATGTTCCCGGATCCGTAGAGCTTCGAAGGCCCACAGGCGCCAACCTAACGTTGACTTTCAATATAACTGACATTCAAAGTATCTTGACATTCTGTTTCGACGGAAGAGATATAATCCCGTACCTCACGTGCGCGTACTTCGGACCCAGGGGTATTTTGAACTAGTTGCGTAAGGAGTTCGAAATCGATTTGAAGCGCGCAGCAGAGAAGCGTACTGCGAGTTACTGTATTTTTTTTGTCAGTCACCGAGAGTACTTGTAAACATGCGACTCACACCCGCAAAACGCATAGTTTGAAATTCAAAGATCATACTTTTGGGTAAAAGCCTACAACGGTATATACTATACGCACGTGCATCTCGAAGGCACTCTTTGTTAAGGGTTCACATTCGACGAGTTCCACAGCTATTAGAATGTTGTTCAGCTTTTTAGTTCGTCGACACACAAATTTGAAATTTGAGATTGAACAGCTTCCTTGGCTGAGGTATCGCATCAATGATGTTATGAGCTTTAGTGCATCGTATACGCTATCGCAGCGCTCGCGCAGAACATGAAGAGAGCTTCGCGCATTGCGCAGAACCACCACGCTATCCCTTACGTACGCAAAGACGATAGCGTACGATGCACAAAAAAGCTCACTATTGTCTGCACCTTCTACCTTTCCGCCGATCCTGCCGAACTCTGATCGCGGTTGGTAGTATTGGGAGCGATCCACTGGCGTCTTGAAATGTTAGGCCTAAGCACGTCCACGCACCACACAGTCGAAGTGACCACAAATCAGTTCTCAGACGCACGCCATGTCGACCACACCGCCGCAAATAACCTTAATGGAGCAATAGCTTGCAGAACGTACGCAGCCGAGGTACATCCCCTCATAAGGTCTTCGATGAAGACGAATAACATGGGGCATCACCTTTTCCATTTCCGCTCGCCGCATAAGGCGAGCTAATGAGAACGTGTTCTGCCATTCATTACGAAAGCGCTACAGAGAGAGAGAGAGAGGTGGGAGATAAAGCGGTACAAGTAAGGACGTCGTTAAGGCCCATGAAACGACTGTCGCCACTCACAGACATGGATCATTGCGCGCTTCTCTTCTATGCGCTTTTTTCTCGGAGCACCAGGAGGCTGTCACGGTGATGTGTGACCCATGAGACGTGGAAAGGTGTTGGGGTTGACCAAAAATGATTTATAATACGGCAGATATCAGGAGATAAATAACGGGTATGTTGTCTAAACGATTTCTTCCAGCCATGCCTTCTTGTACATGAACTCCTTCTGTAAAGTTCGTGCAAACACGAACTATCCGAAAATCACCGGTGTCGACTTTCTTTCCCTTTGTCATTTATGTCCGAGCAGACCACGTGAATGCAAAAGGCTTATGTTTGCGTGGTGACGCGTTCACGTGCCAACATATTTCGATGAATCGATGCTGTAAATCTTGTCGCCTTTCACTATTTTAACGATACTGGGTACTTGGCCCCACTCCAAAGTCATCGTGCACTGTAAGCGCTGATTGAGTTCCTTGAAGCCATCGGGCTCGTTACTAGTGCCAGAGATTACGCCAGTGTCCCGTTAACGAAAGGAGCGGCTCACACGTCACGTGAATACGTGTCACGTGTCGAAGTTAGCGAGTGCCCCGCCCCTCGTTAGCTGGTTAGCGATTAATCCCCCAGGATATGCTTGGCAAACGACGATGCATCCATGAACATTACTTCTGTAGATGGCAGCTGCAGGTGAAGTGAGCACGGTTGGCTGAAGAATCAACATCATAAAACGAAACACACTGGTCTGTCCCTTCACGAATAGCAGAGGAATTGTGCCGTCTTACACAATCTGTGTAAATTGTAAATAATCAGCCTACTCTGTGTATCACTGTGCTGTCAACAGTACCTATTGCTCAAACGAGCATCATCGTTACAAGTGCTTATCTTATCAGGTGGTTGATGGAGCTCTGAAGCTGCCCTACACACAGTTCCTTTCAGCGATGAACCTATAGGTTGCTTAGACCATTTCGCCTGTACTACCTTCGCCTGTGTTTGTTTGTTTTAGTACTTTTTTCGCCTGATCTGTACTATAGCGCAAATGTTCACTAAAAAAAACACTGTCCTTACCAACGTGACGAGGCAAGGAAATATGGTTGCTAAGTTCCGCCTCAAAAAACAGGAACATATTTCTCGGGGACGAGAATTCGCGTACTGGGCAGGAAACCACAAACGATTGCGCAACGCTCGCAATCTCAAATCTACGCGTCTTGAGACCGCATCGGGCGCTTTGCCTGTCTTGTGTGTCATTTCCGAAACTCAACTCATCACTTTTGCGAGGGAGCAACTGCTTTCTATACTACGCTTTCGAACTCCACTGGGAAAAGCTCGTGCGGTTCCTACCTCGATTGAGTGTTCCCAGTGTGACCGCTCTACCGAAAAATTAAGATGGAGAACCGGCGGCGTTTCTTGACAGGCCGCGCGCCTAGTGCCGCCAAGATGCTTTTCTCCCTATCTGTCTTTCTCGGTGTCTAGTGTACATAGAGTTCTAGGAATTTAAGGAAGAATCCAGAACGAAAGCAAAGGCAGCAACATAGGGCTACCAGAGACACATAGACAAAGATATACCTAGAGTATGAGCAGTATGAGACATACGGGAGCGCAGTCTCTGAACGTCTTGCAAACCTTACCTAGATGTGAGCCTGACTGGTACAAAATGGCATATTAGTTCTGATTACAGTTACATCACTCGATATTGTCGTCTCCTCCTCCGTGATCTTGAAGTTACTTTTGATGCCAAACTGATTTGTATGATCATGGCGCTGCCAGTTCGTTCTTCTACTCTTCGGACACTGGGTTACTTAACCTATACGTGCAAAGTTTTTGAGTTTTTTGCTCTGTTTTTGTTAAACTTTACAAAACATTCGTTTTACCACAGCTAGAATACGTATCCGTCGCATGGAACGCACTGTGCGTCACTGAGAGTAATCGCCTTGACGCTGTTCAGAAACGCGAACTTCATTTTGTTCACAATTTTTACCTCCGGGACGTACCTGGCTTCGAAACGTTCGACTACTGTGGCCTCATCAAAACACTTTAAACTCCTCCCTCTAACACCGCGGCGTCAAATTGCCGATGCCACATTCCTCTACAAATGTGTACATTCCACTGTCGATTCCCCACTCTTGCTAAGCTGCATAAATGTTCGCTATTCTTGTGGTACCCTTCGCAATCCCCCGTCCATCCATGTACGTAAAACCTGCCCTTATATGACCCACTCGCACGTTGTCAAATTTTGGTGAACTATTTTCATCCTCATGTGATATTTTTTCCTCATATACTACCTTTAAAAGCAGCATTATATCTTGCTTGTCTTAAATTCAGTCATCCTCATCGACTTCTTTGTTCCTGCTGTCTTCATTTTTGTTGTCTAGTTACCCTGTTTTCTGTTCTTCATTGTACTCTTTCAAATATTGCACTTTTGGAGCCTTTTCCCTATTGTCATTTTGTTATATTATGTCCCCCATATGTTTGTCATCTGTATGTATGTTCTTTTAACCTCCTAGTGCCTTGGATTATTGTCTTCCTGACATTTCCTTTATATCATTAACGTGTGTTGCTGTATATATGTACATTACTGCAATTTGATAGCGCGCGCCAACACCAAGGGTCTTGCGGACGTTCTTGGGCACAATAAACTCACTCATTCATTCTTTCTTTCTTTCTTTTCGCACGCTCGTGCGACAGTAACTTCACTCCTTCGTTACCTTTTCTTTCATATTACTTGTTTCCATTACCGTTTCCCATTTTCCTTCGCATATCTAATCATCCTTCCTTCCTACAGTTTCAAACCATTCTCAGATATAGGTACATTCATCATGCCACAAAATGGGGCATTTCTCGCCCAGTGACTTCTCGAATATATATTCCTCTATCTACCCTCCAACTTATACACCTCTACTCCGCCGTATATTACTAGTTCCATACTTTCCTTCTGAAGTCCTAATACGATTCCACGCCTCACAACTCGCAACTGTGTTGGTCGTAAACAGCGAAAGTGTCATTGTTGTTTTCTTCTCGCACTTCGCCGTCTTATGTGGTAATGTGCAGACGCTTTATTGACTCAACACGGTCGTCCCTTACCCTTTGGCTCGATGGGACGCACAAATCGAATAAATGCCAAATGAGGGACGAGTATTTGCCAAGATAAATTGCGTCAGCGGGCTGTTGCGACACGGGACGTGGTGAGACAGGGCGACGAGCGAAAAGCTTCCGGCACGCTTCAGACTATACGACAAGGGTCAAACAGTCGCAACGTTTGCTTGTCTCTTATCAGAACAGCAGCACTGCTTTAGTTTACTTGCACCGCTAACAGTAAGGCTGTTGACACCATTGCTTCAGCGACGATCTAACTGCTTGATCATCGCTGTAGGCGTAATGCACTCCTTTCCACTCCCAACTGGGTGCCGAGATGAAGACAAAATCAAAAGATGCCGTGCGCGACATCATTTACGAGGTACATTTAGTGCGAGAGCCCCGAGTACCATCCATGCGACTTAGCCGCTGGCGGAGCGATAAACACTTGGAGCGGTAAAAATTTCGCTGGATGACCCCCTTCCAGCGCAAGACGCAGACATCGTTCCCCAAGGCATTACAGCATTCGCCGCAACTGAAGCGTAAACAGGCAAATTCATGCGCTACAATTTGCAACTAAAGCCGATAAGCTTGATGAGATGCGAGAGAGCTCGTGTTGCGGTTTACCATAACGAAGTTGCTCCTGCTCTTTTGTTGTTTGCTGTTTTTCTTTTTTTTTCGCGGCCACTCCTTTTATTCAGCCTGAGGCAGATCATTTCCCAAAGCGCATCTTTCATGGGGTGGGTATATGTACTGCTACTCAACTGCAGAGTGGCGATCATGGCCGCAATCTCTCAAAGGTAGCAAATCGACTCTGCGCATGTTGATGCGCGGCACCCAAAGAGAGAGAAAAAAAAAAAACAGGTGCCGTGAGAAATTCGATACGATCGTTTGTTCCTTGTACATTGTACTCGAGCCTGACGTCAACCGCGATATGCATCAATATGACGTGTTCTGTAGTCTCAACTTTCGCTCCCTAATAGAGCATATGGGGAGGATGAGACATGCGAACACGTATAAGACGTAAAACGCAAGTCTCTAACGTAATGGCTGCTATACGCCTGACGCATGCCCTTTAGCGTTCGCAAGGTGCGCAAATTCCCACAACTGTACAGAATGGTTTCGTGTAGTTTGCAAGCATACCATACACTACCTTACTACTCGCTTGTCGACACGCAGGACAGTTGTCGGGATCAGGTATTTTTATTTGATTCGCAGTCGTGCTACGCGGCCTAAACATCCACAGTTTGATATGCACCCAGTATTAGTCACAAAAATAGAGCTCCTTACCGCCTCAACTGCAGAGCCAGTCGCGTGGTGACCAACTATGAAATGTCCCTCTGAAAGGTAACCAACACAGTTATTTTCAGTAACTACTTTCTAACTAGTACTCTCTTTCTAACCTGCCAAGTAAATGCCCAAAGCAACTGGTTAGGCTCCAAGTTAGAATGTACTATGCACGTTGGTTCACGTGAGCCCGGGTCCCGCTCCTTGGTGGTAGCCAAGGTCGTGCTGTAGACTGGGAGGTGGTGGGTTCGAATCCTACCACCGGCTATGCTGTCTCAGGTTTTCCCTGGGTTTTCCGAAGACTTTCCAGACGAATGTCGGCACAGTTCCCACTGAAGTCGGCCCAGGACGCATACTAATCCCCCGTCCCCCACTCCTTCCTGCTGTCCTCTCTCCATCTGTCCACGTCTGTACGCCGCTCATAGCCACAGTTGCTTCGCGGGGCTAACAGAGAAGAAAGAACGTGAGCCGCGTGAGTCCCTTATTAGCTCTGATAGTGCACCGATGCCGTTTCCAGATGTGCACGGCTCGCCCAATCTGTTGTCTGCGTTAATGGCAACCTTCCCCCGAATGATAACGCAGAGACTACGCATTCGCATGTTGTCTAACAACAACAACAACAATAGATGATGACGATGAGATGGGGTGTTTCACCGCAGTGGTAGTCTAACAAACATAAACGACCCTACAGTAATAACTGGTTCAATAAACCAGAAGGTTCTGGCGAATAACATAATTTAAGTTTTGTAAGTAGTTGTTATCTTTTGGTTCCACTCGTCCACCGGCCTCGGTGGATCAGTATGTAGCGTGTCCGCCTACTGATCCCAAGGTCGGGTGTTCGAACCCGGTCAACCTGGGTAGCAGGGTACTGTGTGGTACACTGTGAATAACCCACCACATCATCATTCCATTTATGGGTGTGTGTTGTTCTCTTGTGTGAAACATTTTTGGAAGCTTTGATTCAGAGGGTCTGTCTTCGAGCTGGAATGCAGAGAGAACTTAACTCGAGCAGAACCAAATATGGCGGGACTGCAGAAGCAGTTCAATGTCCCTCGTCCCCTTAATCGTTCGTGACAGGCCCTCACCGCTTTCACTGCGGATGACAAGCACAATCCACTACAAACTCCGCCTGCGATGCACAGGCCCCAATGAGGAACTTGTCGCCAAGCAGTGCAGTCCCATCATAACCACCTTCTGCAACATAGGGAACAATGTTCCACTAGCAGTTAGCATTCCTGTAGAAGATAGGAGCCGCTGGAACGCTTAGTTGTCCCACACGTGAAACAACGGAAGACGCGGAGCACCTACTGATGTAAACGCTTCACATATAGCAGGCAATATACTCTGTGAGTGTTCTGCATATAGGTTGAATCATCGATCACTCATCGAGGATAATGTTTGATGTACTGGCGAGATCAGGACTGGCCATTTCTGCACTCTGCGCCCTGGTGCGCTTTCTGAAAGACATAGGTGCTGCGGTCACCTCTTAAGACTCGGGACTCACATCGTGTCAAGAGCACGACCTACTGTATTATAACCCCTATGAGGATCCCGTCTGCACGATCCGCTAGGGGCGCTACTCATCGGCAGGCGAGATCTACATCATGATTGGACAATGGAAATTTGAAATCTGAACGCGCAGAAGCGGACGTAGAGTACCGTAGCAGACGACAGCAACAGCTTCTATGAAAACGCGTAGAATGATGATGATAATCAACTTTTGAAAGAAGTATCTCCCGTAGAACGTGCACCGCTTCTACAAAAATACTAGGGCATGCTGAAGTAAAAAGTATTGCACAGAAATTGAGGAAGCAATAACCGGGCCGATGAGTAGCGCTAGCTTCCAAATGCGGCGCTTGGAAGGGGCGCTTATGATATGGTCGTTATAATCTAGTAGGTCGTGGTCGAGAGAGTAATTAGCGTCATGAGTTCATATTCACCAAGCGTTCTAGAGTAGCCGCAGCGCCTCCATTATTTCCCCCCCTCTCTCTCTCCCCGTGCGTAACAGGTTTGTATAAACTCCGTTTAAACTGGCGGTGTTTTCCTTTCATTTCATTTCCTTTGTGGGAGTAGCAGAATTCGTCAGGGGTCGGTTTTCTCTCGCAACACTCCTTGGCTTCGTGGTTTCTTTTGTTTTGTTCTTTTGTTCGAGCTAGCCAGTGGAGTCACAAAAGCCGTGCTCCGCTTTCCTGGGCTCCCTGTGAGCCGAGTGTCTTTTTCATTTTTTTTTCTTCTTGCTTTTATTTGTTTATTTATTTGTCTTTTCGCTCTTTCTTTTTCTTTCTTGTTTATATTTTTTCCTTTTCCTTTTATTTTTGTTTAGGGAATAGCCAGCCGACGTGCTGCATGGCTGACCTTTCCCCTTTCTTTTTATTTTACTGTTTTTCTACCAATAAATTCCCCCCCTCGTCAGGTGACGAATTCAATATCTTCCGTTCTTTTGTTTCTTTCTTTCTTTTTTTTTTTTTTTTTGTTGCTATAATCAAACTCAAACTCAAACCCCCCATTTATAAAAATAGCCATCATTCGAGATAGAGCACCTCAAATTATCACTCCCTCCTGACAAACGGACGATTCCCCCATTTTCTCTCAGATTACCTAAGATTACACCTAAGATTAATTACCTTCTTCCACTCGTCTACAGGCCGGTGGCTGGTAACTCTTCTCTAGGCCCACCATAGACGGATGAATGCACGTTATCTTCATGAATGGGGGGAAACAAAAATAGGAAGTCGTCCCAGCATGAACGTTGTCCTGCTACGCATTATTGGAAACGAGAAATGTCCCTCTATTGGCCGTCTATTCCTTCTCACAAAGGCCAGATACTTCCGGCAATGTATAGAGTCGTTCCTCATTAGAGGCAGAGGAAGGAGAATAAGAGTTTCGCGGGGGAAAGGGGCATGCACGTTGATATTATTTTTCGGATTACTCTGGGATGTAGCTCGCATATCCTTTTTTTTTTATACGTATTCGACGTATTGTTTACTTTAAGCGAAAGAAAATATCAAACAATGATGAAGCACAGTGATGCCGCTCATTGTCAACATGAAGGTGATGTGAACGTTACTCATCAGCCTTTGAGGCTCACAAGTAGTAGCGCGAGAGCGTCACGTGATCACATACGCAGCGCAACCAGCGACAGGCTGCTGAAGATGTCGTATACAGCGCAATGTACTGAAAATGGAGTCTCATGCATGAGGTAAAAAAGTCGCATTCATGCTGCTAGGGGGGGGGGGGGATGTGTTTATTAAGAAAAAAGAAAGGAAAGGTCAGCTAGACGGAGGTCGGCTAGTTATTCAAAAAAGAAAAAAGAAAAATGGGGGAAGAAAATAAAAGGGAAAGAAATAAAAGGAAAGAGAGGGAGAAGAAAAAAAAGGCTAGGCTAGGCTATGCTTTGTAGATAGGTCGCTGACTTTTAAAAAAAATTATCTGTTCTGCTTTCGCGAGCTGCGGAACACAACCTTTAGTATTAGGTACGCTCGATTAGGCCTGCACTGCCTGAACCAGTTCCAGTGGTGCTGCACTCGCCGGTTCGTTTCGCCAGTGCAGCCGAGCGCCACCTGCACCGTCTCGTTCGTTTCAAACCAGTGCACGCCAAGTGTAGCCCTAGTGTAAGGAAACTCTGCACTCCCGCAGGGGTCAGTTCAACGGTAGTGCAGAGTAATGGCGGCAATGGCAGCAGACGACACAAGGCAAATAATAGTTAATGTAAATTCTCGAACGTATCCCGAGAGAGCCGGAAGAGACGTTTGAATTTGAAGTCGAAATAACGATACACTACAGTTTCGGTGTACATTGGTACACAGTTCCTGTCAGGTCGCAGAAGATTCAACGCTATCACGGTTACCAGGTCGTCGAATTCTTCGTCCTCGTTGTCAGAATTCACAAGTTCCATGGCTGTTTGCACAATTGTTGAGCAGTTCATTGTGTTCGAAATTAAAAAGCAGCAATGCGCATGTGACTGAAATGTCACACGCGTTCTTACAATCCGTAGCGGTACTAAGGCTCGCGGAGAGCAGAAGGCCTTCACTAGCGCTGCACTTCGATATTCGTTTCGCGGCGGCACTAGTGTTGCACCGTTGAACTGGAGCTGGCCTAGTGCTGCGCTAGTTCAGAACTGGCCCTGCACCGCCCGGAACTGGTTCAGGGAGTGCAGGCCTAATCGAACGTACCTATTATGCGTCTTCCCGGGAAAGCTTGCTGACATTTTCCCTCTTGTTTTCCGAGGTGCAGCTGATGAGGCGGAGTTTCATTGCGCAAACGCATCTATGGTTCACGTTGTCACTCCCACTTGTGCTGGTAATTGTGATTGTCGCGCCCAGGTTATCTCCAGCGTTGCGTCAACGTCGCGACAGCGTTGAACTGGCTACTCGGGTACACCTACACTAGACTAAGAAAACGAGGATAAAAAATGAAAAAGAAAGGAGGAGGGGGAAACTGGAAGTTCGACCGATGGGAACCACCAGTGGAAGGCACCCGAAAAGTGACCGTATGCACGGGAGTAGGGAAGTAACAAAATATCTATAAGTCTGAGTATTATTATTTTTTTCGTGCTCTCATCTGATGAACTGATACCACGATCCACGATCCAACGATAAGCACGAGCATGCTGGACTGTAGTGACTGGGTCAAGAACTGCACTAAAAACTTTTTCACACCTTTAAATGTGTGCGCCATGCACATTAAATCCGGTTGCCTAACACTGGTACTTCCAGGATATTTTACAAAATTCACAAAGCATTACAAAAGATCAGGTGACAGCGCAGCTCTTGCTTTCATTATGTCTTGGATGTATACAATAATGCATATATACATCGCTAATGATCATCGAGCACGTGTAAGCGTCTACGATGGTCCACAAAAATGGTGAGACTCTGAAGGAGTGAATTTTTGGAGAGCAGACAACATGCGACGAGAGACAACTCCTGCTAAACCGTACTTCGTTAAGAAATTAGCAAAATTACACCTAAAAGGGCGTGCGCCATGCAAAAAAAAAAAAACATTTAAAGGGGAAAACGGTTACAGTGAGAGCTTCGGTGGCGACGAAATCCAGCCATTTCCTGAGGAAACGCTCCCTGTTTTTCGAGCCACCAGTCGAGACGACGCAAAACCATTCTTCCCACCACTTTTCCGCGTCTGTAGAACATATCTATAACGCAAACTAAGCGTGGGAACCGAAACGGACGGCGCGGTCACGTAAAGTGCACAGGCGGACAATGTTTACCGCACAGAACGAAAATGTATAAGCGAAATGGAAAACAACAGGCAAAAGAGACGCGAAGGCGAACGAAGTAGCAGAAAGAAACCGCGTGTAACTTCGCCACCTGGGGACGAAGACAAGCACTGATAGAAAAGGGGCTCATGAAAAATTCATCAGCTGTTTCTCTGTTCAAGTGCACGAGGAGAATCAGGACCAAAACGATGAATCTTCCGACAACCGTGTCCTATAGGAAGCGCGCCGGTACGGAAAGGATAAACATGACGACAACAACAATAACAACAGAGACACGTTACAAACGGGGATTAAAACGTACGCAGGCCTCGTTGGCGCGGGCGTTTGTACAGCTTGGGACAAAAGGTTTGGGGTGTGGCATTTCTCCATTGGAGCGACACCCTAGCAGCAAACAAGAGCGGACACACATAGTGAGGGATGGATAGCATAGCCGGTCACCGGTTTCTTAGTCGAACTCTTCCCGATATCTAGCAGAGAGCCGCTCCGATGAAGATATACGGCGGTGGCCTGTTTGTCCACTTTTTGTCCCAAGCTGTACATCGTGCGACGTACTCATATGAACAACAATATGAACAGGACTACTGTACGTGATATTTTTAAACGAATTCGACGGGACAGTCGAAGGCAGCGCTGCCTGCCGAAACGTCGACCCCTATTACTATATGTGTTAATAAACTTCCCTTTGTGTTTTCCAGTAAGCTCTTTGTCGTCTTCTGATTTTTCCAGCTTATATATACTATATAAATATATATATAAAGCTTGGAACGTACAGCGCTCCACTAAAGGCATCGGTTGGGAAGCATTCTCTTGTGAAAATGTTGACAGATAAACTCAAATATGAATACTGAAAAAAAAATTTTTTTTTCAATACCCTAACCGTTGTAAACGTTAAGGTTCAAGAAAAATATGAATATTAAAACGGTACAATACTGTGATTGTACCATACATCTCGGAATCATTTGAGTAATCCCAACAAAGCAGGGAAAGGACTATTCGAAAATATCGCTCCCGTTGTAACAAGTGATAATGCAAAGTACGTTATAACTTATAACCGTCAGAAATGACATTGTTACAAATTACTACATTATAACTTATAACGTAGTCATTTAGTTGTTACGAAATCTTACTTTCCGTCTATACGTTCGCCTAGTACTTTACGACCTACAGGTCAGACAGTGGAAAAGAAAAGAAAAAGGACCGTGGCGGAGCTGTCATCTCATCTCCCTTGTGTCTTCCGACGCCATTTCACTGCTTCGCGCCTCCAGTTCCAGCGTGACGTCATGGGTATCTTCAGTTTGAAATTAACCCTAAGCCTGTTTTCGCGCACCGTCAATTATTCAAGGGCCCCTTAGAACTTGGACCTCGTGTGCTTTTAACACCACGTGCAACTTGTAACGCTGGTTTCCGCTTAGGGCAACATCTAAACGAGTGAAAAGCAAAGAAGTTACCTATGTGTAATCCGATGCTGCTGCTACAGGCAGTCCTTTCTAAACCGGGATCCCCCTCAGGGGATCACAAAATGTTGCTCACAAGCGGAGCCTAACAAGCGCTCCCGTTCTCATGCATCAATTAATGAAGGATAACGCTGCCTCATTTAGTCACGGAACTTAATCCCTGGCACGTACTTAATCAGAAAATATGTTAAGTATTCATCGCTGAGGCTTATATACGTATTTCACCCTTAGTGCTCAGACGGAGTTAAAAAGAACAGAGGGAAGTCTAGACAAACACAAGGTTGGATCGGATACGAGTTAAAATTAATACGGGGACATTACGACGCTATTAATGGCAACGCAGCAATGGAGGGAGTCTGGGCTGCTTTTATTGACTGTATATAACAATGAGCGGCTGGAAAGCTGCGCAGCGAAAAATTGCGGCGCGCGCTTTTGCTATCAGGGTGAAGTTGTTTATCAGGGAGCTATAAAACACGCGGAGACGAAAAGAACGGAAGAGAACGGAACGGTGGGAGAAAAGCAGCGACAATCATCGGATGATACATGAATGCGTTCTTTCGCGCTCTTTCATCTTTTTTGTTACCTGCGGCATGGCAGACCGCTCGCCGGTGGTAGCCAAGGTAATGCTGAAGACTGGGAAATGTGGGTTAGAATCCTACCACGGTCTGAGGTTTTCCCAGTTTTTTTTTTTTTTTACTTTACAGACGAATGTCGGCACAGTTCCCCCTGAAGTCGGCCCAGGACGCATACTAACTCCCCTGTCCACACTCCTTCCTACTGTCCTCTCCCCATCTGTCCACATCTGTACACCGCTCACAGCCACCGTTGCTTCGCGACGCTAACACGGAATAAAAAAAAAAACTTGTTGCTTGTTGTTGGAAAAAGTTATGTTCCTTTTTCCATGAAATCCATTGATACTGCTCGGCTTTAAGAAGCATTATGTGGTCACATTCCAGAATAAAAGCTATATCGAACAGGTCACCTCAAGTGAACGGGGTTCAACATGAAGTTGATTTTCATGACGATGAGGAGTGGACTGCTTCATCACGAGATACCCTGCCTTATTGTTGCCCCCGGTAATTTGATGAAAATGACACGATGAGCTCCACAGTGACGGCCGAAGTCCTACGTTGTTCAGAAAGGTTACCAGTGCTTTATAGGACAGAGCCGCTGGTGGGCTGCATTTGACTAGCGACCAAGTAACGTTTTCACAGCGAGAGGGCGAGAATCTAGCTGAATGAAAGACACCGTGAGTGTGAGTCCAGCAGCAGTACTGATCTAGTTTTTATTCTGCAAGGGGACCGCATAGTGGTGTGTAGAAGGTAGAGTAGTAGTAGTAGTAGTATGTTATTTCCACGTGTCAGTTCTACTGACCAATCTTCACGCCGTCGCATTACTTGTTTTCTGACGATTCAGTGGATTCCGGTCCGTCAGTGTTGCTGGCAACGGTGCTCGCAACAGTCGGAGTCCTGGTGGCAGTTGCTCTCGGTTTCGCACTGTACGGTCGACGTCGAAGACGACGGCAAGCGACGAGCATCGCGGGGGCGGCGGGTAAAGGTCCTTACGACACCCTAGCCACCAACGAGGAGGCGTCGTCGTCCTGCAGGTCATCGTCGGCCAGACTGAGCATACGTTCGGCGGATCCCATCTTTTACGGATGCCTAGCGTGAGTGTGCGCATGTATTGTAGCAATATTCTATATCTAGTATTCTATCAATGAGAGAAGGAGCATTTATAGTTTTGGGTCGTCTTTACGTTGATTATATGCGTGTTCAGTCAACAAGGCTCTGAGCCACAGCCGACGCGAGGGGAGTTTGCGCCCGGGGCAGGGTAAACGTGAAGCGCCCTCCGCCCCTCCCCCCTCTCTCACTGCCGTCAGAAGCTCTCTAAACTGAGAAAAGAAAACGCTCATTCGCACTGCCGAGATCGTAAATTCAAATTATCTTCATTCCCGCTTTATACTGTACAAACAACCTGCCGTTCGGCGCCCTCTCCCCCTCCCCCCATCGCTAAGGCTCTGCTCTTAGCTCTCTGAGACTCACATTAATAGTTTTTTCCCATGAAGTGATAATTCAGTCCTGCACTTTTACACCTCCCAAAACAAAAAGGGCATCACGAGACACGACAGTGACCTTACTGACAAAAAAACTTACACTGGAAAAAAATTGTGAATAGCCTGTTTCCTTTTCATAACTATGTATAATTTTCCAAACTGCCATCGAGAATAGTGCGAAGAGCAATAACAACCAGAAAATGTAAAAAAAACAACAACAGACAAACTTCACATTTTTGCACCTTTTTTCTTCAGTGTGTCACTGACCACCGCAGGGTAGAAGAAATATTGCCCACTTTTCTGGAGAAAAACTGATTTCCTATATGGTGTCACACACAACCCATACCTGTTTTTTCTTTCTTAATAAACATATACCCCCCCCCCCCAAAACCAACTTTTGCACAGTGAGCATTTCAAATAAACTGCTAGACTGTCTAATTTATTTGTATTTACTTGACCGTTCCTTTAAAGCTATAGGCGTTGACACATGGTTGGTTCATCAATTGGTGAAAAAGTTTGCGCTTCGCCATCAAACACTGCGATACACTCTTGCGCATACAATAACACTGATTGTACCATGCTAGGTTTCATGCAATATAACTGGCTGTGTTTAACAGCGTCATTAGAATGCGACCAGGATATCTAATTAATTGACACACGTGACGTAACCCTATCCCCGCTATGAGCCTTTAGGCAACAAAGCTTGCAGCACCTTACCGCGTTTGAACATTTCGCTGCGTTCGTTCAAGAGCCGCTTCATTATGAAAGCCGCTGGCCTGCATTCATAGAACGATTTAGTCGTTCGTGGGTGAACTTTAATTGAGTGCGTACATCGGATAACGCCCCTGGGTTAACGTTGACAAAGTTTTTGCACAAATTTAAGCCCGTCCGGCACCCCGTTGTCAATGCAGTCTGCATAGAAGATAGGATTTCACTGCCAACCTGCCGGCGTTAGTGACAATAATGCCTCGGGCAGGAATGTGGTGTTATAGCACTTTTGACACATGCATTCAGACAATGCGTTGCTGCTCGGTTTCTCAATGCTGAACTGTCGAGACTCAACTTATGATGACATTTCGTTCAAACGCAATTCTGGTGTTGGTATTTTCATTTATTTCACTTCCAATGGAAATGGGGGTCAGGTACAAGAGGTAATGATCCCGGCTTCGAAGCGGTTAGAAGAAGCATAAAAAGGTTAGAATCATTAATAAGAAAGTCTAAGTACTAGGAGAAATTAGAAACTAGGTACTAAGATACACAGGAGAGAGGTAATCTATTCATTTCATCCGCGAGGACCTCAATATTCCCCGATTGGTCCTAAAATCCCCAATCTCCCCGATCAAGGAGAATGCCCGATTGCTTGATCGATTGATTGCTTGATTGATGATATACCGTGTTTAAAAACACGACATCCCTATTTAGCCATTCAAATGCACGGGTGTTCGATGTCTCTCCAAATCGATTTAGCGAACGAAGCCACATTTTGCGGCCGTTAGGCTTAGCGGGGCGCACACGAGAGGGAAGAGCACGTTGGTTAGTTCATTATTAGGTTAGTCTAAGTTCGGTGTTTGCATTCGTACGGCCAGGTTAGTCTAAGTTCGCTGTTGGCGGTTTCCCGCGTGCGACTGTGCCTGTTATAGTCGAATAACATTTATTAACTATATAGTTTATTTCGCAACGGGGATTTCGACCACTTTATTTTGAGGTATACACCCATTTCATCTCTATCGCGCCGAATAGTCTAACTGAGCGTAACCTGACGATTGCAGCCAAGACCGTCCCATCGATTTCGTGGTTCCTGGCCTCTGCTCTTCTTCCACGCACCTTGTAACTACTACGGGACCGAGTCCGGAACCCGGCGAAGCATCTTCTTCTCTACCACCGTCTCCCACGGAGGGCATCCTTCCACACAGACACAGGCACTCGTTCGCTGGTGCTACGGGCACCAACGCATTGGCTTATGGTACGTGTGCACGAAGTGGGTGAAGCCTATATACGTGGTATTCTATAGGATGCGTATGGAAGCGTGTGTGTGTTTTGTCTTCTCCTTTCCTTTTCTCCTTTTCATCCCCTTTTCTCCTTTTTCTTCTCCTTTTCATTTCTTCTTTTCCTTTTCTTTTCTTCCCCCTTTCTCCTTTTTTTTTTTTGGAATAGCAAGCCGACCTCCGTCTGGCTGAACTTTCCTTTCTTTTTTCTTAATAAATTATAGATTTATAAATTATATTTATAAATTTATAAATTATAAATTTTCTTATCAATTATATCCCCCGTGTGTGTGTGTTTAGTGGCGCGAGGGCAACTGAGGCCAAAAAGCGCCAAATCAATGACGAATGTGTTCAGGGTGAATTAATGGTTATGAATGGATTAATAAAATACTGTTTAACCAGGCGTAAACTAGGTGCTCTAAAAACTGTTAATGGTCCAACTTTCTTACAGGCTACTGAATATAGTCTCAAAAAATTTGATGACACTTATGTGTGGCACAATTGGTTCATCAACTCATTAAAAGAGAAGGGCGATAAGGGACGTGATATCGATAAAATGCCGAGAAGTAAGTGCGGCGATGATATCCATATAAAGGACACGTCAAACGAATATGAATTATTGGCAAGGGTTCACAACAGTGATGGCATTCTGGCTGTTGTTCCCCTAACAGTAAGTGACGATGTGTTAGGTTGGTATGTCCGATCCGAAGTCTTGCAGATGTAACTTTATAAAATTTATTTTTGTTGTGATGCTACCCAGCTCATTAACTGCTGGTTTGGTCATGTGTAACTTGTTCTGCGTGCTACGGAGAAGCACCGTGTTATGTTGGACTCTGGAGTTGGAGTTGGATGGGCTAAAAATAATACGGATGTTGGACTCTGTTTTCCAAGAAGCAATGTGTTTTCCCTTTTGCTTCTTGTTACATTCTCTTATACGCTGTTTATTTTCTACCGGTATTGATCTCACTCAGCTTCTCCTACTGGTACATGTACTTTAGAGATACCAATTGGAGTCAGTTCTATGTAGATAAGGTCTGTACCGTGCCGTGGAGTGCATCTCCGTTTGCTCTTGGTCCAAACTTAGAAATGAGTTTTCTGTCTACGTTACGATTAAGAGTTCTGCTCTTGCAGCCTGTTTTCTTTTTCATTCGCTTCCTTCCTGTACACATACACTGTGTTTCGCATAACGTGATAAAAAATCGCATTTAAAAATCTACTTGTTCGAACGTTATGGGTCAACGCTAGTTAGCTTTCGGAGAAATTTCGGAGTTCAATTGGGAAAATTCAATTTCTCGCGAATGAACTTCGATAAAATTGCTGACAAGCAATGGCGAAATTCCCGCAAGATAAATAGCGTTGACCCCATAATGCTCAGACAAGTACATTTTTAATACGATTTTTTATCGCGTTAGGTGACACGGCCTGCCTATCTGCGACGGTGCAGAAATAGACAAATAGTCGTGATATGGCACAACGTATTATTCCTCAGGCACCACATCCCTGCTAGGGGGTCTAAACCCGGAGCTGTACAAGCCAGGCTCCATGAGCAGCATCGGAAGCGGGGGTTCAGGAGGGACGAACGGCGTCTGGGGCGACGACGGAGAGGAACGCTGTTTCCCGGAATCCCACCGTGGTCGGCTCTGGTTCGGCATCGAGTACGACAGCGGCGGGGAGAGACTGGTCGTACGTGTTGTGAAGGCGAGGAACCTGCCTTCGCGCGTCTGCGGCTCCATTAACTGCTGTGATCCTTTCGTCAGGTACAGAATGTGTCTTGCATAATCGTTGATCGCAGGAGAAACCTATAGATATGTGGTGCAAGGCGCGCGCATTATCACCGCTCCTGGCGGCTCATTTGTAAATTACACTCTTAAAAATGAACTTCACCACAAAGCACGCTCCTAGCGAACCATCATCTCGAATGATATCGTTATCTGCCCTGATCTGTCGAAAACAGGAGGCGTACGCCCCTTCTGTGACAATTATGAACAGCATAAGTGTCACAAAAAAGGCGTACGCCTGCGGTTTTCAACAAATCAGGGCAGATAACGATATCATTCGAGATGATGGTTGGCTAGGAGCGTGCTATGCGGTGAAGTTCATTTTTAAAAGTTTATAGGTTCACTTCATGCAGCTTCATCACCTCATCCTCTCGTCATTCATGTAGTAGTAGTTGTAGTTGTCCAGTGATAACTCTCTAAATCGTGGATCATCTAGTGACTCTATGTGTTAAACGCTCGTGATTAGCGGACGCTGTCGGTCCGAACGTAGCCGAGGACGGCTGCGTTCGGACGCAGTTTTGTTGAGACCTCTGTTTTCACAAGAACTGTTTTCGCTTCCTCATTAGGAAGCGAAAACGAATCCACGGGCTGGCAATTGACACCGCTGGATTCGAGATCATCCCTCTTCCTTCTTTACCATGTCATCCTCGTACGGTTGCCATGGTGACAGGAACAAGACAGGGCCTTGCAAGGCGGTATCACATTACGGCGCCTCTCGCTCTTCGAGTAGCGAACACCGGCAGCCTGTTAGTGCAAGCCTATGTCAACACTGTTAACAGGCGTCGTATTCCAAGTAGTGTGGGACACAGTTGTCTCACGCAATAACGCAACGCAATAACGTCTAACGTATACTCTTGAGCTTTCACAAGATTGCGTCAGCTGCATCACGTGCGCTCCTACACTCTTAAAACAAAGCTTCACCACATAGCAGGCTGAAGGCCAGCCATTGTACAGAGTGATACCGCTATCAGTCTTCGCTATTTGTGGAAAGCGCGGGGCGTACACCTTTTTGTGACAATTAACATTTCTGCCTGTCACAAAAAGGCGTACGCCTCCCGTTTTTAACAAATCAGGGCAGAGAACGATGTCATTTGAGATGTTGGTTGGCTAGGAACGTGTTATGTGGTGAAGTTCATTTTTAAGAGTGTAGGCGATATAGACACCATATCGCCTCTGTGAGGTGACAAACTCCAGGAGAGCTCAGTAATTTCTCGCGTCATCAGTGACGTCCATTCCTGCATCTGCTATAAAGGATTATCTTTTTCTCCTCGTCTGTATTTCGTTATTTTCACCCATCGAATTAGAAGGCCGCGCGAGACTTTATTAACGTTCCTCAGGTCCTTTTATGAGATTACTTTATTCTGCTTTCATTGGAAGTTTGTCGTAGTAGTCTGTAGTGTTTTCACGTCCCGAGTGGAAGAATCTCGCTTATATTCAAGAGTGTCAGAGAGAATGTGAGCAGTAAACTTGGGAGCAATTACTGCTCCTCCTCCTTTAGATTGTAGTTACCCCATATTAGTCCCTCAATACTGAAATTTACTCCCCAGCACGATGGAAAGAGTCCATAAACTTCACATAAACTCCCAGCGGCGTGCAAAACTTATGGTTGTGGCAATGTATCTATAGTCCTATTCAACTTAAGAAGGAAAAGAAATCTAGTCCGTCAGCTCTCAAAATATTACTGCGCCGCGGATATAGGATGTCCGGACAGAGTGAGATCACGCTGCCTCCTTGCGCCAGATAATGTAATCCATCATACTCACTCTGCTTCCGTATTGGCTGTTAAGACTGGCAGCATGCCACTAGGCTGCGGCAGAAAGTGCGCTCTCCCACTGATGGCGCATGCTGGTACGTGGCGCTGCACTATTTCTCCTGGCGCGCTATTGCGTCTCCTTATCTCCAACGGCGTATGTAGTTGGCGGACTAGATTTCTTTTCCCTCTTAAGCTGAACACGACTATAGCCCCCAAAAGGACTAAAATCGCCCGAGCAAATTTTTGATGTACCACATACATCGATACGTTCTGCGTGAGCCAAAAGTTAAATTATAAAATTTCCTCATTTATCGTCACTTCACGTGTTTGCTGTTGTTGGTGCACTCTCGTTCTTAGTCACACCTAGAGACATTCGTTTGAATGTGGCATTTCTACTACACCGACCGGTACGGTATGCGACTTTGTAAAGTTCACGCACCAGCAACGCGACCGGTAATGTTCAACGCTATTCCATCACCTGTTGCATCCCCGCTAACGTTGCCTCACCATTACCAGTGACAGTCATAATTACTATATGCGTGGATTTATTACATCACGCTCGATGACACATTAATGACACTACAGGGCTTAACGCCATTTCGCTATTCCCCTTTCCATTTACAAGGCGCCATGTTAAAGTGAAGCATCAACAGTTTTGCCTCTGTGGCTAGAAGCCCGTGCACAATAAACGTTATCCGCACAGCAATTTCTGCAGAAACACTTCGGCAGTGATAACCTGTTTTGTTCACGTCGATCTTACAACGCCTTTCATCGTGATGGAGCGCCCCCTTGCGGCATAATACTTGCACCTTAGTACGAAGCGACACGTGGCGAGGCAAAGAAAGGCATCAAGAAATTGCCTGCTTTCGGACTATCGTTCGTATAAGTGTTAGGAAATCCCACGAGGGAAGCACGAAAATTGCGATTCCGATGCGCGCGAAATTGGTGCAGACGCCGCGGAACTGGAGCCCATGTCACATTACGTGGGAGTAGCCAATCAACAAGCATTCCCTTCTTGTTGGGCCCAATTGCGTTTTCCAGGCCCATTGTTGCAACGCAGTAAAATGATTGCATCAGATGGCACGTTGTATCGTTCGCAATGGATTGGTACAAAATGGCTCAGCATAAAAGATTATTGTTGCTCGATTGCGGGAAAATCTGGGAGGCACTGTGACAGCTGGCAGCAGGCAATACGATCGGCAGGAAGTTTTATCTAACGCGTCAGAAAATGGTAACAAAAGCCACATACACCGCATATTCACACGAGTGACATTCTCCAGGATCCCTAGAATACAACAGCGGAAGATGCGAAAAACGTCATCGCTTTCTGCTGTCACGTGAGCTCGAGCGCCCACCGTCGTGTCTTCACGTGCACTTCTAACCGTGGGAAATATCCTGCGACACAGCCACAAGATATTCCGTAGCAGACGACAGGAAAGGACTTTAACGGTGTCGTCTGCTAAGTGTGTAGTGCGCCACCCCGATATTCCGCACCGCGTGAACGCTCAGCATGGCACGGGAAGGAACTTCGGCTCACGTGAGCAGTGTTTTCGCTTTTTCTTCCACTGGAATCTTCCGTGACGATGTCGCTCGGGTGAATGCACGGAGAAACACAGAGATGAATCGATGAACATGCACATACAGAAATATCATCATTGGGTCGCCTCAGTGCAACAAGCGTCGCGTCTTACTGGTTGTTCCGTTCGCGCTCCGTTCGTTTCTATACACTCAGCCCACACATGCAGTCCGTCGACTCCTCGGTTGCCTTCTTCAATGCGTGTCGCTGCAATCGTCAGGGGGAATCACTGCAGCGCCGCCTCCGTCTCAACGTTGCCAACGGCACCCCATTGCTTCTTTACAAAATGAGCCAATCCAGCTCCCCCTTGTGTTCCAGCTGTGGCGAGGTGGCCATCACATTCCTCATTATCTTCTGCACTGCCAGCAGCACCTTCCCCAACGACAAGCCCTCCGTCGCCGTCTAATGCAGCTTGGGTGCAACGCAATGTCCATCTCCATGGCCACCCTCCTTGATCCCGTCCCTCGGCGTGGGCCGTCACCACAGCCCTACTCCACTTCCTGAAAGACTCGGCTCCTGCGTCTGCCCTCTGATTGGGCTTTCTTGTGCCGTGTCGTGCCTGTGCTGCACTAACTGTTCTTCTTTCTTTCTTTCTTTTTTGTTTATTATCAGTTTCATTCTTCTTTTTTTTTTGGAATAGCAAGCTGGCATTAGCCTTGCTGACATTTCCATTTTTCTTTCTTTTCATTCTTAACATATCCCCCCCCCCCTCAACCCACACTGGCGCACTACAGTGGCCAGCACGAAAACGACGCGCTTGATTCATATCTCATGTATAACGATCATGGTAGCGACATGAAGGTTCATTGTAGAGTTCGTCTTTCTTTCTTCTTACATTTGGCTTCATCCTTTGTGTGCTGATTCAATCTTTCCAGTAATCTTCTACTCTTCGGCCTTGTCGTGCGCTTCTGTGCTGCCTGCGACAGCGGACTTCAATTAATCAGGAGCATGGATGTGACAGAAGCATATGTTAGAACAAAAAAGAAGTCGCGCCTATGGAAGCTCAGAAGAGAATGGTTAGAAGTATCATACGCCGCAGCACTCAAGCGCGATGGGAAACGTCTCGTAGAATTTCAAATTACACAGACACGCATACAAAAAGAAAGAAGAGCAGACACAGTTCGTTTCCGACCAGACGTATTTCCCGTAATTGCGGTGACACATAGAGAACCATCCGATGACGCAGTTTCAATCGAAGGCCTTATTAGGGAACTTCATGCCTCGACCTTCTAAGGAATAAAAATATATGGGATTCATTTCCCCCGTCCCAATAAATTAGGGAGCGCATTGAGTTTCTGTCTCTTTTCAGAATATATTTAATGCCTGATGAGAGGCGCTACCTCCAAACCAAATGCAAGAAAAAGACTTGTAATCCAATTTTCGATGAAAGCTACGTGTTCCAGGTAAGAGACAGCGGCCACATTGACTTTTTAAGTGCTTCTTTCGCTTTTTCTTAAGTGGCAGTTCGGAAAAGTACGTAGCCACGTATTGCTTTTCTTTTTTTTATCTTTCTCTCTCTCTCTCTCTCTCTCTAACCCCTCGAGGTGTGATCCACGCACACACACACTATTTACATTTCTTCATGTAACTGTGTGAAGTGTACAAGAGCATACGTCTCTCCATATCTTTTTATTCTACTTCTCAACTTGTAGACTACTATACTATGCTACTTATCTACTCATCAACAAGAACATACGTACGCCGTACGTTTTCTCCTTTTTTTTTTTCGTTTCTTATCAACTCAACTCAACATACGTACGCGTGAGACGGGTGTAAGCAAGATGTATGGCTATGTACACATGATTTACTGCATAAGTGGTTAATATACTGTAACGGTGGCACGCCAGCGATAAAGTACTACCACACGTGCCGCTGATGTCTCTTTCTGTGTTAGCGTATCGTGGTGCTATACCCTTGAACTATTAGCTGTATCCGCATCGCAAACCGTAACCGAGAAGCAAAAACGGGGGACTTACAAAGGCCCTACACTCTTAAAACAAAGCTTCACCACATAGCACGCTCCTAGCCAACCATCATCCTGATTGACAACGTCCTCGCCCCTGATTTTTTTAAAACGGGAGGCGGAGCGTATTCTGTGCCGTGCATAATGGCACAAAATAGCCCCCCCCCCCCCCCCCCCGTTTTCAACAAATCAGGGTCGAGAACGTTGTCATTCGGGATTATGGTTGTCTAGGAGCGTGCTATGTGGCGAAGTTCATTTTTAAGAGTGTATATTATAATATGTGATGAAAGATGGAAGTCACTGAAAAGGTTAGCCAGCTGTAGGACTCGAACCCACATCTTTATGTTCATTATAATGTGTGTTTGCTGCACTTTCGCGGCACGTGACATAACGAATCCCCGGACTGTCACGTTATTAACATTCCCTGCGTCACTGCACAACGCAATACCTGATGTGTATCGGAAGCAGCCTTACTGGCCGTCCGGGTCTGTATTGCGTATTAATGGTTCCAGATCCCGGCAAAGGCACTAGAGGAGCGAACGCTCAAGCTAACCGTGTACGACAATGACCGGGGCAAAAGACACAACGTCATAGGCCACGTGGTGTTCCCGTTGAGAGAGCTCGACATCACGTCCAGCGAAGCGGTACTGACGTGGCGGGACCTGGAGACTGAACTGGACGTGGTAAGCGACGTTGAGCAACGAATGTCGCTCTTCGTGCTTTTTGTTGCGATGTGCTGCTTGCGACACATTTGTCGTTCAACAGCTCGTGTTGGGTTTTGTCGACTTCATACGGGCTGTATACCAATTTTGTGTGTGACTTGTCTGTGTGTGCATTGTGTACCAACACTCTTTTCCCCGAGTTGTTTGAATTCTGTACCAGCATTGTGTCTGAATGTGGGCCGTATGGATGCTATTAGTCAAGAGAAATAATCTTTTAACAGCTGGGGATTTCAGATTGGGTAGACACTGAGTTGTCGATTTGAGACAGCTATGTCGCAAGCAGCACACTAATGCACTGGCCAAACTGAAGTTACCAGAACACTTAGTGCCGCGTGATGTCCTTGCCAGGCATATTGTCTTTGTCATGTGGACTCTGTTGGACCGCTTTCACGATGTGTTGTTATGTCTATCTCAACTTGTCTTTACCATCTTCAACAACCAGTCCAGGAGTCGAAAAAAAAAAGCTTCCCTTGCCTATCTATTGGCATCGAGAACCACTAATAAATTTATCTTCCAATTAAGAGGGTGAAACTGCCGTTGCTGGAACATTCGGCAGGGTTTTCCAAACCGGGTTCGAACCCGCACGAGGTGCGTCGTGCTCCTCGAAGGGCAGAATTGAAGGAAAGAATTAATCCACAGACCGACCACCCTTGTGTCGTGACGAAGGTCCACGAATTGCGGTTAAGGCTTTGGGATATTAGTTATAAAAAGAAAGGAAAAAGGCCTGTGACATATGTGGTCACCCGTTAGCAACAGGTTCCATTCATACGTTATTATTATGTCATGTCTGCCACAACTGCGAAGATGACCTCTCCACTGAGGCCGAGCAAACAGCATTTAGAAACACGTCTAGCATCATTTACTATTTTTAATGGCTTTTTTCCCTCTTTATATATATATATACAGGGTGTCTCAGTTAAATCCCCGGGCTAAATAATTCGCAAACGGGTGCGCCAATCAAAGAACGTTCTTTACTTTTGTCCTGACGAAGGCGGAGCTTCCGCGGAAACGTAAACAACCCCTTTAGCATTCCAAGTATCTTAAATGTAAATAAATAAGCTGTGGCGTGTTGGCGATGAGGTTTTGAGTTTGGGCTATGTAACAAATACATATAGATATGGCTGCATCTTTGGACATTTCGCCGAACGCGATTACATGCGATTCCCGAACGCCAGTACTCGTTCCGGGTTCATTGGAACTTCTTCCGTCCTCTCCTCTCTCTTTCGTTCTCTCTCCTCTCCCTACTTCTCTCTCCACAACTGCTACGGACGGCCTACACGCCTGTCGATGTCGATGGCGGCTCAATGAAGCTATCGCTCCGAAACTGCGTCGCGACGTCTTCTTGCATCACCGCACAAATCTCGCGTTGAACAACATCGAGGATCGAAGGTAGTTCACGAACGAGGTCACCACCTTGCAAAATATCGAATTTCAACGTGGCAGGTCGTTCCTCTCCTTCACAGTGAAGGCTTATCTTGCCAGAACAGGGAAAATATTCTCCGTTGCGCCAAACACAGGTTGCCCGCAGCTCCCACTTAGCAACACCCCATTTTTCACGTTTCGAAGATCGCCTATATTTTGTTTGCCTCGTCAAACTTCGGCGCCGTTAAACCGTCGTAATTTGAGTCGCCCCGGAGAACTTTTAGGGCGCAGCTGGGAAACACAAAAAGAATGCCGGGAGCTTAGGAAGGAGCGAGAGTTTAATTAGCGGAAGCGGGCAATTCAATATTTTACTAGGGTTCGCTGGCATACATAAATAAAAAGGTTTAGTGGCTCTGCTGCGGAATCCGAGTTCGCCTCGATAATCCGTCGCTTCTAACCTCGCTTCAGTGACAGGGAAACAAGGCTTGAAACACACCTGTGTGGGAAATGGGGAGTAGGGAGGTAAGCGAAAACCCAGCGACGCGCGTTTTCTGTAAATAAACAGGTATTTTTTATTTACTTTTTTAAATTTTATTGAGTTTGATTATGGAAAAAATTATTATTGGTTATGCCATACAAAGTACACAGTGGAGGCCTCGTACACGTAGCGTAGCTAGATTTCCTCCCTCAGCAACAACGCAACAGTAAATCACTTCGGTATTCTGAAAAATAGTCATATAGCTTCGAAAAGAAACTATTAGCACGTGCTATTAGGTATTTCTCACCCGTTTTCCGAGCTTGTAGACTTTATGGTGAGTTGTGCTATCGAGACAGTGTACTATGGGCTCGCGTGCAGTGTTGGTGCTCAAGGTATTATCGGGATCCTTGTTCCGCTCTTTATTCGTGTCGTCATCGCGTTTCGTTGCACTTGCAACAGTTGGGGGAGTCATATGCGAGAAGGTTGGTTGTTTTAAAGGAAGAAAAATTGGCCCAACTCTAAAGTGGTCCTGCTGTTCCGGCACGCTTAGGAAACGGGGGGACGGGAAGTTTCGGGCAGCGTTGTAGATTTCTGCTTTTGGGAAGTGGGAGACAAGAGACAGTCTGGGTGTGTCTGAATTCATCGATGGATGCGCCCCATCTCCTCCATTTTTTTTTCTCTCTCTCTTTCTAAATTCAGTTCACTTCAGTTCAATTTTACAGGCGCGTTCTTTGCGATTCTTTTCTTCCTCAGAGTCAACCGGGACAAGGGGAGCTGCTGGTGAGCCTCAGCTACAACGGGAATATGGAGAGACTGACAGTAACAGTTTTCGAAGCACGAAGTGTGAGGCCGCCTCCCGAGGCTCCTTCGCAACCACCAGGTACAGACTCACTTCACTGCGTGACGTCATAGCGATGCGGTGGCGCTGCTGTCCTGTTTGGTGGGCAAAAATCGCGCGATCGTCCAGTCAATGGGTGTTTTCGGTCGTTATTAAAGGCAAGTCGCAAAGTGGTGTTGCTACGCAACCAGTGTTTCGGTGGCACAGCAATGGATTATGTTGCCCTTCTCAAACTCCGTGGCCTCACCAATAAAGTCCACAGACGTCGCTACAACGAACGCTGGTTTTACCTGGAATTCGATTTTTAATTTTTTTATTCTTATTTTTTTCTGCCGTTCTGAAATGTCCTCGCGTTGTACGGCAGATTCTACTACTGTAAGGTGACTTCAAAAATTTCGGAAATCAATTCTGAGAATTCAATCTCTCGCGAAGTAAATTTCATAAAAGTGTTTCACAGGTAACGGCAAAATCTCCACCGAGATAAATAGTGTTGACCCCCGTAATGTTCAGATATAGCAGATTTTTAAATACGATTTTTTATCACCTTAGGTGAAACACGCTGTATATCTAAATTACAATATAATCTAACGTGAGCTATATTAACAATATAGTTTCAAAAATGCAAACAAGAATAATCTTACGGTCGACTTGATTTAATGGAATACAAAACCAACATTTGGGTTATGTTGGAAGATTTTGGGGGAACGTTCTTAATATCTTTTGCGAGCCATTCGTTTTCAAAGTGTAATGGCAGTCTGTCTCCCGTGGTGAACATTTGCAGATACTTTGGTGAAGGTCAGTTTCCTCTTGGACAATAAGACAGCCAAAACCAAGAAGACAGCCGTGGTCAAACGAACATGCGACCCAAAATATATGGAATCCTTCGCGTTCCGCGTCCCTACCTCATCTCTGGATGCCGCCAGTGTCGTTCTCAAGCTCAACTGCGCGGGACAGACGAACAAAGGTGCGGAACGATATTTTGAAAGCTCGCTCATTGCGAAGCCTCGCTCTGACCTCTCGTTTCGTCCTTGCCGCATGTGCAAGGATATTATGCGGAATATTCCTGTGCAATATACCGTGGCATCCAATTTGACATTCGGCAGGTTTGCAGAAGTGTGTTCTTATTTATCACCAAAGGAACTTTTTCAGCCATTTTCGTACCTGACCGTTTGAATGTGATTAAAGAAACTGCCTGGAGCTGTTGACGGATTTTGATATTAGAGTTGTGTTCGGCTGTAAGATACCTGATGCAGATATCGTATGCAAAATTTTAGTCAGCAAAGCAGCTTGGTGTTTTAGATGAATAGCAAAAATTAACGGCATGTTCTCAGTCGGTGTTCAGTTGTCACGGTGACGTAAGCATTAGCTACCGCACTTTGGCAGACGTCACAAGTGTGTGCGGCCGAGATAAAGGTGATTAAGAACTGTTTTGGGATGTGGAAAAGCATAATCAGCATCTCGAATCCGTAGTTTGACGGCCTGGCAGAACAGAAACCGGGGCGCCACGGTAGCGAGAGCGCTGGTTAGAAGAAGGTTCAATTGGCTAATTGGCTAAGATAATTGGCTGCGGATTCAATTGAAATATATGAAAGCATGTGACAGTGCTTCTTTTTATCTTTTCGCTTTCGTCTGTGACTCTGCTGGTCAAAATATCCTACCGGTGGACCTTTTTACGACATAAAACCGCGTCCGAAAATAGTTTAGTCAAATATAGAACGAGGATAATACCAGGGTACACTGAAGGATACATCAATTTTCCATTTTGTTCGCCAGCAGTATTTGTACACACCTGTTGCGAAAAGCGTGCCCCACAACAAATTCACAAGGCCATGACGATAATACTATAATATATATATATATATATATATATATACAGGACGGTTACGATGGTGTAACGCGAGTTTCAGCGGTAGCTGTTGTGTGTGGATGTTGACAGTTTTATTGCTGATAAATGCACAACTACTTTAATGTGACGAGTACTGCCTTGTGATCTGTGAAGTGAGTGATGATGTGTAGAGCTGGGATTAGCGGGACAAAAATATTACTAAAATCGGGACAAAAGCGGGACAGGAAACGCTGAAAAACCGGGACACTTTCCGGGACGACGTACCCAGTTCTGAATATATCAAAACTGCTTTTATTAGCTTTAGATTATTTTAACTCGTTCTGCATCACCGAAACCGAAACCAAAACCGAGGGTTTTGTGATACAACCACAGTGATTTCCCGATTTTCCTTCCCGTTACCGCTGTAAAGAAAATCTTCCGTTTCTTTTCTCTGAACTCCCAGACCATATGCTTCTTCGTCCATCTTTTGGGTTTCACGCTGCTGATGCTACAGTTCTCGGTAAAATGTGCGCATCGAGGTGAACTAAATAATATACGAGGCAACAACATTCGTTGCGATTCTGGCGCTCTCCGCTGATTTTCGTTAACCCAGTCACGTTTGAAGCCCACATCACGTTGTTCCTCCTATACGAGGCGTTGCGCTTCGAGCGTAAAACGCAGTAATAGCAGAGTGTAGTATCGGCGTTTGAAGTTACGGGACTACATTTACGCGTTCTTCTTTTAACTCTTACTTTTGGACATCATACACTACGGAAGTCAACTTTACCGCAACAACTGCTATGTAGGCTTACAGTATGCTTTCTTTACGTCTTGTTTCCGCGTTTGTTGTGATGGCGCTCTTGTTAGTGTTCTTGTGCTACGGTGGATATATTTCACACCAGCTTTGTTGGCATCTTGCGAATCAGTTAGAGTCCATACAACTGCACCGAGGAGCTTCACCACCGTGTTGCGCAATTCCAGTTTTCAACTGTACTACTGGGTGATTCCATCTCAACTCAGGCAGTGTGGTCCGAACACCATCACCGATTTCCGCAGAAAAAATATATACCGTACCGCAACATGCATGCACACAGGAGCAATAAATATTTTGGTTTAATGTGTTGTGGTCCGCCAGAAAAAAAAAATCCAAAAGAAATTGACTCGGTGGCGGAGCTTTCTGACGGAGCGACTTTGACATTTTACTTCTCGCCAGCGGACGGTCCCAAACTATAGATTTTTTTTTTGCACAATATGTCAGGTACTTCTGTTTCAATACTGTGCATAGTTTTTGTGCATAGTTTTTAGTTTTTGTTGGGTCTGCGGTTAACCGTGGAGGACATCATATTTCTGTAAAAAAATAAGTGAGGTTCGCTTGGCAAATTCCAAAGTTCAATTGAAAAAAAAATTTCTGCAATTAAAAATTGTCCAAAGCCTTCCTCAATGATGGCAAAAGTTTCCAGGAGGTAAATGCCAAAAGTCCGACAATCCTCCGGCGAGTACAACGCCAGTTACATTTTTTTATCACCTTAGGTGAAACACCCTGTATATTTTTTTCAAGGGAAATCGGTGATGGTGTCCGGACCACCCTGCCTGAGTTGAGATGGAATCATCCTACTATACAAATGAACTCCCAAGAGGTCAGCTCCACAAACGATTCCATATGCTCCCGTGATTGGCTTACTCGGGTGCCTCCGGATGTAGTGCGCCCGCATGCTTCAAGCTGCTGCTTTTACGCTGACCGCGTCGCGGAGACGACTTGCTTAGAGCACATCCGCGTGCGTTTAGACAAACACGGAAAATATTCGCGTTTACAAAGCATTTTCTCCGCTGGCGGAGACGTACATACCTCTGTGACTATAGCCCTTTGTGTTGTCTCGGAGTATAGCGAGACGAAAGCAAACCAAAAGATACCATCAAAAATTGCGTTTATTAAAAGAAGCCCGAAAATGCATAAGCGCTCAACTTGGAGCTGGTTATGAAGCGTGGAAGCCTAATGAACGCAGAGGAGAATCTTCTATATTATGTCATGACGAGGTTTGAACCATAAACGCAGATACCACGCAGCACACGTAAAGTTTCAGCTGCTCCTCATCTCTTGTTATTGTCTCTGTTTTTTTTCTGTTTTTTTTTCTTGCAAAAAGGAAAAGGGTGTGCTAGTCTACATCCACAATAATGAGGGAAGTGAATGTTGGCGTACGTGTGGCAAAGGTACACTAATACGTACCTAATAGGCTATTGAATCAATGCAGTCGCTCCTCACGAATTACGCTATTTAGCGAACCGGGAAACAGAAAACATGGTCTTTAGAAAATGTTCCACTTCGCGCTGAAACTCCGAAACGAAGTCGACGAAGCCTTTCATTACTCTCCTGCCAGCGAACCCGAGGGACGGAACGCTTAATACAATATTTCTAGACAGCGCGGAGTCGAACGTATAGAAATCTTCCATGCATATGATAATTATCCACGATGTTCAGAAACGGCAAAAAGCCGTGACGCCGTATTCAGAAATTAGGGATCGAAATATGGGAAGACATAGCGAGAGTACTGAAGGGAAATGAATAGGGTATGCTCTTTCTCGGGAGAGGGAATTTAATTATCCCAAAATAGCAGATAAGCGATAGCTTACGTTGTCCGATAATTGAATTGTTGCGGACACTACCAGGAGAGCGAATGCATCGTGTATCATGTTTATTGATCACATTATGTTTATTGATAATATCATGTATGCGCACCTGAATGTTTAAAGGAGAGCCTCGAGGGAAACAAAAGTGCTGCCCAGTCAGAGGAATGTCACGGATTCCAACAGATCCAAATCAATGTCTGTCTGTCTGTCTGTCTGTCTGTCTCTCTCTGTGTGTGTGTGTGTGTGCGCGCGCGTGCGTGCGTGTGCGTGTGCCGTGCAGTGGAGGACTATTACCCAACACTATGTTATATTACACTATATTACCCAACACTGTGTCTTCTCGCTTCCTTTACAATGATCTTAGTCGCTTATGAGCCATGAAGCATCAACTTCCCATCTCCAACGGTGGCCATATTGCAATTTCGATAAAACAAAGAGCTCAACGCACGAACCTTACTATGTCATCGAAGAATACCATGAAATACCACAAAATACCACGCCTGTAATCAATCAACATAGCGCGTTAGAATGCTTCCAAGTTACTTTGTCGTAAATGCTTCCGTTCTCTGGATTGGATATGTATGCATTTATTAGTCAGATTTAGTGCATTCGCTATCGCCTTTGCGTACGTAAGGGACAGTGTGGTAGTTTTCCGCATTGCGCAAAGCTCTTTATGTTTAGTACGTGCGCAGAACAGCGAACGCTATCCCTTACGTACACAAAGGCGACAGCGTACGATGCACTAAACCTCTTGACGCAACCGTTCGTAGCTGCCTGTGAAGGGTACTCTACCACATAGAGAGTCAAAGTGAGGAGAAGCCTACTTCACAGAAGACGTGAATATGTTTATCTTCCTTGTTGATCAACGCTTATCGAATGCGTCTACGCGCTGCGTCATATTTACTTTGTCTGTTCTTATTGCTTAAAAAAAAGCTCTTGGTTGACAGTGACCCTCAAAACGTTCGTTACTTGATCGGGAAATGAACGACTGCATGTTTGTATCTTAAGAGGAGAGCGGATTCTGCACCATCATTTCCACTCTGTGTGAATTATTGGGGACGCAACACAGTAAAACTCTGCTAGCTTTTCTGTCAGGCTGGATATGACACTACATTATTCCCACTGTGCTATACCATTCTGTATTTCCCAGTTCCGTGCCTAACCGTCCCGTACAATACTACTCATTTACTGCTATACTCTAACAATTAATTTTAAGAGTAACACCTCACCGGCTAGGATTACTCTGCCCCTTCAAATCTGCCCTAGCAAATAGGGTGTTCACTTTTATCCGTTATAGCTTTTTTTTTATAAAAAAAAGCTATGAAAGCTACATAGATGCCGTTTTTGCACGTGAGTTCTACGGTCGGGCGGACATCCCTTGAGAGTATGTAATTGCAAGGTGACTAATTACCTAGAGTTCATTAATTAACCATTTAATTTGTTGGGGATGAGACAGAGACAGCCGGAGCGATCAACTGTAGTAGTTTACCCTGGGTGAAGCCCTGGCTGTTTGGCACCAAACTAACAAGAAAATAACAACGGCTCGCAGGCTGAAGTTTTTTGGCGCGAGAATCCAACAGGTGGTCGGAGACCATTTCATCGTCGTCTGCTACATCGCCCCCCCCCCACCCCCACCCAACTGGAGGCAGCGCAAAGCTGTCTGACCATGTGACTGTCTTGATGGAGTGGGTCAAGGATGGTGGTGAAGGGCTGGAGTTACAGTGGTTCATGCGAAGAACGTCGGAGGTGGCCGGTGCTTCAACGTACGCTGGCTTGAGACGGTCCACGCTTATCGTGTCTTCAGTACCGTTGACGCGGTAGTCCTTGCCGAAGCGTCCGATGACCGGGTGGGGACCGGAGTACGGAGGAACGAGGGACTTCCGGACGGCGTCAGTGCGGATGAACACATGGGTCGCCGTTGGAAGATCCAGCGGGACGAAAGGGGTGTAACAGGTTGAAGAACGTGGGGAGCGGCGTCGTGATATGCCGAGTCGTTGAATCGCTGAGCGAGGAGCGTCACCGCCTAGCGAGTCCTCGGAAGAACTAGGCACTGTACCTTCAGCATGGCTTCCGAGGATATGCGTTGGTGGTCTTGGGAAAATTTGGGATGGTACTGGGCCGAATTACGCCGAACAACTTCGGGCACAGCGATACAGCAGGGTGGGAGACGATCCTCGCTGAAATCCATGCTATATTTTAAAGATCACGAAATTAGCGCGTGCCGTGAAATATATCCATCGTCTAATTTCGCTATGAAAATGAGACGAAACGAAAACAGCGCACCTCAGGTGCGCATGACCTTCACCTACGGAGGCGTATCTGGGCGGCAAAGCGGTTGATCTGGCCAGCAGATGAGCACCTACTCCAATCATCTCCATCGCTCCAAAGCACGTGGCGTGGGCGTGGCTTCGGCTCATTTGCATATCAAAATTCGGCGATAGATTTTTCAACGCCTGTGCGCGTTTTAGAATTCGTTGAAAATGCTTCAACGAGGATTGTCTCTTATTCTACTATACTCGCTTTTGCCCAGAACCCCTGAATTGAAGAGTAAATTAATAAATTTTATGTAATTATTCACCTTGTTGTTACATCACACTTACAACATCTATGTTGCGCTCTTCATAGCTTTTTTTCTTAAAAGAATCTCTAACAGATAAAAATGAACACCCTGTATACCGAACTGTAACGTTGGCTTTATCGTCATGTCGAGCACAGATAAACGCAGAGCGATAATGGGCTTGGGAAGTACGGACAGAGGTAATTCAGTGTAATGACAATCATTGCTCATAACGGCATTACGAACTCAAGCGATTTGGATTGGATTGGATTGGATTGGTTTGGATGGGAACCCTAGCGATTTGCTGTGAGGAATATAGTACTGCTCTATGGTACAGCATTTGACGACGAAACCGTTTCTAAGCGCCGCGTGAAACCCTTCATCACAGATTATCGGCTTTATAGGGGGTCCACCAGACGCAGATACGTAGCTCGTGAAGGGATGAAACAACAGAGAGGGCTATACCAATCGATAGGGATTTGTTGCGTTCGAGCGGCTCCAAAACCATTTGTCTGATTGCCCTTTGCGGAAAAGGACTGAGATTGCCGGGTCCAAAAATAAACTATGGCCGAAAGGGATGAACAGAGGGCGAAAGTAAACAGCCATTTGTTGTTAGCATTTAGTATTATCTCTTTCTAGACGAGTGCGCTGTCATTGGAAGGACAATGAGAAGGGTAATCTACTAGCATTTATTACTTTAACTACATAGTTATTTGGATGACTGACTCGTAAAAAAAAAATATCGGTACAAAGACACGCAGACTGGACCTGGCGCGTACCATTTCGGTCGACGAACGTTGTCTATTTATTGTACTTGTCTTACAGCGTTCAATTAGTTTCAGTTTCCTTATAGCGCGACAGCGTATGGTTTTATTTTTCAGTATTCCGTACCCTCTTTTCCCTTTTTTACATCATATATACTCATCACGCATTCATTTACATACTCACTATATGCGTGTGTATAATTTAATTTTATTTCAAACTTTCACTGTCCACGTATCACAATAGTGACCTGCTTTGGCAGCCTCCGCAGCCAGTGACTGGATAAAGAACTCAAACCTATAGCAACTTATATCTGCGCTGTATATTCTCTTACGCAGGTGATAAATGCTTGGGCCGAGTAGTGCTGGGAGGCTTCATGTTCGCCCGAGGAAAAGCGCAACATCATTGGAACCAGGCCGTGTCTCAGGCACCGAAGCAAGTTCACCAATGGCACAAGTTGACCTGAGTCAGTCATCAGCGATGAAAACTCCGACCGCTAAACGGCGCAATAGAAAAGCTTCACGTCGCAATAGTACAGTAATGAAGACACCAACGTGGCACTGCGTACTAAACATATTTGGCAAACGCATCTCAAACGTTAAAAGAACAATGAATTTCGTGGAACGATATGAGACACCACTATATGCTATCAGGAGTCCTGTGCACGTGGTCACCACCTGGTGAGAAAATGGTCATCTCCGTGTATGTACCCTTCCCTAACTTCTTGTGGCTGTCCTGGTGACGTACACAGTCATGATAGCGGGATCAACGCGGCTAGCTCGCAAGGAAAAACGGAAGCGTCGCGAGCGTGACGTCCTAGCGACGTGGCGCACTGTCCAGTAAGGCACACCCTCAACTATTGGGACACAAGAATTCTAGAGGGCTTTGTATTATGGATGGCACCTATCAGCACATCTGTCTTATTTTATCATATATTCTGTCATATTTTGTATACCGTTTAAGAAGACTACGAACAGTTACTTGGCAGATAGAGAACGGACGAACGCCTTTCAAGGCACTATGCCTAACCCCGCATTAATGCCCAGGCTTACAATGAGTTGTTCCACGACGGCGCTCAAGTCTCTTCAGGGTGTCCATAAGAATCATAAACATTCACCCCACCCCAGGTCGAAGTGTTTAGTTTTTACAGTAAATATAAAAATCCCCCGTTGCAATTTAAAAACAAATATCTGCCTACTGTTAGTACACTGCTAAAATTTCGAAACTGTTCGAAATGGCACTCACAGTGAACATCATTATCAAGAACTGTAATACTTGCCAATATGAATGGTATATACGCGAGCAAGGTAGGCCCGGGAGCGAGTATTTGAGTTAGAACCGGCGCCGCCGTAGCGAAAGGCCGGTCCTTTTTTGCATATGTCACGTGATTGAGGTAGCTATGGTGCTATAGATAACTCTGATGAAGCGATCAACACGCAAGACACACCAAAGATGAATTATTTTATCGACAAGACATAGTAGGCCCTGGTTTCACCAACGTCGATTAACATTTGAACCGAGATCAACGGTCCCTTAACTTGAATATAACGCTTAACTCAGCTTCACTAAAGGGAGTTATTGTCACTGAAGCATTCATCACGTTTTGTATAAAACAACTGAGTGTTAACTTCAAGGTTAAGGCCCGGTTTTACCAACGCTGGTTAACTTTGAACCGAGATCAAGGGCCGCTAACACTTGAAGTGAACACTCAATTCTTTTTTAGCAACGTTAGTTAGTGACATGATGAATGTTTCAGTGACAATAGCTACCCTTGCTTAAGCCGGCTGGTGAAGCCGGCTGGTGAAACCGGGCCAGGGTCAGATTGCGTGCACGTATGTAACATATTTAAAAAAATGTACCAGCATGCAAGCCTTCCCGTCGACAAGGGAGAAATATATCAATAAAACTTTACTGCTATGTCTTTTACATGAGGATGCGTTCCGGATGTCGGCTTATTAGGTTACCCCGTAATGTAACTTCTATGAGGGGCTACGGAAATGCGAATGGAATACACCTTATTCGTGTATTTTCTATGCTTGCTCGGGCAAGCTTTACATAGAAGAGGAAATGGAGAAACGATATTTGTACTCATTCGAATGACATATCGTTCCGTTTGTAGGCTACGTCTGTGATACTATAGCAGTGCAGCTGCAAGGATGGAACAATACAGAAATACCTTATCAGCTGCTTAGTTGATCATTTTACAGGCTTAGCTACATAGACAAGTATTTTCCGTCGTATTTTTCAGCTCCCGAACTGTGCCACATATCGTAGCATACAACAGTATTATTTATTCTTCAAGTCAGCGTCAGCGCTCCAATGAGGAACCAAAAATTTCCTATCCTATGCGTGAGAGGAACACGGCCTACTAGACTCTAACGACCACGTCATAATCAACAACCCCTACACTCTACAAACAGAACTTCACCGCATAGCACGCTGTGCGCAAACCATTGCCATGAATGACAGGGTTATTGCTTCTGATTTGAAGAGAGAAGGAGGCGCACGCCCTTTTGTGGCAATGTGGATATGTGAAAATTGCCACAGAAAGGCGTACGCCCCCCTCTCTCTTCCAATAACAAGCGGTAACTCTATCATTCGTGGCAATGGTTGGCGCACAGCGTGCTATGCGGTGAAGTTCTGTTTTTAGAGTGTATGAGGAGTCCGTCCGCACGATCCGCTAGGGGCGCCACTCATCGGCACGCGCGATCTACATCATGATTGGACAATGGAAATTTCAAATTTGAACGCGCAGAAGCGGACGTAAGACTACCGTATAGCAGACGACAGCAACAGCTCCTATGAAAACGCATAGAATGATGATAATCAGCTTTAGAAAGAAGCATCTCCGGTGGGAAATCCACCGCTTGTATAAAAATACTAAAGTAAGCTGAAGTACAAAGTATTGCAGAAATTGAGGAAGCAATAACCGGGCTGATGAGGAGCGCCCCCGCTAGCTTCCAAATCCGGCGCTAGGAAGGGGTGCCTATGACACGGTCGCCATAAGCTAGTAGGTCGTTGTGAGGAATAACACTGGAAGACTTCGGTGGTGACTGGTTAGATGCCGAAAATTGCGGTGCACTTTACGGCGGCGAGGTTAATGCATCCACAGGTCGCACCATGGTACATGGTCCAATCAGTACACCACGCGCTGTGTCTACGACAACACGAATTAAACGAAGCGAGACATATCACGTAGTCCCTATACAACCGTTGCTACAAATGCCAGCTTTATGCGCAGTTCGAGCAGAAATTTTAGTACCCGTGCGTAATATTCCGTTTCTCTGGCAAAGAAAGGCCGGCGGTGAGCAAATATTTAAACTGGAAATCGTATAAAGAAACCTTGGGCCATCTCGACAAAGAAACAGGGCTGCGTTGAGGGCAAGAAAACAGAAAGGAATTGAAACGCTGCATTCCATGAACTGGAAAAAAAAAAAGAAAGAAAACTTCTTTGGTGAACTTTGAAGAAGGAGCACTATCCCCTTGTCTAACATGCGCTGGCTATCACGGAACTCTCTCTTTCTCTTTTTTTTTTTTTTTTCGCTCGCTTCCGCATAGGTATCGAACTATGCTTGGAGAGCTCCATAGTGAAATGGATGGAATGGCGAGGTAAAAGGTATCGGGCTGTTCGTTTGTGATGCAATATAGCCGCGGGGAAAACATTAGTTTATATTTCTCTCGCTTAGGTTTAGGAACTTATCAACATGGACGAAAGGACATTAAACGAACTGTCACTCTATGAAGGGAAATGCCGCAGGACGAAAGCCCCCAATATTTCGAATAGAGTCTGTTCCTCTTCTGCGCGTTTCTGTTTCTTTACTGGCCTGTTGCCTCACTGTACTTAGTAATACGGCACCTTGAGCGCTATAAGCGGTGTAGTGATACGGCATAAGCGCTGCTAATGAGATTAGGGTAGCAACAACAACGTCGTTTTACAACAAAATAAACACCCGTATTTAAAAAAGTGTTAAGAAAGCAGTGCGAGTCACCAAAACCGAAATCTGTTTTTGATTGTGATGTCTGATCGCTATGTAACGTTTTGAAAAAAAAAGAGAGAGAAAGAAAAAAAAAACAGCTGAGAGTTTCTCGACGCCATTGTTAAATTGGCTGCGTTTCATCCATCCACGATCGCTTCATCGTTTCGGTCGCCTGACGCCATCGCTAAATGCATGGGTTTCAAGACGGATTATTCGAAGTATATACTGCTATAGTCGACACCATGTAGTTAGAGCTGTGAGCCGGTGAAAGCCCGTACAGCAAGCACTGCGGTACTTTTTTTTTCTCTCTCTCTCTCCTTATACTTAAATTAAAAGGCTACCAAGGTGCTCATCACCAATGTTTCTTTTGTTAGCTGGAATGCTTGCTTCAGGGCGCCGGCCGTATTTCCGCATGCTTCCGAGGCTACTGTCACTGTTTCGGTGACACATCCGCTTTTATCGAATTGCTGCTTATATCGAATTTGCGCCCGGTCCCATTGACTTCGTTGTAACGAGGTTTCATTGTACTTCACTGCTGTGGTCTGGCTCATTTGTCTCGCGAAAAACGGTTGGCGTTGTAAAGTTTTGAAAGCAAATTATACTGTACGATTCTCCTTGCAAGATATCTTTGAGGATTCTTATTGTGGCACCACCGCGCTCGGACCATTATTATTCGACGATTACTGTTTGTCGGATTCCGCACATTAACCAAACAACCAGTCGTGTGACCTCATCGACGAAAGCTTTTCTGAGCTTCGTATTACACTTCATAGATATGAAACTGTACTGAACAAACTTATAAATATCAGTCCCCAGCTACAGGATATTGAAACTTTAGTAGCGAACTTGTCGGTTCAAAAGATCACATTGGTTGGTCTGGAAGTAATTGCTAGCAATGCGATGCTGACACAAGGAGTACTCGTAAGGTGCTTGTAGTACAGGCTGAGGCCTATGCATTTGTGCATATGACGTTACCTTTCTACCCTTGCTGCCCAAGATGTATCAAGGTAGCGTTCCTACATGCTACCTCGTATAAATCAAGCTGCCTGCGTTCCTAAATTAGCACTAGGAAAATATTTCCTTGTAGGTATTGTTGACTTACTTGATGAGTCATCGAATATATATTTTGTGTATTGTTCACTGATTAGAAGAGCCAGGAATTTACGAAAACATAGCCCAAGCAGCACAACATCTTGGCCTCTATTGCCAAGATTGGGCCTCCATTGCCAATAGTGGACCAAGATTGGACCTCTATTGCCAATAGTAGACCAAGATTGGTCCAATGTTGGGCCTCTATTGCAGATATTGGACTAATATTGGGCCAAGATGTTGTGCTGCTTGGGAGTATACAGCCTTCATAGAAACGAGTTCTCGTTTCCTGCAAGAAGAGGCAAGCTATCACTTGCGTGTGCTGAGTTCCAGTGCAGAAGTCTCGGTGGATAAGGCAATAATTATACTGAGTATTACATCCTTTACTTTCATACCCGTCTCGCGTTTCACTTCGATATCCACTGAGCAATCTCCATTACGATCGCTGCCTCCCTCTACCGCTAGTTTCGCTAATTTTTGGCGAGTTTCCGTAAATATTACACCATATATGATGTCATTATAAGACGCACAGTGAATACTCTCTAGGTCCTGTAAAGTTATGCGAGTTGCAACTCACTGACCCACTATGGGTGCGACACCACCACCCACCTTATACAAGGCTGGTGTGCAAGCTTCCCTGGAACGTATACTCCACGACAACCAGTTGCCAAGCGAGCGCTAGTGAAAGGCAGCGCTTATCGGTATCGTTTAACGATTATAAATGTTGACATGCATGGACATGTTGATTTATGACGAAGGAGAGCACCATCTGAGCTTAGCGGCGTGTTGTAGACCCATATTAACACCTTCAAAATAGTATTTATAGAGCAACGTCATGCCAGATAAGTCCGTGCGCACAAACCGCGAGCAGCTCATAATGCCCTCCCCACACGGAACTATAACCGCGCGATAGCACTCCCTCCCCTGCCCTATGCGAAACGTCCGACTTCCATGGTTTGGTGATATCCTGTGTAGAGATAGCAAACAGTCTATCGCTTTTACCGAGAGCAACAATCAGATATGTGTACTGTGAATGCATTTAGGAAGTGTATACACACCTTAGCATAACATGCACCTATTCTTGAGAAACGAGTGTGTACGACATAGAATTCGTTTTGAAGTGCAGCACCTATTCTCTGTATTATAGCGTTGCTCGATATTTGTTCTGTATAGAGCGAAATAAAGTAACGTGCTGGCTTTACTTGGTTTCCTTCTTATTCAATAAAGCCTTCCTAACCCCATATGTGAAAATAAAAAACAGAAGTATATTGTTACAGTGAAATGAGAGAGAACCATATAGCATACCGTGCCATATCCTATGGTATACCATAAGTATACTATAAGTATATCATACCATCAGGGCCGGCGAGAATGGGACAGGCAGCCAGGGATGGCGCCCCCCGCGCCCCGGATCTCAAAACCCGTCGTAATGATGTATAGGAGATACTTAGAGCATGTTATCGAGGCGTGAGGAGCGGACCCGGGCATTGCCTTGCCTCGTGCTGGACCAGCAAGCTCTTCTGCTGGATTTTTCAATAGGGCACCATACGACATATATACGTATTCAATCACTATGCGTGGAATAGTTGGCGCGTACAAATCTTCACTATAAACATTTCGTTTTACGCAGTCATCAAATTAAAGACGAGAGAGCGAACAGTCTATCCGTTTCCAATAGCGTGGCAGGTCAGAGACAGCGATAGAGCGCACTTCGAACTAAGCTGATATTTTTAATATTTTCAGACGAACGATATTTGAGACAATCTATTTCTCATCAACGACAGGGAATTATTAACGTACACTAGGAGTGCACGATAATTCGAAGTAATCACGCAAGACAATCCGCATCTTATGACTTTCCAGCAGACGACGGTTTCCGCTCCGCGCACCATTATCGAGCTCGTCAGACGCGTGGCATTCGCGAAAGCAAGCTCGACTCGTTAGACACAGCTGTTTCAGTAAACGCCTGACGCCCTTTAAATGGCGACGCTATGGCGTACCAACACATTCACGTACAAAGTATCAAGGCATGCACTCAAGCAAAGGCACAGATGTGGAACCGTCCTTGAATTTTTAAAGGAGCAATGAGGTGACATTTAACGTCGCTCGAAATCCTGCCTCGTCTGTCATGCTGTCCACCAGGAGTCGCCATGCAAAATATTTTAGCTCTGCGGTGCGTTATAGCTGTGCAATCGAATTTAAAAAAAAAAGAAACAGTCGGGGAAAGCAGCCGCAGACGGCCGACACGGTGCTCGCGTGACGTATTGGAGGCTCCGTGCCTGGTTTTCGTTTTTCTTCGCGGCCGCGGTACATCACTGGTCACGTGAGGGGAGTAGCATACGTCACGACGCCCTCTCGTTCTACGATGCGCTCTTTTCACGAGGAAAATAATTTTTCAAAGCTGTGCGGAACAGAGCCCCTCGCGCTCACTCTGTAGGTCACCTGCGATCATGGTTCTTTCGCAGGAACTCATTTTATTCGTTGGGAAACACTCCGCACCGAAAAACAAACATTTTGGGGATCACCTCAGTGCTCCTTACAGGGTAACACGTGCAAATTTCAGCTGCTGAACAGGATTTGACTGCTGGAAGGCTCGTAATGCTTAAATATTTAAATGCGTAAATATTTATGCGCAATATTTAAAAAGGCTGTGGAGGAACTATATACGTACACTGTCTACTTCTGATTAAGTCTACTGCGATTTTATCATTGTTGTTACATTCGCCGCCGTTAATTATTGATCAAAGGTGTCCCAGGGCTAAGCATTAGGTCCACTGCTCTGTGCATTTACCATCAGTGCTTCCCAACTCCATTTGGGAAAGGAAAGATTTTGCTCCCCATTTAATGCTCCCACTGAGCCCCTCCCACGGCTTTTTTTTTTTCTTTCTGGCTACGCTACTGCATCCCATACAATGATGACACTACTCTGCCATCATTAAGCTAATTCGCCATTCGGCTTGCTTGCAATTAGTGCTGCGTCTTGTCTGGAAGACAGAGCGAAAGGGAGTAGGGGTCAACCGCCCCTCCCTAAATCGTAACTTTGGTAATGCATTTGGGAGAGGTAAACGAAGATCAAATCCTCCTGCACCACGTAAAGTCCCCACAGTACCCCTCCCGAAATATTTTCTGGTCGCCTGAAGTCTATCATGAACTTTTAAGGCCTGCTGAATACTGAGCCACGCTTGATAAAGCTAATTTGCGGACTTACCATCAGGTGTTCTTAGTTGAAACTGTTCATAGTTACGCTGGAGCAACGGAATAGCGACACCACGACAGCCGAGAAGCGAAGCAGACTCTGCAACAGCATTCGGGTATAGATTGTGGAGAGCGTTCACGAAAGTGCAGTTAATTACAAGAACCCGACAAAATGTAGCCACCCGTAACCACGCGCTCGCGACTCAAACAACTAGGCTAGGCTATTAACTGGCTTGCCTTGGCCGCTTGGCTAGAAAGATTGAGCAAGGTTGCCAACAAAACTATTGCGTCTGTCAACAAGGAAAACGTAACAATATCTGCGTCAGAAAGTAACTAGTTCAGCAGTGAATTAAGCAGAAACGTGTTAATTCGGCATGCATAACGCACACACATAATCGTGGACGACACGTGATAGTATGCGTCGTGGGCTGACTTCAGGAGGAACTGTGCTCAAGGTCAACGTCGGAAGGAAAGCTGCTCTGAGTTGCATTGTGAAACGTGTAGGAGTGAGGCATTTTCTTTTTCTATTTTTATCTGCCCCCCGATAGTTTTCCGATCATGTTTCCGATAGCCGACTATCGATGTTACACTCGATAGTGCTACCGATAGTTTTGCATTTGAGAGAGGGAAAACAAGGGTAAACCTTTTTCCTCCCTATGTAAAGTTTCCATAGAACCCCTACAGAAATACTTTTCAGGCAACATTGCTGCTTAGACAGCACAGCCGGCAATAGCGTTCGACCTCCAGTCTTTAACGTGACATTGGAGATACACATCAGATTTACACTGGGCTTGAACTCCATTTTAATAAACGGTCTCTAAATATTGTTCATACACTCATATTGAAAAATTCACATGTGCACACTACACAGAACGAACTGATTATCCAATAAGTAAGCATGTGTAAATAAACATATTTCATGTAAAATGCCATTACAAAGCTGGTGTAATCAACAGTGTTGTACAAGTGACCTTTGTGTAACATAATGCTGTAGAGGCTATAGAGCAGTGCAAGAGCACTACAACTAAAGCTACTTCACTAGTGCAATAAATGAACTTGCAAAAAATATCACCTTGAATGCAAGGAAAAAATATACTGGTTGTTCATGGAATTCGTATAGTAGTACGTATGTCCCATCTGCATCCCTAGAACACGGTCACATGTAACATCAGCACAGCGGCAATACACGCATACAGTGTATCAAAAAAAGAAAAAAAAGACTACACCCAATAAACCTTTCGAGGTGTCACAATATATATGATATGATGAGTTTGTGTCTAGAGTTACATGACCTCAGCTTCTCTGTATCACAGTACCACTAGCCTGCAACCATAACCTCATATTAAGAAAGTATAGCCACCACGGAGGACACTCTACACAATCAAAGGCACACTAGAAGTACAGATTGTGGTAAAAACTTACGACAATAAACATAATATACACACAATCCTTCGTACATCAAGTGTTGCACACGTACACTCTTCCCATGAGCAGCTGTCTTCATTCATATCAGTCATCAATACCATAATTTACCTTCCCATGAAATTTGCTATAAACGGGTATATCTGGCTCATGTGTGATTCGACTAGCATTCAACGAGTGTTACGACTAGTATAGTACCTACAAAAGCATGGACAAAGAAATGTTAAACAGTAATTCAGATGACTTTTTGAAAAAAAAAAAAAAAATCAGCATATCAAAGATTGTCTAGGGTGATACACAACATACATGTTCAATGCAGCATGCAGCATTAACGGTTGCAAAATGCGCAGATTATAGATGGTTACCTAGATGTACACCACGTATTGCTGTGTATTGCATGTAAAATATCACTTCACTCACATAGCTACAAACACCCATTAAGTGTTACATAAATTGTGCATTCAAGCACTACAGACGTTTCATGGACTAGAAACAAAGCTATGTGATGCTTCACAAAGAACGACATTGGTGACTTGTGGTGCGGTGCTCCAGTCTCGACAGTTCTTCAGTCCTTGATTACAAACACATAGTAGAGGTGAAATATCAGGGTACTAGGGTACCCTCATCATGTACGTGCGCATGGAATAACGCATGTAAGAATGTTTCCTTATGTTCCCTACATTATGCAAAACCTGGAATGTGAGAAGTTAGCTATTCGTCGGATTACAGCGATTTTGGATGCCATTATTCATTATCTTATCCATTATCTTATGCCATTATCTTATACAGCAGTGGCTCTCAACCAAGGCTCCAAGAAGCTTGTTCTGCATTTTTTGTGAACATGACAGTGTCGAGCCCACATCGCTACAAAAGCACATTTGTCGCTATGTAGTATATTAACCAGGGCAGCTGCAGGTTTGTTGAGGCCTTGCTGGCAATGTTATTGTATTTATCGAATAGCCTCAGTTAAGAAAAACTGCTACGCAGTATTTTCTCACTTGTATATTATGTAACATAGCCAGTCTCGGCTGTAATGATCCCACTTGAGGCAAAAACTGTGAGCATTGGAAAATACATAATCAGTTTTTGAAGTCATCGACCACATAAAACAGAAGAGGTATATATTTCTCTGCCTGCCATTAGAGGTAGCCTACGTAACCAAAATTTTTTGTCACATGTAAACGCAACAAATTCGTCAGAAACTTCTAATGTAATAAAATAATTACGCACAACTGCAGAAATCAGAATAACCGAGATTGGTTGCTTTAAGGTGTACAGGGAAACGTAGAATCACTGCCATAACTGTCTATTCAGAACTTACAAACTATTCAATATTTTTGTTAGAGCCTGAAGTTTTCGGGAAAAAGTTTTTTTTTTCTAAATTTGGGGGGGAGGGGGGGGGGTAAAACTCGGGTAAATAAACATGTGCCCTAAATTCATGCGAATTCGGGTGGAAAAACTACCAGTATGCTAAATTCAAGGAAAAATCGGGCTTAGTTACTCAAACTAACTGTACTGAAAGGATAGCCAGGTAGCAAGCGAGCTGGTGCCATAACTTAAAACCCCCCCGAGACTTGGGAACAAAAAACGGCGACACAGATTGGTACAGGTTGGCTGTATACTGGTTTGGTACAAACGGTGATGTAACTTAATTTGCTGCCAAAGAAGTCAGTGTGCATTCCTACAGGCGTCTCAATGAGGGGCAATCTGCCAGGTAAAAATCGGGTTTCACCATAAAGAGGCAACCTTCAATTTGGGGTGCAAATTCGGGGAAGAATTGGGTTAAACCCTTAAAACTTCAGGCTCTAAATATTATAAATGCCAAAAGTCCACATTAGGATAGTATTTTCATTCAACAATATAAATCAAATTCAACGCTACCTAAGTTTGCGCCAGGCTAAGCCTGATCAGTATCCTTGTGTAAGCTATTGTAAATTTAATACCTACAATAATCTTTATCTGAAGTGCCTTCATAAATGACTATGGAACGAACACACTAATATTCAGATGTCAAGTAGGTACCACTGTGAAGCTGGATCGGACAGGCACGCTATTTGTGTTTCACCATTTGGAGATTCTAAACAAAATCAATATCGCTAATTCTAATGCACAACAAAATGTATATATATATAAAGGGAATCTCTACACTTATAACTAGAGTGAACAGCATTCTTGACTCCGTAACCCAGACAGTGAATGACTCCTGGGCACATTTAAAATCCTACGACCTCTTGCCCAAACAGCAGTAATACACAGTACCACCATCCAGTACATGCTCGACTCAGTCGGACAAAAACCACTGCGGACAAGAAAGCCGAACGTCCTCGACAAGCGTGGCTTCTTTTGCCGGCACCGTTTCACTGGAGAGTACCGCTTGGAAGCAGCGAGAGAGCTCTTGGTGCTTGTGGCCCTCATAAGCCGTGGACTTCACAACGTTTCCCACCAGCCTTAAATAAAGTGGTCTCCTCTGCAATTCATCAAAGTGGTAAAGATTAACAGAAGGCACATCTGTGGTTGATTCACACTAGTTTCTCATCAACTGCATGGAAATATATCATTGGGGGGGGGGGGGGGGGGGGGGATGACTAGCAACTGTAGAGTTGCTAGTCAGTGCTTGTATCCTGTCACTCCGTCTGCGTCTGCGTTGTGCTGTTTTCAATCAGTTATAGTACTGCCCAAGTTTCGTTTCTATCTATAATTAGGGCCTGACTTTTTCGGGTTGTATTTTCCAGCAAAATCGAGGGGTAAATATCGGGTTATATCTTGCTTCAATAATTCGGGTGTAATCGGGTCGAACTGAACACGATTCACTCTGAATTCTGGTTGAATTGGATTGGATCAGGCGTAAATCTTTGGTGTACTCAGCATAATACACGACACAGCAGCAGACACACAGTATCAATATTTAGTTCGTGCATCTAAGAGCCAGCAGGGTCTCAGTTTTGACAGTTTGTATGTGCATATCCCTGCATTTAAAACGCAGTCTCCAAAGCTCTGCGCTGGCTGTGATGAGTTTGGATTCTCCTGGTCCAGCAGTTTTCAGGGAAATATTGGTTTAAGCCCCGTTGTTTTTTTTTTGTTCGATGTGAATCTGGAGGTAAATATCGGGCATAATCGGGTATAACCCTAAAAAGACAAGCCCCATCAATTATGTAGCTAGAGAAACTGTGGATTCATTGGCACGCATTATGCAACCTCACACATGCAGCAGGGAGATGCTGTGCAAACCAAGCGGACACGAAACAAACTCAGTTGGTTACGTGCCTGCACTTACTCAGTAGTAGTCAGGACATCAATCACTTTATTCACTACATATATGCTTGTTTGTGCTTTCAATGTGATGAGGAAACAAGGAGTTATGGTGGAAGGGTTTCATGAGATGACACAACACGAGCAACTGACAACACCATCGTTGATTTTCAATGGGTGCAAAACAAACAGAGACACTAACTCAATTCAGTAGACGGAACCAGACCCACTGACCTTGTCACCTAGCTGAAGATCACTGAGCTGCCGAGCAATGATATCCACTAAGACTGACACATCATTTGTATAGAACAGTTCAGCAGTGGCGGGGTCCGCAAACAACTCCACCAGGATCTTCAACACCGAATTTGGCACATTCAATTCGTGGGTGAGTACCCGAGCTGGATCGTCTAGAAATTTAAAAAAAATTATTCGTTTGCTGGAACACTTCAGCATGATACGGCCAGGTGTTGTGTGGTATACTATATAATTAGGGCCTGACTTTTTCAGGTTTTATTTTTGGCCAAATTCGGGGGTAAATATCGGGTGATATTTTTCATTTGAAAATTCGGGTGTATTCGGGTTAAATCCCGTTATGGCATATTCTGTCGTCAGGAATTCGGGTGTATTCGGGTGACTTTTTTTTAAACAAAAATTTGTCTTAACATGAAACTAATGTTTAGCAATGTTATCAAACTTTATTTTAATGCACGCTTATGAGTGTGCCACGCGACCCGGATGTTTTCGGGTAGATTCGGGTTAAATCCGAATTTTACAGATTTCGTTCGGGGGGGTAAATATCGGGCGGATACGGGTTTAACACTAAAAATTCAAGCCCTATATATTTATTTATTTATAATATAATATACCCTATATATAATATACCCTAGCTTCAAGTAGGCATTGCATGAATGATTTTTTGAAGATATTGTTATAGTTTGAAACTACATCTATTTTACCCATTCTGATACGTCTAAAAAAAACATTGTCTTCTTTATCATTTCACTCACATAGCTCTGCATAAGCGTATGTATACTGGAATCATGCTGGACATCTGGATATCAATCCACTCCCACATACACACAACAAAAAAGAATCACACACATGACAGAGTTCCATAATTTTAAACTGGATCCTTGCAACTTTTGGGCAGCCATGCACAAAAATGTGGTCCGTCAAGGGATGCCAGTGGGATACACAAGGCAATGTTTCTAAACGGGGCATCATCAAACTCTTACACAAAAGCTTTGAGGATATTCAAAATCTGCCTGCACAAAAATCTGTCTGCACAAAAATCTGTCTATGCTACCAATATATAGTACCATGCACGCTATTTGCCCGCAACTGATGTGAAGCCAGCAGTCGAGATAAAAAACAACACAAACCTTCTCGGTTGAGGAAGAGCACCAGCCGCTGTGCCAGTGCGCGGGCGCTATCCCTTGGACCTGTTCGTAGGGCGCGCAGTACAAAGTTGTCCGCCTCAGAGATTTGATGAAGGTTCAAGGCTAGCATGGCCCCTACAGCAAGTTCAGCAACCTCTTCTTCTGCTTCGGGTGCTTCCAGGAGTCCCACAAGAAACTTCACAAAGTCCTCCCCTATATGTTCTGCACGGTGTGCATAATAATTAGACCCTGAAGTTTTAGGGTTAAACCCAGTTTTTCCCCGAATTTGCACCCCGAATCGAGGTTCACCGGTTTAGGGTTAAACCCGATATCTACCCACAAAACTGCACCTAAGCAGGGCACCTCACAGCAATGACATACTAATTTTTCACAAAATACACGCTTGATCTCAACGTCTGACACTCTGGATAGGCTGTACAACGAACATTGATTCGACAATAGAGCCCGATTTATCCCCAAATTCAGTCTGATGGTAATTTTTCCGCCCGAATTTGCATGCATTTTCGACATCAAGTGATGGACCTGAATTTTACCCCCCGAATTTGGGAAAAATAAAACCCGAAAACTTCAGGGTCTAATAATAATGTAACGTGTAATATATACTATACGGATCTCTGAAAGGGCAAGTCAGACTAACAAACTTATTTTTGCTCTTGTTGACATGTGAAGATATGAGGGCAATGCATACTTTCGCAACTTGATACTCGTTGGACTGTATTGGTATTGGACATTTCCACATATTGTTGCAACTTGTGCAGCATCAAATGTTGCAAGACAAAGCCAGATGGCAGCCTTGAGTACGGGCATAGTCACATTCGCAATCAAAAGTAATTTATGCACTACACAGGGCAGAAATATGTAGTGCCAACACACAGCCAAACATGTACATCTCATTGAAGTTAATTTGACAGCATCCTGGGTCCCCAAGGTAGCACCTGAAACTGATTAGAACGATCTACACCACTTTAACAATGCTGTTTATTGTGTGCCCAAGAACAGTCACAATGTCCTTGGTGTTGGCACACGCAAATACAGGTGCAGTATTGCAAATGCATCCCCTATGATAGCCTGTTGTTTCAAAAATGTTGAATAATGTTCCATAAGAGAGGACATGAGCACTGATATTCATGTGTGACACTTGTACAGTTGCAACATAAGTGATCTCATCACCTTTTGATGATGTAAAGCCTTGTCACCAAAACATGGTTAACTGACCATGTTTTCATCGCCATTTCAAGTTTCGAGTGCAAATTCAATGCAAGAGGCGGGAGATGGATGATAGCTGTACAATAATGTATTCTGTGTACCAAAAACATTTCCAGAAGTTGTCAAAATGTACAGGTCCATTATCACTTACTCCTCATGTTTTGTACAGTGTAAGATAAGCATTTGTACATCCCTACATGAGAAGCAGGGAAACGGCCTAGCTCACCGTATATGTTGTTTGGAGGGTTTTCACCAGTAGAAAAAATGACTGTAAGCAGTAGGGCAGTGTATTTCATTCTTTCTATATCTGTTAAAACAAAACACAAAGTAAGTGTCAGAAAACACAGAATGTACCAACACTGACAGCACTATCAGAAAGCTATGGGTTTCTTGGCTAGTCCAAAAGGGACTAAACACAACACAAGGTTTATCCAGAAGACCGCTTTTGGGGAGTTCTAAAGTCCTCTAAACTTCAAATGAGTCAGCTATAAAATGTGAACGTAAAAACACATCAAATTTTCACATTACAAAAACTACAACACTACAAAAAAATTAACGGAATTATCTCCAAATTTGCTATACAAATGTTCTCTCAAAACCTAAAACTGTTCTCCAAAAGCAAGGCACTAAATCACGCGTCTGTATCAAGTGTCACGCAAAGGAGACTCACCATCAGTGTTCGCTTGTAGATCCCTGGCTAACTCAAGAGGTAGAACAGAGTAAAGAAGCAGTGACACTACCTGCAGGTCGAGCTCACAGAGAGTCAAGAAAACCCTAAGCATCCAAACTCGCAATGAACAACGAGGTTCCTGCAATAAAGTCAATACCGAAACTTGCACCTCAGCAATGCATAAAAATTATTTATTTATTTATTTATTTATTAGTTTATTATAATGAAGAATGTGGCATTATATTATAGCTAGAGCCTGAAGCTTTCGGGAAATATTTTTTTCTAAATTTGGGGGGGGGGGGGGGGGGGGGGAAACTCGGGTAAATAAACATGTGCCCTAAATTCGTGCGAATTCGGGTGGAAAAACTTCCAGTATGCTAAATTCTGAGAGAAATCCGGCTCAGTTACTCAAACTAACTGTACTGGTTTGGTACAGACTGTGATAAAACTGCATTCACTGCCAAACGAGTTAGTGTGCATTCCAATAGACATCTCAGTGAGGGCGACTTGCCGGGTAAAGATCAGGTTTTGCCCTGAAGAGGAAACCTTCAATTCAGGATGCAAATTCGGGGAAGAATCAGGTTACACCCCAAAACTTCAGGCTCTAATTATACCATGTCATTAATTACTTTTTTGACACTACTTTCTACTTTTTTACTTAATTACTTAAAGGGGCCGTAAACAGGAACAAAAGGCGCACATTTCTTTGTGTTGTATTATTGGAACTTAGGCAGTGAAAACTCCTTGCAATTACTAACGCTCAAAAACAAAAGGCGCTTGCATACGGATGAAATATTCACTGCACTCTTTCGCATTTTAGCTCCGCCCCGCGCTCTAACTTTACGTCATTTTGACGTAGCGCTTTCCTCACCAATTACGATTGAGTGTTCCACGTACGATTTCATTTCAAATGCGGAATAGGACTAGATGAACGTGAATCGTCTTCTATTCAAAATCTAAACAGTTACAGCCTCAAACTGAGAAAGAAATGCGTTTAATTTAGGTGTCATACGCGCACTACGTTTTCTGGGCAGTAGCACGCAGCACACCACGAGCGCGAACGAATATCCGGGACTACAGTTCCGGAATCTTAGGTAGGTGCACATAGGTGCACTATGGAACATCTTCATCATCTTCGAATGGTTCCGACAACTGGGCTGCGTACTTTGGTTTGAGCCACGCGGCATCGCGTCACCAGCTCGCGTGGTACAGTGGATAGCGTGCTGGCCATGTCACGTCGTGACTGGGAGGAACCCGGGTTCGAATCGCGTCATGTGATAGCAGCCCAGCTGTTGACGTTTGCGCCAGCCGGAGATGTTGAAGATGTCATGACGTTGAATTTCGGAGCCACGGATCGCGAAACATCGTTTCACACAAACAAACTGAGCGCTCCGGCTCACAGCTGATAACGAAGTATGTTTATTGGCTGGTAATTTGAAACGTCATGTGCGTAGCTCGGCCCCCCGATTGGACGGCAAAACGCTACGTTGCCATGTGACGTATGCGTTGTGGAGAGAGGCTCGCTGGTTACTCATCTTTGAAAGCAGTTATGCGGGTCAATGAGCTGGCACGAGCCGAACGAAATGTATATTTGGGTATTATGAGCTGGGTTCTTTCATGGGGTATCATTATTTCAGAAATGTTTAGTGGCCTGTTTACGGCCCCTTTAAGTACTTAATTACTTTTTGTTGACAATTAATAAAACGTAGGGGTACACGAGTTAGACATTGCCAGGTGATATATCATTGTAAATTATCTAAGGAGAGGAACTCAGTTCCGAAGGTACATCTGTGATGTCACTCAGTTGCAAATGTTGGCAAATGGGGTGTGTTCATATCTATTCCACTATGTCGAGCCTCAATACTACCTCAAGGTGAGAAAAGTTCAAGTGCAATTCCTTCAGCATGTTATGTCAGATCTTGTATAATCTCGGCATTCCCTTGCTGTGGTAGACAAGCCAATACAAAATACACATACCATTTGATAATAAAGGACGAGGGTGGTGACACAATCGTATTCATCAGCACGTATCATCTCACGGCACACGCGAGGATCTGCATCAACCTAAACGGCAAAGACGGCGTTGTTGGGTACAAACAAAATGTTTTGCATCTACAGATGTGAACGGACCGCACATGCAAAGCTAACATTGATTCACATATGATATAAAGCATGCACAGTAGCGTGCTAATGAAAGAACCTAACGATAGTTTTGTTTAGTTGATACCAACCAAAAGTGTGTACAGCTCCTCCAGAAGGCCAGCGATATGGGATTCATCTTCGTGTATTGGCCAACTACGCTGCTGATCGTCATTCTTGCAGTACCACAATTGTCTAAGGACATGGCGTAATCGTTCTCCATCACGGCTAGTGACCAGCACCTTCTCAGTGTCCTACGGGAAGTGCAATGACGTCATGGATTGCCATTCGTAATATAGCTGAAGTGCAAAGATAGCAATTCAAATGATGATGTGTGGGCGAGGACTTGAACACAGTGTGTTTCAATGTGTGCCACACAGGAAAGCATGCACTCCTCTTTGCCTTTGCCGCTAATCTGATGACACCACCAGTGTGGAGAAAAGAGAAAAAGTAGCAAGGCAGGTCAGGCTTTGGTTTCAATGTTGGGTTTCCTTCCCTGTTCTGATATTAATAGTGCCCTTCTCATGCGACTTTGTTGGTCACTCTGACAAGCGGCACAGAAAACACAATTTACGGTAACTTCTACGGCTTACTTGTGATGCCAATACAGAGTCTACGAGCTGTCCCCAAGGAAGAGCACGTGGTGCTCGTTGGGCTAAACCATGCAGTACTGCCAGTACTGCGTTACGAGATGATGCGTGACTCAGCTGGGTTTCGCGGCGGACCTGATCAAGTTGAGAAAGCATGAGTATATGATGAAATTGTCTGCACAAGCCTCCAGGAAACTCTAACATTATAACTTTAAACAAAAAGGAACGAAACGAAACTAGCTCACCTCCTCTATCAGTTCAGCAGAGAGCATGGGCAAATCAAGTGCATCACCAGCACCAGCACTGCTGGAACCAGCTTCTGGGAACGGTTCTGCTCTGGCTAAGTTTTCTGAGATCCATTCCGCATTTATTCGTGAGTACTCTTCGTGCAGAAAGTCACTTGGAGACTGATGTCCCAATGCAGTTTCTTTGGGAGTGTCTTTTAAAGGTCCTGCTCAGCACAACACAGAGAACAGTTTTGAAACTTTACTTACTAATAGCACGATTAGCAAAGTTTAATTCTATCCGCTTCACCTTCTGAGCTGTTCCGTAAGCTTTCTTTCAAGTGATGAAGTCTCCTAAGCAGAAAAAAAATGAATCGTGTGATACAGGCTGTTTCATGCAGGGAATGTGAAATAAAACTTGATCGCCCGCTTAGCGGACAAGACAAAAGTATGGAAAACAGATACGAGTGCAGTGCAAATTAAGAAGTGAAGTGCTGTAGGTTGCATAAAAACCTTTGAAATCACTTACAACAGAGCGTTACTGTACCTAAGCGCTTTCCTTTGCAAACTCATACAACTGGCGTTTTCATCTTTCGAACAGGATGCCGTATTTTGCAAAGCATCCAGTGCTTTTTCTACCAGTTCTAAGAACCGATCACTATCGCTCTGCAAACAAAGCACAAAATGCAGGTTGTTTGCAATTCTGACACAACAAACACAATCTGGTAAAAGTAAGCAGTGAAACAAGTGCACCTTCGGACAAATGAGAGAGAATATTACATGACTTTAACGAGCACAGTGTATGAGAATAGGAGCTTGTGCGAACAAACGTTTACCTCTTCTTTGAGCATATACGTTACCGGCACAAAGCCGGCAATGCCTTTTTCGTTCACTGCATAGTACCAATTGGGATCCTTGCATAACTGTTCGATAACTATGAACTTTTCGTCTTGTTTGAAGCTTAATAAACGGTTATCCTTGCTTTCGTAGTCGTACAGCGACTTCGCCAAGTAGGCGGACGCCATCGCTGCCATTTGACAGCTGCACAAGGTTGCTGCTACAGTACACGCTGGTCGAAGGCAGTGTGGGCACGAAATGTGCAGTGAACGAGGAACGAGAACGAGCATCCGCCGCAAGGAGTATACGTCACAAGGTCACTAGTGACGGACTCAGCAGCCCCCCATTAGTTTATATGCACACACAAAACATTAGCATTGGGTTTCCCTCTCTTCCCACCCCCACTACGCCCTTCCACAAAGACCCCCCCGAAAAAAAAAATAAGAGGGATGGGGGTGGGGGGACGACCGCTCAACTCCTCCCCACTGGATCTGCCACTGTCACAACCCAGGTGCAAGGGAAGGTGTTCTGCATGGAGGAAAGAAATTCTTTCCTCCATGGTGTTCCAATTTCTTCCAGTGGGCTACTATGTCCCAATGTTAACACCATGCAGTACCAATGCAAAAGCTCCTACAGTGGAGTTTCCTTTTTTTATTATCATTATTTTTCCAACAGACGTACAGTACAACGTACAACACTTTCTCAGCTGGATGTCAAAACATATTATTATCTGCTATTTTTTTCTGTCTGTTATTAGCTGCATGTGACATGCAACTTCTCTGACCATTTATGATGCTTCATAAAATTTACAATCAAAAGAACCTATATGAGAAATTCATCCACAATCAACTATAGAAGTGCTTCAGTATGTGTTTAACTTCTCATAATGAAAAAAAAAAAAAAAAACAGGTGGAAAGCAACGTACACCACACAGACTTAAAACGATCTAGTGAAAATATCTCTAATACTTTTCTGTAGTAAAGGCTGGTCAGCTTTCTTTGGCACGTGCTTTGGAGGGCTTCAAATCTGCCGCAAAGAGCACCTATGGAAATAATGTGAACACTGCATATTTACAAATGTCTACAACACATGTGAAATCAATTTTTCAAATCAGCAGCCTAGCCGGAGGCACAGGGGAGCTCGGCAATGAAGACAGATTGGTCTGCTTCATGTTGTAGAGCCCCCATCCCTAATCTGTATCACATTGAATCTTCATTGCCACTATGGCTGAGCTCAATCCTCCACAGCTATGCTGCTGTCTTGCATAAACTGAGTGACTTACAGAGTGTGCCCATCCTGCATAAGGACCAAACTTCTCTCTGAAAAAATTTCCTGAAACAAATTAAAGAATTATTGTTTTTAACATTCTCTGTTACCTACCTCACAGTGTCTCTTACAAACTGCCTGTATTCACTGCAAAAATTTCTAAATGTGTATCACTATAACATTTCCTTGCCAACTTCCTTATAAGCTTTATCTGTAAGTGTCTTGTTCTTAGAGAGATGGCAAAAAATTTCTAAATGTGTATCACTATAACATTTCCTGTAACTCTGTATCACTGTAACATTTCCTGTAACTCTGTATCACTATAACATTTCCTTACCAACTTCCTTATAAGCTTTGTCTGTAAGTGTCTTGTTCTTGGAGAGATGCGGCAAATAGTCTCTCACTGCAATCTGCCAAACGTGTGTGTCGACCGGTACAACGTCAGGCTTGTCAAGTGCCATCAAACAGACGCAGTCTGCCACCTTTAAGAGATGTGCGACATTATGTATTGACGACACTTTTCAGACACTGGTGCGCTCGAACTCAAACACGTTATATCATGCGGTATCGTAAACTTAATTCTTTCTCGTGTACTTCAGCGAGCAAATGCCAAGTAGGAAAGAGCTAAGTTAAATTTCAAGTACGTATATGTATTGAATGCCGGATAACAATTTTACCCGGCACGTTCTCTTAGAAGCGCTAAACCGACAAGCCCAACGAAGCATACTGAAAAAAGCTTACAGTTAAATTATAGATAGACCCTGAAGTTTTCGAGTTTTATTTTTTTCCAAATTTGGGGGGGTAAAATTCAGGTCAATCACTTGATGTCGAAAATTCATGCAAATTCGGGCGGAAAAAATTACCATCAGACTGAATTTGGGGATAAATCGGGCTCTATTGTTGAACAAACGTTCGTTGTACAGCATATCCAGAGTATTAGACGTTGAGATCAACCGCGTATTTTGTGAAAAATTAGTATGTCATTGCCGTGAGGTGCCTAGCTTAGGTGCAGTTTTGCGGGTAGAAATCGGGTTTAACCCTAAAACTTCAGGGTCTAATTATAGACTGTTACGTTTTAGAAGGACAAACACCATTTTAGATTTGACTACCTTTGCACCTACGCCAGGTAGCCTACACAGTTCGGCGTGCGCTACAGCGTAGTCTGTGTCTCTGAGAGATTCTAACCAACGAGGTTCACGAGATGACAATTCCTTTGCTGTGGCGCGGATGTATTTGGCCCTGTAGCCAAATCCAGCAGCTCGGAGTTCGCCCTCGACTCCATCCCTGTCTAGCCTTTGCACTTCTGGAAATGCAAAGTAGCTTTCAGACCCCAGCTGCAGCAACTTGTTTCCGTATTTCTGGCACAGCGTGTTAACCATGCTCGTTATTCTGGAAAAAGAAAAGGAGATCACGTTAATAGCCCTCGAAGAATACACAACAACAACTTTATTTTGGCAGTGATGATCAGGGTGTTTCGTCGCCACAGAGGCGATGTGCGCTCTACCCTAATGCTTGCATTAATTAGGTTGATGAGCCTCGCCGTGAGGACCGAAGTCCTATGTTGCAAAAAAAAAAGGTAGTAGTGCTTTTAGGGCACAATGCTGGTGGGATGGATTTGAACATGGGTCAAGCAATTTTGACACAGTGAGAGGGCGAGTGCACAGTTGATTTAGATACACATACTTCCTAAAGAAATCGTTGATGTGAACTCCTAAGTAATCAAATGATTAAATTTTTTGCAATAGCAAGGTTCTAAAGGAACTTACAAATGTTAAAAAGAAATAAAAAATTCTCATCAATGAAATGGCTATACAGCAGGTAAGAAATGTCCTTCATACTGAGCAGTTTCTGATATGCCACAATGAAGCACAAGTACAATTTCGTTGGGAAAGCCATTTTACACAATTACACTATAGTCGTGTTCAACTTAAGAAGGAAAAGAAATCTAGTCCGTCACCTCTCAAAATATTACTGCGCCGCGGATAGGATGGCCTCTCTGCTCCAGATAATGTAATCCATCATAATCGCTCTGCTTCCGTATTGGCTGTTATGACTGGTGGATGACGCTATGATGCGGCAGAAAGTGCACTCCTCTATTGATGGCGCATGGTGGCATTGCAGTATTTCTCCTGTGGCGCGCTGTTGCTTCTCCTTATCTTCAACTGCGTAGGTAGCTGACGGACAAGATTTCTTTTCCTTCTTCAGCTAAATACGACTATAGCACGTATAACAAAGGGTACTAAGTAGACGACAGTTCGAAATTGGGGTAGTTGGTGAGGGCTAAGGTTGAGCATACTGACAGCACGCAAGGACGCAGAAGATGAACACTTCGCAAAGTATGCTGTTATTTTTACACAACTGCACCATGTGTGCCACACAAGCGCAGACAAAAAGTATACCATATCACCTGGTAATGTTATTGTTGGATGAACAGATGAAAGCCATTAGTGCTTCCAATGGATCTTGTCTTAGGATCCTGACACCAGGAAGTCTCTTTGATACTTTCTCGAATACTGGATCTATCGATGCCCACTGCTGGTACAGTTGTTCCACATCGACATTCAACTGAAAATAGTCTCTGAGAACACTCTCTTCGGCGTTGTCGTCTTGGCCCACGCACACTGAATCATTTAATTTTCGTTTTCGTGCCTTCTTGTTTAATAACGTTTGTGCAAGGTTGAGCTCCTCGTTTTCTGGCTTGACAACCTTGTAATGAATGTTGCCCGTGTCATCTTGCTTGAGGAACCACACTTTGTTTGCAAGCACGCCGGTCCATTCCCCTTTGCTGTTTTTTGTCCACCTGGTGCAAATACACTCAAGTACACACCTTGCATTTGCCTAATACCTGCCTCGAACATGTCATATATTCATGCTTACCTGAAAGACTGACCGCAAGTTAACGTCACATCCAAGTTGAGCTGTCCTTCGTGACAGCGTAGGAGCGCTGACTGCATACTGTAGAGATGCTTTGAAGCAACTACCAAAGCCAAAAGCGGCACGAATTAACAGCTAACAAAACATTTCACAAAACTACCTGCGTGAATACGAATCGAGATGCAGCATTCTGGTACACGACAGGTTGGAATAGCGCACTGCTGCAAAGCGAAACCCAGAAAACGTCGGGAGGCGCTAGATCCTGAGGGGTATCATTCGTTGTGTTCGTACGCCTCGGCGGCGGTGGCTATGAATGTAGTGCCTTGGTCAGCGCATGAAGACATCGATTGTTCTCAGTCGTCGGTTTCGCGCTGTCGTGGGTTGACGTGTGTGTGTGTTGTGCTTCTTGTTTCATGCTAATTACCACATGGAGGTAAGTAATTTTAGTTCCTTGGTGTTTGTACTCCCGAATTTTTAGTGAAGCATTCGCGACCTGTTTCAGCTGTGGTGAAATCAGTTAAATAAGTTCAATTTCGGTAGATTTGCAGGCAACAGTGCTGAATGATGCGACGATCAACTTTGGGCAACCAAAAAAGTTTATCTGTTCTCATATAGTCTTCGATAGCTTATAAATAGCCTCAGTGATGATTTAACGTGTGATACAGTTAGAATTTAGGGCTCAAAACTCCGCGGTCAAGCAGCAGTTACGAATGATACCCCTCAGGTTTTAAGCTCAGATCAAGTTACAACAACAGACCGACGTTTTCCTGTTCTTGTGCAGCTTTCGATAGCTTATACAAGCCTCAGTAAGTGACTTAACGTGTGATACAGTTAGAATTTAGGGCTCAAAACCCTGCAGTCAAGCAGCAGTTACGAATGATACCCCTCAGGTTTTAAGCTCCGATCAAGACACAACAACCGAACGACGTTTTCCTGTTCTCGTGCAGCTTTCGATAGCTTATAGAAGCATCAGTAAGTGATTTAACGTGTGATACAGTTGGAATTTAGGGCTCAAAACACTGCAGTCAAGCAGCGGTTACGAATGATACCCCTCAGGTTTTAAGCTCCGACCAAATTACACCAACCGAACGACGTTTTCCTGTTCTCGTGCAGCTTTCGATAGCTTATACAAGCCTCGGTAAGTGACTTAACGTGTGATACAGTTAGAATTTAGGGCTCAAAACCCTGCAGTCAAGCAGCAGTTACGAATGATACCCCTCAGGTTTTAAGCTCCGATCAAGACACAACAACCGAACGACGTTTTCCTGTTCTCGTGCAGCTTTCGATAGCTTATAGAAGCATCAGTAAGTGATTTAACGTGTGATACAGTTGGAATTTAGGGCTCAAAACACTGCAGTCAAGCAGCGGTTACGAATGATACCCCTCAGGTTTTAAGCTCCGACCAAATTACACCAACCGAACGACGTTTTCCTGTTCTCGTGCAGCTTCGATAGCTTATACAAGCCTCAATGAGTGATTTAACGTGTGATACAGTTAGAATTTAGGGCTCAAAACCCTCCGGTCAAGCAGCAGTTACGAATGATACCCCACAGGTTTTAAGCTTCGGCCAAATTACAGCAACCGAACGACGTTTTCCTGTTCTCGTGCAGCTTCGATAGCTTATACAAGCCTCAATGAGTGATTTAACGTGTGATACAGTTAGAATTTAGTGCTCAAAACCCTGCGGTCAAGCAGCAGTTACGAATGATACCCCTCAGGTTTTAAGCCCCGATCCGATTTGAACAATCAAACAATATTCTTCTTTTCTCATATGGCCTTTGATGGCTTACAAATGCCACAGTGAGTGATCAGATGGTTTAATTTTCAAAAATTGTAGAGGATTTTATAAATGACATTGCCAAAACCTAAGGCTTGCAAATGATAATTACGGAGAGTGAAATGCTATCCAGCATGTTAAAAGCTGCAATCTTGAAGCTTTTTGTTGCCTAAATGCATTTCTTTCTATTGTTTCCAGGTGGAACCCCTGTAGCTGACCAAAAAGGCCAGGACTGCCAGATGCCATATATGAATTGGGTATGGGATAGAGAGAAATATTGAGATTCTATTGGAGAATTTGCATACCCCTGCTTATGCTACTCCTCACTAGGCCAACCAAAGCAGGCACCCAATTGTTCTCGTGCTGAGCTGACTGATTCGTAACTGACATTCTTTACTTATAATTCTCAGTAATTTCACACTACTCACAATTATGTTTTACTTTCAGTTCAAGTTCTTCAAACAGAGCTGACCCAACAGAAGGCCTCTGGTGGCACACTGTAATCAAGTGCGCCACTCCCACAGGATTATTGCATTGGCCTTTTGCATTCATGCCTGAACGCTGTCCAGGGCATCCCACAGGCACCAGCTGCATGACGATGCCCCACCCCACAGATTGTCTTATGCCAACAGCGTGCTCCCGTAGGGAACTATAGACACTAGAAGATGGACTGTGGACATGCTAAGGAATTCTTCAGTAGCTTCATGGTGCACTGGAGAAGAAAGAAGCAGCAGACCTGGACGAAGTAAACAAACGGCCCTTATCAGGGCCACCATATGTCTGCCACAATGGCTAGCGTTCTGCTGGTAGAAGAAACCCTGACGGTGATAGAAGATCACTGAAGTAACCATAATTCAAGCATGATGGCTACAACAGTGCTGATAGAAAACAATCATTGCAGTTGTAAATGCCATACATTTCACTAAGCACTGTATTTTTGATGACAGTAGTATTTAGAGTTGAAGGAGTCATGTTCTGCCACTTTTTGGATGGTCAAAGTATGCATCACAGAACATATTGCTAAGGTGAACAGTATGTGGAACCGACTATAACTCCTGTTATTCATTCGCACAGAAAATATGAAGCAGAAAATGTCGAGGTTGTTGCGAGAGACCTGTACTATGTCTGTTCTATGTCTTTTGTAAAAGCTATCACCGTTTCTCAACAAAAGTGAGGTGGAGAATGTACTGGACGCCTCCATTTTTCCCCTTTCTCTCCGTACTGTAAAGGTAGTTCTTTTTGTGTAGTCCAATAATACGAGAATTTGAAAAAAGGTCTTTGGGTGTACTTGACATAATTGTGTGCCAGTCTATATCATTGAACCCCTGTGGCACTGAGGACAAAACTTTATCTAGACAGTATATTTGGGTCCTAAGAACGCCATTGGAGCCACAGGGCATATTGACTTTACACCACATCATGCAGGGCCACAAGGAAAAGAAACGATTGTAGTTACCATAAAACTTTGGTATATCATACATAACATTGTACACAAAAACAGGACCGACATAGTTATTGTGGAGCCGGATAGTGGATAACACCAAAAATTAATGGGCTTACTAGGCTAACGCCAATAAATGGGCGGCCTTCCAAATAGAGTGCTGAAGGTATGAAAAACTATTCGACCTTCACAAAGGCTTAGGAGAATGTTCAGTAGCACTCCAAATTATCCATTTACTTACTGTATTGCTGCCTTAGCTCACAGTTGGAAAAATAAGTATAGAAAATCAAAGAGAAAGAGCTAGCTGGCATATTCACAGTGGGTTATGGCTGCGGGTTTGCTATGTTGTGTTTACTTAGAAGTGCAGAAATTTGGGCTAGTTAGCTGGCATATTCACAGTGGGTTATGGCTGCGGGTTTGCTATGTTGTGTTTACTTAGAAGTGCAGAAATTTGGGCTAGTTGGTACATAACTGCAAAAGGGAGAGTATACAGACAGGACAATGGAGGGACAGAGCTGCTTACAACTAAACTATAATGATAAGAAACCCGACGCAGTCATGTGCGCAGGTGCACTGCTATCCCACCATGTCAAAACAACGAGTACAGTGCTAGACAAATGTTAGAGAACACGCTCCGGCGCATTCCTTCCTCAGAGTGACAGCAAATGGGACCGTACAGACTTAGACATGTGCGTATAGGTAGCCCAGTCACCTGTATGCAAGTCCGTACGATACCATTCGCTGCCAGCTTGTCACTCGGAGGGAAGAGTGTGCCAGAGCATGTTCCATAAACTTTTGTCCAGCACTTTACAAGTATAAAAGTGATTAACAATGTAGAGTGGGCTAGTTGGTATGACATCTTAGACTATGGAGCTACAGCAGACAAGGACAATACACCACTCCATACTCAACTGGTTTATTTCTGGAAAAGGAAGGTTGAGCGTTGGGATTGGGGGTTTTGAGACGAACTGATTAAAAAGGAACTTTACACCTAGTGGTGATCTTTTCCTGCTGTCCTTGTCTGCCATAGCTCCGTAGTCGAAGTCTGTACAAGTATGTCAGACGAGACCCTCAAAATGACATTTTTAGGCATGTGCAAACAAAACCACCGTAGTGATAAGGGGTGACACAAGTGAAAAAAATGCCTATGATTTGAATAAAAATTCAAGTTTCTTATCCACCAGACAAATAGAAGCTTCAGTAGTACAACTGGAAGAGCCACTTCTTATTTCAGCCACTTCGACTACCTCTCTTTCGAACTGACAGTTTGCTTTTCTTTTTGGCTGAGTTCTTTCAAAAGCCGGGTTTTAATGTCACTATTTGATATAGTATAAGAATTAGGATGGACAGAAGATCGACTCAATCCTCGCATTAGCTACGGTGTGCTAGTGTACCATACCGCATGCGAATACCGGGTTGCCGTGTCCGTAATTTTGTGAGGTTCGAGAGCCACAAGAACTGCTCGCATGCAGTGTATTCTACCTAACATGGACAGTGCAGCAGCAGTACTGGGGCCAGGCTGAAAACAATGCCTGAAAATCTGTTCTCCTAATTCGTCTTTAAATTTCGAGAGGGTAGCTTCGTTCTCTTTGGTGGCCAAGACGCCGCGTGTTTGAGATCCCTGTAGATAGGGCAATCGCTTTCGAAACTAAACAACAAGGATCAGAAACATAACGCTGTCCTATATGTGCGCAAAAGCACCATAGCTCATGCACAAAGCAAGTCTTCCAAAGACATGAACGGGTTTTTCCGGGGAACCACCACCGTGGGAAAACAAACACAAGTGCAGGTGGTAAATGTGAATCACGTGTCGCCCCCAAGATTCTTCTAGAATTTCTTTGACAGATGTTCAAAATTTAGTTTGCAGTTTATTGAGTTTATATACGTATACCCAACATCGCAGGTGCCGTGATTTCTGTCCTCCTTTCTTTCTTTTGTTTATGATTCATTTACTACAGCAATTCACATATAACATCGACTTAGTGAAAGTACGCTTTATGTAGTAATTGTAATTTTTAATGCTTTTCATATCTTAGGGCTCCTCTTTGTTCGGTTTTTCGATAGTTCTTTCTTCCGACTTTCCAGCTTTCTGATAGTTCGGTCTCATGATTTTCGGCATTATATGATTGCCACTGCTCTTGGGCCCCGGATCCCGACAGCCTCGAAATACCCTTATCTCGTGACCACTTCTCCTTCCAACTGGTTACAAAAAGTGAAGTGTCCATAACCAAAGTATATTGATATGCAGATTAAGTAGAAAGGAAGAGGGGTAGATAAAAATGAAAGAAAACATAAGAGAAGGCGACAAATTGTCTTCGATCAAGGATACTTCTTTATTGATACTAAGGTCACAAAATGATCACGATGATCGGGTATGTTTAGGGTAAATCGTGCAACACAGTCTCCAAAGAAAATGACAAAAATATATACACAGTACCGAGAGGATAGAGAGGTAGCAAGCGAGCTGGTGGTATAGATCCATAACACAGACAAGGTTGTCGTTTTTTGTCCCCCAGTCTCGGGTTTTTAATCTAGAGATAACCATATATAAAGTAATTGAACCTCTGTATGCAATAAGCAAGCCATGCATGTAATGCAATCCCCTTTCGTGTATTTTTGCTGCAATGACGTCCACATACCAACATGTACCTGCCATAGAAAATTTAGGACCGTATTGCAATTTATTGACCTGTTACAGGAGGGTAAGAAACGAGAAATGTATGTGTGTTAATAGGATGGGCAGCCAGGTCTTGCCCCTTTTCTACACACGCATACAAATGATAGCTTAAATTGAACTGCGGCTTCCACTCGAAAAACACGTTCTTCCTAACTAACACGACTGTGTCGGCAGTGATACTGAGCGTTGTAATCGAAAAGAAATAAGAAAAAAAAAACGTGAGCACTAAGCTAATAAGTCATATTATGCTGGTCACCTACGATATATTTTCAAGATTGTGCTCGTTTAGCAGCACGATACGCTCGACCTAGACTGTTCTGCAACGCACAGGTGACTTCACCCTACCTGGTTCTTCAACAATCAAAGTACGACTTGTGAAAGCTGCTTGTATTTGCGCGATAACCCTGTGTGCATGCGGTGTTACATTGGAAAATGATGTATCATGCTCACGGACAATTTCTGCTAACTCACAGACCCAAAAAACACAAACATATATGTTACACATTTTCCATTGCATTAGTCGAGGTAACCCGGCTGCAATTACTTCACCAAATACTCGAAGTTTTTTCGGTTTGGGATTTTTCGACTTATCCCCTTCTTGCATACAGGGGTTCAATCGTCAACTGAAGGGAAACTAAACTAACACTCTACCGAACGCTAATTCTTCCTAAATTACAGTATGCCGCTTCGGTGTGGGATCCAGGGCAACAGTCACTCATTCACCAACTGGAAATGGTTCAGAACCGTGCTGCACGGTTTATTCTCGGAAATTATAGTCGTACAGCCAGTGTCACTGCGATGAAATCAGCCCTTAACCTATCTTCCTTGACTGTTCGCCGCCAGTTTGCTCGACTCTGTCTGTTCCATAAGATATATTACTACAACGAAACGCTAAAACTCCATTTAATTGCACATCCATCATACGTCTCATCAAGGCTTGATCATCGCCAGAAAGTTGGTGTCCCATCCTGCACTACTAAAACGTGTTTTGACTCATTTTTACCTAAAACCTCACTGGAATGGAATCATCTCCCGGATCACCTTACCTCCATCACTGACGGTAGACAGTTCAGAAAACTGCTTCACGACCACTTGAATGCAGCGTAAGATTATTTAAGCTTTACATATACTAATCTGATTGTCCACCAGTGATACAATCTATGCTCGTGTTTTTGGTTCGTTGTGTCTGTTTTTTTATTATTATTATTATTTTTTATTGTATTCCACATTGTTCCTGCTTTGTTTCAAGCCCCTCCCCTGTTTAATGCTGTAGCCCTGAGGGTAAATAAATAAACAAACTATATACATGCCATCAGCACAAAGCTTGCCTGTCTGTATTTAAAAGAAACACACGGGGCACCAAATTTATGAACGAATCTGTTAGCAGTAAGCAGAACAATGTGCTTCCCATGGAGAAAAACGACATTCCTATACCTAAACGTTGTTCGGCCAAGCTTTGATTGACATCGGCCTTACTCGGGCCAACTGAATACCGCCAACTTTGGGCCAGTATGTGACAAACCGTCCTAACAAACACGGGGACTAGTATGCAATGCCGTTGGGGCCATTGTAGAACCAATCTTGGTTTCTAGTCGGGCATTAGTTGGCTAGATAGCGTCCCATGAGGCACCAGCAATGATGGGCCAAGTATGGTCCAAATCTAATAAGATTCTCAACCAAGCATGGTTATGAGGTATCCCATGCAGCTTCTGCACCCCTCTACGCGATGTTCTATTCTATAACACCAGTGTGCCTTACAACTGTATCTGGCAGGTGTGTATATTGCAAAAATCAAATCCAAAGGTTGAAAGTGCTGCTGCTGGTCGTGTGTGGCCTGTCTTAACATCGTTTTGCCGCTATTGGAATAGATATGTATACGTACCAACCTGCTCGATAGCTGTTATTGTCAAAGGTTATACACATTACAAACGCGTAGGAAATGGAAATTCCTACTCGTTTAAGCTCTCCGTGTCATTATGGCTCAATGTATGAAGCTGGTTTTCACCTTGTCTGAAAATAACTTTGCAAGCTGAAGAAAAAATGTAGAAATGGACTTGTGTACATCGAATTGAACGACATAGACTAGCATCGTTGCTTTGTTGTTTCGAGCAGCAGCTGCTGTTTGGGGCTTGGGGTTTACCCCCCCCCCCCCCCCCCTCCCAAATTGTAAGTTTGGTTAGTGCATTTGGAAGAGATGATAATGAAATCCTCCTCACCCACGTAAAGTCCCCATAGAACTCCTCCAGAGATATTTTTGGACTAGGCCACTGCTTTGAGCCCAACGCAGTTTACGAACTGCCTTCGCAGGTGACATTATGACGACGTCAGCCCAAGTTGCAGCGACTTGTGCCAACCAAATACCGATCTCCGGCAGATTTTCGGCAATTTGCACTTTGACTTTTTGTGTAGCTGGACACAACGCTATTGAAAGATGTAACATTCCCATGTAGCATTCCTTTCCTTGCTTTTTTTTTCTCAATAAACATATCCACCCCTCCCTTGAGTTTGAAGAACCCAGAAGACGACGAGGACGATACAAGACTCAAATACGAACTTAAAAAAAATGTTATAGAGTACATCAGTTCTCTTGAACTATATTAATTTGTTCATACATGATCATTGTTTTCAATATAGTAGTGTGGTATTGCAGCGAAATTGTAAAAGCTCCTCGTGACATATTGCACCCGGACTATTTCCACACGCATAGGTGTCAACTTGTATTCTTCGAAATCTGAAATATTCCTCATATTTTCTTGATATCTTTACATTTTTACTGCAGGACCGGTTCTTAAGCGTAGGAAAGTGTACAGTTTGGTTGAAGATGCCAGAAAATTGTAATTGCGGGAAGAATCAGATAATGACAATAATTGTTGTATATGTATATTTTTCCTTTTATTAAATCGGTTAGACGTTCGGCGTCGTGGTGTGTGCTGTTTTTACACCGTACCATCTACCCCAAGTGTCTGCGTTAGTTTGGTTACATTTTTAAATTTGAAACTTATTCATCTCTAACTAACTGTCATTCATCTCTCAGGCTAACCTGGCACGATATACTTTCAGTGAATAGCAGCAGGATGCTCTTAAGTTGACCACCTGGCCATGTTTTCTATCAAATTCCCCAAATTTCTGGATTCTGCAGAGGATTTGACAACCCCGGATTTGAAATGGGATTTGATTTGGCATGAAAAAAGGCAAATAAGCAAGAAAGATGCTTTCACTTTGTTTTCCATAATATTAAACGGGCATAGTACTCGAGTCAAAAGGGGTGCATACAGATTCGCCCTACTTTGGATTGTGCATGTACAGTACGCGATCCGCCCGAAATGTTTTAAATGCAGGAACTAGAGAGGGTTCAGGATATTGCGGCTAGATGAGTTGCATGGATGTTAGTATAAGCGAGATAAAGTCCAGATTAGGTTGGGATAGTTTGTCGACAAGGAAACAACAGTTACGTTTGCAATTTTTAGATAAGGTTACTACTAATAAAATTAGTATGGCAAAGGAACCTCCTCTAATTACTTGGAACCTCCATCGTACATCTCATCGAAATTGATCATCACAGGAAAATTTAGCCCAACGGATGTATAGAGCTGATTTGTTCGGGACCTGAGTACGTGTTGTTTTATATACATGTGTAACCGGGTTCGAATCCCGGTGCCGGCTGTGCTGTCTGGGGTTGTTCCTGGGTTTTCCTCAGTCGCTTTGAGACATATGTCGGCACAGTTCCCCTAGAAGTCGGCCCAGGACGCACATTTCCCCAGGGCGTCAGTCGTGACGTTGCCCACATACGTGAGGCCGACAACGGCAAGCCCTTTCAACATCACCACCACCACCTATATACATGTGTGCTTTTCAGTTTTTCTTTGCTGTACTTATTGCTTACTTTTATTTGTATGTATCCCCGCCACAGTAATGTCAGGCGTTGTTCGTAATAGCAGAAATAAATAAATACAGAAAAAACTGTAATTCTGGATACATATAATGATTTCATTTGCTTCTCGAAAAAGAGTTGACTTTAACCCAATTTGTTTCATCAAATTCATATCACTGGCGTGAGGTCCCTCATGATGACCCATGAGAAACATAGCGGTGATGCACAGTACCCCTGACAAATTACAAAGTGCTTCGCATGCTTCCGATACACTTTCAACGTTTCGAATATGAGCGGGCTTCCATAGCCATGACGGCTTCAACCTTCAACACACAAACCCAACAAACTACAAAGCAGGCAAAAAGTTCCCAGTATTTCAACAACGCGAAAAAGATCGTCCGTGCAACATTCGTGTGAAAGAACAGGCCTATTAATAAACAGTACAACAAAAATAGATGAAATTGAAATAATGGCTTCATTTTTCCCGCGGATGCAACTAGAATGCAAGGCGTCCCACACAGCAGCCAATGAGAAGTAGGAGCTACATTTTTGCGCGGAAGCACCTGGAAGAGTGAGTGACGCGGCAATGATACCCCTCAGGATCTAGCGTCTTGTGAAAACGTCACCGTCATGGATTGGCAAGAATTGGATTTGGATTGGATTTTACATTATTTTGTAGCTTGACGACGTCATTCATTATTTCCCTGCGTCAAAATTATGCATTAATCGTTTGTTCGAGAGGTTCTTTCGAAAACAATTGAAATGACTAAACGCGGATATGGTTTTAGTCATTTCAAACGTTGGCTAACTTTACGCATGCTGGACCATGCTGTCTATTGTTGGTGCAGAACAGACTTCTGCTGGCAACGATGCATCGCACGCGATTGCTTTTGTCGTGGTTGTTTTGTACCGCGGGCTAGATACTGTGAGCGCAAATTCATTGATTTGCTGATTGAATTTATGCTTTCTTGGCTTTGCAAAAGTCACACTATACCAGCGTCTCATCTTACATAAGGTCGCAGGGCATCGCGATGTGAGGCTACTGCAGTAAGTACGAATTCTAACACTCCTAAAAGGGTGCTATGGAAAAACATATTCATACAGATGCCGGGTCCTTGCATGTTCACTTCAGCGTGTGTAGTCGCAGTAAACCATCACACAGCAAGATGTAACACACTGTAGCACCTTCAACCACACCCAAGTGTCAAGGTGTGGAACTGTTTGAACCACAACCGATATTCGCTAGCACAGAACTGACATGCTGTTCTCGTGATGTGAAGCGAAGCTTAGTAATGTAATTGCAGAGCTATCAGCGATCATAGTTACTGACTAGGCGCAACTGTAGGATTTTTAAAGACAAAGAACCTCACACCCATGATTTTCTTCATCTGTTTCAGGGTGACGGAAGGCGCTTTGATAAAGATTGAAGTTGATCGACAACTTCGCTAAGCAATATGGCAGCCGAAAGAGACCGCCGAGCTACTGCGGGAAATCGCATGTCTCAGCTTCTAGAGGCTGAGGAAGAGGACGATTTTTACAAGACCACTTATGGAGGGTTTGAAGAAGAAGAGAATGACGCAGAATATGAAACTGAAAATGAAGAGAGCGATGTTGTCGATTCAGACTTTGACATTGACGAACACGATGAACCGGTTTCCGACCAAGAAGACACCGAGGAAGGGTCGAAGCGGCAAAGACGGGTAGTGACCAAGGCATATCGTGAGCCAATACACGAGAAGAAGACCAAAGAGAAATCGGTATGATATCTCTTCATGAGGGTAACAAAAATGATTGGTCGTGGAATATAACTGTAATTGTGCAGTGACACAGACCTGGATCTCACGTGTTGTGTTGCTAATATGTATGAGATAATACAGATAATTTTTGTTATGATTGGAGCAAAAATATTCATGACATCATGTCGAGTAAAGAAACGACGCTCATTACGTATCTTATGACAATTATTGTGAATAGCTGAGTTTTTTAAATTCATGCAGGTCGTCACAGAGGCAACACTCTGCTCATTTTATTTACCCTAATAAATTCGACACTCAAGCATACTATCTTGCGCTATACCTGCTCAAACCCTGCTGTTACTCCACACTTTTAGAGCACAGAAAAGTCACCAAAGAAGCCTCATCCCCCAAAGCCCACGAAAAAGGAAGCTGCAAGGCAGGCAGGCGAGCGAAAATCCGTTCGGCGCTCGACTCAGGCCAAGAGCCAGGAAGCAGAAAGGAGAAGGCAGGAGAAAGAAGAACAGCGTAAACAGAGACATCCCAGGAAGAGGAGGTACACGGGGGATCATCCTACACAGGAGGAACTTCTGGAAGAAGCCAAGATCACTGAACAGGTATGCCTGTGACAAGCATCACATAAAAGCTGGGGGCTCTTCGGAATGTTCCACCACAACTCTCCAAATGAAGGAGTCTCAACAAAATTGTCCATTTTGACTGTGTTTTTTAAGGCCAGCATTCTACATTTTGCATTTTGACACCCTCCACTTCAATCTTGGCACTACCTCCAGTATATACCCGCTGAGATGTCTTGTAAAATTGAAAAAAGAAAAAATTGTCACCATGGCATTCCGTACTTCATTCATTCATAGCTCATGTCGTAGCTTTTTGTCAGCATGTCACTATTTTTTCACTCTCATCACTTGCTCAGGTGTTCAATTGAGGTGCATAAAATGGCACCAGAAAGAGCTACAAAATTAGGAAAACTTCAAAATTAATTAATTAATGATCCACAGTGCATCATTAATAGTTTGCGCGAATATACACAACCACTTGCTATTTGCAACAACTTGCTTACTTGCTTGCTGCTTGTGAACAACTTGCTATTTGCAAAGGTCAAACTAATTCAGTTGTTGCATGCCCTTCATTACTATGGCTGCATAAACCTTTCAAAACAGCAGTCTCGCACTCGGAGCAATATATTGTTGCTCAAGCTGTGCTTTAATCCGATACATTTTTGTCTGTCCAGGAAAACCTACGTTCCCTGGAATCCTACCAGCGGCTAGAGCTTGAGAAGAAGAAGGCGAAAATTGTGAAGACTCCCTATCGCGGTCCCATGATTCGCTACCACTCCATATCTATGCCCCTGATCGAAGAAGCTCCGCTCGTCGTAGACGAAAGCCCCGCGACACCGCCAAGCAGCCTGGGACCGCGGTGCTCACGCAACTTCATCACATTTCCAGATGATGCGACCATGCGGGACCACTTCAGGAACACGAAACCGAAACCGGCCGCACGTAGCATGTGCCCTATCACGCGTCTTCCAGCGCGATACTTTGATCCCGTCACGCTCATTCCGTACGCAAACCTCCAGGCGTTCCGTGTCTTGCGCGAGGCGTACTACGCACAGCTCGAACAGAAAGGTGACGTGCGTCAACCCGAAGTGGCGGCGTGGGTGGAATGGCGGAAAAAGAATCGCCCCCAGAGACCCCTGGTGACCAGCAAGGCTGCCTCGGCACCGCATCCGGCAACAACAGCTCCTACCACAGCTGCTGTGGCTCCAACAGTGACGGCGCCAGCATGAAAGCTGCTGATGCGACTAAGTGCTTGTGGTGTGAGTTGCCCAGACTGAACAAAATGGGCGTGAACTTAGTAACAACTGGTTATCCCCGCTTGAACTATTTTCTACTATTGACACTAAGCTGACAGCATCACGCAGCCTTTTTTCGTTCGATCTTCGAGCATTTCTTAATGCTGTAAGAGAATGCTAAGAATGTACCTGAGCTCAGGTTAAGTCTTGGCACTGAATACACAGAGAATGTTTACAGAAGACCAGCTCATTTTCATTTTGTTACGTCGCATAAACAGCGTGCGTCATTTCTCAGTTGTTGCATTTTATCACTTGCAACCAACAGAAATGGCTAGTCTCCCTTTGTGAAGAACAGAAATTGACATGTTTCTTTTTAGAATGTGTTTTGTGTCACTACAAGTGAGCATGTTTACGTAGAGTAACTGATTTGGTTTCACTACGGTAAACTACAAAGTAGTCATGCTTGTTAGCCATGAGATGAGGAGCATCACACTCATATAATGAGCATCACTGTAGCAAAATATTGTGCCTAGCACATTTCCTCGGAATAAACCGAATCCCTAGAAGTGTGCATGCAGTGTGCATGCAGTGTGCATGCATCCACAAGAGCATGTAGATCTTCTAAAAATCTCTTCAGAAGATGGAAAACCAGTTGCCCTGCCCAATCTTCATGCATGAAAAGTGGAGGCAGTGCCTTTATAACCTGAACTCAAGGTTTGAGGCTACCACCTTGCCCCCCCCCCCCTCACCTTGTGAAGTCCCTGACCGGTCTACAGTTTGCATCCACCCAATTACTTGTTTCATCAGTAGTGTTTGCTCCTGCCATGAACGACATACATTGCCCAGCCGACAAACTAAAGAACCTTCATTTTGTCACACTTTAATCAGCATGCACCTTGTTCCGAACTTTGTCAGCGGTCTCAGTTTGTGACCCTATTGACCTCTATGCTAAAGCCAGCGAGTTACAAAACCGTATTTTGATTTCTCTTCAATCTACATTCATTGTCTTCCCAACTTCAGCGGCAGTGCCGTTCGCATCCAAGCAGACAAATGAGCTATGGTATCCATAAACTGTGTACTACAGTATATAATAGGGTGCCTCTTCCAGTCTCTTCTTCCATATTTTCCTGCCCTACGTTTTGTACATCACATGCTAGAGCTTTTGAACCAGTGTTGCCTGGTACGTTCGTATCTCCCCTCTTTTGAGCGTAATGACGACATTGTCTGGCCCACTTGGTGAGGAATTCTGCTGATCTTTGCTCTCTGCAACCACGCCGGTACTGGTTTGAATCTGGTACCAAGTGAGCGGTTCCATTTCATCCTTGAACAAATGGCCAGAAAGGCTAGTTTCCTTGATGTCTTGCAGCACAAAGTTCTTCAGGAGGTACTGCACAAGAAATGAACTGAAATTATCAATCTACATTTCAGTACCGTGCGGCATTTGTCATCAAAGTGTGTGGTGCATCTACAGGGCATTGTCCCAGAACGGCCTAGGGCTCAAGGCAACAACCTGTTGTCCTACAACAGTTGCATCAAATACATCTTCCACTGTATATCAGCGGCAGAAAGACAGAGGAACAGCAAGGGTAAGTGGTAGAGAGAGAGCGTTTCGGTGGAACTGAGGCCGAGCTCCAGAACGAACTCCACCCTCATTTGTCTGGGGAGTCTTCCAGAGAAGCAAGGAAAATAATGAGACCAGCTGGGGTGGTGGAACCTGATTACAAGTCACTTCGATGACATGACCAGCCATGGTTGATGTATGTTTTTCAGGATTTTCAGCAGGGCAATTAAATTTGTAATGCAGTTCTGGCTAGAAACAGGCATCTCTACTACTACAGCCCCTGAAGTTCAAAGGCCTGCGTATCGATCTTACTGCCTGTTGGACAATCACATTTTCCTTGACAGACCCAAGCTTTCAGAGTTGGAGTTTTTATATCCACTGTGGCATAAGAGAATGATAAAATGGTCTGTACCGTAACTGAGAAGCGTGCTTTGTCGCCATGGTCGTTTTCTTCCTGCCCTGTATACAAGTTCTCCAGTCGAAGAAGGACCCTTGATGGTGGCACCGGATCCAGAGTCAGGAGATGCACGTTCAGTGGGAGCTCCTGGCGCAGACCTGAAAACTGCAAATGGTACAAACGAATCTGGTGAGTGTGCTTGCTTTGCGAAAGCTCAGGAACATGAGGAACACGTTAGTAATTGGGTGTATGCGATATGTTCTAGATCAAGTGGCCACCTTAGATTAGAGATCTGCGTGGGTGCGGATATACCCGCGCAATTTGCTTAGATTTGGTGAAAATGCCACTTTATGCGGGTGACGGGCAAAACGTGGGTACACCCGCGTCAACCTCGCGGGTCGTGCGGGTGCCCGCATCCATGGTAGACCACGAGAAAGTGTTTCCGTCGTTAGCAGGGGCTGCTCTGTTTGTACACAGCATTCCTGCATCGAGCGCGCCTATAGTGGACGGTCGTTTTCTATGGCTAGGCATATTCTCCAAGAGAGGAGGACAGCCCTCAAGCATTTGTTCCTTTTGGTGTGCGGACCCTATTTGTGTCGAGGTTACTTTTGGCGCTCTGCAAAAGACGCGCTTTTCTCTTGCCATTAAATGCGAGGGAGAAACGGCAGCAGCATTTGTTTCCGAAGGGCAAGGGAGAAAGCCCGTCTCTCACGGAGCGACAAATATGACCTACAAACGACTACAAATCTGCTGTGTTTTCGGGGCCATCCTTCTGAAAATGGGCAGCTCCGTCAGCACACCTGAAGGAACAGATGATGTCATTGCGCAGAACTCCTATCTTTCATGAGTAAAAACTTAATTAGTCAAAATTAATTAGGACACCATACGGCAGCTTCATTGTACTTGAAAAAAAGGCTTTTCCCCATTTTATAAAATTTTGTACAATGTCATTTTTTTTGTGCGACATTAGGTGCTGTAGGAGATACAAACGTACTCCCCAAAGTGTTCAGCCGACGTACGTTGCCAGAAGTAAGCATGCCTTCCATTCCATTGCCCGCTGCCTTAGTGTAGGTGAGGACAGGGCTGTATACCAGTCTGAGAGCCTCATATCGAAGCGTATGCCAAGGAAGTTGACCGATGTGGACTAGGTGACGACCTTTCACTATGGAGGTGTCATTCAGTATCTCTCGAAGACCGCATTCATCGTCAGTCACCAGACGGCGATGCACCTTCAAGAAAAGCGCGAGTGTTCTGTGTCTACGTACTGAAGAGACATTTCAGGAGCACTTGCCATCAACTCCACTTCTCCGTCTTGCAAACTGGAACCGCCTTCCGGTAAGTCTGGAAGCACGGTAAACTGCAGGCTCCGAACGAGGTCCTAAGGTACAGCATGGCCTTCAAGTCTCAAATGGGTCAACATTGCAATAAAACTTCAGTACCTTTATATATATCCAGGAAGTGACGGGATAGTAGTTGGGCGAAGTGACCCTGAAACTTTCTGAGCTCTGCGCAAAGCTTTGTCTGCTTCGTCTGTTAAGGCGGAAATATGAAGGGACATGGAAAAGATGAGAGGCAGAAAAGGAAGAGCGGAAGATATATGGCTGAAGGATATCTGCTAAGCCACACAAACCTCTGTGCGAAACAGTGGCATATTGCCAGAAAGATATTTCGCCATGGGTTCTATATGGGGACTTTACATGGTAGAGGAATATTTCTCCCTTGCTTCCCTCTCCCACATGAACTACCAAAGGTACGATGTATCCCCCCCGGCTAGGTCACTGATGGGCATATAAGATGGTGAAATGCTAAAGGCACCGCACACCTCCGCTTTACAGTGCTTCGGCCGTTAGAATCTGTGAAGAAGATGCCGTCGTTTTGTAGATTACTGGTGAATCTAGATACCACTTCACGTCCCACGGCACCGTACCGTCTGCTCCTGAAAGTAGAAGAGGGTTGTTGGTTCATGGATTCGCCTGACGAATTCTTTTACGTGGGCCGAAATTTCAGCACGCGGCACACAGTATTCGACATATATGGTAAGAAAGAACGCGCGCGAAATCCGAAAGTGTACCACGTGACACGAGGCGCGCGCACCTACGCGCGCGCCTCGATTTCGGAGTTTTTAAGCGTACTGAAGAACTACTACATCCGTTATCTGCCGAGAAGCGAGCATCAGGCCAAAGCTGACCCGAAGGACGCGCACCATTTCGCGCGCGTTCTCTCTTACCGGAACAAACTTCACGCAAGGCGTACGCTGTAGGAAACAATAGCGATGGGCGTTTCTCGACACGCTCTACAACTTCAAACGTCACATCTGGGCCCTAAGACGAATAATTAAAAAGTTAGCTCAGTAATAGCGCCTAATTAATTAATCAGTCACCCTGAAAAAGTACAGGTGCAACATTATGCAGTTTTCATTCGCGTGTAACGCACCATGTTCATTTTTTCTTTTTGTTACTTTTTTTTTTTTGGCGACCACGGTGCACGTTAGCTGGGACGCCCTGTAGAGTTGTACACGAAGTGAAATCCCCGTGGCCAATCTGCGGGCTTAGTGTCGTGGATATGGAGCACGCGCCGCGGAGAAACGTAAATTCCGCCGGTTATCCTGCTGACGTCACAAGTGTGGCGGAATGGAAAGTGTGGCGATCACGTTTGCGCCCCAGCGTTGTGGCTTGTACCCTGCCGCCTAATAACCTCACCTTTTCCATATGAATTCACTTGACATCCTGAACGTGAGTAGCACAACAAACGAAAGCTTATTTTAAAACATTAAAAAAAGATTGTGGAAATTACAAAAAGAGCTAATTCCATTTCAATCGACCACCTACCTGCGTCATTCTGTCATATCTTGCCTGTTAAGGTGAGAACCTCTAACGAGAGCGAAACTTACTCAATAGGGATGGGCCCTATCATCCATTCAAACTCAATCCAGTCCTGCCCCTTGTATAGGCGAATCACTTGTGTAATCCAGGAAGTGAACACCTGTTGGATCTCCTGCACGATAGCGCCCTAGAAAAAAAAATTATCTTCACAATGCATCTGTGAAGCGAATACATAAAAGGCATTTGCATACATACGACAGGCTACGTAACATCACTATTTTCTAGCAAATATGTGAGGTAAACGCTGCGCTCCCGTACAAGCAAAGGAAAAAAAAAGGGGGGGGGGACGAATAAATGTAATTCTGAAAAATCGAAAACATAGATGAAGGAGAGGATTGCTGCAAATAATAATAAAATGGCGTTGCAAGGCATGGGGGTGTTCCCTGTTTCGTTTTGCCACTATTAGCCGAATGGACATATTCTTTGCTTTATGTTCATAGCAATATGGCGGTAAGAACGCGTTTTTGACGCAAAAGTGTATAGAGGTCTGCGCGGTTGCGGGTGTACCCGCGGGTCCGTGCGGATACCCACACTAATCTCGGATTTGCGGGGAGAAAACGAAACTCGATGCGGGTCGCGGGTAAAGTGCGTGTTCACCCAAGTTGCCGCTGCGGGTCGTGCGGGTACAAGCGCTATACCAGCGTTCATGCTTTTTCGCGAAATAAAAACGCAAAAGACCGGACTTCCACAGCGTTTTATGGTCATTTGGTGGCCGTTCTTCCAACAATTTTCTATCGTGCATTTGATGAACCAAACGTAAAGTGCAATTAAACGTCCACAAACGCTTTTGTCTTTTTTTTTTTTTTTTTTGCGCTGCAGTACTCTAACTTGTGCTACACGCCCTGTAATGCTGGTCTGCTGATATACTCGCATGACCCGCGGGTGCGGGAGCGGTTACCTCCACCAAAACTCGTGCGGATTAGGAGGCCGTGTGTTTGGGTGCGGGTCGAGAATTACATACCCGCGCAGACCTCTAACTGTCTAACCTCTAAAAACTTGGCTGCGTCTTTGGGCGTCCTTTCAATCCAAACGCATTAAACGCGGTAGCGGGGCGCCATCGTTGGGGGTAAATGCGCATTAAATGCAGTACACCGCCTTCTTTTTCGTTCTTCTCTTCTGTCTTTCCTCTCTCCACAACTGTTACGGACGGAACTACACATGTATGAGTTCTGAACACGTTGCGCTACTCGGAAGGTGCTGATTCGGTGTTAGCACCGCGAAGCGACTGTGGCCATGCGCATAGCAGAGGCGACAGTAAGAGGGTGCGGGATACTGCGGTGAGTTAGTATGCGTCCTGGGTCGACTTCAGGAGGAACAGCGCCGACATTCGTCTGAGATGTCTGGGGAAACCTCCGGAAAACCTCGATCCCACCACCTCCTAGTTTTCAGCCTCAGAGCTGTACCAGTAACGAGCGGAGCGGATGCTGGACCAACGCCACCTGGATAACGAAAGCCTGATCACTTAAACGACGTGACGCAATCATTAAGAGTCAGCCAATCAGGGCCGTGCTCTCCGCGGCCGTAGCTATGGAGACGAGTCGACATCATCCGCACGGATAGGCACTGGTAGCCACTGAAAGCTTGTGTTTGAAATCGTCTGAAGCGATTGGCTGAAGCTGATGACGTGCCGGCTTTGTATGTCCACTTTGTTTGTCTTCCAGTTCCCTGTGAAGTCGGCCCAGTACGCACAATTCCTCTGCGACAGTGGTGACGTTGCCCGCCTGAGGGTGGCCGACTACGGCAAGCAGTTCCATCATCACCATATGTCCCCATGACGAAGGTGGTCGTGGAGGCGTTACCTAGATAGCGTTGGGTGTACCCATTCTGCCACGGCACTAGTCCAGAAGAAGATGTACAGTGGAGTGAAAAATAGAAAGCCCCCAATGATGACACTGCTGATTAGATTAGGTGAGATGAAAACGAAAGCTATTGTTGAAAATGAGTTTCAATTACCACATAGCACGTTCCTAGCCACCCATCATCCCGAGTGACATCGTTCCTTCCCCTGATTTGCTGAAAAAGGGGGGTGTACGCCCTCTGTTTTCATCTAATCAACGGAGAGAACGTTGTCATTCGGGATGATGGTCGGCTAGGAGCGTGCTATGCGGTGAACCTCTGGCCGGTGTTACCTTGATTATTCTATAGGCAACGTGCGTGCCCAAGTCGTAAGCGGTGTTGTTGGGCGGACCGAATACGAAGGCTCCCGAAGATGTGCCGCGGGTCACTTTGGACGATGTTGGAGGAGTTTCGTAGCAGAAGAATGACTGGCGCAAAGGGAGCACTTCGCTCTTTTCCAGAAGGACAACTTCTCTGAGTAGCCCGGAGCTGAGGTCAACAACAAGCCGGTATTTCTAAGAAGCAACAAGAATTAAAGACAACAGGTAGCTTGCATCATATATGTCAGACTTATATGTGTCAGAGAGGTGTACACTGAAATACATCAATGTATGACGTGGTCTCTGCGGGTCCTAAAGAGCGGAATATGAAAGCGATCAGGTACCATGGTCAGCGCGGCGTAGCCAGAAAAAATATTTCGGAAGGGGTTTTATGTGGACTTTACATGGGAGAGGAGGATTTCCCCTCGTTTCCCTCTTCCAAATGCACTATCAAAGGTACCATTTCGGGGGATTGAACCACCAGAAACCCCCCCCCCCCTTTTTTTTTTTTTTTTTTTTCTGGTTACGCCAGTGACAGGGTGACAAGGACAGACATTAACAGTGCGCGAAAAAACGTGTACAACGTTGCTACGGGCAATGTTTCGTTTCAAGCGTCACTGCTGCTCACTTTGTGCCCTCGCAATAGTCAGTAAACATTTATCAAACGTCAGTATTTTGCGGGACCATTTGAATCGCCTTACCTCATTCTCTATAAACGATTCCTCGAGTTCCAGCTTGAATAAGTTGTAGTTGTCTCTGAATTCTGTACTTTCTAAAAATAGAGGAAGGCCTATAGCAATTGTGGATTATGTTGCTCACGATAATATATCATCTCACGTGTTTGCCTTTGGATGTAGAAAGCACTGGCGCCCATGGCAGGTAGTTCAGCTTGGAATACGAGGTCGTTCGTCATGGTGGTTTTCGTTGGCAGCTCCAGCACTGTGTTAACCAGTGAAATAATCTAGAAACAGCCAAGAACGTGCACCGAAATTTATCAACTTATCAACGTGCACCGAATTTATTTCATGCTTTATTCTCTCATTTGTTTCCGCGACGAATTATAGATTCGTTGCATTCATTTGCTTCAAACAGTCTGCCTCCGCCCACCTGTTACGAGATTAAAGGTGTGCCAAAAAGACCGGAGGTGCTATGTGTAATTGCGCAGAGCCTTGTACTTTCGCAGGTAAACAGAAAAAGGCCAATCCCATCGAGTTTCGGTTTTTGGAGTGACGAATGCTTTAGCAGGCACAACCCTGGGCTAGGGTTTGGTATCATGAGTTCTGATTGGCCTAGACGTACCACGAGACCCACGTGAGTTTAACTACCGGAACGAATCGTGTGATAATAGCTTTTTCAGTTTAGGCCCTGCTGGTCGTACGGTGATTTACCGGTCAACTGAAGGAAAAACGATACGCTTCACGTACCTGCGTCGCGTAGGACCCGTTAGCACTTCCCGTCACCGTGTACGTTTCATCGTACGGTACAGGCAGTCGAAAATTGTGCTTGATTCTTCGACCGAGTGAATTGTACGCTATCACAATGAACTGCAGTGGAAACAACGTATGTAAAATCATCTGGTATTGTATAAATCGAAAATAATTTTGTGTCGCCATATTTACGCACGCGGTCTTCGTTCTCCGTAAGAAAGCAGATGGTTTCGTTCAGCCTGTGGCAGAACTGCAGCGCCACACTGGTGCTATCGGGGTTCACCCACATCAGGTTTTCGAGGCCATCGCTGATCACCTTCTGTAGTTTCACATGAGTGAATGAGAGTTATAACGCCTACTAAATCAAAAGCCTTGGTAATGTTTAGCGCTTGGAGCAGATACTCAAATCCCGAGCTGCCCCATCTCACCTCACTCCAGTACAGCATGCCCCAACGCACCTTGACGTGTTCCCAGCATACCCAGTACCCCACAACGTGCCCTAACAAACCCATGACCTAAAACATTTTCGCATAACCTAACCTAAGCTAGATCATTATAGGCTGGAATGGATACAGAGCAGCAGATAGAGCGACACGTTCTCCTATCAAAATTTCATTTCACTCGAATGATTGAAAAAGAAAACCATCACTTGCCTCACACTGAATGATGTCGTTTCCCAGAAGTTTAGCGTAATCTTGTGCCACCTTCTCGGCGCTTGTACCCCTGCGTTATCGTGAGGCAAAGCGTCTTCCTGGTTAGACTTTCCTATATACCGCTTTAGTGCGTCACTTACGTTATGGCATCATGATGCTGCGCTGTCGCCACAGCTCTCCCTGAAGAGACGTCTTTATTAATATAAAGTTTTTCAGGAGACCGAACGCTATGCAAACGACGAATCAGACGACTTTTCGCCAGTGTTTAATAACTGAGGGACACAACGAAGTCAATTAGATTTCATGTATATAGCTTTTATCAGTCCGCGCGGGAGGAGGTTCACACGTGGCTTCAGGCCTTCCGAGAGCATGTGTTGTATGAACCAAATAACAATGCGACATTGCATGCGCAGCATTAATACTGAAATAGATATTCAGCTCGTGCACGTTGTACAATATGGTCCACACTACAAATTGCGGACTTTTCCGCTTTTCACATGTGATTTGTAGTACATACGATTCGTAGTTTCAGTTACGATTTACGAGTTTACGATTTGCAGTTTCAAGCGTGGCACATCTCCTATGTATTGCCGTAAGCTGTGCCCAGGACGGGAAAGACTCGCAAACCTATCAACTGAGACGTGAGCACTTACTGAACTTCTTGAACGGTGACCGGACACCACCTATTGTGGCAAGCTGCTTGCAGGCCTAAAAAAATCGTAACGATAAAAAAAAACAGCCAGGAGACGTGGATAGATAAACACTAGCTCGCTTCACTCTAAAAACAGAGCTTCACCGCACAGCACATTATCCCGAATGACAACGTTCGCTTCCTTGATTTGATGAAAACAGGGGGCGTACGCCATTTTTTTGGCAATTATGTACTGCATAATGCCACAGAAATGGCGTACGCCTCCCGTTTTCAGCAAATCAGGGTCGAGAACGATGTCATTCGAGATGATGGTTGGCTAGGAGCGCGCTATGTGGTGAAGTTCATTTTTAAGAGTACTTGCACCATTCATGACCTACATATTCATTCGCCCGCAGTGGCAAAATTACGTAAGCGGTATACGTGGCAGTCTGAAGAGTATCTGTACTTGGAGGGCAAATACCAATAGGAATGCGGTGCTGTATCTGATGTAACGTTTGAGGGCAGGTCTGCTGCTGTAGTAGCCAGTCCAATAATGGTCAGCCCTGTCTGCGTACGGGAACATGTCTTCCGTGTAAACGGGCCATGATTTGCTGGCGTTGTGCACGGCGTTCAGGTAGCAGGCAGGGGAGGAATAGTAGCACATAAGTTTGATGCCTGATTTGGTGGCCTGGTACGTATAGGAAGAAAAGGAAACGTGAGAAGCGCGTGTTAATGAAGTATACGTGTATGGCTATAGAGAAAACAGTCAGGTATGAGGGGACTAGAAACCAGCCCTGCACGCTCGGTTCATATCGCCCTTCTGGTGTGTTCTTTTTTAGCGTACCGACGTTAAACGACGTCTTTTTCCGATATGTCGTAACTTTTTTGTGACTGCCCTGTCTACCAGTGGGAGCACGAGATCTTGCAGCACGGCAAATGCATGCAATCGACCACCGCCCCTTTACCATAGGCAAGGTGCTGGGCCCATGGTCCACCTTTCCCCTTTTATCTTTCCTTTTCCTTTTTTTTTTCCTTTTCTGCCAATAAATCCCCCCCCCCCCCATGGTCCAGTAGCGTTCATATGCACCAAGGTCTCCGTCACCTTTGGGATTTCCTGTCATCAACAAGCCTCTACCCTGCTTTGATCACCTGAATTCTCATTTCCATCATCATCTTTCACTATGTACAAATGGCACTGGGGCAGCGCCCAGCCTGCTGGCCGGCATCAGCCCCATCTCATCATCGTATCATCGTCTCTCTCTATGTGTGTGTGTGTGTGTGTGTGACAACTATGGCGTCACAAAAAGGCGTACGCCTCCTGGTTTCAACAAATCGGGGCAGATAACGATATCATTCGAGCGCTAGGAGCGTGCTATATGTATACGGTGAAGTTCATTTCTAAGAGTGTATAAAGCTATCGCTTTAAATCAATGCTTACTTGGCTAATATGTTAATACACCCTGCTATCTTATGGGATTCAGGTCCTGGGAACGGCTTAAAGGAATGGCAAAAAAATAAAATAAAAATAAAAGAAGGCTTGTTGCTAAGCGTGAATCTTCCATAAAACGAATGGATCTACAGAGCACGAGGAAAGTGCTTACCTCTTTATTAGCGGCGTCGATCAGCCGGTCCAGATTTGAAAACCAGGATTCGGCCGTAGTGTAGGCCAAGTCACCTCCCATTGTAACAGGCACATTGTTCGTGTTGTAGAACTTTGCCTACTCACACAGAATACTCTGCATACGTCTCGGCACGTTTGACGAGTAAACGGTATTTTACTTACATATTCTTGCACTGCAGCTATGAACTGGCGGGCTTTACTTCGCGAGTTGTATGGCTGCAGAATAAAAATTTTAACATTTCTGTATGATTCCAAGCAACGATTGTTTCGAGTGGGATCCAACTTTAGAACGCAAACCGATTTTGATACGTATATGACTTTCGATTTATAAAGTCGAATCTGTATAATAGTTAAAGGAGCCGTGCAAGACTCCGTAGGTTTTCCGTTCCTGATTGCGGTGGAATGCACATTATCTATCGTGTGCTTTTACATGCAGTAAACGTGTCTGATGTGTAGCGCGGGCACGGACGTCTTTGATCAGCACCACGCGGTGACCAGTGGCAGCTGACGTTCACATGGATTCATAATTAAACCCCGAGACTGGGGAAAACAACCAAACACGACAATCTCAGGGTTTAATTATGGATGTACGTAACCACCAGCTCGCCTGTGTCCTTGCCGTTTTATCTGCATCATGGATCTTGTCGTTGGCCTGATATGTTTCATGTCATGGCCTGAGCTTGGCCCCACTGAACCCTGTTGCGTGTGACGTCCACCCTGAACGAAGCCTAAATCGTCTGCTGTGTACACGGTAGATGTGCTATAGGCAGGGGCGGATCTAGAGGGGGGGGGGGGGGGTCAGGATGTCCTGACCCCCTCCTCAATGCTCCTCAATGCCCTCCATGCTGGCCAAGGCTGGACCCCCCCCCCCCCTCTCAGAAAAAGCCTGCATCCGCCCCTGGCTATAGGCTCGAGTTTCTTATCTGAAACGGTCAGGAAGGAGTTGAACCTTCCACCCTTCCACCACAGTCAATTTATTTTGAAAACCGATTTTGTGTTGGGGGTTTTGCATTGTTCCTATGATGAGGTTTAATGAGCACGTAATAATTTGCCACCAGTAGATCCTGTGCGTGTATTATACACTGTATATAGGACACTCACCAGTACATCCACATCAGTCGTGCAGCTGTACTTGTCGAAGCAAAACCCTTTCGGAGGCATGTATACGTTGGGGAGAATAATGGAGAATATATCAGCATCCACACCTGGGATTAACATCAAGGTTACGCTCGCGGGTGAAGTTTATATTTGCTTTGGCACTTAGTATTGAAGCCGGCGACCTTGCCTAGGTTCCTGTCTGCCTTCCAAAGAAATTCGAGAGACCGCTTCTTCTGTCGTTGTGCTTTGTCTTCGTGATCCACTCTACCCAGAAACACGCCATTAAAGCCCATCTGTAAATGCGAAAGCACCTTAAAATCAAATAGGCAAGTACAGTGCTGGACAAAAGTTTACGGAACACGCTCCGGCGCGGACTTGCAAACAGGTGACTGGGTTACCTAGGCACATGTCCGTAAGTCCGTACGGTCCCATTCGCTACTAGCGTGTTACTCTGAGGAAGGAATGCACCGCCCCGTGTTCCGTAAACTTTTGTCCAGCACTGTGCAACAGGAGTTCTCCTTTTAGTTAAGTCCACGTGAGTCAAACGAAATACGTTAACACTTCAGAGGCCTGCATAGCGTCTTGTGAATAATACACTTTAATAGCCAGATACGAACGTGTTTCTCTGACTCCCGAAAGTCTATAGAAACGAAAAAAATTGTATATATGGCGAAACAGACATTAAAAAAAAGCTGAAGAAGGAAGTTTGTAATCTACTTTAAGGTCACATACGCTTGTCTCACTATACTGAGCCTAATGTCCGGCCCTAGTACGAGTTGGTACCACAGCAAGTTTGGGAGTTTTCGTTCTCCTCTACCTGTGCGAAAAATGCAGCCTGCTCCCTGGAATGTCCGTACGTGTCGATTTGCCAAGCAACCAGGGGGCGTCCACATTCACCGAAGGTGTCGTTGAGCCAAGTCAAGCCCAAAGTCATTTGATCCAGCATTGAAGTGTAATGCGTCGTCGCTTCGTCGTTCTGGACCCATCCCCCACCCACGAACTGCAACTGGCCTATAGACGAAGAAGACGAAGATGGGGGAATTATCCAATTTCCCACTTCCACAGAACGCGCGCCGAATTCTTACCTTGCTGTATGAGATTGCGCACAGTGATCTTCTTGGGTGGCAGCTGTTCCTCCCACCAACGCATAAAATACGCCATTTCCGCTGCCGAGTACTTCCTCTCGGGATTTTTGGTCAGCGAGTTTGTGAGACTGTTGTAGATGTCCAGCACATCTAGAGGTACAGAGTTGTAACGATCCAATAAACCACTCCACTCTCCTGCACTGTTGCCTCAGGCGCAAAGTTCTAGTGCATTTTCCTGTTTCGACTTCCATCTCGTGTATAAGCTTTTGTGGTGATGCCCTCATCTATTCCATTTCAAAGTCCATAGATTTGTATAGTTTTCCCTTTCTTCTTTTTTTTCTTCTCCACCCTCCTTTCCCTTCATTTGTTTTACATATAACGAGCCCTAAATAACGCGTCCTCCAGGAGTAGCCAGTCCCGAGTGGCTTGCGACTAACATCTCCATTTTTTTTTCTTTTAGCAATCAATCAACCAATCAATAAACCTAGTTCACTAAGTCGACGACATGTTAAATGTATATAATCACAACATTAATGAGAAATGGCGATTAAGCTCTCGGGTAGCCTACTATTTCTTCTGAATACTTTTAAAGTGAGTGCCGTGTAGGTCCGTCCATGCCTTTATGAGATCACGTAACAGTGACCCATTTAAATGCTGATAGATGCAGCCAAATTTTAATCTCGTACTGACGTCATACTTCGGCGTGTTCCTTTTCGCGATGGCTTCCAGCTCGCTTCTAATTGGTACATCGATATTAACTATTATATGTACGATGACAGCACAAATGTCTCTGGTTTGGTTTTGTCTTCGCTTAGGCATGCGGCGTTGTAGGCGCTTACTGGAGAAACGAAATGGCGCCAATCGCACTTCCGATTAGACGACCTCCTCTGTTGTGGAAAGTTTCTTGAGGGCGTGAGCTCACATTCATTGTAGAGTGACTCCGCTGTTTCTGTCCAGCCGACATCATTGTGGCTGTGGCTGATGATGTGGACGTTGATATACCCAGCAGTATTGGGCGTGCAAGACTGAAACGAGGCCTTCGTATCACCGTCAGCACCATAAAAATAAATAATAAATAAATAAAAACTGATTATGTGCATTTCAACGTTTCGGGTTTCTGACTTCAACCGAAAGAGAAATCGGAAAAGGGAACCGTTCTTTTGAACCGTTCTTCAGGGAACCGTTACTGTTTGATGTTAGGGTAGAGTACATGGTGACCTGATGTCGGGTCTTTGCACCTGTTTGAATAGATCTAAGACATAAATTTTAGGAAATGTCGAGCAACGAAAAATACAGTGTGCTGAGCGGTGATTTGAGATAGCATGATCCCTCAAAGGACCATTTAGTACTTATGCTAATTAAGAGTGACAAACGAATGAATACTATAATATATGATTAAATACGCTACACCATGTACGGAGTGTTCGATGAAGAGACCGAGATCTACGAGGGGCGTTCAAGTCAAACCGGGACTTTTCATTTCTCGCAAAAGTAAAACGAACTTACGGGCGAGAAATTAGTTTTATTTTTCAACGTAATTTCCAGCTGCACTAATGCACTTGTCCCAGCATTTCACGAGGGCTTGGATGCCAGCAGCGTAGAAATCATTACAGGCACGTAGCAGCCATGATCGGACCGCATTCTTGACCTCGTCGTCGCAGCTGAAGTGGCGGCCCCCAAGGAACGCCTTCAGTGGCCCGAAGAGATGGAAATCGCTGGAATCGCTTGTTCAACGTTCCCACAGAAAGGTCCGCCTTTCGAGACAGTTGGAGACATGTTATCCGTCGGTCCTTGAGGATCAGGCGCTCCACAAGTTGGATGTTCTCAGGAACTCTGACACTGGACTCTGAGTCGCCCCGGCTGGGATCGTCCTGCACCGATGTATACGGCCGGCTCGGAACCGTTTGCACCACTCAAGCGCTTTGCTGCGGCTAAGTGCATCGCGGCCATACTGAGCCTGAAGTCTTCTGTGAATTTCAGATGACTTTACGCCTTCATTCACGAGAAACTTCATGACAATTCGCTGTTCGATGTGCGCGCTCACCTCGTTGTCGGCCATCTTGTCAGCACGTGTCTTCTGTTTTGCACAAACTTTGGACCACCACGTGGTAAACGCGGAGGCCTGTCGCGTGTGAAAATGACGAAAAAGAAGTAGCGCGAGCCTTTGTACACTCAGGAGACAGAAAGTCCCGGTTTGACTTGAACACCCCTCGTAGATACCTTTATTTCTTGAGACTAATCAAATAAAACAAACAACGGTTCTGTACGTGCAGTCAGACTGTGACGTTACTCCGAGCAAAACCAGCCAAACTAAGTTCGGCAAACACATTCGCTGCATACAGGAATGACATGAGCGAGAGCGTCACCGAATGTCACAAACCAAAAACACAAGGAAATAGTAAGTAGTACACGTGATCCGCCGGTACATGTTCACGCAACACAAACCACAGACAACCTGATGTCATTCAACAGTGCATATAGCATTTTATACAAGAAGGGGCTCACTATTTCATTCCCCACATCACCACCAGCAATGGGGTAGAGTATCGCCCCTGGCGATGAAACTCCGCATTCATCATCTCAAAATAAAGTTGTTGTTGTTATTACAAGCAGATAACATTGCGTTAATATATCTACGACCCACGAACACGTGAAATATCGTTTCTAAAATGTTGTACTGCTTACCTCGTACCCGCATAATTTTGATCCACCCATGGCAGGAACGAACAAAAGGCACAACCTGAAATATAAAGCCAATCCCACTTTGGCGTACATATTCTGCTCCCTGATCGACGGTATCCAGCGTTTGCAACTGTAGCCGGCCGTATGGCCGCGAATGCATTGTTCTGAATGATGAGTTCGTCGCGAGACCATCTTCCCAGGTTACGTTACGAATACATTGCGTCACTGATAGCAGTTGCGGTTAAACATGTGCGCATGATGGAGCCCCACGAATAACTTCACATTCACTGATTCGGTTAATATTAGTCCTACTCAGCCTAGTGTTTTGGAGCGCAGGCAGCAGTTTTAACCTCAGCAGCATTCCTTACGGCCTGCATACGGAACGGCTCGTGGGGCCCACGTTCTCCACGAGAAGGCCGACTCAACCGAAACCTTTCGCGGTGCCTTTCTGCACACGATGCGAGTATGCTTAAAGTACTATTTATTTTATTTCGTATTATAAATCAGCATCGCTCAAAGACTCAGAACGCAAAGCATAAAAATACCGCGAGTGAACAGCTAGTAGACGTAGACCTAGAAGTCAGTGGTAGCCGGGACTGGCCAAGCCAAGCCAAGCGGCTATCCGGACGGCGAGGCTTCTGATTGGAGGATTGAGGGAGCAACCGCTGCCTTCTGATTGGTTGTGTGCCCAGTGTTGTGTGAATTTTCCTATACTACGGGGTCTATGGGTACCTGCGGCGTGCGCAATGTCGGATTCTCCGATGGTAGGTGTCGTCACCGAAGTCTCTGGGATGAGGAAAACGAGGATGAAATCCTCCTCCCCCGTGTAAAGTCCCCAGAGAACTCCTCCCGAAATAACATTTTTCTGGGTTGGGCATGACGTCATACTTCTCCAGCCTAGAAATTAATCTTATGATACTTCCGCGTCACACAGAGAAATAATGTTTTGGGGGAAGGGGGATATGTAAAGTAGAGTCCTGCGCGGGTCGGAATTTGTCGACACGAATCCGACCGGCCACCCGCAGCGAGATGGAACTGCCGCTATATACCTATAGTGAGACGAGGTAGGTATATGCATGGTTTTGCCGAACGAATGTGGTGTTTGTACGAGGTGTGTTCAAGTCAAACCGGGACTTTCTGTTTCCTGAGTGTACAAATGGCTCGCGCTACTTCTTTTTCGTCATTTTCACACGCGACAGGCCTCCGCATTCGCCACGTGTTGGTCCAAAGTTTGTGCAAAACAGAAGACACGTGCTGGACAAGATGGCCGGCAACGAGGTGAGCGCGCACATCGAACAGCGAATTGTCATGAAGTTTCTCGTGTATGAAGGCGTAAAGGCATCTGAAATTCATGGAAGACTTCAGGCTCAGTATGGCCACGATACACTTAGCCGCAGCAAAGCGTTTGAGTGGTGCAAACGGTTCCGAGACGGCCGTACATCAGTGCAGGACGATCCCGGTCGGGGCGGCTCAGAGCCCAGTGTCAGAGTTCCTATGAGAACATCCAACTTGTGGAGCTCCTGATCGTCAAGGACCGACGGATAACATGTTTCGAACTAGCTCGAAAGACGGACCTTTCTGTGGGAACGTTGAACACTATCATTCATGAACACCTCCAGTTTCGGAAAGTTAGTGTCCGTTGGGTTCGGAGGCAGCTCTCCGTGATTGACCGGCAGAGAAGATCGGAAATCTCCCAAGAGCTAAGGTACCGTTACGACACTGAAGGACAGCCGTTCCTTGATCGGATCATCACGTGTGATGAAACGTGGGTGCACCATTTCACTCCTGAGTCTAAACGCTTATTAAAAAAGGGGTAGCATCCGGGCTAGCCAGCTCCCAAGAAGTTCTGAAGTAACCTGTCTGCGGGTAAGGTCATGGCGACGGTTTTCTGGGACAAGGCTGGCGTTGTTCATGTTGATTTTCTTCCCAGTGGTACCACCATCAATAGTTCATATTACTGCCAGGTTCTCAGTGATGTGCATAAGGCGCTGAAGCAAAATAAGGGCCGAGCCTCATCACCAAAGTTGTCCTCCTCCTACAGGACAATGCTCGCCCGAATACCGCGCACCTCACGACACGCACCTTACAGGAACTTGGCTGGGAGTTGCCGCCACATCCCCCTTACAGTCCAGACCTTGCCCCCAGCGATTTCCATCTCTTCATGCCACTGAAGGCGTTCCTTGGGGACTGCCACTTCAGCTGTGACGACGAGGTCAAGAATGCGGTCCGATCATGGCAGCTATACGTGCCTGTAAGGATTTCCACGCTGCTGGCATCCAAGCCCTCGTGAAACGCTGGGACAAGTGCATTAGTGCAGCTGGAGATTACGTTGAAAAATAGAACTAATTTTTCGCCTGTAAGTTCATTTTACTTTTGCGAAAAATGAAAAGTCCCGGTTTGACTTGACCACCCCTCGTATATACAGGGTGTTTCACCTAAAGTGATAAAAAAATTTAACTGGCGACGTACTCGCCGGAGGATTGTGGGACTTTCGGCAATTACCTTCTGGAGAATTTTGCCGCCATCATTAGGAAGGCTTTGGACAATATTTATTTGAGGGAAAATTTTTTTTTCAATGGAACTTTGAGAATTGCCAAGCGAACCTCACTTTTTTTTTTTTCACAGAAATATGAAGTCCTTCACGGATAACCGCAACAGGAATAGTCGAAAAAAATTAGTAAGAGTGCTGCTTTAACCCCGCCAGCTTTATTATCGCTAGAGGAGGAAGTGTCTCCGCCTCTTGTTTTACCTTTCTTGGCTTTACCTCTTGGCTTGGTAATTTTCAAAGTTTGATTGAAAAAAAAAAATTTTCCCTGAATTAAAGGAAATGTCCAAAGCCTTCCTAAATGGCGGCAAAAGATTCCAGAACGTAATTGCCGAAAGTCCCACAATCCTCCGCGGCGAGTACGTCGCCAGTTAGAATTTTGTATCACTTTAGGTGAAACACCCTGTATAAGTACGTAAGAAAGCGAAAGCTGAAACATGGGTCGTTGTTATCTGTATGCGAGCTAAGTCAAACGATCTATCTATGTTCAGTAACAATGAGTATTATAGCTTAAAATATGATCAGTACACAGATGACAACGGGGTTCGCCGGGCCGGACTGGTGCAATGACATGCAATAGCACGCGGAATTTGAAGAAATACGGAGAGGGGCATCGCCATGGCTCGCGAGCTAGAATGCGACTCCAGGTCTCGGTTTTGAAACTTGCTGTGGTTTTCAGAAATGTCTACCCCGGGTCCGACCCTCACCCGCACCAATGTGCGGGTCCCCTGCGGGTCAAATCAGACTTGTGCGTAACGCGTTACTAGTAATTGCGTTACTTGTAATCAATTACTTTTTGAGTAATTTTTCGAGTAATCAGTTACTTTAATGTCAAAGTAATTCTTCGAGTAATCAATTACTTTTCTGAGTAATCGATTACTCAGTAATTGATTACTTTTTCCGGCAGAGATTAGCTTATCTTTCAGATGTTCTGCCCAAAGTCAAGCCCCTGGTGCCATCAGCCTTTGTTGGGCTGTTCTACAATAGCAAGCGGAGGTCATTGTAATAACGTTCTGGAATTTCAGAGTCTCTCTCCCTAATCTCTTCCTACACCAGTGTGATGGTACCTGAAACTTTGGGGGTTTAGTGAGTCATGGGGAAGTTCCACGCAATGCTCTTCCACAATCGGGTCAACGTCTTCCCGGGCGTACAGATCTCCTTGTCCTACATGTTTTTTGTTTGTCTTGTTATTTCAGCTGTTCCGCTGTTGAACCTTTCTTTTTTTTTTTCCTCTGAGGCACACAAAGACTGGTATAATTTGCATGAATGCAGAGTAACGACCGAAGTAACGCGTTACTTTTCTACTCGTTACTCAATTACATTTGAAGTCTAGTAATTGGTAATGGTAATCAATTACTTTTTCCACAGAAGTAACGGTAACGGTAATCGATTACTTTTTTCGAGTAACGGGCACAAGTCTACGGGTCATGCAGGACTCTACACTCTTAGAAAAGAGGGTGGAGCAGTTACACCTTTTAGGAGGTAATAGTTGTCGCATATGTTGTGCCTAAAAGGTTTCAAAGTTCTAACTGCTACCTCACTCTCAAAACAGAACTTCTTCGAACGTTGACTTCTGATTCGATGAGCGAGGGGGGCGTACGCCTTTTTCTAGCAATTTGGATTGATGATAATTTCTTTTACCACCCTTTTACACGCTTTATCAGACGCTATGTCGACCTAGGTGGTAACTATAGAAGTTACCACCTTTTCACACCCTATTTCCTTAGAGTGTAATGTAAAATTAAAATACACGGGAAAGAGAGAGAGAGAGAGAGAGACGCAGATTGTAATGACATAAATTTGGTAGCCGGATTCGGAAGATACGACGTTTAGTCCGTATAGTAGAACTCAAGGATGCTCTGGAGAAACAAGAGACTGTCCGTTTGCATTAGTGTGATCGACTGAGTGTATAGGTCTAAATCCGTCCTGCAGATAGGCAGCAACGACAAATAATGTTGTTGATTGATTGATTGGTTGGTAAAAGAAAAAAAAGGGATACGTCCAATCTCCATATTATTATTTTTTATTCAAACCCAATTCATTCCACTGTTCCGACACCACCATTTTCTTAATGTGCCGCTGCAGCTCCTTGGCACTTTTTAGTTTTTAGCACATTCATCTGCAATCCGCATCCGTTGTGCAAGATTGTCGTCTGTCGTACGAGTGCCAAGTAGTCGACAGAAGTGTTATCTCGAAGGAGAAACAGGATTTAAAAGCACGCACCTTTCACTTTCGGAAGTAGCACTTACCGTGTCTACTTGACGTCTACTCCACGACACGCTGCTAAAGACGGAACTGTACAATGCTGATTCTTTCTGTTGCACCCTCAAAACATATCGAGGCACATATGTTAGTGACAACCATGCAAGCCCAAGTATGTATACCGTAAGTGATGTGTTCTATACGTCGCACATTGGCTGACTTTCAGATGAATGATAATAAAGAGTGCGAAATCTACTTTGAAAAATTGTTCGTGGCTGCTTCATGATTATAAGAGCACTATGAAACGGTATGCAAACAGCTGATCATTTGTTACACCCCGCGAGACAACGTAAGTGCTGCAGTCACAGAGGTATACATCCGAGAGTGGAGAATATAGTCCGCACATTGAGAGTGGGGCATAGGGAAAGATGGCGGACGCCGGACTGACGGGGAAGCCGCGGATCACATGTTTTGTTAACGCAAACATTTTACGCGTTTGCTTTAAAACCGATGTGCTCGAAGTAGGTCTTCTCCAACGAGTGCTTTCGCAACATGATCAGTGCACAAGCAACAGTTTGAACCAATCAAAGACGTCTCAAGATTTGCGGGGGAGGAGTTGACCTTGTGGAAGTCCGCACCCCCAAGGTCTCACAAATTGGCGCGCAACGTGGGGCCGACCCGTCTTGCCGCACGCCTGGGAGCACAGACAGCCAGTGCATTATTCCTTTCGCGTAGCACTTTCGGCCAGTGCTTTTCTGTTCGCTGCCGTGTGTCTTTTTAGTGGTGTTGTGTTGTCGTGTCGTGTGTAGCTGTACGAGTTAACTTGTCCCGAAGAGTAGGAGCGTTTGTACCTATCATAGTTCAAATTATGTGTGTTGAATTAATAGAACTTAGTAAGCTTAGAGCAACTCATTCCCCTTACGAAACAACCTATATAATACATACTCTATCTGTTACATATTATATTACGTTATATACAGTCAAACTCCTTTATAGCGAACACCTTTTTAACGAAAATACCACTACAGCAAATTTTTTGCGGTCCCGCTGGAGCCCTATAGGACCAATAATGGACATCCTTTTTAACAAAAATACCTTTACTGCAAAATTTTTTTGATGTCCCCTGAGTTTCGTTGTAAAGGAGTTTGACTGTAATACATTTTGTGACGTGAACTTCGCTACTTCCCGAGTTACACACTCTTAAGAACTTCACCGCATAGCTCGCTCCTAGCCAACCATTATCTTGAATGATATCGTTATCTGCCCTGATTTGTTGAAAACGGAAGGCGTACGCCTTTTTTGTGACAATTATGAACAGCATAAGTGTCACAAAAAAGGCGTACGCCCCCGTTTTCAACAAACCAGGGCAGATATAACGATATCATTCGGGATGATGGTTGGCTAGGAGCGTGCTATGCGGTGAAGTTCATTTTTAAGCGTGCATATTATCATACAGGGTGACTTTCAACGTTCCAGGACTAAGACAGCATTTTCCATTGGCAGCAGTGCTAAGACACGGTTTTCTGAATGCCGCTTCGGAGCGCCACACCGACGGCCTCGAATCATGCAGATATTTGCTCGAGCTGTTTACGAGTCCCTTATCGCGTGTATCTCTCCTTGGCCGAGTGACACTTCAGATTTTATCCTCGACACTAAGACATTAAATCCGCTACCAAAAATGGCAGTGGGTTGAGAAAACAACTTCATGCTTCGTGCCCCCAGGGGTAACTGTGGCGCTGTTGCTGTCACACCTGCAAACGAAGTATGGAAGAGACGTTGACGGGCCAACGTTGCATGTTTATAAGGCGGCAAGGAGAGGTACTCTTGGAAGGTGACATTGTGATTTCCTTAGGTAGCCTAGAAGGCAGCGGCGTAGTCAGAAAAATATTCCGGGAGGGGTTATAAGGGGACTTTATATATGGCAGACGAGGATTTCTTCCTCGTTTCCCTCTCTGAAATGCACTACCAAAGGTACCATGTCGAAGGGGGGGGGGGGGGGTTGAACACCCAGAACCGCCCTTCCCGGCTATACGTCAGCGCTAGAAGGTAATTTAAAAAACAGCACAAGATAACGGACAGTAATCCGTAGCCACCAGGAGCACCGCGACGCAGTCTATGATGCGTTATGGTACTCAGTAGTGATAGGTTAATCACGAGTAGCTAACTACTGTATTTATATTTATATTTATTACTAAATTATGACGCATAATGACGAGAGTAGTTAAAAATGAGACAAACCACATTGCAGCAGTCAAAAAATAGTTTTAACTACACTGCGAAGATGTAGTTGAACTACTCGTACTAAAGAAGTTGTTACTGCTCACCTCTGGTACTCACGCTATGCACGAGCAAGACACCTTCCATAAAGTTTGCACTGGGTTAGGCTTGAGGAATCGATTAAGGGTGCAATGCAGTTCATCGGGTGCCCCATTAATTTATCAATTGGAACAAACGAACATTCGCAATCGTAAGTAAACGAACGTACTCATGTGTAGTCCTCGTGCAAAATGCAAAATGTATTTTTAACTATAACATTTTAAGAACCTATTTTGTAAATAAAAAATGAGTGTCCCTACTAATGTACTAATGTGTTTTCTCTTTGCTTTATTTACGTTCATAATAGGGTCAACGAAACTACCCATAGGGTTTTGCACGTTGTACCAGTGGGTCAGTAGCATATCAAGTAAGCAGGAGCGCCGCCAGGATTTTTTCCGTGGGGGAGTGGGGGGGGGGGGAGCAGAATGTTTGGGGTGGTGGTGTCAACTGCGCCCGCAACTACATTGTCATGGCTGAGAAACCCAACGTTTCTGGAAGCCAGGGGGGCAACGCCCCCCCCTTGCTCCCCCATGACGGCGCCCACGCTAGTAAGTAATAAGGGTTAAGTAATAAGTAATATAAGCAAGTAGTAGTAATCTGGATGCTATTCATGAATCATGAGCAATAGAGGTTGCAGCAAGACCGACGCAGACACAGTAGACATACCCATACGAACTGCTACTCTGAACTAACAGAAGTTTACAGCGGAGCAATGGATCTCGTATTTCCTTCCGGCTAAGAACTCACTAACCAGTTCCAGTGCCTCATTTTCTGAATCCAATTCTTCCGGTAATTCTAATTGTTCGGAAATGTACGACAATGACAGCATCGTTTTGTAATTGCTGGATTATCTTCACAGAGTGCCCGTAAACATGAGTTGCGATACCCGTTCTTGTTAGCTCATCCATTGAGAAAGTGACAAGATTTCTGAGAGATCTCTCGAAACTAAAGAGATCTCTCAGCCACAGGAGGGGGTTCGCTGATAAACGAACCATATAAGCAGACGTCGCTGAGTGCTTGGTTAAGATAAACCGACTCCTACCACGAAGACTGGTGAAGTGATCCCAGGATCAGTAACGACCAGCTTGTAACGACCGTAACAACGATGAAGCGATTAAGCCCCCTGGTTCGAATCCTTGCAACGCTTACGGTATCCGGATATCTCTCCTAGGTTATCCTATTTTCTTGAGCCTAGGTTGTCCTATTTTCTTGAGCTGTCAGGAACTCTAGGGAGCATATGTACCAGAAGCTGAAAAAGAGAAGTGCGTGTTGTTTTTCAGAATGGAGCAAAATAAACATCATAACAAAGTTTCAACTGCTACGAAACTATGCAAACCCTCATATGCACACGAAGCTTGGAAGGCAGTATAGGCCAATCAAAATGTTGAACGGGCATTGTTTTTTCTTTCTATTAATTTTAACGGCTTATCCATATATAGAATTGAACCAAATAACAATTTTTATATAATATTTCTAGTATTTATTGCACCCTTTAACGTATAGGGTTGCATCCAGGAGCCATGTTTATACGAGTACATTTTCATACACTTTTGTTTCATTTCAAACCCCGTACCTTCGGAAGCCCTGTACTGTACATCAGGAGAAGGAAGAGAGAGAGAGAGATGAATGGCGAACCTTACCAATAACGTGTGGCGTTGGCCTTACAGTACATATTGCATATTACATTGCACTGTATTGTGTTACATTATATTCCACGTGCACTTAAATATTATCTGATTTCACAACGCGACAACAGGTCTCTAACCGCACTCTTAAAAATGAACTTCACCGCATAGCACGCTCCCAGCCAACCATCATCTCGAATGATATCGTTATCTACCCTGATTTGTTGAAAACGGGAGGCGTACGCCTTTTCTGTGACAATTATGAACAGCATAAGTGTCACAAAGTGTCACGAAGACGACGGCTTTCTTTAACCGGCAACCTGCATTCCCGCATGTAGCTTTCCTATTCCGCAATCGTCGCCGTGTTACAGAAACAACTCCAGGTAGATCCAATCCGGACATGCCGAGAACACGCCACCGGTCGCACGCCGCTCATCGTACGATAAAAAGCTGCTTCGTCAAGCACAGATTGCGCTAAAGATATCTAAGCAACCAGTTCTCGGAGTCGCAGTCGAGCGCGAAGCAAGGTGAAGGTAAGCGGGATTGGTGACATCTAAACGCTATGTTCCGTCGTGTACTAAACAGGGGTTCCTCCGTACTCAAGTGAATATTACTATTACGTTGGCGTGCGTGTCAGCTCTTACTGAAAGTATATACGCCTCAGTTCTTTATAGTACAAGAAGGAGCCTAGAGACAAAAAATAGAGCCGTTATATCGACGAGGTTACTCATGGAGAGCGTACAAACTCCACCATCTCGCAACTTATCTCTTATCTCTCTTATCAACTTATCTCTCAATTCATTTACCCTTCACTACCGTTCATAAAATAAGTTTGTGCTTAATAAGTGGAGTGCTCAGCGACATACACTCTTAAAAATGAACTTCACCGCATAGCATGCTCCTAGCCAACCATCAACTCGAATGATATCGCTATGTGCCCTGATTTGTTCAAAACGGTAGGCGTACGCCTTTTTTGTGACACTTATGCTGTTCATAATTGTCACAAAAATGGCGTACGCCCCCAGTTTTCAGCAAATCAGGGCAGATAACGATATCATTCGAGATGATAGTTGGCTAGGAGCGTGCTATGTGGTGAAGTTCATTTTTAAGAGTGTAGAATACCACACCAGAACGTTAATCAGGCAAGAAAACGATATGTTCCTCCAGTTTTGTACGCCCTCGAGACCTCGTTACGTTCTTGTTAAACAGGTTGTGACAGCTGGCTCCAAGCCATGTTGGATGAATGAGTAAGGTGGTTATTTGCATCCATGCGGTGCAGCTACGCATCATTACATCGGTGCACATGACCGTCACACGTATTCACAGTAACTCACGAAACAACACTTGAGTTCCCACTGACACGATTTCACACTGAGGTGCTGCTCTACAACCGAGGCTTCTGCGGGAAGGGTGGTCCTAAGTGTGAGGTGTTCGGAAAGCTATACAACGTTAATCGAGCAGTACGCGAGGTGTGCATCATGTAATTAACCACTAATATCAAAGTGTGACAGACTTTAAACTCGGTACCGAAAGATGACTCCAGGCACAAACGCCCTGCCCTGCGGCGGCCATCAAAGACCGCGTAACAAACAAATAGGTTAGCAATTTTCCGCTCCACAACGGAAATCGGTTGGTTCTTTTCCATTTGTAAAGGGGTTCTACCACTACTATGAGAGAGGAGGAGACCTTTGTGCAGATTTCCTTTCCCTGACCCCGTTGGCCGATAAGATCGCACGTTACAGGGTGGTGATTAGTAGCTAGCATTGCAATAGGGCAGTCGAGTTGCGACTGTTATCATCCTCTCATTGCTGTGTATCTAGGATTATGTACGTAACTCATTTTTTGAGACGCCAGCGGTACAGGAGTAAATCAATAAACGTCCGTGATATGTATCATATCAGTTAAGAATTTTATTACGACAGCGGTATTACCTTCTAAGAGAATGTCTAGGTAGAGTAGAGTAATAAAGTACCGCATGCTTAGAACTAAATATGGTAACGCTGCGTATTGACACCTCTGCAGATATATTTTTATCAGTCTCCTTCAAAACGACCCGCACTGAACGGTAGCAATACCATTTCCACAATACTTGAAAAGAGGCCCGACGCAAGCATTCCTCGGCGCATCGATTATGGCTGATTAACATTTATTAACGCACAATTAAGAAATAAAAAGGGTTGGGTAGCCTTGGAGACCTTCAGAATTTAAATATATTTTCGATGCGCGATTATTTTACGTCAAATTGTTTTTACAAGTTTGGCCACTCTTAAAAATGGGGGGGAGGGGTTAATGGAATGATCGGCCCGCTGTTGTTGGACACACAAAAGTTCGCGTCGTCACGACTATAGCAACAAAAAAAGACAGATGGAGGATGAAGGGTGGAGATGCGAAGAGGGTGTGTGAGTTTGTCGGGGAGAGCAAAGTGTTAAAAATGAACTTCACCGCACAGCACGCTCCTAGCCAACCATCATCCCGAGTGACACGTACCGTTCTCTTCCCTGATTTGCTGAAAACTGGGTGTGAACGCCATATTTGTGGCATTATGCTGTTCATAATTGCCAAAATTTTTGTCAATTCAAAATGCTTGTCCGTTGTTCCCAACACATAAAAATCTGACGTAACAGTGGAAGTACGAACGTCACGTCACGTATAGTGACGTCACACTGCCAATGAGCTTCTCAAGACGTGTATGTCCTTTGATCTAAGTAATATGCAATCAGCCAAATATCTCTGAGGCACATTAGACAGCACACACACAGACACAAAAGGGACTTCACTCTTCCATTAGGAGCACGTGATGCCGTAACGTGGCTTCAAGAAATGACACGCCGTGGAAAAGTCTCTCCCTGACGTCGAATCTTACTTTATTGGAGCGCAATGAAGTGACGTGGCCATGTTGTGAGATCCCTCCATTGAGAGCACGAGGAGGCAACGTGATCGTTACGCCTCTGCGGTCGTTTCCAAGCATGTCACCCCAGCAGCACAATGTACTGAAAGTCGAGTGCAATAGGGGTGGACGGTATGTGTCTTATCGATGTTCCTTAGTTTCACGAGTCTGTTCAAGGCCTTCCACCTACCCGTCCATCCCTATTGCACCCGACTTTCAGTACGTTTTGCTGCTTGGGCAGTCATCGAGGATGTATATCTGAATGATCGATTGATTGAGATATTAAAAAATATGGAGATGTATATATCCAAGCTGTATTCAAACCGTCTAAAGCTAGTCAACTGAAACACAATCTGCATGTAACATGTATGTGGTTTTATACCGACATTTAGTAAAGAGCTACACACATCACAAGGTGGTGTAGAAGCCGCGCCACGGCATACAATTAAAAAGGATGCGCCAAAAAGCGAACCTGAAAAGCGAGTACATATGACGCAACGTTGCATCATCTTCCGTTCTGTTGCCAGCACACGCACTTTATATTTATACTTCGGTAGACACAATGTAACTAATACATGCGTAGTAAGTTGCTCATTAAATGTCTTAACGCATAAATTGAAACAGTGAAGCGATCCGTGTCAAGTGCCAGCCACACATCCGTGACGTGTCCATAGTACGCTGCTTTCCTTGCCACCTTGGACACTTTCCAAGATGCGTAGACGCCTTTGCTCTTGGCACGGGGAGCGGCTTCGAGCGATGACCTGCATTCTTGTCTTGTTTACTCTCTGGACCATTGAAATAGAAACAGACAGACGGACGGACAGACGCTGCCTGCAAGCTGACGTTCTTGCCGTCCGCCGCGCTACTTGGCAACCGCAACTGATACTTCTGCAGCAGGGAGGGATGTAGGTTGACAGTCATGTTATAAAAACCGAAGCGCACGTCGCAGCGTGAGAGCCATAAAATAAAAATAAATCGTTGAAGACAATAATCAACAACGATATGTAGACTTGTAGAATGACGATATGTACATGTAGAAAGCCATAGACGTTGAATATCCTTCCATTTTCCTATAGAGCTGATTGCCTGTAAGCTTAGCTAAGCTTTTTTCCAAGATCTGTTGAACATTGGAATGTTCTTGAAGGTTCTGCTCGCGAGCTACCTTCTAACCAGTTCTTTCAGGCACTCCTGCAATAGTATCCGTTGATACTGCAGTATATGTAAATAAGTAAATAAACATGGACCTAAAAGTCCTGCAGCAGGACTCAACCCAGAACCACCGAACTTTAATGGACATGGTCGGTTATTCGATGAAACATCCTTCCCTACACGGTTTACTTTGATTGATTGAGAAATAAATAAAAAATCTGGCAATGTGAGACCCGAGAAAGTCGGGTCAGGCTACTCCAGAACCCGTGAACAGAAACCGTAGCAAAGCCACGTGCTTGACCCAGTGAACCGTAATATATGCAGTAATACGACGTGTTCTCAATCACCAGAGCTACGCAGGGACATTTCACTGCTTTCTGGAAAAATAAAACAAAGAAGACTGCATCGTCGTCCAATATTCTGGGGACAGATTTTTTTTGCTATTAAGGGCAGTGTGATCTTCTTTGCCGCGGACGACAGCTCTCGCCCCCTTTTTTTACTTTCCGTCAATGGTGATCGAGCAGTCTAGTCGATCGACTCACAAGGCAACAGATGGTCGATAAGTGTTCGGTGAAAGCAGCTGGCGAACAGCCACTGTTTGGACCGCGCTGCGTCGCAGCACAGCGTCATAAACATAGCACGCCACAGCACAGCGTCATAAACATAGCATGCCATACTGTATACCTTTATATATATATATATATATATATATATGAGACCTACTCAGAGGTCTTCTATAGAGGTATGTAAAATAGAAGAGAGAGAGAGAGAAAGGAAGAAAGAAAGAATGGTATATCAAAATATAGAAAAAGTTATTAAAGAGGTGTAGTCGCAGAGCGTCATCTCAAGTCAACCCTTGAGGACATGCCGTTTGACTTACCTTTCCTCCCCTTTTTTTTCTTCTTCTTTGTTCTAATAAATATAACCCCCCCCCCCCCCCTCCCTTTGAGGAAACGTCACCTCCTATGCCCAGGTCATAACGAAAAGGAAATATTGAGTGGAAACAGCATCGCATTATCTCTTTTTGAGATGAAGTATCAGCACTGCGAAGCAGGTCACTATGTGTGTTGTATACTGTGGTTGCTTTGTCCTCAACATGTTTTCTCGTGAATTACTGGCTGGCTCACCCCTCTCTCGATACGGTTTCCATGGCAGCCGCCGTATATATATGTTCACTTGTTTTTTCACTCGCTGGAAAAAGAGCTGTGACGTCTACATAGACTAGACTCGTAAGAGAAGGAGTGCAAGAATAAGCTATATAAGGGAAAGAGAGAACATGCTTGTGTGGCCCCAAAGGAGACCACTAAAACTAAAAGCAGCGAGCTCTTTCGTATGAATGCAGCTCTGGTGAAGGAGTGTCGTTGAAAAACATGCAGTTTAGTGTGCGCGTGAAACGCACGGACGCAACTTAAAAGAAGAGTTACAGAAATTATGCGAGGCAAGAAAAACACCTCGGCTGATATGCTGATATGGCCCATACAGAAAAATAAATTTCATGCATCCTTGTCAAATACTCTGACTTTTTATTTCGCTCGGACACGTAATGCCGTTGCTTGATGTAACCTGCCGTATCTATTCTGGTTTTTAATTGAAACTTAAATATAGAAGTTTCAGTGGGGGGTTTTTCTCCGCGAGAGGCAAGGCTTCATTTATGTGCAACTGTCTCCTGTACCGACTCAGAACGAATCTGTAGCTGCCCTATTCTTGATTTGCCCTAACGTCTCAATTAAGTTCTTTTGGACCGAGTCCCAGACAACACAAGCCCATGCATGACCACATTTTCTAAACGCAAGTCCCGTGGGCAATACTAATATGTATAGCGGTACATAGCTATTTTGATTTCATACAAGCTGAATAACATGTCGGTTGATGTCGCACTGCGTTCAGCGCATATTATTATGTCACCCCAGCATAATCCCACATATTCCTTTTTTTTAAAGATAAACATATCCCCCCAGCATAAGAGATATTGCTCATAACCTGATATCGACCGAAGTAGTTTGAGGTAATAGGCGAGAGCTCTTACTCCAGGACGTAAGGAGTGCTGGAGAATTCGGTAATTTTATACATCGAATCCAGATCGGTCTTCATGTTATGAATGGCTGACATTTTCTCCGTGAGCTGTCCGGCTTTTGGATATATGATAATTGCTTTTACCACCCTTTTACACCCTTTATCAGACCCTATGTTGACCTACACTCTTAAAAATGAACTTCACTGCATCGCACGCTCCTAGTCAACCATCATCTCGAATGATATCGCTACCTTCCCTGATTTGCTGAAAACGGGAGGCGTACGCCATTTTTGTGACACTTATGCTGTTCATAATTGTCACAAAAAAGGCGTACGCCTCCCGTTTTCAACAAATCAGGACAGATAACGATATCATTCGAGATGATGGTTGGCTAGGAGCGTGCTATGCGGTGAAGATCATTTTTAAGAGTGTAGGTGGTAACTATAGACGTTACCACCTTTTCACACATTTTTTTTTTAGGGTGCTTCTTGCTTGCTTTTTATCTTTTTTATCTTTTAACTGAAGTAAAACTTCGAAGAATGAGAGTTGACGAAAAAGTCAGAGAATGCTAGTGGTGGGAGTCGAGAACTCTTCTCTCTGATTACCGATTAGGTGTGCTACATACACTCTGCCGACATACACTCTCAGAAAAAAAGGTGGAGAAGTTACACGCTTTAGGAGGTAATAGTTGTCGCATATGTTGTGCATAAAAGGTTGAAAACTTCTACGTCACTCTCTGCTACTCGGTGAGCGAAGGGGGCGTACGCCTTTTTGTAGCAATTTGGGTGTATGATAATTGCTTTTGCCACCCTGTTACACCCTTCATCAGACGCTATATTGACCTAGGTCGTAACTATAGAAGTTACCACCTTGTCACACCGTTTTTTCTTAGAGTGTAGACATAGACTACGCCGACATGCGCTCTCGTCAACATGTGTTAACATAAAATATGTTATTTATGATATAGTCAAGTCCTCAAAAAGCGCAGCCTCGCATGCAGTGTCACTTTTTTTTAAGCATTCAAGAAAGCTAGAACTGGCTGCAGCGGCACAAATGAAATATCGGTGTGGGCTGACCGGTTGCAGATTCTGGAACTTTCCGTAGCTGTCACGCGCTGCCTGGAGTATTCCGTCGAAAGACGAGACGGGGGAGAGGAGGAAAGCTAGTCGTCTGCAGGTGCGCCAGTGGATTGGGTCCAAATTCCGCCGTATCCTATACGTGCATGGGAATGAGGCTAGAAACGTCCATAAGTACGGTGTGCAGCAGGCACTCCATTTTAGGGACAATCGCTATTCTTAATCTTAAAAAAAAAAAAGAATCCTGTATTAGCGTCCACGTCTTTTTTTTGGGACCTCCTATGGCCACATTGATTTGTGTGTGGTCATGTCTTCTTCGACACTTTTGTGCGTTTTTTTAAATTGACTTATCAACTTATCAACTTTGTGCATGCATACAAAATGCATCAATTCCCTGTAGATATTTTATCGTAGCACATCATGCCATATCATTTCTTTATCTTTTGCCAAGCCGTCTTACTTCTCCTCTACTTGAGCAAATCACCCAATGTAGGTGATTTAATAGATCGATGTGTTCGATTTTTTGTGATCTGGCGCACCACTAGATAGATTGTGTCTATCCGGTGTTGCCTACAATCACGAGGAATGTTAGTGCGGTGACGTATAGGTCCTGGCGAACATTCGTTGCAGCGACACTTGAAACGAAACGTCGCTCTGCGAGTAACAACGGTTCCGCAGGAAATATATTTATAGAATACATAATGAAAAAATAAAATAAAGAGAGAGAGAGAGATTAGGAAGACGACAAAAAAAAAAAAAAGAAAAAGAGAAAAAACGGGACACCGTACCTACACTCTAAAAAGTGAACTTCACCGCATAGCACGCTCTGCGCTTACCATTATCGCGAATGATGCGGTTATCGCTTCTGATTCGAAGGGAGAGGGGGCCTACGTCTTTTTCTGTCAATTTGGATATATGATAAATGACACAAAAAGGCGTAGGACCTCCTCTCTCTTCGAACCAGAAGCGATAACCCTTTCTTCGTGGCTATGGTTGACACAGAGCGTCCTATGCGGTGAAGTTCTGTTTATAGAGTGTTGAAGCGTGGCAATAGTGGCCGTTTAGATTCATTTGACATAGATGATATAACGCTGCACGTATTAAGAAAAACAAAAAAAGAGGGGAAAATTATAAGCAAAGAATGCCTGTTAGAAAGCATTTGCGTTTGCGATGCAATCAGAAGACAATTTCCCATTTGTTTTGACGGAAGGACGACGTATATATATTATACAAGATAAAGAAAGTTCCTTTAAATGTGCAAGATGGAAACGACAGCGAATTGCGCTTTCGCAAGCGCATTGCATCGATCAAGCTCCGCGGTGTCACATGGCCTGCTTTCGGTGAACGACTGCCCTCGGTTCAAGGTCGCATGGGTTGAAGACCGCCTGCATTGAAAACGCGTACTGTTGCATGGACTTTGCATCATACGACGCTAGGATGATTCCAACTGCTGTGCACTTCGTATCGTCTGACGTCTGCGCAGTCACTGCTCGGTGATCGACACAGGATTGATTCCATTCCATTTCTAAAATCGACCTTTATCAGCGCCACACAATTTAACAAACTGCAACCATGAAAGTAATGAGTTCGCTAATGATTTCCGGTTCTTTCCTCTCTCTCTCTCTTTTTTTTGTTCCACTTACAAACGCGTTTTGGAGTAGCCAGTCCTGACCGGGTCGGGACTTATCTCTCCATATTTTTCTTTCATGTCCAATCCAATCTAATGCAGCGTTGGAGTCAGTCTATTCGTTGTGCGGTGCATTAACCGATGATTCAGCATTTGACCAATATTTACCTGCACATGGGGCAGGCTGAACCGGCGTTTTTTTTTTCCCTCTCTCTCTCTCTTTCTTTGGAGGGGTAGGGGATTCTGTATATGGGAGTAGCCAAATTTGTCGTGCCACGAATTGAATCTCTCCCTGTTTTTTTTTTTTCTTTTTCTTTCGACAACATCAACAACATCATTCAATGCGGCAGACAGACAAAAGATGGTGAAGCGTTGCATTACTTCTCACTTCGTTTTCAACAGAATACATTACGTAGAGAATCGAGTGCACGAGTGGCTGACCAAAATGTTAGTAACGATTGGGCGCTCATTTGTTGTCACTCTGTAAACGCACATATCGATGTTGTGTTTGATCGCCATCTTGGTAATCGATTTCCACGCCCGCAACAGTAGGTGTCGTGCGTGTTGTAATAAACGGCGGGATAACGCGCTCTTTAGCTGGGGGTTGTACGTATAGACCTCTCCCCGTTTGTAAACAGATGACGTCATCATGTTCAACAGCGCCAACAATTTGATAGAGCTGAACTATACGCTCGAAGCTAGAGGCGAACAAGGCCGCGCTCGAAAGCCACGGTCTTGGGAGGATTATGATGGTCTCTGAAAGGGATGCGACCCTCGGTCCTACTTTTCTTTCAATAGGAGACAGCGCCGAAGTGCCGATTCGTGGAACCCAGCCCTCCCCTTCCGATCTGTTTCGGTTTCAACGTCATGATGACGTTTCTTGGGTAGAGGTTTATTGCCTGTCTTCAAATGAGCTTTCGAAACTTAGAACAATTCAGGAAGCCTCCACGGGAAGAATGAGGTAGACACTAGCGTACACCCGATATTGTACGCTTTTATTTACATCTGTTTACTGCTGGGCTAAAAATGTACAGATAGCTATGTCCGTCTACAGGGTGTCCCAGAAAACGTGTCATTGAATTATAATAAAAAAACTACGCCACCTAGAATCATAGAGTCAACGGCATTTGTTCTTATTAGGTTTTTGCCACCTTGTAAAGTTAATACCATGTACCCCAAGTTTAATTATGCAAATATTTGCGAAGTGAACTCAGAAATTTGCCAACGGAAGGTCACTTTTTTACCCCACCAATATGAAGAGCGTGCCGAATTCACTCAAATTCATGATAATTGACAGTGATATTCACGAGCTATCCTATCGGAAAAAATAGCCGAATATCATGCTTTTCGGAGCACAGGACCATAACGCGCGATGTCTTTCTGAGCGCTATCGCTCGCAGTCCGACGAAAGGAGGTTCCGAAGCCAGCCCACAGAGTGATAGTAGAAAAAGTAACAGCTCCTAAAATTGGGAGAGGGAAAGCATTATCCCAGCGAAAGTCGGACGTGATAAGCCATGCCTGCGTTATCTCTTTCTGCGATGCCGGGGTGGGCTGGGTTTCCAACCTCCTTTCGTCGGACTGACACAGATTGCGCTGAAAAATTCATCGTGCGCTATTCTGTGCGGCCTCCGTAGAGCATGATGTTCGGCTATTTTTTCGGATGGGATAGCTCCTGAATATCCCTGTCAATTGTCATTAATTTCAGTAAATTAGACACGCTCTTCACATTGGTGGGGTAAAAAAGTGACCTTTACTTGGCAAATTTCCGACTTAAGCTCGCAAAAATTTACATAATTAAACTTACGTTACACGACATTCACATGAGGAGGTGGCAAAAACCCAGTAAGAACAAATACCGTTGACCGCATGACTCTAGGTGGTGTAGTTTTTTTATTATAATTCAATGACACGTTTTCTGGGACACCCTGTATACATATATTCAGAAGGAACACAGTGAAAGGAAGAGGCAGCCCTCGTGCAGCTCCAATGACAATCTTCCTGTCACAGGCAGTGGAAGGCCTTACTGCAGTAATGCGACCTTGCCTGAACCATGTTCGGAGTCTGCTGTATATACTTGTTATTTATTGAACGGAACGTTATTTGTGAACTGGTCTATCAACCCACCACGCGCACCTTGAAGCTGTAACATGTGTAGTCCAAGCTAGCACCTTACGGTCCTCTCTCGAAAGTTTATTTCTGTATATATTTGTAAATTTACGTTTTTTTACGTGTATTTGCCCGTAGAAATGTTCATATTTCGGCATACGTGTTCCTGTGAGACTAAACTTTTTTTCTACGTTTCTAACCAAGCGTTACTCTCTAAAGTGACATACGTAATACCACATACATGTACATGTCTGGCGTGGCCGTTTTTCTTTTCTATAATCAGTCAATCAATCTGACGTGGGAATAATTTTGACCCACTTTATATGCCGAAAATATGACGCCTTACCCTCTCCAGAAGCTCCAAACGAATTTACTAACTGACCTTCTCCCTACTAACTTCTCCCCAAGCGTCAAAGCGACAAATAAATGTGTAGTTCTCTAAGTTATCCCCACCTATTGTTATCATTTTTTCAGCTTTAATGCGTGATAACTATTTCTGGAAGGTTGATGCAACATTGCGTAATCACTCAATATAGCCGACAGAAAATATTGACGTCGTCCGACACTCTAGCTTGTTATGGTTACCGCGTCCTGTTTACTTTGTAGAGCTTCCGAAAAGCGAGGTCGCATATGACACTCTCTGCCGCAAAGCTCCGCAGCAATCAAGTGAGTTTTTGAGTGAATTGAAACGCTCTCAACCAGAAGTTGGCGTATTTGTGCCAAAAACTGCACACGGCTCACTCATCAGGTTCCACTGAAACAATTCCAATCTAAGGAGTACGAGCTATAGCTCGCAAAGGCTATTGTTCGTGGCAGAGTCATTCGCGATGGTGATTGGCTAGGAGCGTGCTATGTGGTGAAGTTCAACTCTTTCCTCAGACGCTTTCAGACACATGTCGGCGCAGTTCCCTTAGAAGTCGGCCCAGGATGCACATTTCCCAGGGCGTCAGTCGTTACGTTTCCCACCTCTGTGAGGCCAACAACGACAAGCTATTTCGCCCCCCCCCCCTGTTTTTATAGAGTGCAACCTCATCCCGAATGATATCGTACGCCTTTTTGGTACACCTACGCAGTTATGTTCACTGTCCGAAAAAGCCGTACGCCCCGCGTTGTCTAGAAGATCTCGGCCTTGACCTTGTCGAATGAACTAGAAAATGCGTACTGCTTCAAAAGCAGCACGTCATGTATACGTACGTGTATATTAATAGCGACGCATTGGAAATAACATGTTATCTGCTGGCATGTTTAGAGATACGTTTTAGCAGCAGCGCAATATACTTATAGATAGCTCAAGCACAAAGGTCCGGCGGGTACCTTATCGGTGGCTTTAATTCGCGTTAAAAATAGGCACACGGCGGAACTTGGAAGCGATCTACAGCACTGCCAAATGAACTTTACATTGTGTTGTTGAAGGAATGCATGGGTTCTTTTATCACTTAAGTTGCGAGTGAAGTAAATGATAGTTTTACTGAACACGTTAAAGAATCCCAAGTGATCGAAATTATGGGGTCGAAACCCCAGGTGGCCCAGTCCTACATTGAGGCACGTGCAGTATGTAGCCATACAAATGTGAGAATACACAACGTGCAATTCAACTCCCAATTATGCTTTATTATGCTTTATAAAGCTTTTATATTTATTTATTATGCTTTTGTTTTTGAAGAATTTGAAAGTGCTCATTGAACTAAAACTGCCTTTTCCTGTTCTTTAAGTGCTTTTGCTGGGCTCGGCATTTATCCCCAGGAAGATAGCGGTAATATGATTCAACTATGCAAATAGTACTTGTAGAATTGCTTTCTTTGCGCAACTGCACATACATAGACCGAGAAATAGATGCTACCGTTAATACCCATGTACCCTTATCTTGGTACCTGCTCATAACGAACGTATACGTGCATCAGAGTAACGCTTCGAAAACCAATGAATGCGATTGTCGTCATCGTCGGTAGCAGGTTTAAGAAAGCTACCGCCTGTTATGAGTTGCAAACTGTTCGCGTTAATACTCCAAGGGATAATTTGCTCATTACGTCACTCCTCCGTCGTTAACAACTCTACATTCTTAAAAATGAAATTCACCGCGTAGCTCGCTCCCAGCCAACCATCACCTCGAATGACATCGTCCTTTACTTTGATTTGTTGAAAACGGGAGGCGTACGCCTTTTTTGTGACAGTTATGCAGTTCATCATTGTCACAAAAATGACCGTACGTCTCCCATTTCCAGAAAATCAGGGGAGAGAACGATGTCATTTGGGATGATGGTTGGCTAGGAGCGTGCTATGTTGTGAAGTTCATTTGAAGTTCGTCACTACCACCACCACCTCATTTTTAAGAGTGTCGGGTTATCGCTTCTGGTTCGAGGAGAGTACGCCTTTTTGTGACACTTATATTGTTCATAATTGTCACAAAAAGGCGTACGTCTCCCATTGTCAAGAAATACAGATGTAAATCTTAATCGCTTCATCGTCGTTACGGTCGTTACGAGCTAATCAGTGGCTAATCAGTGGAAATTCAAAAAGGTGGGCACCTGACACATTGCGCGTGACGTGAACCACGGCCTTCACGTATCGCACGTGTTTTAACACGTGCCGACCTTTTTAAATTTCCCGCCACTCGCTAGCTTGTAACGACCGTAACGACGATGAAGCGATTAAGCCCCCAGGGCAGATAACCATATCATTCGATATGATGGTTGGCTAGGAGCGTGCTATGCGGTGAAGTTCATTTTTAAGAGCAAGCCCTTTCACCATCACCACCACCACCACCATTTTTAAGAGTGTACTTTCTCGTCCACACCCTGACTTCTTTTTTGTGTTGAGGAGACGCCGTTTTGAATGCGTCGGACAATATTTACATTTGTTATATGTTATTGATGTCCTGGAATTTAAAGAGAGAGAGAGTCATCGTTAGTGTTTGTATGCCGCACTTTTCCCTAATTTGAAAAAAAGAAGAGAGAGAGAGAAAAAAATGTCAATGGTTTCCAATGCGCACAAATCGACGACAGAAGAAAGTCACCGCTACTCTTTTCACGGTTTTCGTGTTTGCATCTTGACCGGGTTGCCCTCCTTTTCAATTTGTAAATTTAATTTAAATTAATTGATGTATCCTTTGCACACCGCTACGTGCAATAAGGGTTTGGATCTGCGTCGGTTGGGATTATGTCTCTTTCAACTGTGTATCTTCCCCAGAAACAAGCTGTTAAGTTTCACATCGAAAAGTCAGTGTGTACTGATAAACTGATAACACCACATGCTGTATCGGCGTAAACTGAATGCTCAACTTCAGCAGCAAAGCGGGTATAGCAGGCCTGCCACGAACAATGTTGTTAACGGTCAAGGTTCACGGTATTCTGAACTAAATTTGTAGAAACGGAGCTGTTACGTACAACCATCAGGCATACACGTGGACGCAAGTTCCTAATGTAAGTACTCCCAGAGAAACACTCTGCATCAGCACCAGAAGAGAATAAAATAGAAGTAGAAAGAAAAATTCGGAAACGTAGGTCGCACCACCTTCATGACGTGCATTAGTAACTGATTTAACTGCACAGAATGCGTGGCTATTTCGAACCGAACGCTAACTTGAACTTTCTGGCTTCCACGTAGCTGCGTAGGATACATATTGTGTCACATAAAGTGGAGAGTGGGGTGAAAACTTTGTATAAGAGCAGCATTATTTGAATGGTGTCGTTTTCCAAGCAGTAACGCGACCCCGAAGCTGGCTTCGCTTTACACATACGTGACTTACAGAGAAGCCTCCCTTAAATCTTCTCCACCGTGTTGCTCTTCTCGTTGGGCACGAAAAGGCTGAGCATTCCTCCAGTTTTAATCCTCTGCCCCACCTAAGCGAACCCCAAGCTCACGTACACGCGCTTACAGACGAATATATGAAGAAAAAGAAAAAGAAAAGAAAAGACAAATGTCGGCCTTTCGTCAGGAAACGTACGACACCGTGTTTTCCTGTCTCCATCCTGCGCTCTTCCCTGGCGTCCACATGAAACCAACACATGCCGTCACATGGCACGACCCGACAGTGAAACCGCGTGCAGTATACGATCACGTGACCGTCTGGGGCATCTCCCTCGCGCAGTAGCAGAGCGTGCCAGTGGAAAATTCCATTTCCAGAACGTTCTTGAAGGTGGTCGATCGACGACTTGCGCGTTTCGGGATAGAGGGCGGTAGCGTTGTTTCTCCGTTCGCTATATAAGGGATCGGAATCTGCATCCTCCTCACGCTCTATCTCACCGGCATCGTCTGCTAAGGTAGAGAGAGAGGAAGCTCCAATCTAGCTCAGGCACTCTTTGGACCGGTACATATCGGTGAGTGATAGTAACCTTGTTTCGATTTTTCGTGTTTTATGAAATTACTGTGTAGTTGTATTGCTGAGCCATGATTTTCCATTTCAGCCAAACGGCCCAAGTTGCGTCAAAAATTAATCGGTCGGCTGCTGACATTTTGGGTCTTCTGCCGTCACTGCTCAGATCGCGCAAAATCGCGCAGAGCCGTGATTACGGCCGAATGAGTGGTGCTTCTTTTGAAGGTGAAACCTGGCGCGATTTATCGTACCGTGAACTTGAGAGAGAAACCCCCAATCCTTACTCTCGGTGCTAACGATAAAAATATCTCCCGTGTCAAGGGTGCCTTGGGAGCAGGAATAACGGTTTTCACTGCCGTGGGCATTGGTCGTTAAGGTATGACAGCATCGGCTCGTTACGGTACGATGAAATTGAAGAGAAATAATTCGATGCAAACTGATGGGACGTTGGAAATGTAGCTTCAAGTGTCTCAGCTCATTAACTCACTGTCTGAAACTTTGTAACTTTTGTTTTCGTAACATAGTTCTTTCTTCACAGATAACAGGTCATCTGAATACTGTTTGCCAAATGAACAAAAGGTTATTGCACATCCGAGTCATAATCAGTATCATTGGGGAATAGCGCATCAGAATTTTACATAAATATGAGCCGCCCACTTATCGAGTATGCTTGCCAAAATCCGCCGGGACGAATCGTGGTTAAAAAAAAATATATTTATGATTGAACAGCGTTTCGAACAGTCGAACAATCCTTATTGGACCCAACACTTCAGCAATTAAACAATGTACCACTATCTTCGGGGAACAGATCAACAGCTAACAGGATAAATCATGTCCCAATTCTTGAATTGCTAGCCTAAATTTCCCTCGAGGACACGTTGGTACCACATACTTCCCCGCGACAGAACTTGATTCGGGTCAAGTTCCTCAATGAGGATGCTTTGCTTCCTTGTCACCCCTTGCCTCACAAACATCTAACGATGAACCCCGGAGGGAAAAAAAAAAAGAATGTGTATTCGAGAGTTCACGGTAGTACGCGTAGACGGTTTCATCTTCACAAGAGCAGAAATGCAATTGTGCTCTCCAAGGTCCTTGTACCGAGTGAGGGGATCGTAATAGCAGGTACGACGCTTCCCGCGTCGTCTTGCTATTACGTCTGTCCTGTACTGGCATGTTGCCATCATTACACGGGATTATCATGTCGGGGGATAAGTTTAGCAGCCTCACTAGGCTGATAATCTCTATATTTGGTTGAAATGGCGCAATATAATGACGTGGCTCTGTCCAGCACTATCGCTTTTGATGGCAGCATAGACATGGGTGTGAATGATATGTTTACGTTTGACCGCGATGGCGACGGAGATTTCGGATGTTTTGTCGTGTAAACGTGTGCACTTATATGGCGAATTCCGCTGGCCGCTCTCGTGCAGTGCAGTAGTGTGCCGGTGTGGGTCGAGTGTATAGAAAAGAACGAAGAGCGAACTGAACGACCAATGAAACTCGATGCATGTTGCACCGAAGCGACCATAGTGTAACATGTACACTCAAGTTAGTGTAGTGTTAGTGCAAAATGTTCTGCACTACAACGGCCAGTGTAATTCGTCGTTAAAGCCCCAGTATATCATGAAGAGGAAGGGATACTAATCACAGAGAAAGCCCTGCGTGTTATTTGCTTCTGTGTTAACAATTTGTACTAAGATTCGGCAGAACAAAGCTTGATACTGGGTCTTTAAAGTCGTCATGAGGTTTACTTAGAAGCATCGATCGTTCAAGAATCAAGTCGAGCTCGGTTTTGTGCCTTACTGTCAGTAGTTTATCCAGAACCGCAAACCGAGGGGGGGGTTGCAAAAAATTGTGGGTGCAGTTACATTGTAACAGTAGTACATAGGAAAACAAATGGGGGTATTGCCAAAAATTTAAGGGGGGGGGGTCTGGATAAATCACTGCTTGCTGTCGTAAGAATAAGTTTATAGAGGTTGTGGTAAATATGCCTGCGTCATATGTTTGCCTAGTTCTTGCCTTCTGTGCGGAACTAGACGATCCGACACACGAGCAACAGCTGATGAAGTTGCTGGTGCCTTTGTGAACATAAACCTGGAACATTAATTATATCCAAGCGGTGCATGTTTTTGTCTACACTTTTAGAATATTTGTTTTTGTCACGGTGTCATGCTTACAAACCTTTATCGGTGTTCTAAATTGTGTAAATCCAATTAACAAGCCTTGTTGCTCTGTTGTCCGCTATGAGATCAAGACGCGTCCTATTTTGATATTCTTGCGACAGCAAAAAGAGACATGTGTGCCAAAAGTGCAACTGACAGTCAATATTCGGTACTAGCGACATGCAAAACCGTAGCGTCAAATGTCCCCTGTCACTTCTGTAAATGAAAGAGTCATTGACAACCTTCTATCTCGTTGGCGTTTGGGTGTTGCACGTCGCTTGTTGCCCGAAGTATTGAAATATAATCTCCCTCTATCATTTTCATAGTGAGTTTCCCTGCCCTCTATTTCATTAAAAAAATGATGCCCAAGGAAATAAATGCCTTCTGCCTTTTCATTTCTCACACACCCAATTTGCTGTGTCTTTTGGAATGGCTACGGCTGTTTCTGTCAGGTCTCTGTTGTGAAATGAGGGAATGCTTCCTGTAAAACTTCTGGCTATGTGGTTATTGTGCTCGGTAAAACACTGCTCGGCGGACAACACTTTTCCCTCACTTCACAACGTTCTTACACAATCCACCATAACAACGTTACCTCAAATCCTTCTGCTGCTAAGCATCATCGGCCTCGATCCTGTAAAAGAAAAAAAAAGGAGAAAAGAAATATTTCAGAATGCTAGCTATCGCGACTACTACGCATCCACACTAGTATAGGTTCCACCACTCCTGCTGCCAGACATGTCATCGCTGGAGCCTAGTGGCCTACCCGTACCAGAAATCTTATACGCCTGGAACAACTGCGGTAACTTCGGGGGTCACGCTTAATACCGGTAAAGAATTGGTCATCTCTTGCAACGTTAATATTTAAGCAATGTTATTGATATCAGTGCCGACAAAAATATGTTGACGGGTAAAATACACAGCGGTGGTTACCTGTCTGGCAACAGCAGAGCGGTCTCCAACTCCTGTAACAAGGCCAAAGGATGTAGCTTCGAGATAATGGTTCTATGCGAACATCGTATGTAAAGTTGGAATAAAGGACAGGGCGCGATTCAATTACAGTCAGCTTGTGAGGATAGGAACACTTGGTACGCCTTGACAAAACGTATGCCTACAACGTGCTAGAACGTACTCTTTCTCAGTCTTTTAGTAAGTAGATTGTTTTTCCCGTAGCTCCTCATTGCGGCTGGCTTAAGTAAGAGTGTAAAGTTATGTAACTGCCTTCACAGACTGACTGTAAAAAATGCGTCGCGCGGCTCCCTGTTACGCATGGAGAGCAATGTCCTCAGACCCGTTAGCGACTTTAGAGACATTCCTTCACGGGAAGGGGAGAACCGGATTGAAACCTTCTTCGCGACCTCCTCAGAAGGAACGCGCTCCTCACTGCACATAAGGCTTGTCCGAGTTGGACGTGCAAAAAGAAACTCAACGCTGGGCATCCCCTATTATTTTGACTTGAAGCAGATCAACTGTCCAAGATGGCAAAGGTGCAAGTGGAGAGCCCAAACGTCCGCTACACGTCCGAGATGATCGAGGCAGACTACGTATACTCCACGTCTGAGGTGAAGGTGGAAGACAAGGTGTACCGCGTGCGTCCGCGCGACGTCAGAATGACTTTCAGGACCAAGAGGCGCGTCCCCAAGCTGGGAGTCATGCTCGTCGGTTGGGGCGGCAACAACGGATCTACGGTGACGGCTGCTGTGCTCGCCAATAAGATGAACCTTTCCTGGAGGACCAAGGAGAAAGTTCAGGTGGGATGTCGGGGCTTTCTAAAACTGTCCTTTAAAACGCGAATGGAAACCTAGAGAGACACAAGCATATTGAAGATGTAGTTGTTATAAGTAAAGGACGCGGGCGCAATGATTTATCCAGACCCCCCCACCCCCTACACCACCTAACACCCCCCAAATGTTCAGTGACACCCCCCTAACGTTTTCACCTGTGTACCCTTGAGATTTCAGCTTTAGACACATGTCGGTCATGATACGTTAAGCTGTAATGACGTAACTATAATAATGACCCCCCCCCCCCAATTCTTTACAACACCCCTCCATGCTTGGAATTCTGGATAAACCACTGCGCGGGCGTAAATTTGTGTGTAGCGTTTTATACAGAATATCAGCCATGAACGACGTCAGGTGCTTGTAGGTTCAAAAGCTTCGATACCGAAATCGGTCATGAAAGGGATGAAATCAGTTTCGGAAATCATTTTCTTTTCGGCAGAACTTTTTCGTTGTACCGAGCCTTAAATACTTATCTAATTGCGATGCCATTCTTGGCGCTAAAAAAAAATCTGGATTATTGGCAATCGGCTCAGTAACGCTAGTATCCTTTGCATAAAAAGAACTAAAGTCCTAGGACCCAGCTACTAAGCATAGCTATGTTGAGCCATGAAACTTCGATATAACTGAACGAAAAAGGAGGAGGGAAACGCGTGTGTTTTCACTCACTCTCTTTGGCGAGACTCGCTGTCTGTCAACTGTCTGCCCGTTGTTCTCGGTGGTTTCCCCATCCCGGTGATATATACTCGTACATCGCGATTTATCCATCGTTTCACCCGTTTCACCCTTGGTGCACGTATGACACAGTCGGGTATACGTTGCGCTGTGCAATAAGCTGATTAAATTGGTATGTTATTCCTTTTGGGAACGTAGGCTGTGTGTGAATATGAAATCGAAACATTCTTTTTTTTTATTGATTGCTTGCGAACATTAAAAAAAAGCATTTCTCTTGATGTTAGACAATGAGGAGTAACCTATCCTCGGATTGCTTCAAATTCATTTTTTTATTTTTATTTTCGTTACTTGGAAGTCTATTCGTTTTTCTCCGCTGGTGGCACTGGCGGACGTCCAACGTTCGTTAGGATTTTTGACGTCCTCCCTCCCCACATTTTTTACACCCTAGTTTTTTTTAGATCGCTATGTTGAAATCAATTTTTGTTAGTCAGTGGCTTGTTAGATTTATTCGGATCATCCGTAAAAGTATTACCTCAAAAACATCGACTTTAGAAAATAATATTGACGAGTTCGTTTCAAGATGGGCCACAATTTACTGTTTCAGTTCGATATAAAAGTTCACTTAAGCTTTAAAATTCAGAAGCGTTACGGGGGAACAGCTTACAGCAACCATGCCCTTGATCACATAGGATTCTCGAGCCCACTTCGAAAAAAAAAGAAAAAAAAAGAAGGAAAAGAAAAACAGATTAACCTAAATGCGCTTCGAAAAAGAACTTAGATATATTTGTAGCATTCGTATACCTAGTGCTAGATTCCTCATCGCTGTCCTAACTTTCCACCTTTAGAAAGCAAACTACTACGGTTCAATCACGCAAGCGTCCACCGTAAACCTGGGCAACGGACCAGACGGCGAAGTCTACGTCCCCATGAAGGACATCTTGCCCATGGTGGACCCCAATGACGTTATCTTCGATGGCTGGGACATCTCGTCCATGAACCTGGCTGACGCTATGACACGCGCTAAAGTCTTGGACATCCAGCTTCAAGAGCAGCTGCGCCCTTACATGGAGAAGATGAAGCCAAGGCCCGGAATCTTTAACAGCGACTTCGTGGCTGCCAATCAGGCAGACCGTGCCGACAATATCATTCGCGGTAAGTGCACAACACAATGTTGTTAGACAGAAGATAACTTCATTGGTGCTCGAGAATTTCTATGTTCAGTGTTAGTCTTGTTTTGGTGACATTAGCTATTCTATTTGTTTGCCGTTGCAGCAATTTCCCCGTTTGACCTTGCAACATCTAACGCTTCGTTACAGGCTAATACGTTACGTTTGTTCGTTGCTTTAATAGGATACCAGCTGTTCTGTCCAATAACGTACGAGTGCGTTTTTCTGTGCATACCCATCCTCTCAGCTGCCATCTGTGTAATCCTACACCGCAACATATTTGCAGCGATATCGTGAACAATATCCGAATCTATTGGGTTCTACGAACTTGCTATACACTTATTGCAGGTGTAAGACAACAATGCCTATACTAAAAACAGCCAGCTAAAAAGATTCGTTCCATCTACTAGATGCATACGAGAAAGTGTCTCATATTACAAGTCACCATTGCCTGGCGAAAGAGTCTTTCCACATCGCCGGTGTTTAGCGCTCACAGGATGATGTCGGAAGGGTGTACCTTCCTGCATGAAGAAATGCACTGTTGACACACACACACACAAAAAGAGAGAAAAAACTTTTTTTCTCTCTTTCTGGACCCTGACTGAATATCGTCGTGACGTCACGGTTCATTTTGTTCCGTAGGCACGAAGCAGGAGCAGCTGAACCAAATCCGTGCCGACATCCGTCAGTTCCGAGAGTTCAGCAAAGTGGACAAGGTCATCGTTCTCTGGACGGCAAACACAGAGCGATTCTGCGATGTGCTGCCAGGAGTCCATGACACGGCAGACAACCTTCTCAGCGCCATTGAAAAGGGGCATAAGGAAGTGTCGCCGTCTACCATCTTCGCCGTCGCAAGCATTCTTGAAGGCGTACGTGTATCCGTGCTCATTCCACTGCAGTTATTATTAAGTACACTATTATTCTATTAAGTGCTCTAACCGTACACATTCTATCTGTCCTTGCAGTGCACATACATCAATGGATCGCCACAAAATACATTTGTGCCAGGAGTGCTGGAACTCGCTGAGAAGAAGAAAGTCTTCATTGGTGGCGACGACTTCAAATCCGGTCAGACCAAGTTCAAGTCCGTGTTGGTCGACTTCCTAGTCAGTGCTGGCATAAAGCCCGTCTCCATGGTCAGCTACAATCACCTGGGCAATAATGACGGCAAGAATCTGTCATCACCTCTGCAATTCCGTTCCAAAGAGATCAGCAAGAGCAACGTCGTCGATGACATGGTGCACAGCAATGCGATCCTCTATTCGCCAGGAGAGAAGCCAGACCACTGCGTACGTACTATAGAGTTTGTACCCATTGTATAGGTGCAATTATGTACATGTCTGGAAAAGCGACGTACTTTCTCTTCGGTGCGGCACCCTAGCGGTAGGCGGAAGCGAGCGAGTTCGCTGCCTCGGATAGGTCGAAGAGTGCGCTGTTAGCGACACAGTTACACTTCGCGGGCACATCCAAGCGATACCGGAACTACTTGGGTGCGTCACTAAACCTTCCACCCCTGCGAAGCAGTGAACTCTGCCTCTCTGCCGCTGGAGTGTCGCGTGTCGCATCGAAGAAAAAGTACGCCATTCGCGTGTTCTGTAAACTTTTGTCCAGACCTGTACACATGCGTTTATGTACAACGGCTTCCTAATTTTTCATTTTTTGCTTTCTCTAATAGGTTGTCATCAAATATGTGCCATACGTCGGTGACAGCAAGCGGGCCATGGACGAGTTCACCAGTGAGATCATGATGGGTGGTCACAACACTATCGTCGTCCACAACACTTGCGAAGACTCGCTCCTTGCAGCTCCAATCATCCTCGACCTCTTCATTCTGGCTGAACTCTGCGAACGGATCGAATTCAGCATCAGTGGAAGCAAGTTCCAACAGTTCCACACTGTCCTGTCCATCCTGTCCTTCCTCTGCAAGGCTCCACTGGTCCCACCTGGAGCACCTGTCGTCAATGCGCTCTTCCAGCAGAGAAGCTGCATTGTGAACATCATGAGGGCATGTCTTGGACTGGCTCCCATTAACCACATGGACATTGAACACAAGCTTAGCGATGCTTCAGTCTGGGAACGCGTCCGAATGGGAATCACGGAAGAAACGAAGAAGGCACTGCCGCGAGCGGCGCATGAAGTCCGAATGATTGCTTGAAAAGGAGTCTCACTTTTTTCGCCTGTATTTTTTTTTTTAACACAGAAGGGAACAGGCAGGAACTGTGAACCAGTTTTTATATTCTTTTTGTCTCTATATACATATTTCATCATCATTCTGTTTAAAGTGAACGAGCTTCCTTTCGTTTTTGAAAATATTGGATTAGGTGTCCCAAATGGCTGGGCATTATATAATCTAGCTTAAGTTATGGTTTGACTATCGTACGTAAGCATTGTCAGAACAACTCTATTTAAACTTTGATATAATCAATTTTACTACAGGGAGGTACGTACCTGATGAGCTGTTTGAACAGTCCTCTACTTTTGTACATATAAGCCGCATCTTGTTTTATACTGAAGTGCGCATCTATGTGAGTAGGGCTTTCAATTCAATCGTCTTCGTGAGTACAAGACAAGATTGTCATACTCTATTACATGTACGTATCAGTGTGTGAAGTTTGCTAGAATGCAATAAACGGAAGTACTGTTTTTTAATTCACCGATGTGCACTCTCGATTTGACTTTGCGTTATTAAGTGGGCACCATGCGGCAAAGATTCCACAAGAATTTAATTGCTGCACGTCCTGCATCTTTTAAGTATATGCACCATTATTAATGACATTCATTGCTTGCGGCTTAGATGCAAACATATGGACGGGCGCTGTTTTCCTCGACTTTTCCAAAGCGTTTGAAACTGTAAGTCACGCCTGCCTTCTTCATAAGCTCTCTTTGTTGAAGTTGCCCCTCAATTGTCCTTACCTGGATCGAAATCTAATTACATAACCGCTCACAGGCAACTTCGATCTCTGTACGCAGTGCTCGACCTCCTTGCCTTTCTTATCTTCATCAACGACCTGCCCGATTCAATATTATCTACCTGTCTATTGGACAACGATTGTGTTATCTATTACCGCCTCCCTTCTGTCTCTGACCAAAATTCGCTTCAGCGTGATCTCGAATTCATATACGCGGTGGCGCTCTACTTGAATGCTTTCTCTCAACGAATCCTTCTCACGTTCTAAGCAGCCTTACTCACACTTCTACAACTTAGGAACCACTCCCTTTCTGAAATCTTATTCATACAAGTATAGGTACCTGGGCCCACATGTTACTCACACGCTTAGTTGGACGAACTATATTAACTTCATAGTACATGAAGCAAATGGCTTCAAGAGTGGCTTGGATTGGCAGGGATTGTATCCCAATCCGCAATCTCGTTTTTGCTCGAAATTTCCTAATTAAAGAATTAATTTATGAATTTTATGTAATTATAGTCACCTTGCAGTCACATAAATGGTATCCGCCTGACCGTATAACTCAACTGCAAAAACGGCATCTGTGTAGTTTGTTTCGAAAAAAAAAAAAAATCGGTAGCGGATGAAAATGAATACACTGTAGTCACTGTAGTATACCCATCAGACATGAACTTCCCTTCAAGGTCAGGCCTTTCGTATGTCGTCCAGTTTATTTATTTATTAGCAATACCCTACTCCTCCACCTAAGTGGCTTTGTGTAAGGGAGAGGAGATAACGACCAACAACAACTCAACAAAAACAATTCAATCATTCTGACACAGATGTGCATAACTTGTCACAAAAGATGGCACTTGCAGAAGGAGAGACAAGGTCGCGTGGAAGTCTATTCCATTCTTCAACTGTTTTAGGAAAAAAAAACACAAAAAAAGAACAAGAAAACAAGAGTTTTTGAAAACGGACATATGAAAAAGATAGGGCTCAACCTTACAATCATGGTCGACACGTTCTGAAGTGTAGCTCGGTGCAAAAATATAATGACTTCGAGGAATGCCTGTAAGTTCATGATATATTCGATAAAAAAATTTTAAGTTTTAATCGAGACTGTCTCCTATGGCAGTTCTCCAACTCATGTTTTCTAGTACAATAAATGACTTGGCATCGGGTCGTACAGAGCTGCTGGTCTCCACTGCTGACTGCTCTTGTTTTCGCCGCCACCTTGCTATATTCCTTGGTATTCACGAGTTACGTAATGGATTATACACTGTTTTTCTTATGTTGCTATGTTGTTGTTGCTGTTATTGTTATGTTATTTTATTTGTTATAGTTACAACCTCCCCCTTCAATGTCACACGCCTGTTGGGACTTTTGAGGTATTTGCCATAAATAAATAAATAAATAAATAGACAAAGTACATTTGGTCTTCAGCTTGATATCCTTCACAGCCATTGATACACGGGTTCTCCGTCTGCGTACTTCACAAGTTCTTCCTCGGACATGTCCTTTCTTCGTGTTGCCTGTAAAGGGTACTTCCTTGTGCTGTCGGTGGACAGTAGGAGAAGCCGAACGATGACAAGTGAGCATAGAGGATGACCTCGCAAGATTGGCCAAGCACATCACTGTCACCACCGCTGGGTTTACAGGTTCGGCGTAGTCGTGTGTATGATCTTCCCGAGTTCGGTTCTGAGATTCGTGCTTGCATGCCTTCCGGGGGGTTCGAAATGCCCGAAGTGGCGTGTGCAAAGTTCTGTCATTGGCTGTCACCATGAGACGTACAAAGCTCCCATCATATGCTCCCATAGAAGAAAACCTTATCTTCCATTCGTATGTCACTTGTCAATCAATTAATCATATGTCTTTCCTCTTCTTTACATATACTGTTTGGGAAGACTGCATGGAATTTTTTAACAGATAAAGAGAATGAAGACTACGTCCGTGGCATTTCTTGACTGAAAATATAAATAGCAAAGAGCGACAATCCCAATGCGTGTTCGAAAAACAACATCAAGAGCGAGAGAGCCAGTCGAGCCATCTCATGAACAGGTATTCAGTTAGGCCAGGTGATTTGCCGCAAGGCCAACAGATGGCAGCATCTATTCCCAAAGCTCGAGAATGGGCTCAACAACCATCGAAGCAGAAATTACGATGCACAATGATCGAGAAAGTATAATGCACGAAAATGGCTGTGTGAACCCATGTCCTTTCCTTTGTCGCTTTTTCTTTTTAAATAAAGCCCCCCCCCACCGAGCATACCGGGATTTCAATAGTGATATTGGATGGTGCGCTTCTGCAAGCACCATCCGAAGCTTCTTTTCGTGTTGAAAAAGATTGCTGAAGGAGTATTCGTACTTCGCTAGAAATTAACGTGCAGGACAATAACTGATATCCCGTAACTAGTGCTGAAAACGGAAGAAAAAGCGGTGTAAAGCTCGCGCGTCAAACCTCGAGGCCCCGTGATTCTCGTGCCTGACACTCGCATCTCGCAGTTCTGCTCAAAACTCGAGAGGACATCACGATGTTGAAGCACACCAGCTGCGAGGCCCTTGCGGCAGAAGATGACCTCGCGAATGAACACTTATCTTCCAGGGTACAGCCGGTTGTTCATCGCCGACAGTCACCTGAACGTGGAACTGCGACCATTTTTCAGGGAACCTTTAACGAATCCAAACCATTTATTTGCCAGGACGTGCAGCAACCGCATTACCTGTACAGCACAGGCGATCAGGCTCCAACTATAGGCAATTTGGCTCGGTTCCCTGCAGTGTCTGATACGAATTACATCGTAGCCATGGCTTCTGTACGGCCGACCAGCGATTCTGATCAGCGCAAGCAAACCGGGGATAGCCAGCAGAAGCAGTCAGCACCAACGAGGAAGATGCAGTCTGCAGGAAAACCACCGAAGATAGGGGAGAAGAAGGGTGGTACCGTATTTCCGGGACCACTAACGCCACTCGAAGGCCCACCGGCCAGCGCGGATGCAATATCCGCATCAGATTCGGCAACGAAGTTGCAACTTGTAACGCTTCCAGGAAACGAACCATCTGAAACCGTAATAGACGCCGACGTAGGAATTGGATCCAGCTGTGTACAACTCGGATTACAAGTCACACAGCCAATAATTCAACGCGAGCACGAAACCAAACAAGTAGATCTGATCGTGGAAGGAACAAGACGCAGACCTCCTCGCCGCAAGCCCGGTAACGAATGTCTGGTTGAAGCAGGAACGCCAAAAGACGGGACAAAACAGGAGGACGCTGGCCGTGCTCAGAAGTTCATCATAAAGGCAACTTTGTTGGCTTCGAATGTTTCAGGTGAGACTTTATTCAATGATCCTGGCTCAACAGCTGCTCCTCATGTTCTTCGGGAATCCGGTGGCGAGGATCTGGATGATTTGCAAGTGAGACTTTTGCACGTCACTGGCCCAACCGCATCAAAAGCGAAGTCGAAGAAGTCTAGCATTGATGCGGTGACTCCAAGGACGACGTCAGCGAACAAGTCAAATAAAGCGAGTCCAGGTTCACCATACATGTTTTCAGAATATGGCACTCCTGAAGGTGCTGCGGAACAAGAGGCGATGAGAGAGAACATAGATGCCGAGACTTCACCATTTTTTCAAAATCAATACGCCGCACTTCCTACTACAGATGCCGAAGCCGAAAGAGAGAAGCTTCTTCAGGAGGCGACAAAGAGTTTAGAAGCATCCAAATATAGCAAGACTCCATCAAAGCAAGCTCCTCCCGATGAGGGGAAAGGGTGTTGCAATAGGTTCTGTTGTTGGTCAACCAAGCCTACACCCCCGCTAAGTGAGGTGAAGACATCGTCTGTTGAAGCAGAAGGACAGGAAGTGATGAAATCCGCGAAGGATTATGTTAGCACTGGCATGAAGAGCTCTGCCATGAAGAGCTCTGCCATGAAAACGGGAAACGAACAGCGGAGTAAAGCATTGAATGCTACCGCGTTAGGAAATACCAAGGAAGAAGGTAGCGATTTGCAGGCGGGAGGTTGCAGAATTTGTTGCTGGCGTACGAAACCGGCGGTGCCTCCGAAAGGAAGCGAAGATGATATCGCCCCATCACCACCGCCTGCCGAGTATCCGCGTAGATACTCTGCCGCAGTACGCGATGCTGATACGGACCGTGGTACCGGAAGGGCAAACGCTGAACAGGGCTGGTCTCCTGACGGGAACCGGGTTGTCAGCACTCTTGATGGCACCAAAACGCGTCGCTCAAGCATGACAATGAAAGAATACTTATCCGCTGGCCAAGATGATGAAGCTGCTACACCAGAGATACGTCGTCCTACCGCTCTCAAAAGCTCTGATACATTGGCAGCTTCAGCGCTACCATCAGCGCCATATACACGCCGCCCCAGCGCGGTGACCAAAGACACCCTCAAAGGCTCAGATACATTACCTGCTTCAGCGTTGCCATTAGCGCCGTATACTCGTCGTTCTAGTGCTGTGAACAAGGACGCTTTAAAAAGCTTTGATAGATTACCAGCTTCAGCGCCATATACTCGTCGCCCTAGCGCTGTGACCAAAGACACATGCAAAGGGTACGATACATTAGCTGCTTCAGCGCTGCCGTCCGCACCCTATAGTCGTCGTCCTAGCGCTGTGACCAAAGACACACGCAAAGGGTACGATACATTAGCTGCTTCAGCGCGCTATTCTCGCCGTCCTAGCTGTGTGACAAAAGACACCCTGAAAGGGTCCGATATATTAGCTGCTTCAGTGCTACCATCAGCGCCACAAACTCGTCGTCCCAGCGCTGTCCCAAGAGACACTGTCAAAGGCTCGTACACAGTAGCTGCTTCGACACTACCATCGGCGCCAGGTACACGTCGCCAAAGTATGGTCCCAAAAGAATATCTTAACAAGGATAAGCTTGACAATGCTCCAGAAACACAAGCTTCTACGCAGAAGGGTTTGGGACCTCCACTGTACTCCACCGAAGCTCCATGGCTACTGTCACGAAACGTGATGGATCAGAACTCCCCAGATCTACATGAACGTATGGCTAAAAAAGCAAAAAGAGACGACATTGTCGTGTCAGGTGCAGGGAGGTTCCACAAAGAAGTGACGCGAGGTCCAGACGGGCACACCACGAAGTTTGCAATCACAGTGCATGACCTGAAACCAAGCACGCCAAAGGGCAGCCCTCACCTGGAATCGAGGAAGGCAAGTTTCAGCCCTGCACTCGAAGCAACTTTCGGTCTGCCAGACGAAAGCGGATTAGCACCCAAAGATTCAGTTTTCACTTGGAAAACTCCACAGTCGCTTGTCCGACAAATGACCTGGTCCACGTTTAATCTAACAGGTCCCCCTCTTTCATCGACGTCTCGTCTACCTTCCCCGAAGCGCCGCAGCAGCCGCAAGTTGAATTTAAGGCGGAGGAGTTCGGTTATCGTGAGGCATACTGGCGGTAAGAAGCGAAAAGGTAAAAGGAGACAGAGCGTCGTGCAAATTGGTCCACTTGGTGATGCAAGCGCAGCAACGGTCACTGTCAGCACAAAAGAAGGCGGACATTTCGATGAAAGCCCCAGCAGAAAAACTAAACGTGATGCTCCTCTTCCCGAGATGGTGTCTCCTCCAAAAGGCATTGCAAAACTTCCTGTGGGTGACATAGCAGGATCAGACGCAAGGAGCGATGCCATTGGCTCTGAAGAAATCCAGGTGGTGGTGGAAGACCATCCACTATCAAACGATCCGTCCAGCGGCTTCAGTGGACAACTGTCCAGCGAACAAGATTCCAAGAACGGTATCGAGTCTCCATCGCTTATTGGGCAACGTGGTACCATCGTTGGCGGTCGCAGTAGAGCATCCTCTGTTGTAACGATTACAACGGCTGTTGATGGTGAAGAACAACCGTTATACAGTGGGGCTGAAATCACGGAGTCAGTCACACATACAAGCGAGAAAGACATAGTAGCGGCAGTTCCACAGGAACAAGTTTCTGTGGAGCCAAAGCAAGCTGAAGAAGTAGAGCAGAGAGACGCAGGAAATGAAATATTATTCTGCATTTTATGCGTGGCCCTTCTGCTGCTAGCCGTCATCATAGCGGTGGTACTTTTCCTTACCTTAAATGTTTTCTCACAGTCCAGAGAGTCATCGACCACGAATTCGCATATAACGACAAGTAAGATCACGACGACGTCTATCTACCACTGCTCCACGGCGCTCTGCAATCAGGAAGGCGAGTACATCAAATCCCTGCTGAGCAGCCAAATAAAGCCGTGCGATAATTTCTACGCCTACGTTTGTGACGCTTGGGAAAAGCATAACCCCTACGACTCCCACGTGGTAGGTTCCGTTGTCTCACCAGATACCATGATCGAGTCTGCCATTGCCAGAGAGACTCTTCCGTTTCTCAAGAACGCCACCCAGAACGACGTGAAGATAGCTCAACGCCTCTACGAAGAATGCACGGATCGCTCAAAGGCTGGCAAGGCACCCGCGTCAGCACGCGATTTATTTCGAGTGTGGACGCTCTACGATTGGCCGAGGAAAGGAAATGACAACAGCACCATGGATGAGGTCTGGAAGTTTGCTGGCGAATTAATTCGCGACATGGGCATTTATGGCATTGTAAGCGTGAAAATCGGCGTCGATCCGGAGCAATTACGGCGTGCTGTAATAGAACTTGCGGAGCCTCAGTTAATATTTTTCGAGGGTGATGAACAGCAGCCATCACTACTGAACCTCTTCAGAGACTCAATCAAGCAAACAGCCGGAGAATTTGGCGTCGATATCCAGTTACAAGGCGTTTTGGCTGATGAAATCATGACGGTTTTTGAAAAGTTTGCTCGCGCCGTTGAAAACATCGATATCAGAGGCAGTGGTTCAGGACCTCCGTCTGTTCATGTTGACAGTCTTGACGGAGGAGTGCGGGCATTACTCCAGGTTGTATTTGACAACGTGTATGATATCACCCAGTCAACGAGGGTAGTCCTAAAATCGCCAAACTTCATTCGTTTTGGCCTGCCCTCTACTCTGAGAGATATACCACCACGGTCAATAATGAACTACCTCGGATTCCTCGTGCTCGTGCGAGTGGCTCCTTTCCTCGAAGACACGCTAACCAGTTTGAGACAACTTTTCGGCAGGGTCATTACCCGGCACTCCGTGGATACCGATACCAAGTCCCTTTGCCTTCGAGCCGTCGACAGTATCATGCCATCATGCTTGTCCAAGGCATATTACGACTTCCGCGCTAGTAAAGGCTCCAGTATGCTCCCACGTGAGTGGATGTCTCAGCTAGAAATGATATTCGGCAGACTCATATCTCAACTCTCCTGGATCGACGAGATGTCCGCCCTTCTAGTGCGGTATCGCATGAGACACTGGCAGCTCGTTCGCTACACTCAGCACTGGGATCGCGCCATGTGTGGCCCTAAGGCTTCCACAGTGTCCACAACCCCGATTCACCTGTACCATCGTCTGTCTCAGCTGAGCCAGCGAGAGAAGATTAACACTATCCTAAGAAAAGCTGATAGTCGAAAGTGGCGGTCAGCGCAGTCTGCGTTCAGCACTCTAGCTAGGTATGATCCGACAAGACAAGTTGTCTATGTTCCGGCAGGGGTCGTAAATTCTTCGGTGCCCACAAGCAACACTCTTTTCACATTCCACCTGGCTCGTGTTGCCGTGCGTATTTACAGAGCACTGGCTGAAGTTCTTTTTGACGACAACGTTTACGAGATGGAAGCACCGCTGCGTTTCTCTGAGGAGTCCCATCGGAACTTGGATGAGCTCATGGATTGCTTCGAGCGAGATATGCGCCAGCTGCAGAACACCAGCAGCCGAATGGAAGTGTCGGCTTCACGCCGGGCGGCCTTGGCGCAAACCGTAGCGCTGCACTTGGCATATGAAGCATTCCATGAACTCTTGCATGCTCGACGTATCTGGCAGATCGACTTCCGGTTCAAGGCACTTCCGGACGTGTCGTCAGACATGTTGTTCTTTCTTTACTATGCCCTCGATAACTGCGAATCTGGAGATGGCGTGTACCGCGCAAGAAGAAGCCTGTTCAGACTACCTGCAGAAAGCCTGGTCAACATACCCCTGAGGCACTTACCGGATTTTGCTGCCCTGTTCAACTGCAAGACTGGCTCCGAAATGGTTGCACCCGCGGGTAGCGTTTGTGATGTTGCGTCCAAGCCCACGCAGCCACCGTGACCCATTATGGCGCCAATTCCAATTACGATTTTTTTGTTGAATATCTTATGATCATGAACTGTCACAAGCGCGCATTCAGGCAATTACACTGTCACTACAACATTTCTCTGTGTATTGTTGGTTCATTCGGGAACAAGAACGAGGCATTTCCTTCGGGCCGTAGGACTGCGAAGTGTGCGGGCCGTCGTAGAAAGCACATAGGCAAGGATTCCTAGTTACTCGAGCAAAAACGTAACGTCACAGTTACAGTTGGCACCAATAGGCTTTATTGCAAGCATGGGAGTTGGATGTAGATCTCTTGCTGCACGTCTTGCAACGAACTGTGAAGTTGACATCCGTCGAGGACACGAAGTCACATTTCCCCTCATATATTGGCCAAGGAATCTTCGGGGCATCTTCGGGGGCATGTACCACGTCGGTGGACTCCTAGAATTACCTAGAATTTCGTCCTTAGGTGTTGGGCACCTCAAGGGGGTGAATTTACATGCTTTTGATTAGGGTGCCTTATGGTTAATACCAGCTAGTATTCAAATGTTAGGGGGCCTCCTCCTGATTTGGAGGTGTTAGGGGGGGGGGGTGTAGGGAGGTTTGGATAAATCACTGGGTACACTGATCACAGCCCGTCGAAGAGTTTATACTACTACTATTGCCCCCAGTGCGAGAGTACCGCGCATATAACCTAACAGCACGGTTCCCATCCCCGGGGGTAGCCTCCTGTCGATGTCAAACACCTAAGGAGGAGAACATGACACGTGCCTATTTCTTTTGTGTGTTTAAGGTAGCTGGTGTTGAGCAACAGACATTCATTGTGTCTGTGTGTTTGTTGTCCGTCGTCGTTCGCTTTTTTCGTCACTTTGGAGTCTGATGGTGACTGCCTCACATTTAATGGAATTGTGAAATAAATGCAAAGTGGCGAAATCAACGTGAAGATCTACAATTTCGAAATACAGTAACTAGTTACTGTAACTATGATTACTGAGAAAAGTAGCTAGTTACAAGTCACATTTTTTGTTACAAGTTACTTCCCAAGACTGCCTAGTTCTTTCCGTTCTTCGCTGATTAATTCCCACCTGGATTCCGCTGCACGTAAGCAACTAAGAAACTGCTATACGGAAAATACTCAGCATTTTGCTATGGTCGTTGTCCTCCGTCAAAATCTGGCTGTAGTAACAGCATTGGTCGAGTTCAATTCTTCGTCATCTTCCGAATTTTTTGCCCCGATTGGAACGGTATTATTGCGCTGTAGGATGATGTGTGTTCAACAACGTCAGATTCTTCACCAGGTCGATGCATGGTGAAGTACGATCGTGGCAACATCTCTAGAGCAATAGAAATCCGAGAAAGATACCAGACTGAAAACAACGCGAGGAGGATCGAGCTGTCCGGGACCGCGGTCTGCGCCGGCCAGTGTTCCCGGCGGAGCAAGGGAAGCTTACGGTGTGCTCCATCATACCTGAAGCCTTCACGTATGATGGAGTTCGTCCACCACAGCTTGAGCACCGCCAACCTTTTCCCTCGCCGCCGCGAGGGTTATTGGCCGAATCCACCCACGTGACCGTGATTCACCACATCCCTTCCAAAGCGCAGAGCGTTAGCACCGTACCTGGAAGTCGACAAGTCGACGCGATGGAAGTTGAATTCGTATATGACACGCATAATAACTGTTCTCGCTAGCGCGGCCAGTCGTGCCATATGCACTCATATGTTCACTAAAGTCGTCCACACGTCTTTGGGAACACCCATCTGGTATGTTCGTCAAGTCTCTCGACCACTGAATATTCTCGTTTGCCATCGCGCGTTCGCTTACCATACGCGGAACCACAAGTACGACATGCCAAAGATATCGCTGACTGTCGTCTGCTAGAAGGGTGCCAGACTGACTTTTGAAAAGGGTCTATTGGCGTGGAAGGGAAATGGCGGCGTTACCTGGTTACGTGGGGCAAAGCCAATACAAGCCAAGCGGTTAGCGGTACGCTGAAGCTAGCTTGCTAGTGCCCTCTGTAGGGGTGCCGGCAGTGAATAAACCGAGTATTCACTGACGTCACCCCTCCAGAGAGCACTAGCTTCGAAAAAGCGAAATCGCCGCCATGGTGTAGGTCCCACGAAGCTTGATTCCGGTTTTCGCTCGCTGCCATTTGCTATCCAGAGGACTATTAACGTTGAACACATGGAAATTACCTGGATTATAGCACAAATAATATTCACACAGTACAACAACTTTGAAACACCAAATGTACGGTGAATGAAATGTGGAAGAAGGCCTGGACTGTCAAATCCTGAGGACCTACACTGTGGCGGCAAATCTGCTATAGCGACAGTGGCGTTCTCCCGCGGATGACGACTTGTGAATAAACGCTGTATGCCATGATGGGGTAACTTCGCCAATATTCCTGGCGGTTACCGTGGCACAGGGAGCATCCCAATGAGGGCTACTGAGGGGCGCTCGCATGTTATCTGTGGTGGGTATAGTTCTCGGACTACCCACATCCCAGAGCAAGGGGGTTAGCACACCCCTCCCTCTCCTGTGCCACTATAATCTCTCCCCTTCCTCTTTCACCCTCCCCTGGGTGCACCGAGCCGCCACTCCAGAGCAGGCTGACAGCACCTTCTCCCCTACATGATTCTATATCTTTTGCTTTCCATTGTCTGTCTGTTCAAAATATTTACACTCTTGTGAGATATAAGGTTGCGCTCCTAGTATACAAGCTGTATCATGGTATTCTCTCAGATCATTTGATCTCAATCAATCATTTCCAAACACCTCACTCCCTACGTTGTCAAACTGCCATGCTACAACCGCCTCCTCCCAGAACGAACTTTGGTATTCATTCAATGTCTTATTCCGGCTACAAAATCTGGAATTCTTTGCCAATATATCTAAGATTATTAACTAACTTTTCCCAGTTCAAACAGCAAGTAGGTACGTATCTTTCTAGATGGGTAATATGTATTATGTACCTAAGCTCCGCTGTGCTCAATTTCCTATGTTACGCATTTTAGACATGTGACCCACAGACAATTATTCGTTATTGTATTATTATTGTATTCGTTGTATGTGGGTTTTGATAGTATGTGTATTGTGTATATTTCGTACTGCTGCTTATTTATAGAGTTTGTAAAGTGCAGTGTAAGGGACTGTATAACAGGGCTTCCCCTCACAGTCCCGTTTATTACTTGTTCTCTTGTACGTATTCCTGAATAAAAGGTCTTTGAACTATCCATCATCTCTCTTACCGTGTGCGTGTTTTTCTTGTCGTCCCTCTGTCTCGAGTTTTTGTTGTTGTGGGTCTATGCCGTCGAGTTCGAGGGAAAAACTCATTCAACGGAGCAGAAGGGCTCTGACTAACTGGTGCATGACTGCGAAAAGGACGATACCCAGCGTTTTTGTTGTGTTTTGTGTTTGTTACTTGTCTCGGGTATCATCCTTTTCGAAGGGAAAACTTATCTTTATCTTTCCTAGATCTCTATGTTAGAGGCCAACAACTTGCCTGCGAGAGCGAGCGCTAAAACACGTCCGCGCCCTGTGTTCCTTGTGGGCCCAGTCAGTTCGACATGGAGAAGCGCTCCTACGCCGACAGGTGGCAGCGATTCCTCCAAATTGACACTGCGAAAAAGACGGGAAACTAGTTTCAAACCACGTTTTGCCGAGCAATTTTATCCTGCATTACCATCATACACGGATTATCGGCAGACATTTGGGGGTCGAACAACTACTACTTCATTTTGATGACTATGATAGTGTGTCTCGACACGATATAACAGCTCACGTTTTTCGCCAAATCGACGCCGCACAGCGGTGAAACTCGGGACTAGCCAAACCAGGTACACGCCTGCGCTATATGAGCAGCGTTTAATACTCGTTCGCCTTCAACGCATCGAGAATTAACATTGCAGTTCAGAAATCTCAAAATCGAAACCAAGCGACAACCTGGATACGTCCGCCATGTTGGCGTAACGTTGGCTATAACGTAACCGTGGATAAACCGCTTAACCGCTCAGCCGTGAGTAGCTTATACAGAACCGCAAGCTTGGAGGGGGGGGGGGGTAGCAAAAAAATCGGGGGTGCAGTTACATTCTGACACTAGTAGATAGGAAAAGAGTTAGGGGGTGTTGCCAAACATTTTTTTTTTGGGGGGGGGGTCTGGATAAACCACTGGCTCAGCTTCTTGCTTGCTCACTCATGCTCATTCACTTCCTGTTCAGCTCTCCGTTTGCTCACTCAGGGTCAGCTCATTCGACACATTGAGCACGAGTGAGAATGCGCATGAGTACGAATTCTCCCAAGTGAGCAGCTAGGACTCGCCCGCAATAATCCGGAGTAATTCGTCACTGCTCACGTCATATCTTTCTTCTCGTGCTCACTCACGCGTTGCTCAACTCTCCGGTTACTGATTCATGCTCACACACTCCCCATTGAGCCCTCAGTTTGCTCACTCAGGGTAAGCTCATTCGACACATTGAGCACGAGTGAGAATGCGCATGAGTACGAGTTCTCCCAAGTGAGCAGCTAGGACTCGCCCGCAATAATCCGGAGTAATTCGTCACTGCTCATGTCATATCTTTCTTCTCGTGCTCACTCACGCGTTGCTCAACTCTCCGGTTACTGATTCATGCTCACACACTCCCCACTGAGCCCTCAGTTTGCTCACTCAGAGTCCGCTCATTCGACACATTGAGCATGAGTGAGAATGCTCATGAGTACGAGTTCTCCCAAGTGAGCAGCTAGGACTCGCCCGCAATAATCCGGAGTAATTCGTCACTGCTCACGTCATATCTTTCTTCTCGTGCTCACTCACGCGTTGCTCAACTCTCCGGTTACTGATTCATGCTCACACACTCCCCACTGAGCCCTCGTTTGCTCACTCAGGGTCAGCTCATTCGAGACATTGAGCATGAGTGAGAATGCTCATGAGTACGAGTTCTCCCAAGTGAGCAGCTAGGACTCGCCCGCAATAACCCGTCACTGTTCGCCTCAGCTCTCTTTTTTCTTTTTTTTTTCCTCTCGTGCTCACTCACGTCTTGCTTGCCAGGGATGTCCCGGGGCTCTCTCCAGCATCGAGTAGGTCATGGTCGCGACATGTACCAGCTCGCGTGGTTGAAAGGTTAGCGTGCTGGCCATGTCAGGTCGAGACTGGGAGGGACCCGTGTTCGAATCCCGGTGCCGGCTGCGCTATCTGGGGCGCTGTCAGACATATGTCAGCAGAGTTCCCTTAGAAGTCGGCCCAGGACGCACATTCCCCCAGAGCGTTAGTCGTCACGTTGCCCACCTTTGTGAGGTCGACAACGGCGAGCTCTTCCACCATCACCACAACCGTCGCGACACGTAGTGAGCCAAAGCAAAAACTATAAGTACCCTATAGGAGGCCACGTGGTGCCCCCCTCATTTCTCCGGCGCAGTAGCGCTGTTAGGTGTAGTGGACAACATTTCGTACTTTGGTTCAACAGTGTCTTACTCTGTCCCTTCTACGTGTCTACTTAGCTTTTTAGCGAACCAAGAGGTATCTGCCATTTTGCTATGCCATTTCTATGCTATGACATTGTCTGAGCCTTGTCTAAGCAGGCAGACCTCACCCCCTCTTCCTTAGAACGTCATACCACCACCACCACCGCATTTGTGCACTTTCTAAGTGATCTGTAGTAGCCGGCTCTCGTAATGAGTGCCTCTTTTTTCTTTTCTCTTTCAACTCATTTTGCTATGGCACAACGTGCGCGGTCGCAGTTCAGAAGCCGCACAGAGTTCCCCGTAGTAAGCACGGTAACAAATTCTTCGGCAGAGGCGTCGAACACCACGTTGCACAACAGCTTAAATACTTTTCTACGTCCATTAACCATGATAGCGCTTATGTAATAGCCACGTTTCTATGCTCCTCTTTCATTATGCAACAGCTGTCCATTTATACTACAACTCGGCCTGCATTCGTGTCTTGTACCCAGATGCGTAGTATCACGTAGTGGTTCGTCCTTTCTCTGTAGTTGGGCCCAGACGCAGGCTTTTCACGTTATGGAGTAACATCACGCATTTGTTTACAAGGGCATAAGGCAGGGGCGATTCTTATGCAGCCAATGTTTGGTTCATTATGGTCATCATCATCATCATTTTCATGTTCAATCTTACGGACTCGTTTAATGTATTGAAAGGTCTCCCCTGCAGCAATGCGCCCACAACTGCCGGCGTGACGTCATGCATATCTTGACGGTGGTTTGTGTGCTCCATTGGAATGCATGGCACGTTCAGATGTGCAACAAGCCTATAGGGTGACTTTTAGTCGGTCTTGGGTTCTTCAACGCCCGGTACCTTCACGATGTCGTAATTCCGGTTGTCCAGGAAATCTCGAGAGAGACTTTAAACTTACTCTGCTGACATCCGAGGCCCTGACCTTGATATGGTTAGTGTGATCCTTCACCTCATCAATTAATTAAGTACATTACCGAGTCTACCCCCTTCCAATTTTGTGTGCAGGAATTATAAAGCATATGAGACGTTCGCTATGCTGACAGCAGCTACATTTGATTCCCCGTGCAAACAGAGACTAATATCGAATTCGGGTCGTCATTTCGTGGCAACTTTTTTTGCCAGATCCCGAAGCAATCTCGCACGTTCGCGTGGCACTTTTCGAGCGCCCGAAGTTTGCCAGCTAGCACTTTTTTCGCCTGGTCTCGAATCAACCGAGCAGGGGGTTGCCCAACTATATCCGGTGTCGTCACATCCGCACTGCACCGGTAGCGAGTGCCCTCATTGGCCCGCACGTCGAAATTCACGTGGTTTAGCAGCCGACGGAACTCGAAGACGGGCAACCGCGATGCCCCTAGCGTGACCCAAGTGACTAAAACCGCTAGATTGCGGGCACTCATGTCAACACCACCTCAAACAGAGAAAGCCTGCGAATTGCCTCCTCTCCCTCTTTCAAATAAGAGTCAGAATTCGTCTGCTTCGATTCATCGTTCTGCGAATTCAAGAACCAGCAAATGTCTGCAGCTCACCTGGAATCTGCAGACCTAATATTTAGACGAAAAGTGCAAGAAAATCAGTTTTGAGAAAGATTGAGACCGTTTTGCGCTTTATTTCCAAGTTTTTCCATTTAGTACGCGGGGGCGTTCAATCACAACTCGCAGACGACAGTGGTTCGTCTGCATGGCCACGACCGCTGAAAGCACGTTCGTGATTGGCTACGGCCGTTGAAAAGACGATCCTCATTGGCTGACTCTTAATTGTTACTTTACGTCGACGAACAAGCAGGCTTTGTCTATCAAGATTGTCTTGCTCATGTTCGGGTGGCAACGGTCACGTGATGCAGCTCGGGCGCCGACCGGCCGTGTTGCCATGAAATGACCACCCGAATTCGCCATAAAAATGTTCTGAAAGCTCAAAACTTCCCAAGCAGCAAAATGTACTGAAAGTCGAGTGCAATAGGGGTGGACGGGTAGGTGGAAGGCCTTGAACAGACTCGTGAAACCAAAGAACATTGATAAGACACATACCGTCCACCCCTATTGCACTCGACTTTCAGTACATTGTGCTGCTTGGGTTGTCACGGGCATAACCATTGCCCAGGGTTGCCTGATCTGTAGCGGTGAAGACGAGAAGTGCTATAGCCTGCAATAAATCAAACGGCCACGCTGGCATTGTCTGCGAATGATAAGGCTCAGAAGATAAGCCACTGAGATGCCATTATGACGATATCGAGAGATCCACGTGCGCGATCAGTGACGGAAAGATTGCAAGAGATGCGAAGCAGCTAGCGGGTTATGTAAGCTCACTTGGCCGTCACCCTTATCGGGATCCGAATCAGCGTGCAGATTTCGTGCAGCGGTCGTCATATCGGAGGTGAACTTTTATTACGATATTTCTGGCAATGAGCGTATCTTATTGCGAAACCCCGTATAATAAGACTAGAGGCTAATTATGCTCGCATAGTGCTGTGCAAATTTTAGAGTACGCTTTGTATGAACTCGTAATCTACAATCCATATCGGTATCGTGCTGTAGATAATGATACAAGCATGTTTCATCACCGTGTGATGCATATGGATTTCTGCAGCACTTTTCAGCTTGTAATTAATTCCGATTTATGTATTCCGTTGACATTGTGTGTCGGGAACATTTTGCTGCTGCCTGCTGGAATATTGTTTCGGAGTTACAAATTTAACGTGTTACCGGACATAAATGTAAATAGAGAATAGGCAGTTTTAGCACACCGTTGGTAAGGTTATCGTGCCTGTCGGAGCCAATCGCAGTCGTGTGTGACTAATAATCTTGTCCACTGACTGGTTCCGGTTGATACGGTTCGACGCAAAGCCACGTTATCAACGGCTTGGTAAAACTGACTAATACTAATGATTTTTCGTGGAATCAACAGTATGATCAACAGATATGAACAGAATTTGAGGCAGTTGGCTTCAGCAAGAGGAGGGGGTTGCAGAAAATTGATAAGATAATTGAGATAGTCAATAATATCTATGTAATAGTTTATAATATTCAAAGCTCGGAGAGGGCACTTGCGAAGGCTACGATATCTTGTACAATCTGCATTGCACAAGCGTTACCGGAAGAGGTACATATAGAAAATAAGCAAAAACTGATCTATAATGGCCTCCGACCCAGTAACCTGTCGCACGGACGCTTATGTCTGGGTCCTTCGCAGAGTTCCGAATATCCGGACAGCAGTAATTTCGTGACAAGATACAAGCTGCATCTACAGGTTTTCCCGGCGATTTTAATCCAAGTGCAAGCTAAATTAATCCATGCCCCATAAAGTGTGCATGGCACGTGGATTAATCTAGCTGGCACATGGATTAAAATCGCCGGGAAAACCTGTACACGTTGTTCTGAGTTGGAAGGTACATCGAATACAGTGACGTCTGAATACGAGTTAAAACAAAGACCTTCGAGTGGGCAAAGCCAGTCCACAGACAGACTGATGCTGCTCACGGCTATTTTTGTCTCACAACCTAAGACATCGACTTATAATTGAATCAATTAACCGGCATTTGTGTGGCACAAACGCAGTCTAAGCTTCTTCTGCGAAGAAAGTGAACGCAAGAGCGTGAACAGACGCTACGAAAATAGCCTTTCCAGCAATCCGCCTAGGGCCATGGGAGTCGGCACCGCCGTTATGGAATGCTTCTGCCTCATTACAATGCGTCACGTAGGCCGTCCTACCGGTCAGCAGGGAGCATATTATAGCATGCTTTCTGATTCTAGAGTGACGTCAACGGATGAGGTCGATGGATCTTTCTGCCTTTGTCCATTGGCTGCACATGCGTTCGCTTGGAAAAGCACGTGCGACCGCAAAGGTCGGCGGGGCGTCTGTTCGGTTCTGTAGAGCATTCCTGAGATTCTCAAGAAATGCCATGATGACCAAGAAGTGAAACAGTATTAAGTGGAAGACATGTTGCTAGCTATTAGTGGTAGAGTTTGTAAGATTGCCAGAATTTTTTTGCTGGAATCGCTGGAATTTGTAATTTAGTGCAAATTTTACCTCCCCCCCCCCCCCGCCCCGTGATCATGATACGCCCTAATGGTACGCAGCAAGATTTATTTGTAAACGGACTTTCTCTCTGAGCTCTCATTTTTACACCACCCATATGAAGACATTCGTCTGCTGCCCCATGGTTACATTGTTCTTAACCGCTTGGCGAACGCACAGCAACGCGACTGTGCTGTAAACTGTGGAGAGTAGGAGAGCATTGTAATTAGAGTCATCGTTAGTGAACGCCCTGGTCAGACTTCAGAGGACCTGGGGTCTGAAACACCAACACGAGCCTTGGGTTCAGCACCATCGAATCGGTTGTTGTGTCCGCCTCTGGTATAGAGTGAAACAGAAGTCATATCTGAATATTCCACTTACACAAGCGCTATCCCCACAAAATATTCTAAATGAACAAAAATATCCTCATAGAGCAAATGTCCCGTCGCATGTTATGTTGATCATTCGCACGTGTTACGTATGCTCTAAGCTCCTGTCAAGATACATACGCTGTTAGCAACTGTATTGTATTATTGTATTCCTTTCTAGAAGATACGAAGGCAGAAAAAATAGGCGATGTCAAGTTGCCGGTGGTGCGTAAATCAAAGAGTGATATTAAACGGTAGGAACAACTTATTTATTTACACATGGTAAACAAGACTTTCGTGCACGAGACTGCACTTCTTCAGGTTACAAAAATATAAACATGGTACAGGCACATATATACAGTTGAAGGGGGAGTTCCGGCATGAGAGGGTAACAGGTTGATGGAAAGGATTCTCATGCCGGAACTCCCCCTTCAACTGTATATATGTGCCTGTACCATGTTGTAACCTGAAGAAGTGCAGTCTCGTGCACGAAAGTCTTGTTTACCATATGTAAATAAATAAGTTGTTCCTACCGTTTAATATCACTCTTTGATTTATTCCTTTCTACTGTAATTTCGAGATGACGTCTTGTGGCGCCCCCTACCCATTCTAGATGTAGTAGCTGCCCCAGCATGGCGACTCGGAATGTCAATAAAACACATCATGGCGACCACCTACAAAGTCGATGGCTCATCAAGTGCCTTCACTTGTAAATCGACATACATCATAATGAAATAAGTCATAACAGCACGGCGCCGCAATATCGGGAAGGGTAACTTAGCAGACGACAGCCCTCAGTCCGCGTCTTTTCCTGTAGTCTGCTACGGAATCCTGCTACGGAATACTGTTGTCTGCTACGGAGTGTTGCTGCGCCATAGGATATTCCTCACGGATTGCACTGCACCAAAAGACATGACGCCGAGCGCTCGCGCTTTTGTGTCAGCAGAAAGATATGATGTTTTTCGCATCTTCCGCTGGAATATTCTGGGAAATGTCGCTCGTATGAATGCACGGTTAAGATGCGATACATTCTAAGCGCCCGTCGGCATGGAGCGGGTTGTGGCCAACGCTTGCTGCCGCAATTACCACAGCCACACATTTTCTTGAGCGGTATCTTATGTGACCCTCACCCTGATGGCGATCTTTATGAACCCGAGCAATTTGTCCGCTAACAAACCAAACTCACTGCGGTCAAGCAACAGAAACCTGTGGCGAACGTCCTCTGAAAATATGACTGTGATGCAATGGGCTCAACAAACTCCGCACAAGAGATAAGCCACACTGCTTCCATTTGTAACCACACTCAGCCGACCTTCTGCGCTGCACCAGGTTTCAAGGTACAATGGACGTGTACGCAAAGGCGGCGAAACACGATTAGATGCTTGGGTGAGATAGCGTGCAGAATTGCTGTTGCCCCACACAGCACGATCAAGGTAAGGCATGCGATATGTCTAAAATAAAAGAAGGCTGAATTGGTTTCGCCATGGTAGCAACCACTTAGAAGATTAGTCGAGTGTGAACTACCCACTGATCCTTGATGCAGCGTGCGTACGTTAACGTTGTAACAACCGTGAATAGTTGGAAAGCTTGCTATCTATAATAACATTACCTAGAGGCAAACGCTACGTACGCTGGCAGCTTGAAATCAAGCAACGTGTCAAAAATGAAACCAAAAAGGACAACATAACGCTTGCTTTGTAAGAGGTTACGTCATACAGTGCGGTATTGATATCAGGAAAATATAGCTTCCAAATGTTTGAATTTTTGGCATATTCATTTATTGAAGATACACTAATTTCAGTTGAAGAATTGAAGCTGGTGGCATGGCGCCGAAGGTCACTTCTGCAACGTTAATATGTTTGCATTCCTCGTGCAAAATACATCACATATCCCACGATCGATCCTAAATAAATTCCGTGGTTCATCCATAGGAGTTTCCTCCACACTGTATGTCCATAACGCCATGTTCAACGCTTCTATCTAAATTATCAGGGTGGTTTTGAAAATATGGCACTTTGTCACGGTACGCTCATTCAACCTATTCAAGGTCGTCCTTATTTAATCATAACATGGTATACAAACGCGAAGAAACACGGACGGACAGAGGACGCGTTCTCTCTTTCTTCGCGTTTGTTACCATGTTACTCAACCAACACGCTGTACATCTTCTCGCACCCATTTAGTCATGCTCATGAACGCAGAGCTTAATGATCCTTGAGGATCAATGGCCCTTGAAACACATCTCGTCAGTTAGCACGCTCGGCCATGTATGTGTTTATCATGTTTAGAGCAATCAACAGCTGGAGGCGCTACAGCGTATTTCGCTCGATAAATCATGACGGTGCATCTGTCGAAGGCAATTAATTCTCCGTTCATAGGCATCGTTAAAATCGTCTGGCTAAGTCTTTAAATTCATAATCTCTTTCGCTAAAACCGTTTGTCGTCTAAATCAGTTTAATCGTATCATGTTCTGAGTGACACCATCTTCGCCGAGATCAAAAGGGGGAAGGTACAATGCGGCGGGGAAGGAAGATTTTAATCGCAGGTGTACCGTCGCTTACAAGGCGCTGGACAGCATAAACAAACAAACACTAAGTAGACACACCCTGCTTGTTGTGTAAGTGCACCCGACCTTCCGCTGTATTTTTCTATTAGATCTTATCTTCTTTTGATATTTGTTTCTACCTAATTTTATCTACTCATTGGCGTTGCGCGAAGTGTAAGCAACTCGAGAGGTCGCGTGTCTATACCACAAGACCTTCGCAGGCGAACTCCATGTAAATCCTTTTTTTCTCTCGCATTCTTTTCACATTGCACGTAATTTGCTTTGTAAACTTGGCAACAGAAAGAGAAGTAAATAGTTATTTTTTACTTTTTATTTTTAAGCTCTAATATATATATGCTATATATACTCGTACATCAAGAGATGAAAAGTCGCAAGGGCACGAAATGATATAAATACAAAATAAACGAGACGTGGACAAGAGAAGTAGAATGAATTAAACTAGTTATTTAAAAAGCACTAAGAGAAATTTACATTCAGTCAACGTTATGGCGGAAACTCCGCCTTCGTCAGGACAAAAGCATTGAGTTCTTAATACTTTTGTCCTGACGAAGGCGGAGCTTTCGCCGTAACGTATATATAAATAATAACGTAATATAAATTATATATATATATATATATATATATGCTTTTTTTCCTTTTTACATGACAATAGAGAGTTCTAGTACTGTGGACGATTGCGTACACTACAGCTCAAATTCTCTAATAATTGCACCGCTGTGAAAACAATAAAATGCCAAGTGGGTGGGAGGATATGAAAAAAAAAAAAAAGTTATGCAGAAAGGATGGTCACAAAATATGAGACATGCAACTCTGCGTTCATTGATAGCTGCTATAGCTAAAAGGAGCAGAACGATTAATAACGAGACGACAGTCCTGTGCCCGCAACGAAATGTCCAAGACGGACGTACGTCCTCTTCCCCGAAGGTTCTTGTGCGGAACGACTTTCAAAAACTCCCGGCCTCGTGCGCTTTCTTCAAGAAACGGGCCTAGCGGAAAGACCACTCTAGTGCACCTCTCACCTACAGTGTGCCTCCGTCCCACCAGTATCGGCCATCCTGCCTATGCATCACTTTGAAGTCCTCAACTCCCCTCTCCCACTTTTCTTTTTTTTGGCTATAGTTGTGACGATGCCCACTTGAGTGCGGCCAACAATGGCAAACTACCTCGCCCCCCCCCCCCCCCTCCAAGAGCTTCGATGGTCAAACTCTGCGACGATGAGTTGGCCCAAGGTCCAAGAGGTACACTCCAACCCAGATGACCTGCTGTAACGTTGAGCGCAAACAGGACCGCTGACGGGCAACACAGTGGTGGAGGACATGCCCGCTCCTCGTCCGCAGGTGTGCCACAGGTGGGACAATTCAGAGAGTTTCGTTTCCTAATATTGCGCATCCTAAACGTGGTATTAGACATAGCCGGTCCAGTAAAGATACCAGTGTTCTGCTCACACCACGAGGGATGGAAAACTCCATAGCGGGAACTATGACCAGCGGGATTTCTGTACGACGATCGGTTTTTCTGCATATCGCTGTATTTTAAGTAGTTTAGGGAAGCGATCTCCGAAGATTAATGTGCATGGAGTTATAGTTATAGAACTAGCCGTCCTTATCAGTCGTCCTTAATCATTTGTGAAAGAAAACAAGCGCATTTGTGTAACGAGCGTCTAGCAGGATAATAGGAACAATAAGTCCAGGCGCGAAACGCACTGCTAGTCCGCACATCGCACGCTATACGTGCAGCTGTGAAGTCCAAATGTAAGTGACCTAGTACCAGTAGTGCACACCATGGCACGTGTTCTACCACCAGTTATGAGAACACCTGGTCAGGTGTGAAGTTTTCGTGACTCTTCCGGCAGTTTTACCAGACGACTGAGCATATACCAGAGACAGAATGACGTAGATGCAGGCTAGCTGATAGATAAACACCATGCTAGGCAAGCCTGAACGATGGGCGAAGACACGTATAGCCCTCGTGTTGTGTTTCGTTTACGTGTCTTCTCCCATTGCTCAGGCTTGCCTATCATGCAGCATATGCTCTTTTGTACGTTCAACAACAATGGCAACTTGGAGGGACATCGGGCGTTTCCATTCCTTTTCGAATAGATATAAGACGAAGATAAGGCAATAAAAATGCTAATATACTAAGAAGCACGCACTCCTTTCGCTGTAACGGTGACGTGAAGTGCCTTGCCAAATATTTCCATGGTGACCTTTCTCAGGCGACACTTCCAGACGGCATATGTCCATGCATTCCCGTGCTCTCGCGAGATACTATCAGGTAGAAAGGTGAGTCAATTAGAAGAATAAACAACAACGATACAGCGACCGGCCTTCTCAGCGAGGCGGCCTCCAGGAAGAACGTCAAGGGTACAAGTCGACTATGCACTTTACCAGAGCAAGATGTACTGCAGTGTAGGTGCTCGCCGGCAATACTATTGTGCAGTTTGACCATCTGAAACGGCGCTGCTACCTGTGTACTCCTTTGTTACTGCACAATCGCAAAAGCAGCACGTATTGAGAGACACTACACGTCATTTTCTGAGCCATTAAAGGCGTGGCAGTTCGTTTCACCAAGGCTCTGGTTGGTGGTGTATGAAAGGGCGTGCCAAAAATTCCTTGCAGGCTGCAAGAATGATACACTGCGGACCATTGTGGACCCCGGCGGCTCGCCTGCCGCGAGGCGCACGTGGGCCCATAGTTTAGGACGCTTCGTTTACGTAACGAGGCTGCCTTGCCGTTTTCTACTTTGTCTGTTAGACAGCCACAATCCTTCTCTCTCCACACCCTCATCTGCTTCTTCATAATCTCATCGCTAGCTATATAGTCACGGCGGTACCCACATCTGCAATGAGGTCTACGACAACAAGCTACAGTCAATATCACCACCACCACCACCACCTGGCGGTGTATAGGCGCGAAGATCACGCTCGTCACAATGTTGTGTGATTGGGCAATCATCAAAATATCGAAAACCCTCTGAACACGTCCGGTTCAAACTCCAAATGGACATCTTTCTCGCGTTGCGCGGTGCCGTGGCCCTCCACTGGAAAACTTGAAGAGGATATGATGTTCCCCTACATGAGTTTTGGCTTGCGGTTCCCCTATTGCCTTGGGGTCATGGCAGTGGGTGCGGCAGCAGGATAGTAGGTGTCGATGTTTGGCGATATTGTGCCATTGCCACTGCGTATTGCCGCAAGCGTTTTCCAGAAAGCGTGCCGAGCTGACGCATGTGCGGCGTCAGGGCGTTAAGGCCAGCGACATACCAAGACCGGTATAGCGGAGCACGTTGCTCATTGAAGGATCGCTGGTGATGCCGGGGAGTGCCATCACGAAGTAGGTGGAGGGCTGAAGAAGAGTGCAGGACCACGCCGTACCGCGACCGGTACGGGGCGTTGAAACCGAAAGAAGCGGGAAAGAAGAAGGTCGGAAGAAGCGAGCGTCACCTCCCATTACTAGTCCCGGTGGAAAGATGTGTCCGGTGGCTCACGAGGCGGGCCCTAGCGCCATCGTCTCCTTTCTGAGCAGGCTTGCGGGTCTTGATGCCTGACGACGGTTGTCGTTGTGAAAGTTTGGGATGAAAAACGCCGATACGTCTACCAGACTTTGGCGTTCGATGTCCGGGTCACGAAATGTAGGGGAGATGGTGTTTCGCTACATGAGTCCTGATCGGCAATGTCACGAAGGGCTCTGTGTGCTGGGGAGCTTCTTAACCCATGACTTCTCTCCAGGAGCCCAATCTTCAACTTGTCCCTGTCCCATAACGCGCGTTAAATACCATCACCTCGGCTCGTGATTCGCCACGAGCTCTCGCACGAGCCTACCAGAGCGGCGTTGGAGAGGTCGAACTTTAAATATAACGATATACGATCGCTATGTGAAAGTTGAAGATCAAGGCACAGGACGTTGCCGATAGAACTGACGAGCCAGAGCGGTACGTAGCTCGCGGTAGCAAGTCCACATCGTCGTCTTCCATGGGCCACCACGTACCCACTGTCACGGAAGAACGGAAAGACGCCGACGCCCCAAAAGGGTATCCGAGAGTAGAGAATAGAGTCGGTCAACTGAAACGTTCGAGTAGGAGATGAGTCTTAACTTCCCCGGGGCCTTGTAAGTGTCACGTTACATGAGAAGGCAAATGAAAGGGCTTTGCATAGGTCACTTTGTGGGCCGCTGTGACACGCTATGGAGGAGACATCTAACTTTCATACTGCCAAAGCGATAGAACTGTGGCTATATATGATGTACACATGGAGAGGGGACAGGAGAAAGTGGGAGACAGGGAGATTAGTATGCGTCACTGGCTCACTTCACGAGGAGTTTGTAAAGACTAGGGAAGCCAAGGTAGGTGAAACTGGCAGCCGTATATGTCTTTATTCAGGGAAACATAGCCAAGAATAATAATTCTTCTCGAACAGGCTCACGAGGCCCGTGCTCTCCATCTATCACGATAATGCCAATAGCCCTGCGAACGCCACAGAGTAATAATAATAATAATTAGGAGTAGAGTTATCCCGACATCCGTGTGGGAATGTCCGCCCAAAAAGCCAAGGGAAAGCCTGACACAGCAGAGCCTGGAGTTGGGACCGATACCCCAATCCCCCAGTCTTCTGCATGATCTTGAAGCCACCACTACTTGCACTGCTGAGGTCAAGGTTGGAAATGCGTAATATCGAAAGTGGTAGGTTAAGGGCTATCACAGTGTCAACGACAAAACAACTCACCGACTGTATACTCTTACTTCACTGGTGGCGTGGTATCTGCGACACGTTCTTATTTATGACAGGCCGCATATTGTAATGCGAACACCACCAACAACAAATACATGTAATGACGGTGAGCGACGAAATTTGCCTTTAATATGGCGTGCATATAGCGATGCGAGCTGAAATAACTTGTTTGTGTTGACTTCGTAAAGTCATTTGTTGACAGACGGATCATGGTTGAGGGCACACCTAGAGTTTCCTTGAACAATTATGCGTCATTTCTCGGTCTTGGCTGCATGCCCGCAATAGGGATAAGTTGTTGGTTTACAGAACCACCGTACAACGACTCCAGGACGCACGCATACCAATGATAGAGGCATCCTGTTTACGCGATGCTTCTACGGTTTTATCGCTTTGTGTACTACGCAGCAGACGAAGTGGTCCCCTAGCTCTCCTTGGCTACAACTTCCATGGACAGCATTTCTTGAAACATGAGTTGAGATCAGAATGCGCCTAAGAATTTGACGTAAATCGTTATAGGGGCACTCACAAGAAGCACCAACGTTCATGCTCAGCGACAATCAAATTAGTGCAAAATTAGCAACAGGAGTGTCTTGGTATAATCACAGCAATTCTGCAGGACACCATCCCGGTATGGTTGTTCACTAAGTACTCATGATATAATACTCATGATATATAGTACTCATGATAACTCCCTCCGGCAACACGGGAGGGAGTAAAAAAGACACCCAGAAAAGTGGACCAGTCTTTGCTGTGTGTCTGTTATACTCCTTCGTCAAATTTAAGGACATATCTCCGTCTATTCCTTTGCACGAGGTTACTTGCTAGTGCTTTGCTTACCAACCATCAACGCATGGCATGCCGCACGTGCTACGCTAATTTTTGAAAAAATTTCTTCGTTCTTGTATCTGTTTGACTTTCCCCGGGTCAATATGAAACAGCTTAGATAAATGATATGAATAATCACATACGATAATTCACGCAGAGAGGCGGAGAGCAGGAAAAGCACGGTTTTATGAAGTAAAGTACATTGTACTCAATGGTACTTTACTCACGGTATACCACATAATGGGTCACTAAAATATCTCCAGTTTTTTTAATGGAAATCGGAAGGCCCCACCTGGATTACTAAACAACATTGCGAATACTTGCACTGTTAAACTCTTTCGTGTTGCAATCTCTATTGGGCATTGCACCCCGAGTATTTCCCGATATTAATCCATCTCCCTAAATAACCAGCGGCACTCAGTGTCTGGACGCCGTACCGTACTCTGATTGCACGCAACCTGGAGATGGCACTTGCAAGTGGTATTGCCAGTTCCATGAGGAACAGAGTCCAAGGCAAGCATGGCCTTAACTGCGTCCAAATTATTTTCCTATCGGTGACAGCTGTCATCTGGTGGTACTTGTGCGCGGTTAATGTCAACACGAGTTACCACGTTAAGTTATTATTGTCCTGAAAGTCGGAGACACGTTCACGACACGCTTAGTAACATGAGAAAATGATACTTCAGTGTTCTTCCGTGGGCGTCGTTCTTTCGAGTTCTATCAGTATTGACTGCTTAGGGTTCCTTAGTCTGTTCATGGGCACACAAAATAAATATTGACATAGAGGCTATGAGTAGGGGCTGCGATCCGGCGGATCACTGCACCCCCTACAACAACAACAACAGATAAATTAATGATGATGAATAGGGAAATTCGCCACATGAGGTGCGACCCACTACTCCGATCGAGGCAACGTATAAACGTCGATGCGGAAAATACGAGGGGTCCCAGTTTCGAGCGGTGGATTGACCACCCAAATCAATATCTTTGATATGTTGGTTTGAAGCATATACAATACGTTTGAGATGCCGTCCGTTTTCCCGAGACTATCCCTTTTCTATTATTACGTTTCTTCGTGACTCGCACTTTCAATAGCCCTGCACTTTCACACTATAATATAATGATCAAGATAATGATCAAGATAACCGTGACTTCACATCGCGGGACAACTACGATCATGAGCGAATAACCGTTGATAAATTTTTCCACTTACGAATCCTTCTTTTTTTTTTTTTATGTACGCTGAAATGTCAGCACATTCTGTGTTTGAACGTAAAATTACGTCGACAGTCGACTCCTCTTCTTTTCGAAGTCACTAGTCATCCTAACCAGTAGATTGAGGTTTGGAACATCGTACAACTTGTCCAATATAGCGATTACCTTTCATAAAGAAACCCCGCAGTGAGACAACGCGTAACGTAGTACTACAACGAAGTTGTTATTCCAATGCCCTTCCGCGGGATGCGCTCCTTTAGTTGACGTCAGACGGGATTCACCGGTGGTGTCCTCAGAAACGGATCAACGACGTCGCGTCGTTTGGCAACAATCGCCAGGAAGGCGAACGGTGTGTTACCACATTTCGGTTTGAAAAAAAAAGAAAAAGAACAAGAAAACGATATATATATATATATATATATATATATATATATATATATATATTTCCCGTCCCTTTCTTCATCTTTCAGCGAATATAACATGGGAAGGTCTTCTTTATTTTGGGGAGAAGTGTCTGGGATCGCATATCTATTGTTGTGTTGACAAAATACAACGTGGAGGACGTCGCAGCATTCCAGCGATCTATCCGGACCCCCTCATACGCCAACAAAACCCAAATGTTTGGCGACACTCCATATATATATATATATATATACACACACATAAAGAGACGATGATGAGTTGGGGTTGATGCCGGCGCCCTGAGCACGCTGGGCGCTGCCCCAGTGCCAATTGTATAGAGAATGACAACAGCAACAACAACTTTATTTGATGGCAATCATGATTCGGGAGTTTCATCGCCGGGGGCGATACCCTATATCCCATTGCCAGTGGTGATGTGGGGAATGAAATAATGAGTCGCCTTACAGTGAGGCGATCATGAGTGACAGCTGATGAGTGACAGATGATGATGAAGATGGCAGTCCAGGTGATCAAATAACGGTGGCGAGGTCGGTTGATGACAGAAACTCCCAAAAGTGACGGAGACCTTGATGCATATGGGCGGGTCACTGGGCCAGGAACACCTTGCCGAAGGTACAAGAGCGACAGTCGACTGCACGCATCCTGTGCGCGGCAAGATCTTGCGTTCCCGTTGGTAGACGGAAACAAAACACGGAAAGACACGGTGGGGGCAATGACATATAAAGCTTGACAACTTGAATCCCACAACCGCCACCACACCAACCTTTAGCAACACCCCGCTCCTCCCGCTTTGTTTGCTGTTCTGGATAAGCCACACCAGAACACTGTACGGATAAGTCACCGTCTGGTAACTTGTGTTTAGATACTACTTCCTAGATACAGATTACGAAAAACTGACATCGATATCTCAACAAGACTTTATCTCTTATCCAAATAGGGAGTGCGACAGCATCACTTTCGTCCAGTGTTGGTTTATTTCCAGCTATCAAACAATCAATCTACTCGTTGTAAATGGTTATCGTGGATTGTCGCCCATCAACCCCATCAACGTTGTGTTGAGAAAAGACCGAAAAAGAAGAAAGATGGCGACACAAAAGGAAATTTTGTACACATGCATACTGACGTTTAGAGGCAACGATGGCGTATATGCAGATGTGAATATGAGACATTGGATAAGAATGGAAATCAAGGCCGAGCAGTTGGCGATGGCGTGGATTTTACGCCAAAAATTATATGGACGCAGTAGATACATTAACATATGGAAGTCCTCCAAAGCTTCCATTTATGCATGCAAATTTCTACGCTATATAGGAAGGAGTTCCCGTAACAGGAAACGTGTAGGAGCGACAAAATTAGTGAAATTTTTAAGTGCCCCAATTTAATGTATTACGGTACTCTGTTCCAGCCTCACGGTGCAGTTACCGTTTAAAAGTAACTATTACTTATAGATACCGTTCTTTTTCGAAAAGAATAACCTAGTTAGAGCTATAGAGTTACTGCTTTCAGAAAGTACCTTTAAGTAAGTAAAGTTAAGTAACTCAGTTACTATACAGTTACTTTAAAATTATTTTGCGTACAAGACAGGCAGGACAACTGTATGTGCACAAGCAAACAATACTTTATTTTCAAACTTGGAAGTTTTCATCACTCATCTTCCAACGCTTGAGTCCAAAGATGCCCCTGCCAGCACTGAAAAGCCATTCGACTGGTGCACTTGATGGAATTCCGGTGTCGAACAACACGAAGAGCTTTCTTAAACCCGGAGAATACCCTTTCAAGAAAAGTAACTAGTTAATCTAGTAACTACCGTTACTAGTTAGTTGTAACTGAGTTACCCTCCATGACGGCTCTGTTCCTTGTTGTATGCTGCGGAAACTGTTGGATAAATTTTGCACGAAAAGTGTCCTGTATGAACGGACTTCCAACGGGTTTTACGTATTGTTACATTCAACCTATAAGGACGTCATATCTGGTATATCTCTTTCTTCCTATATTTGAGTACTAGAAGCAGCATATAGTGCTTGATACGTTGCACATGTAATTTCCTCAGAGCATACTACCATAGTTATTTGCATAGTTAAATATTGTAAGATGGATATATTATAAAGTTATCCTTCAGCACCCGAGATGCAGTTGAACACAACTATAGAGTACTTTTATATGGGTTTTACATTGTGCTTTTGTTTATTCTCTGAACGAAATTAGAAAACTATTAAAGAAAAAGAGGCATAATTATTCCCTAGATATCTGTACGTATTGCATAACACGTCCACAGAACGTTCATGAATTGAGTTCTATATGAGGAATTCTATGAGTCTCCATCTGCTTGTGACAGATTCATTTTGAACGAAAATGTAGATAAGCGTGCTGAACTTATCTGCACGTGGAAGAACCAGTGATGAGCAAACTACCTCAAAATTGTACTTCAGGTAAAGTGCCAAGTATCTGGCATAAGTAGTACTTTAACTGCGGTACAACGTACTAGGCAAAGTAGTATTTTAAAGTATTCGTCAAGTACATTCCCAATTTGATTTGTTTGCAAATGTATGAAAAGTGCAATTCAAACCCTCGTTTTTTATGTGGTTTTGTTATCTGCCATTGTGACACAATGGTTACTAACTGCCAAACAGAGAAAACAACGTAAAATGCACTATAGAATCACGTATTGGGTCCCGCCACATCATCATTCCATCTATGTGCATGTGTGAGAGAGAGAATCGGAAAGACAAACATCACAAAGACAAGTCATCTTGCTACCTATCGCAGTGTCATAGCCTGTGTCTGTCTGTGTCACCTATACCTCTAACTGTAGGACACCATGAAAGTAATAACTTTGCAACATTTCCAGCCTGCAATGGAGTTTCTCTAAACATATCCCTTTCAAGACATAAACATTATTTCTTAGTGTTTTCCCGAATTTCGTATGCAGTCCTAGTTCGGTGCATGGGTATTTAATGGGCAAGTACTAGAGAAAGTACTCTAGGTACAGTACAAGGTACACACTATGAAATGTACTTCAAGTGACGTACAAGTACTCAGAAACATACTTAAAGTAGTACTTGTATACTTGGTACTTCAAGTACCCCCATCACTGAGTGGAACGGATGACAGGCATGCTGGGAAAGAACTATGCCCTTCACCCAACCGCTGGCATCCTCTGCCGTTCCCCTGGAACGATAGACGTCAGGACCTGTATACAAGGTCAATAGATGACTTGACCATTATTTCTGGAAAGTATGCCATGCTTGGTTGCAATTCTAGCTTGGTTCAAGAGAGTTGGACAGCGAACGCGGAGGGGTAGATGAACATCGCCATGGTGAATTACTAACTTTTGAATGCGCAGTACAACAGAGTGAAGCTCATATATTGTGGTTACGCATTCACGAGCTCTGCTCCTTGTGGACAATCTTGTACGGGCTGTATGCTGTGAAGGAACTAGCGTGAAGTCCCAACAGTTATTAATGCCGATTATTCCCATCTGCTATTATCTATAAACAACATCATCCTTATTCTGGTGATAGTGATTTGATCTGGCCCACTGCTCACGGTAATTGTTTGTCTCTTCCAAACTTGGCACGTATTCCCTGGATAGCCCACAGAAGTCAGATATTCGTATCTTTCTCTTTTCTTTGTCTACAATTCCTGCTTCACTTCAGTACCCTTCCTTACAACAACAACAACAAATAAATAATTATGATGTAATAATAGGATGTATCGCCGCTGAGGCGGCAGCCTATCCCATTGCTGGATGGGGAGAAGATGGTGAATGACGATGAATGTTCAGAGTTCACGCAGTAGCCCTGTTTCTGCTAAAAAGTGATGAGGGCTTGAAGAGCTCGTAGCTGATGCGCTGGGTTGGCCGGAGGCCCAAGCAGTTGAGGAAGGGCAAGTGCATGAGCCTGTCCCTGTGGCTTCAGGTTGGCGCTGCAGGACGCGTTGCACCTCCTTACACTTGCAGTGGGACACATCAAAAATGCGCGAAGGATTCAACACAAGAACACTGGTTTCACTGTAAGTCATACTCTATAGTTAATTTTATTCTTCTATTAAGACTTTTTTTTTTCAACAACGTAGGACACATTCCCTATGACAATATGAGATTAGTTCCTGTCACCTACATCAACGATGCGGACCTGTCATCTTCGCAGCCATAGAAGGAGGATTGATTGATTGATGTACGATATTGTACGACATACGATTGATATACGATACATTGTACGTGCTACAATGTGAAATAAACTTTCAATTCAAATTCAATTCAATTCAAATATATAAAAAATCGTGATGGAGATGTGAGAATGGGGTCATGCTACTCCAGAACTCGTGAATAGAAAAGAAAGTAGATGTCAAGTAGTCAAAGTAGACAACGTCAAGATGACCAAGAGGCATTAAAAAAGGGGGGAAAAAACCAAGGCGGACTAAGGCTGCAAACACAGTATGTCTCAACAACGACAACAACAACTTCATTTGGGGATTATGAATGGGGAGTTTCATCGCCAGGGACGATGCTCTACCCCATTGCTGATGGTGCCCATGGCTGATTGGTGATGGTGATTGATGATGAGAAACAGTCACTTGTCTTAAATTCATTCGCTTTCTTGTTGTTGTCTCTGTCGCGCCACTAGTTCCTATGTCTTGCGTTAGCACCGCGAAGCAGTTGTGGCTATACGAGCTATGCGGCTATGGCCTGCATCCACCTCGGTGGACCTAACGTATTACTGCAGACAACCTCGTCTTGCGCAATGTTGTTTCCGCAGCTGGGGGTGGTACGTTGCCACATTATCGCGATGACAGTGCTGGATGACGTCTGACCCCTGATGACGACTTCTCGTGGGAAAGCAATGACAACTTCCCTTCGCAGGGACGCCAAACGCAGCGGGAATTAATAAATCTATTTAACTTACACTTTCATTAAATAAGGATTCTCTAGGTTAAGACATGCCACAGACGCAGTTTTGAAGCAACCGTCGGATTAACTGCTTTCACTTTCCGGTACAAACCCAATCCGATGCATTTTTCAACAGTCTCGCAAGTCCTCTGTGTGTTGCCCTTCGAAAAGAAGAGCGACATTTTTTTGAACATAATGTTTCTCGGCCTTCCAGACCTATAGAGTTTCTGACGTAAACATCATACCCCAGCAGATGAATCTTACTCTCAAAATCTCCCTTCCCTCGCAGCAATGACGTCAAGGTTGATAATTGATGTCGATAAAGGCAGATAAAGCGCAAAAGGTGCTGCGAGTCGCCTGCTACCCTTTCTCTCCATATCATTTTTTTTTTTCGTAGTAGTAGTATACCCGCAGGCTGCTGAGAAGATTTTTTTTAACCCCCGAGAGACCGGTTCTCTAGAAAGCCGATCACTCGGCCGATAGGCATCTCCCAGGAAGGAGGAGTTACGTGACTTCCGATGGCTATCGTCCCGTGATGTGACTTAATACGGATGACCTTGGCAGGTTATCCAAAGGGTTCAGGAGGGTGAAAGACAGTCTGGAGTGAGAGGAGTCCCAGTCTCTTGGCTGGGATCGTCGCATTTCTCCCTTGCTCTTTTTCTTATAATAAAAAAATATAGAATAAACGAAGAATTTCTCCTTTCTTCGAGATAGGCCCGATACGCAAATTAACCGTTGGATAAAACTAGCAGTCCACTTGAGCTGCGAGACAGTGGTTCTTGCGGTGGCCATCTGGATTTCGGTCTGCGCTTCACTCTGTATATGTGCGCGGGTTGCCTTCAATAGTAGGTTTGAGCCCAGACGACGCTTGGACGAGATAGTAGATTTCACTTAGGAATTTCTACTTTACGAAAAGGAAGCGTAAGAATGTGGTCCTTGTGGCATCGACTGGCATGTTTAGCGGCGCTGGTTCTCGTCATCGGTGTGAAGTGCGAAACCGGCGACTTGGAGCCCGTCGAACCGGACGATGAAGTGACGACCCTGCGTCCCGAGTCAACCACCCTGGACTTTGAAGAAGCGTTCGATGATATCATGGACCAGCTGAGCAAACGGATCTTACCAATCGCGTCGAAGATAATAGGAGACGAAAATATAACCTCGGATTGTTCGAGGTCTATACTGAAGCTGTTGCTGTCGTTGAAGTCTAAGGCACCATGGGCTCTGAGAAGTAAGTGGGCATTTTTATCTGCTAATGCGTTTTAGTGGTTTGTAAGGTTGTGTGTATTGATCGTTTGAGTATTTATGGGCATTTTATGTGCTGACAGAAATATATGTTTTAAGTTTAGCGTGCTTATAAGAGGCCTCGTTCTGTGAGTTTGTCCAATTCCAACACATAAGTAACGCTTCTGTAAAATTGTGTTACGCTTTTTATTAGATTTTACGTTATTGATATATATATATATATATATATATATATATATGTATACAGATTGCAGAAAATATTTTTGGTGTGTGTATACTGAAGTAGGAAACGAAGATGGTGTAACTTGGTCGCACATGCAATGCAAAATAATGTCAACGAGGAAATCAATTGATTGATTTATTGAGATATAAAAAATCGATACGAGGAAATCAATATTGGAACCCATTGTGTAATATCCATGCACACAATAGGCCGACAGTGCTGTATTGACGGTTAATACTTACATATGATTATAAATTGCACGCTAACAACAACAACAACAACAACAAATACACTGATGATGATGAATGGGAAAATTCGCCTTCTGGGTTGTGGCCCACTACCCCAATGCCGACGGGACTGCATGAGATGTAAAATGGCAATGAGGGGACGAGGGGCGAGAGACGGTAGCAAGGCCGCGCATCAGGATTAAAGAACATAAAGGAGACCGGTGCCTTGCAGAAAATCCGAGAAAATCTGCAGGGCAGCACGGTGTTGCACGCTAGTTAGCAACACGAAAGGCGTTTTCGAAGAGAGCCTTTTTCACGCGTGGTATGCACGATTATTAATTGCAAATTCGTGGCTTTACATTCACAAGACAACTATGACCATGAACGACGCCAGAGTGGTCAGTCTGCGCATTGTTTTTGCCCACCTGAGGGTTCTCGTGCTTCCAAATCTCGATAAGTACACGGCACAAACCGTGTCGAACGTTCGTCCCGGAAAACGGTGGCACCAAGTTGCTGGGGTAATTGGCCGGGTTCGAACCCGCATCCTTGGTGTCAGTATGCGGACGTGCTGCCAACTGATGCACCTCCCGTTCGGAGCAGCATTCCTTCAAAAGGTGTCGTTGGATCGCCGAACCGTTCAACTTGCGGAACTGTGGAGAACACGGAGCACGTGCTGGTCACCTCCCGACGCTTCGGCTCTAGTCGGCGAATACTGAAGAACGCCCTCGCGAAATTTGACAGCCGACCATTTAGTGTTGAGAAGTTACTGGGGAGCTGGCCAAGGCAGCACCAGCAACCTGCGCTGTGTGCACTCACGACCTACCTCAAGGACATACGTGCTGATATAATCTTTTAATTCATTCAGTGCTTCCACATGTCAAGCGTCCTGGAACAGCTGGCCGCACCAGTGCGACCTACGTTTTCATTTTTTTCTTTCTATTTCTGTTCTATTCTATTCTGATGCACCTATCCCGGTCACGCGTGGTACACAGCGAGGAATGTACCTCGCTTAACGTAGGTGCCGTAAATAATGAAATAATGAAACCTCTACGACAACTTCTCTCAGACAGTCTCAACAGTAGGAAAGGGGGACCAAAATATCGGATGTGGATTGATTGATTGATTTGCTATATGATAAATAGATACGATGATAAATACATAAGCGCAAAATATGTCTCTCGCTAAATAAGTCATTTCTATCGTTAATGACTTCAGTTCATGTATGTGGTGAGATTAATTTTGGGTAGTTTTCTTTGTTCCGATTGATTGAAAAATCAAAATATGGAGATATGAGTCCCGACAAAGTCGGTAGAGGCTACTCCGGAACACGTGAATCGAAAAAAAAAAAAAAAAAGACAATAAAAGAAATCTAATCTAATCTTCGTTTGAACATATCTCATTATCGATTTGGCCATTTGACATTGCTGATTTGTGGACGTGAATAACTAATTATAAAAATAAAATAAAAAACAGTTGAACTATGACGATGGATTTATTAATTTATTTATTGGTTGATGAATTGATAAAAGGAAAACAATGAGAGAAGAGCGCGTTCTCCACGTTTTTATTGTTCTATCTAATCTACTCAGATTCAGTCTAATTCCTAACGAAGGGCATACACAAACACTCAAGCTTTGGAACAGCTCCCTGTTCCCACCTCATCCCATCATCATTCATGTTGTAGTTGATTGATTGATGATTGATTGATTTTAAAAGAAAAAAATGGAGATGGTAGTCTCGAGCCACTGTTCCCCACTTTCCCTGCGTTCATATGTTACGATGGTACACTTTGACACGGGGGGGGGGGGGGGGGGATATGTTTATTACAAAAAAAAAAAAAAAAAGAGGCAGGTAAAAAGGAAAGGTCAGCCACAGGAATGGTACATCGCGTGAACTGGTGACTATATAAGTTGAGCTTCTTTTACGACATATAGCAAAATATGGCCGGTTCCGGTGTAGCAGAACCAGTTATGAAAGTCGCATCGGAAAATTACGAAGGAGAAAACAATCCAACTTTCCACACATGGGAAACTACAGCGAATATACCGAGTTGCTTTCATTAAAAATAACGAACGCGAAAGAACGCAAACACCCATCGCCAAGAAATGTCGTTCAATTTTCCTGCAGAGGTCACTCCCAAGGCCTTGCGGAAGCCACTGTCGTTGAGATTAGTTTTAAATAACGCCGTGGATGTTCCGTATAATATTTGCGAACCCCCCGTTAGCACGCATAAAAACAACCTCTCCCAAAAACGAACAACACATAGAGCGACCTTGCGAATGTGGAGGCATTTATAATCTCTAGCGCAGCTGACGCAACATCTGATAAGCTGCTTCCAATGCTAGAGAAGCCGTGTTGTTCTGCTTACTTTGTCTCTACCTAATAGAATTGCAATCAGTTGTGATTCCAAGCTGGCCGTGTGCGTCATGTTTTCTGACTCGCAACGAAAACAAGAGTGTTATTTATATCCGAGTATTGATGATAGTTGAAGATAGTTGCTCCATTAGGTCTTTCGAAAATGTGTCGGTTTCTTTTGAAACATTCTCAGATGAGAAGTTTTATTAAGGAAAAAGACAAGTGGGGTGTTAAGAATCAATTGAGAACTGCAGTTAAAACTTACTCGATTCAAGTTTGAAAATATTTTCTGCCTCTAGCCGCACGTTGTTTTACGCAGGTCTGCCTCCAATAAGCAGATCTAGTAAGGATTTGTGGAGAATTAAATTTTTGCTTATTTATATTTCTTTTATCTTTCTCTCTCTCTCTCTCTTTTGCTACCAGTTGCCTCGTGACCACCCCAAAACGATTCGTCACGGGATACCTCCAGTAGTCACAAACGCAGGGCGCACATGCGCAAAGGCACAATGCCGCGCAAACCCGAACGTTGCCCACACGCCTCATACAGGATGCACCGAACGAGGAAACGTTGCTCTCAGAATTGTTTCACCTGTGACACACTAGCGGGCTGCGCACACAGAGCCCATCTTCCTATACTATACGCTGCGCTGCCCGTAAGCGGACGAGATCCTGTTTGCCATTAGCTTTGCGCAAGAGCACCACCGGCCCGCTAAATGCGAAAGTTCTTCTAGGGCCCCGGAGGAATGCGGCATCCCAACGTCTTGACATTGTAATTAAGTGTAATTGTAACTTCTGACGGACACGGGCTGTGTTTCTCGTCTTTGACTGCGTTGACTCTTTGCGTGTGACGTCACCAGTGTCCCAGTGATGCACGTGCTTCATTGGCTACTACCTGCATGAAGAGCAAATAGATGCTGAGTAGCGGTTCCTCATACCTACGACTAACCTTCTCGCGTATTTTAACTTTACACAACCCCGGAAGACATTTAAAGTAATGCATCAGTATCGCCTATACATGTCGGAATGATATTGATTTTGACCGACTTATCGATTGACACCCGCTACTCGAAAAGGGGAAAATCCGTGGAAGAAGCCGCCGAACAAGTCGATTGAAGAAGTCCCAGAACAAGAGCCGCCGATATTCCGAACCGAGGCGACAGCTAGAAAAATATCGGAGACCCCGGACCTGGGGCTTCTGCTTCAATCGTCACACATGTTAATAGATACCCATGGAAAGATTTTACACGCATATTTTATTGCTTCGTTTTAGTGATCATCTTTCATTTTTTTCTGGCACTGTTACCTACTGGCGCTATTGCCTGTGGTACTATTACGTGCACATCTCACAGGCAGGTTGAACCTGTAAGAGGCGCACGTGGGCCACGTCCATGATTCTGCACCACAGTTAGCTATACAGGGCATTTTTTTCTTCATACCATGTGCTGGTCACTGGGTATTACAGATGTCCGTACAAGAATCCCAAATTCCCATCTCGCACCCACACCGACCCCTATATTCTCAACAGCACCTTCACCGTCGGAACACCCTCCGTTGCCGTCTACTCCAGATTGGATGTAATGACTTTTCCTTTGTCACTCTCCTTGTCCCCGTCCTGCACCCTAACCAGTGGGCTGTCACTGCCGTTCTCCTCCGTTTTCTCAGAGTCTCAGGACTCATGAACTGCATGCGACTTTGCCACGTTGTCATAGTGTCTCTTTTTTTCTCACATTTTTTTTCTTCTTTTTCGTTTTTTGTTTTGTTTTTCTATACTCCTTCTTCTTTGGAATAGCAAGCCGGCTCTTTGCTTGGCTAGCCTTTCATTTTATTTCTTAAATAAACATACCCCCCCTTCTCGCGATTAATTAACTCTCCTCTTCCGCGGAGCATGCAGCCTTTTAACGTCACGCATATATGTATAAACACGATCCTTAACAATGATATCTAAAGCCCCAATGCTCAGGATATTCCCGTGTGCACCCTATCATTACAACTTTTATCAGTAGTGCGTGACTACGCTTTAAAAAAAAAAAGTGAGAAATATCAGCCTCAATCACCCTCCGTTACGTAACGCGAAGACGATCTCAAGGGCAAACGTATACTAGGAGTACAGTTGCTTTGGCATTCGTAACAGTTCGAGTCAGGGTATGTAGCAAGCAAAGAATAGTTATTATCCGATAAAGAAAGTTGCATAGAGGGGAAGATAGCATCTACGGCTGGTGCACCCCGCGCTCATACGGGGTACGGAGTGGCGATGACGCAAATTGGCAACTGACCACACATCAGCCTTCGGACTCTCTTTAAAAAACATGGCGATGGCCTTGTGGATATGATCTCGGGCGGTCGTGTCATATTAAGATACACCCGACTGTCTATAATAAGTTCGACTAACACTGTGAAATATTTATAGCTTGACTAACGTTCGTGGAATTAAGGTCACTATACGGAATACTAGTTTTTTTTTTTTTTTCTCTCTTCTTTTTCTTGAGTCAACGACTACCAGAAACGTCCCCGTACCAAGTCCGCGTTATTAAATTCCTGCATGCATTACACGTAAGTCAATGGCCTGAACGACCCGACATACAGTAAATGAAAGTAACATGTAAAAATTCAAATAGTAAGTTTGCATGGAAGGTATACCCAAAGAAATAGATCTCATATTTAATTGGACAGAGACGCGGTGACCATATGGGGCACGATACAAATATTTAGTCATGTGTTTCCCTTAAAGAAAAAGAAAAAAACAGATGTCATAATTTAATTCATTCATTCGCTCATTGAGTCTTTTATTTCCCGTTCCCACAAACAGCATAAATAATGGTTCAGACGTGAATATTGGCATAAAAACAGAACACACAGGACCCAGAACAAACGGTGCCTGAAGAATATTAATCATTGTGTTAATAGTGCCTACATGGGTACATGTCAACAGGACTGCGAGTTGAACCCTAGCTGTTCTTTGTTATGCCTCTCTATTATCTTGCAGTTGCATTTGTTCTGTTTTTCTACTTTCTTTTCTATTCGCGTGTTCCGGAGTAGCCTGTCATCTCAATCTCTGTTATTTTTCAATCAATCGAATGTCAGTTGCAGATAGATCGTCTCATATTTTGACGTGCATCACAAACAGAATTCACATAGCAAATTACACGGAGGAAGGGTGAGAAGCTCCTGCATCTTCTAGGAGGGTGGTGGTGCAAGTGGTGGTGATGGTGATGATGATGATGGTGACGATGACGATGACGATGACGATGATGATGATGATGATGATAGGAGAAAAAAGGAAAGGAAGATGTGTTCCCCCTCACCGCGGGACAAGCGAGTTGGGTATGATCCACAGAATTCGTGACCGGAACAAGATGACACATACAACGCAGCAGGTGATTGTGTTGTATGCGTCGTCGGCTTTCCACATCACGGCATGTACTCCGTGGGTCATGCCTCTTGCTGCACAGATTCGTCAACGCATTCCAGAGTGCACGGCCAGAGGTGTCCTGCGGGTAGCCTGCCTTGCACTTGACTGCCACCTCTGGCCCTGGTAGTTCGCACGTATCGTACACTTCTTCGAGAAGTTGCGCAACCGAGACGACGACCGCGTAAATATGATACCGCGCAGATTATGCACCTGGCCTTCGCGGTGCGAAAAATACACAGCGCCGATAAGTATCTGTGCTCGTCAAGATACTTCACCTTGGAAGCGCACGAGAGAGTTATTTTTTTTCGGGTGGTGATTATTTGCCCGCTTGCAACCCGCAGAAAAAAGTCAATTAAGATGCCTCTAGCGTGTGTACTTGTTTACTGCCTCGAACAGTCATGCGTAGGGGTAGGGTGGGAGTTGACCGGCCGCTAATATCGAAAGAACGCATTAGGCATTAACAATGCAGCGAAGGTCGCTCATGATGATAATGGGTATTTGGGCTTCTACGGCAACGATAGGAATGAGCGATGCGCAACAGTTAGTTGGTGATCCCGCCAAGGATTCGAACCGGCGACCTGGAGATCGGTAAGCAGACATAATGCCAACTGATCTTTTCTCTTGCCAACTGTAATCATTTTATAATGCCATACAGCTTGTGTACAGTCTCAGTGTTGTATTTCTTGGCCACCAACTCATCCACCGAGGGCATTTCAACAATAAAATACTGAATCTAGTACAGTGCCGCTAATCTTGGTAACTCAAAGGTAAACAACTACAGATATAAATAAGTGGAACAAGAATTCGCTTTTATCCTTCCTACCATGAGGCCGTTCGGCACACGCAAAACCCAACTGGAGACATCACGGCGAAGAAGACAACTCAGATAACAGAATATAACGCATCAGAAATAATTTACGAGAAACACGGGCTCTTTTGTTTGAGCTGTCCTCAAAGGGCACAAGTTTCACGACACTTACAGGTGAGAATACGCTCCCAAAAAAGCATTCCAGACAAATTACTCTTCCTGAAATATTGTATAGGTGCGCCAAAGTTGTGGTTTCGACATCGTCTGTGTTTGAATTTCGTGCCGTCTATTGGCCGATCGTAGCGGGATATTAGTGAGTTTTAGCGCATCGTACGCTATCGCCATTGCGTGCGTAAGGGATAGCGTGGTGGCTCTGCACGCTGCGCGATGCTCGCGTTATCTTTTGCGCGTGCGAAGAGTCACCAACGCTGTCCCTTACGTACGTAATGGCGATAGCGTACGATGTCTCCTATTTCTTAATTTTTTTTAACCCAAACGTACAACGGCGGTATGGTCGAGCGGGTTAAAGCGAGCGCTCGTTGGTGGTAGCCAAGGTCGTGCTGAAGACTGGGAGGTAGTGGGTTCGAATCCTACATTGGCTGTGCTGTCTGAGGCTTGCCCTGGGTTTTCTCTCAGACTTTCCAAACAAATGTCAGCCCAGGACGCATCCTAACACTCTACTCCTTCCTGCTGTACTCTGTCCACGTCTCTACGCTGCTCGCAGCCACAGTTGCTTCGCGGCGCTAACACAAGACTTCCATGCGATTGTGCTTTCGTACGTGATATTGGCCACACGTATGCGGGAATAGACTTCAGCGTTTACTTTTGACGGCGACTCCCTGTTGTGTTTCTACCGGCTGGGGATCAACAGAACTGCGTATTAGTGACCTTGGGTTGACTATGGTTGTCTATCCAGGGTCAGCGCTTCTTCCGTGCGCCGGGTACCGTCTGGCAGACCGTTTGGACGCACCACCGCGTATTAGAGCTGTAGCTTATGCCCACTTCAGGCGTCTGACTGTACAGCCTTGAGTTATGAGGAATGAGATTATATATATATATATATATATATATATACATGTATATAAAGCCATCTATTTATAGATCTCACTTCTACATTTATGAGGTCATGCTCACCGTCAGTACCATGCATACCTAACAGAAAGAATCTCATTGGCATCTGGAAAGATGCCATCTAAGCATGGGACTAACAGCGCAATATCCTGTCTACTCTTATAAGGCAGCATTCATTGGTCCGCATCCAAGTCCTTTGTGAGACGGTGGGGAATGCAGACAAAAAAGGTGTAACCTGAAAGGAGCAGTGAAAGACCCTTCAATAAATGTTTCGTTTTTGGCTTCGGCGGATTGTGCAACAAATAACACGCACTCTTACGCAAGGACTGTGACCATTGCTGACCTTTAGCGCGCTCGCGCGCGAGACCTGTGATTTGCACACCCTTTAGGAACCCCTCAACTCTTTCAGAGAACAGTTGGAATATGGCAGTCGTCGAAAAAGCCAGACAGCGGCGGAATTTGAACCACGGACCTCTCGATTACCTGTCGAGCGCGTGACCAGTAGACGATTTTAAAAACATGTGCGCGCCATCAAGCGCGCAGCGCAAAGCAGCATGGGAACTTTGAGGGACACTGCTCTGTCGTCTGCTTCGCTTCTGTTATGGTTTACCCCTGCTGACGCTGCTGCTGCGCACACCGGGAATGTTGTTGTTCTTCTTCTACCTCCGCCTCTGGGGTCGGATTCACAAAGAGCTCGTGCGGCGGAATCTGTCGTAACTCCGTCGTACGGGAAAGTTACGACGAACTGTAGATTCACGAAGGGCGCGCGTCGCAAAATCTTCGCAGCTTACGGCGGAATCCTGCGAGAGCTCCCGAGCAGTCTTACGAAGAAAGATGGCGGCGTTATTTGGCAGCGGTGGATTTGGAGACGGCAAACAAAGACTCCGTAATACGCGCCAACGCATTGCACTTTGCCACAGAACCTTCGAGACCATCCCCGAAGTGACGTTGAGGCACTTTTTTGCTTGGTAACCTTCAACAAATGCTTCAACTTTGTGCTCCGTAAAATCGGGTCGCACGGATTTTTCGAGCATCCCCTACACCCCGCTAAGACACCCCCAACGCCCCTTCAAATTGTCTGCAAGAAAGGCAAAAGAAGCCATAAAAGCTGCAAAACTGAGTGCCACACTCCGCTTACAAAACATCCTCACCCACGCCCTCCCCGAGACGAACATACTGGGAATATATTTGCTGTGTCATCGAACGCGTTTCGCCTATGATTGCATGGCATCCATTATGGCTACCGAAAGACCGAGAGCACGTGCAGTAACAAAACATTTGGGGACGAACAACTTCGTCTTCTTCTAATGGGACGACTCTTATTTATGCGATTACAAATTTTCGTCATCGTTACCATAGCGAAAACATAGTCTCGCACCATTTGGGTGTTTCTCTCCGAGGTACACGTGACAGGAAGCGAGCAACTTCCTCTTCCTCGTCAAAGGGGGTACCCTCTCCACTACGATAGCTTTGTGAATGGCGCTTACGACGCCGTCGTACGCGCGTCGCAGGCTACGACGTCTTAGCGCATATTAGCGTAACTTACGATCGCGTTTGTGAATCCGACCCCTGGCCGTCTCGTAATACCCTATTACGTAATGTAATCTCGTAATACGCTCTAAGTTCCCATGAGCCCTTGCGTGTCACAAGTGGCGCTTGCTTTTGTAAAAAAAAGGTCTATTACGTCACGCCAGGAGATCGGGCCGGGCCTCCGAGGTCACGGCGCCGCGCTTTTGGCTTGTTTTGAGGCCGCTTTTGTACATAACGGGGACAAGACACCGCTCAGCAAAAAGAAAAGGGAAAGAAAGAAACGGAAATGCATGGTGGCTTCTGATGCACTGCTTGATAAATGAAGGAGCGTTTCAAGCAATGCAAAGTGTCATTTAGACGAGTCTTCAAATGATTATTAGTATATAGGGCCCCGAAATCTAGGCTACAAGACAGCTTCGAAAAGACAGGCAGTCAGAATGTCAGCTGGTGACGGCCTGTTAACGATTGCGGTAGAAAAAGCCGCGTGTCACCAACGTTTCGTTTTCCTTTGCTAAATTTTTATCCCACTGGTCTTCAACGTAGTCCGCGTTGTCGTTGAGCTAAAATGAGAAATTTCTTTATCTTACAGTGGCTGACGCCAATGGACGTCCACCGCCTGGACTGTTGTTCGGTACTACGGGATCGTACGGGGATTTCGACGAGTGCGTCAGCGTTGTAGCGAAGCCTCCAAACTTCGTCGGCAAATACTGCAGTCTTTTGCTTGAGTTGCCTCCAAAGTTTGCCAAATCTACAGCTGAGATATTCCAGAAGGATGGATACTTTGTGGTAAGGGACCATGTCTTGTACACCAAATCACGTCGTTCGTGTGCGTTACATTACGATGCGGCACAATACTAAGAGCAGCACTAATACTAATTCAACACTACTAAGAGTACTATGAGAATACTAAGTTTAAGGCGCAGAACAACAGACAACCCTCAGCGGTAATCAACACGACAGAGAGAGATACCCGACCCTTAATGATGGAAATGTATCGTGTACACCATCGCCGCAGAAACTCTTGTCTCTCCAAGAAACATCAGTTATGTCTCCAAATGAACGATGAGCATGTTTATATGTAGAGACATGAGGAGCGGGTACTGAATTCGCTGGCGCCTACCTTGAGCCCTAGTTCTACATCTATTACGCCACAAGACGTACCCGGCCATGGCAGACTGCAAACGTGGCACAGCACGAGGCGGTCCAAGGAAAGTTATTAATAATGATAGGCGTCACATCATCCAGAAAGGGAACTACCTATGGACGTAAATCCCTTAACAAGTGTCACTGTTCTCTACATGCTCACGTGCTGGAAAACAGTTCCTCCTTGGGAATACTGTGCACGCATATTATGTCAACAATCTAGAACACAAGTGGTGTCGCTTCAGAGATGTGTAAGGTCTTAGTTCGATGACTATAGGCACATGATTTGCGTCATGCCTTGGACACGGCGAAAACGACTGGAGAAAGACAACATCTGGCGTAAATTAACACTTCGAGCCTCTGTACAGGTGTGCGTCCAAAGTGCGCACGAAGACCTGCACGAATGGCCTGGACGTAAACCGCGCAACACGGCAGCGGCAAATTAACCTGGAAGTCAGTTAATTTCCGTAATTAGATCAAAGAGTGATATTAAACGGTAGGAGCAGCTTATTTATTTACACGTGGTAACAAGACTTTCGTGCACGAGGCTGCACTTCTTCAGGTTACAAAAATATGAACATGGTACAGGAACATATATACAGGTGACGAAGGAGTTTTCGTATGAGAGGGTAACAAGGTGATGGAAAGGATGTAAATGCAGGTAAAAATGAACAGAACATAAATACAAACGAAGGGGTACCAGAAGCGTAACATAACGCGATTCCAACGACTTTTACACGGGAAGCGAGAACGCATGTATAGGTGACGCTCCAGGAATTAAGGATAAAAAGGGGGGTTATGGCGACGGAATGAGGACACAGGTGCGGAGCACAAAGGTGACAACCGTAATTAGCTAAAAGACAACTGCCTTCACTCGGTCCGGCAAACCGGCAGAGGTTCTACGAACTTCACACTTCACTTCACGGTGAACCATTCACTAGACGGCAAGCCAAATAAATGGCTCCCGAATAGTTTTCCGCAGAGCATACGCAAATGGATCAGAGATATATATTAGTGCGCTATATAGATAAGTGCGCTTATAAAGAATAGGGCGCTTTGGGGCTCCAAAGAAATTTGGAGTCGCCTCGGCGCATCGCGCAAAACACTGTTTGGGCATCGCAGATCCTGGGCATACTCAGTGACGTCCCTTTATATTCTTTGGTGCCCCTAGTGCGCATGTGTACTCTTCTGAAACTGCTGAATAGGACTACTGAATGGATGGAACACTTCTCGCTGGTTACATGCTTCTTAAGTGCTCTCCCGAAAGTCGTAGCAAACGGACGAGGGAGTTTACCTCTGCTCAGTGGACTCTCCATCCAGTGCACGATTCCTAAACTTCGCTCCCTTCACTTTTACAGGGAAGGAGATCTCCAGAGTTCTTCCATGCGAAGCGTGATGGTTACTACAAGGGACAACGTTTCGGTATCTGCATGCCTTCTGTCTGTACCATACCTGACATTGAACGTATGATGGAAATGAGTGAGTACACCTTGGGTGTTTCCCATACTTACTCGCCTGTTGCCTACTTGCTTGACCCACACGACGGGCGTTTTGCCTCCTTTAGCATTACTGAGGTGCAGTCCTCACAATTCGCTTCCTAGTTCCAGGCTACCCCGTGCATTATAAAATGTGACCTACCATGCTTACAACGCGCGCCGCGTCTGGCCATTTTCTTCTAAATATAAGGTGTGGCCAATTCCGCAACACTATTTGAAGGTCCAACACTCCTGGGGTCGAAAAATCATTGCCTTTGTGCGTTGCCGCTGCTTCTCGTGTCTTTCTTCCTCTTCCTTGACCTCGTATTTTTATTGAACTTACAGCTATTGGAAAGTATGGCTTCTCGTACTTCATCTCTGGGTGTGACTGGGTGGACAACCCAGACAGGAACTGGACTGGAATTCGTATTGCGATGGCGTAAGTGTATCACAGCTTCAACGACTATACAATTGAGCTCAACTTGAAGTCATCAATACAGTCTCAGAAATACTGAGACTGATGTAGCTGCCCCTCTCGGAACGAACATTGATATTTCGCGCATCCAAGACACATTTCATCATCTGTTGTTTTCTGTCAGCTTAACTCAGATGTGCTGTTCATAAAGTAGTCTACGTATTCTAAAATCGCTTAGGCTTTACACACCACGAATGAATCTGCAATGTATCTCCAAGAACGTCATTTCTGGCGTAAACTATCAGTACTAACAGCTCTTACAAGGAAAAATTTATCTGAAAACATAGCTCTACTTAATGAGCCATTAAGCAACGTTCGGTGACGGTCTTGTAGAAGGACGTGGGTAATTGGACGGCTCTATATACCAGGGGGCGAACCAGGATTGCCTTTTGGTATTCTGTTGCCTCCTGTAATATAGAACGGCAGTAAAATTGGTAGCAGAATTGAACTGTTAAACCCGAAGACGGTGTCATTTATATCTCGACTCTTATATTTTCTTTACAGGGCTATTACCGGAGTTCTCACATTGCTCGTGATCGCTGGTACACTTCTTGACTGGACCGTCGCGTCTGACAGCCCTATACGAGATAAGAGTAAGCTATATATATAGATTATATTTAAAAGAGTTTCTGTTCCATGTTTAAGAGCAACGCCATAAAGACAGGAGCTATACAGGAGCAATGTCAATGACCTTCGGTGTGTTTCTCAGAATCAAACTGGAACTATATAATGGCCTACTCCGCGATAACCAACACGAGGAAGCTGATCAGCACAAAGATTGAAGAAGGTTCGGACAACCAGCGTCTCAGCTGTTTCGCGGGCATCAAGCTTTTCAGCACTCTGTGGGTCATCCTGGGCCACACCTATTTCATTGTCGACATCGGAGCTTTGAGTAAGCCACAGTAATCACAAATACTCATGCGAAAAAGTTGTTCCTCTCAGCCCAAAGGAAGACACTTCATATGTCCTCGTTTTCTGTTGCAGGAAGCTATTTTAAGACAGTGGCGGCGACGGAAGAATACTTGTTCCCTCTCATAATTAACGCCTATCCCAGCATATCCACGTTCTTCTTCATTGCGTAAGCAACATCGCATTTCATGAGCTATGGATACCGGTTCTTTGCTTGGCTGCGCTGCTTAGCAGTTCATCTTAACTGCTGTTCCGCTTTCCGCTTTGGACGTTCCACTAAGGACGTTCCACTTGGTCTAGCGTTGCCTTGTAAATATTTGTTCCATGTACTCAACATATTCCACACCAAGCCATTGAAGCCGTTTGCTCTTTGCAGCTTGTTGCTTTAATCGACATGAACGTACCTACCAAAAACTTACACAATGTATAACAATTTTTACCCCGCAGTGGTTTCCTGGTAGCCTTTAACATACTGAAAAGACTCAAGAACTACAAGGGGAACTTCGGTGTGGTCGTCGTCGTCCTTATTCTTCGCCGTTACATAAGGTATCGTACCAGATCCCCTGGCGCCGTGGTGGCTAGATTCTACGTCACGATCGCTAACCCTCACGGTCCACGATTCCCGTACAGGTTGACCTTGCCCGTGATGTTCATGGTTGGTTTCGGATTTCTGTTGACCATGTTCATTCGGGGACCAACTTTCTTCGACTTCGCTGGCCACAACGACAACCAGTGCAGACAACACTGGTGGAGAGTGGCGCTTCATATCAACAACTGGTTGCCTTTCCTTAAGATGGTAAGTCTCAAAATTGGCGGCATCCTTGAGCATTCTAACAAGCGCGCTAAAAACACGATAGCTTTATATGGGGCCATCTTCTCATCTGGGCCGCGTGCACAAACACTGAGGAAATTCCTCGGTGCCGTCCTCAACAGTGTTGTCAATGCTCTACGAGCGAGCAGTGTTGAGGACAGTATACGCGTGCGCCGAACTGCAAACGCTATACTGAGGACACCACCTACGAATTTCCTCAACGTTCGCGCCACTCGTTTCTGTGCCTTGTAACTTGTTGTTTAACCTCACTCTCTCTTCTCGTTCTCTTCTCTCTCCACAACTGTTACGGACGGACCAACGACGTTGGTCGGCCATATAAAGCTATCGCTTTAGAACCACAAAGTGATACAATTGCCCACTCGGAGGTTAACACATTCTCGTTCGTCCGTAAAGTATAAATGAAAAAAAAAAAAAGAAATGCTGTTCAGCAGAAATGAACAAAACTCTGCGCTGACCAACATAATGAATGCTGCTTCAAAATTCTATCGCAGTGCAACCCATTCTACTGGTACATCAGCGTTGACTTCCAACTATATTCTGTCTTCTGGATCATACCCGTCATCATGCTCAAGTAAGAGTGAAACGATTGCAGCAGACTATATATAGAGCAAATGATTTCCTTTGCACGTATTCCGTTTGATATTGCCGCAGTGTTGTTGTCGCTAAAGATACCGTTTGTATACGCTGACGGTATTAGTCGGTGGTTAAGAACGTTCAAATGAGTGGAAACGGCGTGGTTTAATTGCGGTTGTAAGATGGCCTACCCTAGCATCAGGGAGTTCAGCAAGTGGTTCTTTTTATGAGTCTATTTCGGGGTACGGAAACTCATGCAACTGTGCGCCTGCATAACTTTGCTATCCTTGTGGCTTTAGAGCCCTTCTTAAGCGTTTACGCCGAAAATGGCACTTTCAAGGGATTCCGTTAGACAAATAAAAGAAAAATATGGAGACGTATGTTTGACTCCTTTCTTTATTTCTTCTCAGCTGACGCGCTGCTTATATACCCGCATGAGTCACGCCGCAGTTATCCGCCGAGTTACCCGCTTGACTTACGCCGGTCAAAATCAAAACAATTGGGGGTTACATCAGTGCTCCTTTAAGCAAATGGGGGTCCTAGTACCTCTGCATACACCAACAGGTCAATCAGATAACTATCCATGCAGCCTGTTTGACCAAGGGGGGGGGGGGGGGTCATCGCAAATCTCTTCCCAGTGTATGCACTGCTGTTGTGCGCATCTATTATAACTGTATTGTGCTGACTCAAATGAAACTGAAAGACATTATTTTTATCTCCAGGCGTGAGAAACTGGGTCTTTTTCTCATGGCTGCATTGGTAGCCGCTCCAACCATTTATGTGATTGTCCAAACTTACATAATGGACTACCAACCACTGCCCCTCATGTTGGACGTCGACGAAAGGTTTGTGTTCTTCTAACTGTCTGATACGTGCACCTAGTGTACAGCCCTTTTACATTGGTGATAAGGTATAGTATATTCTTATCGCAGGCGTCCAACGGAGACTACTGATTACGTGTACGTCCGGCCGTTTACACACGTTGGATCCTATTGTTCAGGAATTCTCTTTGGATATCTCGTTCTCAAGTTTGCTGAAGTCAAGATTCATAAGGTATGTAAGGACGGTCTGTGCTGCAAATTTTTATCCCATTAAACATGAACGTTCATGAAGCTTCCTGATGATGCCCTACACAAATGACTCTGACTGACGCCCTCTGACTGTTTGCTCTAATCCTACGAAGTTTGTCGTTGCTCTGATTGTCTGATTGTCTTTTTGATAGCAAGCCGGCATCAGCCTGGCTGACCTTTCCTCTTTTCTCTTCTTTCTCATAATAAACATGTAATGTTCCACACGGAAGACCCCTTGCCTCCAGCCTAGAACACTGGAACATAACTTTATTGTTCTCCTTCGCAACCTCTTCCTCTTCGTCTTCTGCCCACTATAAAACATATCCCCCCCCCCAAAACAAATATTCACACCTCATAGTAATTGATGGATGCCAGTTCTGATGAGTGACAGGGCATGTCCTCGCTCAATAATAAGATAATACATATAGGACACCTACTGACTTCCCCTGTGCATGTTACACATGTATTCTAGTTCGATATCATGTTCAATATCATGTGTGTTCTGTCTGTCATATCGTCCATGCTTGGCCCGATCTTCAACTTGTCGTTGTCCCATAACGCGCGTTAAATGCATCGGCCTGTGATTGGCCACGAGCTCTTGCGCGAGCCTATCAAAGCGGCTTTGGAGCGCGCGAACTTTAAATATAACGATAACCGTTGCTATGTGGTTGAAGATCGAGCCCAGTTTGCAGTAAGTGGGCGGAAGCAAATAGAAATACTTTTTTTGTGATCGCTATAATGCAGGTGCTTCAAGGTTTCTTGTGGGTGGCATCTTTCACGGCCGGGCTGACGGTTGTAATGGCTGCCTACCCATGGATGCAGAACATGTTCCCGTCCCGGATCGAGACCGCTCTCTACGCTGGTCTGCACAGAACTGCGTGGGCTCTCTGCATGGGCTGGCTCACATACGCCTGCATTACTGGCCGCGGAGGTTCGTATACGCATTCAGAACATGGAAAGTCTGCGGACCGTCTTTGTCGTTCTACCTCACGCGACGAAAGTATTATGAGCTCCTTCTATTGAAACTAGGGGTTTGGGCCGGTACGCAATATCTGATCACAGTTTTAATCGAATAGCGGATGGCTTTAGAAAGCCTTGTGACAATTCGATATATCTGGTGTATTACATCATGCAGGCATTGTACTGCACGCCAGAGTACTATAGGGTAGCGCGCCTGTAGGTTGGAGGAACGACTGTCACGAGACATTAGTTAGGTCACTGCCGCCAGCGGCGCTGTACACTGTGATTGAGAGCGCCCCCTTGCCGAGCCGTTCCTACGTTGGTTTCGGCGCAATATCACCGGGCGCGGCCATGACGCCCCCACAGTGCTGTAATGGCGACCGGGTGACGTCAAGCAAAATAGCTCCTCTCGAGGAAACTGCGGTATTGGTTGCGGCGCACATCAGTGGGCGCGGCTATGACGCCCCCACACTGCCGTAATGGTTGCAGCGCATATAACTGGGCGCGGTCATGACGTCCCCACAGTGATGTAATGGCAACTAGGTGACGTCAAGCAAGATGGCTGCTCTCCAGGAAACTGCCGTAGAAAAAATTCCGCGTGTCCTACTTGGCGAAACCTAATCCCTTGCACGCTCGTACGCATCAACCTCTGACACCTGAGGAGCGAGAGCTACGGCCGTTCCCATTGGTAATCGTCTGCACGTGACTTGTCTCCCGCTGCCTCATTGGCAGTGACGTCTGCAGTGATGTCAGAGCCGCATGAGTTTGCGCATTCGTGTTGCCAATTTTCTACGCGTGTGATTTAATTGACTCGTATTGTTGATTTCTTTTTCATTCATTTCAGGATTTATTAACCGATTCCTGAGTTGGAAGGCTTTTATTCCTTTGAGCCGACTTTCCTTGGGTGCCTACCTCACCTCCATCGTGCTCATCCAAGTTCGCATGGTAACGCGAAGAGAACTGCAGGAATACACTCATCCTGCGATGGTAAGCCTATGCTCTCATTCTCAGAAAATAAATACCCTTCCCCTTAGGGACCATGTTAAGAGATAAATGTTTTGCAGAACCTTCCACTTCATGCAAGTCGCAATAATTAGCTGCAACATGCTGTAGACCATGTGTGTGTTGGTAGAGACTGAGTCCATCCTTACAAGCTCTAAAAGCCTTGGACGAGACATACACAGCTAGGGGTTTCCCAGCATATCCCCCCAACCCAAAGATCTTATAACACCCCATAAAATACATGTGAACGAAGCCGAAATACCCTCCTTCTCCTAGGAATTTCGACGCTGGGACGAAAATCTAGCGCAAATCCCTTCACATACGCGTGTGCACATGCCACCACACCACCAAGCGCTATAGATGGCGTGGTGTCAAAAAGAAAAGAATGACTTACGAGAACAGACTAACATCGGTAACAACTGATATTGGATGTGCTTTTCGGTGTGCGCCATGATGTAGTAGACGGATCCACAGTTGCGGAACCACCACCTCGGTATTTTGCTTCACATATCTATCCGGTCATCCATCCTATAGATGTGCTTCTGCTCATTGTGCCTGCTGTGGTTACGCAGTGTGATGTGATTACGCAGTGTTCTTGCGCTCCTCGCGTCTTTTGTGCACGTATCTATAGGACACAAGGCCGTAGAGGCATGCCCGGTATACTGACCTCACCCTCGATTACAGTAAAAGTGCTATACTCACGTAACCGTTTTATCTTTCTGTCATTCAGGTGACGCTGTTCTTGGCCATATCCGTAATGAGCTACATCGCGGCGTACGTACTCTTCCTACTGGTCGAGTGTCCCATCAACAACCTGGAACGGAAACTATTAGTGAGCGTCGGACTAGAAGGCAAAGAACGCAAAGAACAGTCCAACGGACACACGATCTGTGCCGGCAACGGAACGTCCGGCGGCGTTCCTACAGTCAGCGACGGCGTTCAGCTATCTGTTTATACCCGTAAACAGATGCCTGTCTAAGGGCAACGGACGTTTAGTGATTAGTTAATTAGCTAGTAATTACTTCATCTGACACGTGTCATCCCTGGTAAGAATGCTCTGAACAAGATAGCGCGAGTGCATGTGTGTCGCTAGCTTGTTGCGCACCTATGGCACATAATGCAGTGTGGCCTTATGTTTGAGACATAACTTATGCTTGCAAGTTTCGCACAGTGTGTTCTTATGATTCAGTTGTTGACTAATTCAGTTAGCATAATGTGAAAAGCGTATCGACTTATGATGCTTCGGGCGCACTAGTGTTCATTATGCAGGTTACCAGAGCTGTTAACTTAAACTAAATTGAAAAATGAGAGGAAACATACAGTGCTACGACCGAGGACCAGGTCCGTCGCAGCAGAGTTAGACGTGCGTAAACGCTTGCTCCTATTCAGTACCCTTTTCTGCACCTACTGCGTGTGGGTGGCACATTACGGCACATGGTGACGTAAGTCGTTACAGGACAGGATGGCGTCGTAGTTTCCAGAAGACGACCTGGTGTATCTTCAGGACCGCTAGAGTTTCATGCTTCCCTTCCTTAATATTAAAGGTTGAACAGGATTCCCGCGCACGGGTTCTTCTGTATCTCGCTGCTGAATATTCACACGGAAGCTTAGTGAAATGCGCAATGTCAACGCCACGTCCACGTAGGCATACAGACCCGCGACGTCATCTGCTTCAGCCAATCGCCGACGACGATTTCAAAGGCAGGCTGCGTCTCCATGGCTACGGCCACCAAAGGTATAGATCGTGATCGGAGGGCTCTTAATGACTACGTCACGTCCTTTAATCGGGTCTTATTTACTTCAGGTGGCATAGGGTAGAAGGTCACGTGGTATACAAAAGGCAATGACGTTTTCCCCGTATTCCGCATTTCCCTTATTTCTTGTGCGAACATATCCAAGCAAACGCAATCCCTCTTAAAGCTGCACTTTTCGATCGATCGCGAAAAGGCCGCGAAGCGAGCAGGTGAAGTCCAAAAGTTTGGACCAGCCTGTATAATAAAAGAGTAAATATTCGGGCCCGTTGGGTGCATATCTAAGTACCTGGTATCACCGCTGGTTACCTTATACTTACTGTATATGTATATAGTAAGATGCAAAATGTTTCGAGCAGGATTACCACTTCCATTTAACCTCATCTCAATCTTATTCATGTCACATCGATTAACTCCTTGACGGTACTGCAGCAACGTTGTTTGTACACGTACTCATTGTAATATTCCATGTATTCATCACGATCAACGGTTACCTCAGAGTGAATGAAGTTCATACTGTAAATAGTATCTATGCTAGATTAGCACTTCGTTTCCTTTTTTGTTTTTGTTTTTATTAAGTGTCTCATAAAATGAGGCACTTTGTTGTTGAGCTGGATGACCTACTGTCGCAAATGCTGCTGTGCAGGTTGTTTGGTAGTGAATGGTTGAGTTTGTCCGCGATGTCGTTCTTCCAAGTAAGACGCCGTTGTGTGTGCCCACTCATTTTTCTTGGGGTCTGTCTGCGATCCATCGCTTTGTTATAAAAATCCATGTACTGGTGACAATTAAAGATTGTTAAACAACGATAAGCTGTGATAATGACGACATGTGTGAACGATAACCCCCCCCCCCCTTCTTGCTGGAGTATGTTACACCACATTACAAGATGGTTGGGTCAGCGATCGCCGGTGGGGGGACTCGAACCCATACCCCTCTGATTGCCGGTAAGGTGTGCTACCGATTACACTATACGCACAGTGGAGACACGACACTGCACGCACTACGGTGACACTGGAGCGACGCGTCACCCCCTTCCGTAGCATCACCCGGTGTGGACCGCCGTGATGCGGGGGTGCACCACTGCCGTTGTCTGTCTGTTTTCTTGACCCTCGCACCAGCTCCCGTGGCGAAGCGGTTAGGATGATCGCCTTCCACGTTGAGACTGGGAGATGCCGCGGGTTCGAATCCTGCCACTGGCTGTGCTGTCTGAGGTTTTCCTTAGGTTTTCCGACCACTTTCCAGACGAATTTCGCCACAGTTCCCCTGAAGTCGGCCCAGGACGCATACTAACCGCCCTGTCCCCCACTCCTTCCTGCTGTCCTCCCTCCATCTGTCCACGTCTGTATGCTGTTCATAGCCACAGTGGCTTCGCGGCGCTAACACGCAATTAAAACACAAAAATAATGACCTTCTATATGTTATGGCATCTTCGTCTGGCAGCCACCTTCGTCTGCTCCAGAGCGCAGGGAGCGCGCTCCTTTTTACTAAACGGTGTCACTCCTTTTCCGGAGCGTGGCACTCTTGATGAACTCTCACGCTCCATCTTGCAGGTCGGAGCACGTACGTGCCACTCTGGCTCCGTGACGTATGGAGGAAGGGGAGACCGGAATACAAATGAGAATGACACGATGGAAAATTGATGTTCTGAGGCTGGAGCACAGGAGAAAGGACAAACACACAAAGCCTCAAGTGCCTAAGAACAATGAATGAAGAAAGTAGGAAGTCACTGAAAAGGTTAGCCAGCTGCAAGACTCGAACCCACATCTTTAGGATTGCCGGTCCAGGGCAGCCTGGACCCTTAGAGCCCTGAACCGGCAATCCAGAAGATGTGGGTTCGAGTCCTGCTGCTGGCTAGCCTTTTCAGTGAATTCCTTCTTTCAATGAGAATGAGCAGCCTTGGAAACTTCGCCGGGGCGTGGGGCGCGCTCGTGGCTCTGAAAGACCGTTTAGTTGAGGCACGAGCGACAGAGTACCTCCAGCTCGGAGCTTTCTGACTTAGAGCATTGGTAACGCCAGTCGAAAATACCGTTAGTGTCCTAATGTCTCCTTTCTGTTTCTAGTACCACACCGAGCACGGGCTCTGACACAGGCTCCATGCTGGCATTAGGGTTTCCAGGTGGCTCGTGCTAAAAAAATGCCCCACCTGATTCTCATTGGGACAGTACACATGGCATATTACCGCCACCGTTGTTGATGGAGCGTCCCAAAGGACTAGGAGTGAAGTGAGGATGCCGGACTTATCGCAGTGTATACTAGCAGTGCACCTCAGAGCGATGCAGTAGCGAAAGCACACAACTATACGATGTACGGGATTGTAGAGGTTGCCAGCCTTGCTTCAAGGACACTACAGTGCTTGCGTGGGAACCGTACGCACACCGAAGGTTGTTTCGGGAATCCTTGGAGATTGCCACCAGGGGAAACGTAGTTAGCAATGCGTCTTTTATCCCTCTCGCACCCCTTCGAAGATTTTTAGCTTTTAAGTTGAGATGAACTAATAAATTTTATTGCTGAACAGATTGCTGATGCTGTGTTTGAGATCCTACGTGTGTCGTCTTCTGTGTCCGTGTCTCTCGGTCTTCTTCATGGAACTATACGATGTTGCGGAATGAGGACTGCACCCTTTCCAGTTTATGCAAGGGCGTAGAAGCAAAAGAGCGATGTAAATGCAACTTAGTTTATCCTACCCGCAGGGAACAATTCTAAAGTACGAGACAATCTCAAACAAGGCGTCTCTGTTTTGTTCCTGATAACGACAATAGCACATCGCTGACCCCCGGTATGATCAGATAGCAGTGGCAAACACCAGAGGAACAAAGGTGAGCGGAGCAACAAAGAAGAGATGGATGTGTTGTGCTTGTAACCGTATCAGTCGAACGGAATCATCAAAACCAGTTAACCAACTTCAAGCGAGTTAGCAGGCTCAGTTCAACTGACATCTCCTGTGAGTACCTGCTATAGGGGAACAGAGCCCTTTCATCCACCCTTTCTTTCATTACTTCTTACTCGGCTTGATCTAGTTGGTGACATTTCTTCAGAAATCTGGACTACCAGGGTGTCCCTTGGCTCCACGTTGAGAGAGAGTGACGGCAGTTTTTGTAGAAAGTACGAATTCCGGAAATTTCGAGCTTGAATTATTCACCTGTATACAGTTAGCCAACATACTGCACAGTTAGCCGAACGCATACTTGGCTGCAGAATTGCCTCTGGGTAGCATTATTGCCAGGGATCCGGAAAAATCGTCCCCGAAAAAAACGTCCCCGGAGAAATCGTCCCCAGTGGGAACCTAGGTTAGAACCGGGTCCTAGGTTAGTTTTCAGAGGTTAGGTTAGTTTAGGCTTGTTTTTGACAGTTCGCATGCGGTTGAGGGATTTACTTTCTTTTCTTGCGGGCACGATTTCTCCGGGGGACATTTTTTCCGGGGGACATTTTTTCCGGGGGACGTTTTTTCCGGGGACGTTTTCTTCGGGGACGTTTTCTTCGGGGATGATTTTTCCTACACCTTTATTGCCACGTGAGCGTTATACGCCGCCCGAATTGTGATAACGCCGTTTTCCTTTTCTTTTCTCTTTTTGTTGCCACAGCACGGTGGATTAATTTATTTCGTACATATTTGTGTCGCAGGAGTTTTTAAAGCGAGTGAACTCTCATTGAAACGAAGCGGTAGCGGTCTGCTTGTGGATTCTGCTTGCCACAAGATTGGGTTTCATGCGAAGGTAATAATAATAATTCGGGGATTTATGTCGCGAGACAACTGTTATCACGAGCGACGCCACAGTGGTCGGGTATGTGGATTAATTTTGCCAACCTTTGAGTTCTTTAACTTGCGCCGAAATCTCAACACACGGCACACCACGTTTAACGTCCCTCGCGGAAGACGGCGTGTCTGAGCAACTTGTACCCTTCCACCAAGTTGCCACCGTCCTCGGCAGGGTTCGAACCCGCGATCTAGGATCAGTAGGCGGACGCGCTACCGACTAAGCCACCGAGGCCGACTTCATTAGAAGGGAAGCTGTTATTTCTCAGCCCCTTCTGAGCACGCTTTGCTGCTGAATTGTTGTTGGCGTACGTGTGACCAGAGGCAAATCCATGATTTTTCTTAGGGGGAGGTCCTGCCTTGAACAGCGTACTACTACACTACCTAAAGTCAATTGCAACTCTATGAAACAACAGAAATTGAGGGGGATCAGGAGATTCGGTCCTCCCATAGACCCGCCTCTGCGTGCAAGTGACTGTGTAAGTAACATGGAAATATGTCTACCTCATCTTCTCAGCGCCGGTTTGCAAGGTCACTACCCAGATAGCAATGATTTATCCCGACCTGCCACCCCTATATGTTTGGCGAAACCCCTCTCCCTTTCTTTCCCGTGCACCCCATACAAGGAGGCCTGTGCTAATTTTAGATTTAGATACATGTTCGACAATGATAAATAAAGTTTTTGAAACTTGAACACAATTGTAATAATACTTAATAGTAATTTAACGCTATTGCGATAATGGCTCCCCGCTACCACACGTGCTTGCTATTCTGGATAAGAGAGAGAGAGATACATGATGGCTATGATATGGGGATGATTCTGGATACACTACTGCCACTGAGTTCCATTGTCACCCTGTCCTGTTCCTTCCCTGACGAGGAAGTACTAGTGGCATCCCACCTTTCATACTGAGGTGGCAATAACTGTATCTTGTTCAAGGCTTGAGCACTGCGATAAGCGATATCAGTCCTGAGTACAAGGGCGGAAAACGGTGGCGATTCCAACGGTTGGCATAACAATTCTTGGTAGCAATTCTTGCTAGATGCGTTGATACTTCGATGCTAAAAATTACTAAAATGCGCTGACGAAAACCACGCAGTAGAGTCACTACCACACAGAACACGGCACTATACTTGCAACAAAGTGACTTTAATTACGAATCCGCTTTTCTTTAATACTTCACTCCCCATTGTCGACCAAGCCATGCAGTCAAGTGACAGGAATAATTTTATCTTTTTGGGACTCATTTAGAACTCCCTTTTAGAGGGAAAGAGAGTTCCAAAACGATGCAATTACTCCCATCGCTTGACTGCACTGTTTGGTCTACAATGTGAAGTGAGGTACCATATTAAGGAAAAGCTCCCAACCAACCAACTCATATGAGACGCATATGAGAAAATGGACGGACGAAAACCACACAAGACACGGCACTGTACTTGCAACAAAGTGACTTGCATTCAAGTCACCTTGTTGCAAGTACAGTGCCGTGTCTTGTGTGGTTTTCGTCCGTCCATTTTAGTAATTTTTAGCACTGAAGTATTAACGGGTGGGAAAATTCAATTTCCCCTCGAGATAAATAGCATTGATCCCATAATGTTCAGACAAATAGATTTTCTGTGCGATTTTTTATTTATCTATTTATTTATTTTTATTGATTTTTTCACGTTAGACAAAGCACATTGTATATGTACTGGTGCTTAGCAGACGACAATGCACAAGCGCGCAAATTTTACTCAGGATTTTCTGTGAAAGGATAACTTACACATTACAACAACTTATTTTTGTCAAATCTATTTTTATTGCCCTCTATTTATTTCTTCTGTTCGGTGAGATTTGATCGCTTTCGCTTTTTCCCGGGGTTTGTGGAACGCCATGGCGAAATAGGGCAAGGAAACGGGCAGAATGCAAGCGTGTCTGGCAACCCGACGACGCGAGCGGGGCAGGTCTTCAGCAGGTACCCGCCAAACCAATATTATAATTTGCCTCCAATTTGACATAATCGTGTTGTATACTTTACAGCATCATTATTGGTATTATAATGTGTAACTGCGCAGTGCATTACTTCGATTAGAAATACGTCGGGCGCCGATTCGACGACGTATGTGACCGTTATCGAAGACCCGGCCCTCAAGGTCTGCTAGATGACTGTCTTCTATGCCTTTTGATCTTATTGCATGCGAAGCACGGTGCATCAAACGTGTTTACGAACAACATGAGATGATATGCTGTACGAAAACTGAGATACGATAGCTCATAACACGACATGCTACACGAGCCGAGTATGTCACCCGCTTCTGCACACGTAACTGCTCTCCCTCGAGGAAAACACCTGCACAACGTCACTGCACATCTTGATCTACACAAAAGCTGCAACAGCAACAACATTTGCGAAAATCTGATGGCTAGATCAGAAGTTTCCTCATCTTTGTTTTTGTGGTGTCCGCGGCACTCTATGCACGAAGATATTGTATTTAGGTCCATACATAGCAATCTGTAAACTTAACACAAGCCACAACCCCACCATTGCAGCAAACACAGTGTACAGTGGAAGCGAAGGGAGATTGACGAGTGGCTGTTCGGGACCTCGCATTTCTTGTCACCAACATTGGATGCGATTATTGGAGAATTCCCGCAGACAATCTGTACTTTATGGCTGTAGTGAAAAGGAAACGAAAAGCACAGTGGAAATTTGTAAATTTTGGATAGCAATGCGACATACCAAAACAGGTTGTTTTCTGTGAAATGCTCATCTGCATTTTTGATGTCTTGCCCAAGAGCAGAGCAAGCCATGTGCTTGCTGCTCAAGGAACCGTCGTGACATATGCACATGACACAAGCAAGTCTGTAATTTTATTGCTCTTTTAGAGCTCTAGATCTTGTGGGTACACAGTAGCCAAGAACGTTTTGCTCTTGTTCACGCATTTGTTATGCCAGGTCGTCCATTGATGCAGTGAATGTGCCTCTAACCATACTAAGATAGACTGCGATCGTGATTCGATTGTCTCTATGCTTGATATTGGAAGATGACTGCAAAGTAATGGTTGCACCTAACATGTTAGCAGAACTAATGTATAACAAGTTAAGATTATATGCTTGTAACATTACCTCGTTCTTGGTGTGGTGTCTTAGCACGCTGGGCGAAAACAGTGAAACACGCGATACTCGATACTTTTCGGCAAAACCCAAAACCGCCTGTCCCCCACCCCTTCCTGCTCTCCTCTGTCCATCTGTCCACATCTGTACTCCACTCATAGTCACAGTTGCTTTGCGGCAGTAACACGAAACTAAAAAAAAAATCCCATACTGTATAATGACTTTTTGATTAAGTCCCACACAAGGCATAATGAAAACTGTGCATGTTCCACAACACGTTCGACACAAATTTTGGCACAGTGCAACAGAAGTTGTCTTTAAATGCACATGTAACTCCCCACTTCTGTTTTCTCTTGTGCTCTTTCTGCCCTTCTCATTCGCCGTTCTACGCCTTGCACCACATGTGGCCTCAGGTACTCCTTGGTTTTAATACAAAATGTTCCTCTATGTACCAAAGTTTGTGGCCACTCAGCCTACCGGAGGGAAGAAACCGAACAAACTTTCCGAATACCGAATATGTATCAACTTTCTCTAACCCTAATTGTGACCAGTGCTAGTGCTGCATAATATTTGCGCTAACATGAGTGCACATATGATGTGGTTTTCGCAGCATGCCGCAACTGAAGGGTCCAGGTAGCACCTCCATGCCCCAAGCTGGTGCTGCAACGAGCCGCAAGATGGCTCGTTCCAGCACCACACGGGCATCCATTGCTACAAGCAGTCGGGAGGGCCGTGCAAAGATGTCCGCCCCAACAAAGACGGATTCGAAGCAGAACCTTGCTCTACTCAAGATGGCAATGGGTACCAGGCAAGCAACCACCATGAAGAGTCCTGGTGAGTTCATATACAAAGAGGGGCAGGACTGTCTAGATCAGAAATCGACAGAAGGGCAAAGGTGCAGGTTAGCTGGTACATGGTTGAGCGAAGGGAACCAGGAGACACGGACGGAAGGGGACGGACGCGACACAGATTCTCAAACACGTCAGAGTTTGTAAGGCAAACACAGCACTAAATACCCAAAAACCTCCGAAGGGGGAGGAGGGGAACAAGAGAGGGTCTGCTAACACAATTCCCTAGGTTGGCAATTTCCAGGGACTCTTTTAGTAATCTCCTCCATGTGTCCCTCTTCCTGGACAGCCCCTTTGTCTCACTGAAAATGGGATGGCAACATTCTCTCAGATGGGCTGCAAGCTCACTAGAGATGAAGCTCTTAGTGGCATTGGAACCATGTTCCCTAAGCGTCGTCACTAGGGTGTTGTGTAAACGACCGTCTTAGGGAACGTGGTTCCAATGCCACCAAGAGCTTTATCTCTAGTGAGCTTGCAGCCCATCTGGGGGAATGTTGCCATCCCATTTTCAGTGAGACAAAGGTGCTGTCCAAGGAGAGGAACACATGGAGGAGATTACTAAAAGAGTCCCTAGAAATTGCCAACCGCGGGAACTGTGTAAGAAAACCCTCCCTTGTTCCCTTCCTCCCCCTTCGGAGGTTTTTGGGTATTTAGTGCTGTGTTTGCATAATAAACTTTGCCGTGTTTGAGAATCTTTGTTGTGTCCGTCCCTTTGCACCCGTGTCTCCCAGTTCCCTTCGCTCAAGTAGATCAGAAATGACACACGGTAGTGGCTCTTTTGGTGAAGTCTTGACTATAGGTGATGACGAACGTGGAAACAGGTCACTATGGATGCCTACGTGATTGTCAGCAGCCCGGACCTTTCCATGACAACATGTGCAATGCAGACACGTACTCGCCGGATGGTGACTGCGCCATGTCCTGCATGAGCAATCGGGTAGTGGGCAAAAGAGTTGGGTATGAGCAGGTGTACCAGTTACGTGGGGTGTGTTGCACATCAGAGTAGGATGGGTAGTCTCGTATGGACAATGGCATACATGAGATACCCGGAGGTCCTACTGTACGGATGTGCATACAGATGAGAATTGGTAGGTTGGCTACCAGACCTGCAATGCTGGACATGCAGCGGCAAATTAGGCCGTCACCAGAAGTCTGCTCTAGTAACGGCATAACATTTTCTAACCCTCGGCCTAAATCTAGGACGATGTACAGTGGAGTGGATGGAATTACTCTGTGGCCTCTTAGACGTGCAGAACTATGTTGAGGTTCTCAGTACAGCTACATCGCCCATGGAAAGGTGCATTGCCTTCAGTAGATTGGGAATTCATGCTCAGAAGGAGAGAGGAACATTTGTTGCAAGCACAACATTGTCAGATAACAATATCCATATACCAGTGATGCGACAAGCACGAGTAGGCAGCACGATGAATATGGACAGGGACTTAGTTATGGGGATAATGGCTTTCAAGAACAGGACACAGATATGACATGGAGCCCAAAGGCCGATCTTCCCCAAGATGGAACAGGCTGGAGCGACGAAGAGGGGGGGCTGCATTGTGATCTGGGATCTGCGCGGTAATATAGTGGATGTGGGTGGTCTGTCATGAGGCCAGAGCTTGAACGAGACCAGACAGTGTGCTGCTGGAGCCCAGTTCCTTTAATGACAAAGAAAAGTTAGAAAAATATTGATCTGGGTCGAGTAACGAGTAAAAAAAACAAAAATAAGTCATTAGGCTTTCCTTGCTCGTCATGTCATGTCATGTAAGATATGTGATCATGCATGATAAGAAGTACAGTACACCACATGGTAGTGTAAATAATGTATGTACCATTCATGGGGCCCTGTGTTTTAGGGTAAAACCCATTTTAACCCGGTTTGCATCACCATCACTTACAGTAATATCCGAAAAAACCCAAACATGAGCTTTGCAAAGTGCCAATTCAGCCACCAACACAGACACTGGAGAATGCAAAGCATTAGATACTCAGCACAGCTGTTACGCACCTTACGTTAATCTAAAATGTGAGAATCACTCTTTCTACTTTTCCACCTGATGTCACCCGATTTTACCCTGCCTCTTGAAATAAAACCCGATTTTTACCCCCCGATTTTCCAAAAACATGAAACCCGAAGGCACAGTGCCCTAACCCGTACACAGTTAGGCGTAACCATTTTGTACTCGTCTTTAGGACACTGTGAATAATCTTTTTTTTTTCTTTTTTTTTCAGAAACGCAGAAAGTGATACGAATGGGCCCACGAGTGAGTGAGCTCAAGAAGATGCTGACAACGGTGATGCGTAGGTCAGCAGAAGGCAGCAAGGGCAGTGAGCAGCTTGACCAGATATCCTATGGTGTGAACAAGGCCCGAAAATCATTTCCTGCGTCTTCGGAGAGCGAGAAGAAATTGAAGGAGGTACTCCAAAAGAAGAGCAATAGCGCGCAGCAACGGAAGCACAAGAAAAGGTGATAACCGTAATAGGCTTTTAATCGGCAGCGTGTCGCTGTGAATATTCCGAATTCAATTTTCACCCTTGAATTGTACGCAAATCAAATGGCAGCAATCGGTCAACTACAACAAAGTAATCAAAATACAATCAATTGTGCATTCAATCAAATCAGATTCAGGGATCGTTTGGTGTAGATATACGAGCCTAATTAATAAAAAACAGGTTAATTAGAATTGGGAGAGGTTGGCTAATTGGTGTACAGTCAGCGCTGCATAATTTGACCTGACTGAATCGTGCAGAGCAAAAGTGGGGGAAGTTCAATGTGGGACTTCTCCGGTAAAAGGAACTAGCTGAAGCCGCATCTGAAAAACACGAAAGTAGCGATGTGCACCCTCATGTTGTGTCAGGACTGCTCAAGAGAATACTATGACTTTGAAAGCCAAGTAACTTTGTAATAGGACAACTGTATTGATCGTTTCTAGCGTGATCGCTTGCTGGGTGCTGCGAAGGACCTGAAGGTTTGCTGTCCATCAAAGAGTGGAAAAGTTAGCCTTCTTCAGTTGTTCCCACTGAAGAAGCAAAAATACTGCAACGATGAGCATGATTCGGTTTTTAGTCTTGTTTCGCATTGGGAAAAATCGCAACATAAGCCTCCTAGCTAACGCACCTTTTCTGACTTCAAACGAAAAAATCGTGTTCTTGGGGGTATTGCAGTATTTGGCGGTCAGTGGCATGCTGTTGGCAGCGTCACAGAATGAGTCTGGGTCCTTCTTGGCAGACAACTTTATAATCCAGTTTGTGTTTTGATAATGCTTCGCATTCTGTAGGTTTTTTCGTGGGACCACCTACGGTCTCTATCTCAGCGCACCGAAGAAGAAGAAGAAGGTTAGTAAAAAGCCTTTGGAAGAAGGAGGCGCTGCCAAGGAGGGCGAGTCGGACGAGAGTGGGGAGGTTGCCAGCGCGGAAGAGATGGAAGAGGCATCTTCGGAGAACGGCAGTCAGGCATCCTCCCGCATCACCGAGACTTCCTTGGATGCGTCTGGGTCTCGAGACTTTGAACGTGGCGCTGTAGAAGAGAACGATGAAGAGAGTCTGGTCAACGATGCTCACAAGTCTAATGCTGACTCACACTGCGAGGTTAGTATAATGTTTTGTCCCTCCCCTGGCGATGGGACTCCCCATTCACCATCTCGAAATAAAGTCATCGTTCGTCCCACATAGAAAGATACTAGTAAATATTCTCATGTGAGCAGCAGCAGTAGCATTTATTCTCTCTTGTTCAAGGAATTGGTTGTATTGGACAGCTTCCTGTTGTTTGTTGTACAGCAAACATTGAACTCCATCTGAATAGCTCTTCTAAGCTCTGCAAGCAATGCCATTGTCAGTGCCAGATAATTACACCTTTGCGTTTTTTTTGGGTTTTATGTAGGCCTGTGCTAATATTCGACATTTCATATACAAATCAAATGTGAGGAAGTTATTCTCCAATAATTGTTTCAGTGTTTCTTTATTTCTGAAATTAAATAAGCACGTCTTTACACAGTTTTCAAAAACTGCTCTTGTTCCCAGTCAAGTCGTTCAGTGCCAAGCTGATTCGTGCCATGCTATAAACACCATGCAGCTGTACTAACTGCCATCTTGACTGTCAATTGGGATTCGGTTTTCTACTTATCTCAGCTTGTGCCTTCCACGATCATCAAAGCGAAGCGAATATGGTTTAGTTGGTTTAGTTGTGCTAGCGATATCTATAAGTATACTACTTCTTAAAGTAGACAGTAAATTTATAAGAAAATGCCCACCAATATTCGCACATAACACAGTCAAACTATTTCACGTATCGTCATCGTCGTCATTAGCGAATGACATCTTTCTTCGCTGTGCAGCTCCGTTTTGCTCGAGCAAATGACATTCAGCGTGACTGTCATTCATTGGAAATGTCATTCACATTGCCGTTTGAGGGTGTAATAAGAGAGTTGTGTTCATAATGCTGAAAGTCTTCAAATCGTTCCGTGACCGACCCAAATAATATGCGTGGATTCCACAGTTTCGAGAGATGATAGCCGACGAAGCTGACGCAGAAAATGCGTTCGTGGCAATCGGGAGACTCGATCAAGGGGTCCGAACGCAGTCAGCGAAGAAAACGATACGCAAGCCCGAGGCAAACGACGTTCCTGAGTCTTCACTCTCTGAGGCCATACTGGCTGAAGTCATGTCACTGGGAGGGAGCTCCGTGAGTGAGAAAGAGAACAGCCAACCAGAACTGATAGGTGACAACAGCATGATGGCACCAGGTAGCAGTTTTGAACTCTTACGCTAGCTTGTGTACCACAAGGACAATATTTGGGTACAGTCGCCGACCGATTTTTCTGACTCGAAAGGAGCCGCAAAATTAGTCAGAATTTTTAGACAATGGCCTAAATTGGCAATGTTTAAAACAAAAAAAAAAAACTTTATTTGAGCGCTCACACTGGCTTGAAATAACCGTCGACACGAGTTTGCTTCACCGCGCGGACACGGGATAGCGCGTTGCGGTGAACTTCTGCTAGCATAGCCTTGTGCGTCTGTTTTGGATCTTCGAAGACGAAAAGTCTGAAAAAAATAGACGTACTCGGAGTGAAATGAGTATGAAAAACCGGGCAGTCCGTCTGAAACACGGTCCGAAATATTGGAAGCAGAAATACATTGGCTCTATGGGGCTTTTGACAATGCCGAGAGTTTTGTCCCAAAAATGGGGAAGTCCGAAATATCAGTTGGCGACTACTTGAAATGTCATAGGCAAATTTGTGTTAGAGATAGCAGATAATGGTGCAAATAATGGGATTGTGTTTATTCTTTGTTGTGTTTTTCCGTTTCCTTTCAGGTAGCGGCAATGATTCGTATAGTATAGCGTCAAGCGTAAAGAACCGCCAGCGTTTCAAGCGCCGTCTGATGGAGGATCATGTCGATGTAGACGAAGTCAGTATGTGCTCTTCCTCTTCAATCAGTCCTGACTTGACACCTGGTGGTCTAACTGCTCCCAAGAAACCAAAGAAAGGTAAATGCTCATTCTTGTACATGAGACAATTGATTTTTGTTAGGCTGGAACACATTTCTTCATTAAATTCTCATTCTTGTCCCTCATTGTTTGATATTTTCAAGGTTCTTTGGGGCAGGTATTTTAGCAGATCTCATAATTTGTCACTTCTGAGTTATGCTGACGATATATGCCTACGGAGTTTTGAAATAATTAACTCTGCCACATTTTGATGTCGAGCACGGAATCGTCGATTTTTAGCTCTACCATGCCGACACTTAAATTCAGCATACTTTGCGTTACGTTACATTTTACCCGTGCTTTCTTGCAAGGCTGACTTAGGTATGTTTCTTTCCTCATTAGCCACATGCAATGGCACTGCCAGCACACCCTTGGCACAAGCAGATGGAAATGCAAACTGTGGTTACATTAGAGTCGATGTGGTGGTGAGCTATTCAGTTTTTTGTTGCTTCACTTCAGGATCCCTTGACTCACGTTATGCGCAACGTCTTTCCTTGCAGTATGATACACGGTTTCCAATATGTAACAAGTGCACCTGCTTGGCCAAGCCCCTTGACGCTGTTGCTGTTCGTGCAGCAGAGTCGAGGTCGTACTGTCAAGCACTTGATTCTGTTCAAGGCAGGGTGGGTTCATGTTATACCTTTCGTACTGCACTGCTTCCTGCACTTTGGAAGGAGAAAAAGTCTGCAAAATTACCGTATTTTCATGCGTGTAGTCCGCGCCGCAAGTAACCATTTTTCCTGTAGCGGAGAAAACTTTTGGTGCATAAGCGGCACCGTCAGATAAGCCGCGCCTTGTACGGCGTCAAGATGTCACAATGAGTGCAGTGGGATAGGCACACATATGGTACACGAATTGGCAAAAGATTTACGCAAATCAAAGAATTCTCCATACAGACAAATGCAACATTACTTTAAATATTATAAAGCATTGACTCTAGAAGATTCCTGGTTACTCAGAGACAGAAGAGGGGGAAGGCCCGTAGGCATTGCGTGTACATGCTTAATCATTCGATAAGCCCCTGACATTGTGGGAGAAGGAAGAGAGGTGAGAACCCCCCTGGTCAGTCGCACTCAGAGGCATCTGGGGCACATACGACAAGCTCCAGGAGAAACCTCCCCCATATAAGCTGCGGTGGACCACCAGAGAACTATATATTTTTTATCAGATAAGCCGCGGATAATACGTGCGAAAATACGGTACTTCAAAAACTATTGGGAATGAAGTTTCTCGCGTTACCGCCCCCACAGATTGTAGGTTGTGTACGCCCTGTGAAGCCCGGCAGTTCCAGTCTGGTGCGTCCCTCAGTCCGTATTCCTTACGCCGCTTTGTGTGAAGGTCATATGCGTCGCCTTCGTCTTCACCACTGCTGTCCTGGCTGCGGGGTCTTCTGCACTCAGGTATATTGCCTTTGATAAACTTACTGTTCTCTAGTTAAGAGTAGTATCAAGGAATAGCTTGAGCCTCTCTCATGGTTTTCGCTGTTACGTCACTGTAGAGACGACGACTACTTTTTGGGTGTGCCCGAGAATTTTAGTTCTACTAGGATGGAATGTACGATCAGGGTTCTTGGCTGACGTTCGGACGAAGTCTTCGTTATTTAAACAATAATTTGCGGAGAAGTGTTAAGCTCAGTTCCTCATTTAGAGAGTGGATATTTCCACATCACTTCACTTTACCTCATTATACTGTAAGCTTCCGTTGATTCCATCCTGGCAGGAACACAAAATTTGATCAAAATATCCCACTAGGGTAGAATGAAAGAATTGGCGAAAAAATGAGCGAGATCAAAGTTGAGCGAGACGCTGGAATGTTGATAAGAGCACGATGTCGGCGTAGTGTAATAGTTAGAGCCTGAAGTTTTAGGGTCTAACCCAATTTTTACCCGGCAAATTGCACTAACTAACCTGTTTGGTAGCAAATGCAATTACATCACCATTTGTACCGAACTAGTTCAGTTAGTTCGAGTAACTGAGCCTGATTGCTCCCCGAATTTAGCATACTGGAAGTTTTTCCACCCAGATTTGCATGAATTTAGAGCATTAGAGCACATGTTTATTTACCCAATTTTTACTCCCCGAGTTCAGAAAAAATATTTCCCGAAAACTTCAGGCTCTAAGTGTAATAGTAGCGCACACTACTGACAGTAAGAGAAGTGTGAGTTACTGGGTTACCACTGGCACTTGCACATTCCTTGGCATGTGGAACTGAGCTCACATCGACCCCATCAACAATGACATCATGTGATCTCTCTTTGTTGTAGCAAGGCAAACATTTGAGGGTCTTTATTATTTTTTTTTTTTCTTCTTCTTTTGTAGGGAGACTTTGTGCAGTGCAGCACTTCGGTACGACTCGAAGCCTGTACCCCTCACATATTCCACCGACGGTGCCAGGTGGACGGTGGAAATGGGACATCCCCTCTGTGTCCACACTGCGGCTGCGGTGCCCCTTTCGAGCCCATCCACCTCGAGCTTAAAACACCTCGGCCTCCCACCTTCTATCTCACACAACACTTAGCACTGCCGTCCAAGTGAGTTTCGCATATGACCATGCTGGTTTCGGGTAAACCGGAGTAAATTATTTTTTGTGCGCGTCCGTGCAGGCGAAATGCCCGCATGAGCTCCCAGAGACCCGATGATGTGGTAGATGAAAAACCTGCAGTCAGTGGTGAATCAATTGTGCTTGAGGACGCTGGGGTGACACTCTCCACAGGTGAGCTCTTGGAACTTGATTAGATTCTAGTCCCAAAATTAATACAATAGTGGCCACAGGCAGGGATCGGAACCGAAACTGAAAACCGCTAAAAACCCGTATGTAAAACCTGTAAAAAAGCCGGATCTGAACCGAACCAAAATATTTTTTTATCGCGTTGAACCGAACCAGAACTGAACCGAAATGAATTTAGGTGGTTACCGGTTCGCGAAACGGTTCAGACGTAATGTGTGTTGTGAGAGATCGGAACTACGATTCACACAGCGGATTGAGCCGCGTTGCCAAACAAATTCGAAACCGAAACTGAACAAAACAAATTGCAGCCCACGAGCGCGAAGTATTCCTCCTCGCAGCTGCTGCCTTCATTCAGTTGTGTTAGTTTTGAGGTCTTCCTTTTTGGCAGTTGTAGGCTTCCTTGTACGCAATTCTTGTCGTCTAGCAACCCGAAGTTTTCATTTTGGGCTGTGAAAATAACGGCCAGTCCCCGAGCAGCATGTATATGGGTGTGTACACCTGAAATGCAGATCTGTAACACAGTGTTGCTGGGAACCACTGCTGTGTCGACAACAACAACAAAATTACATTTGTGCTATTGGAGAATCGTAACGATGGCTTGCTTTTAACCCATGGCAATATGCTCAGAATTCACTTTCCTGAACCGGTTTAAACCGGATCGAACCCATATTTTGCGGAGCTGCTGCGGAGCTGAACCTGAACCCGAACCGAACCGAAAGAAATAACGGTTCCGATCCCCCCCGTCTCCCATTACTTCCTGCTGTCCTCCCTCCATCTGTCTACATCTGTACGGCACTCATAGCCACAGTTACTTCGCGGCACTAACACAGAATTTTAAAAAAAAGAAAGAGAAAAGCTAATACGTAGAAGTCTGCTTATTTGGCAAGTGACTCTGAGCAGCATAATTGAATGAGCATGATACAAGAAACACACTGCAGTGGAGCTGCAGCTCAATGATACCCACGAGTTCATAAAGCAGGTGTTATGGTATTTTTTTGTGTTTACTAATCTTTCTCTGTCTTGTCTATCACGCATAAACCCTTCATTCAATAAGTATTTAATGAGATTGAAATATTCAAATTATTTATTTTAATAAAAAAAAAAAACAAGGTTTCGGATGGAGTCCGTCCATCATTGCACCTACCTCGCACCTGATGGAGGACGGACTCTGTCCGAAAGCTTGCTTTTTTTATTAAAATAAATTATTTGAATGTTTCCTTATCTTATTTTACTTATGTTTACTTATCCTATTCACTTGCGAGTGCTAGACGTTTCCCAGTTTTGCCTGTTAGTTTTCTTCATTCAGTGTTTGTTTTGGGGGTTTCTCATGTATGTTTTAAGCAGTGGCATTTTGGTGTTTTTAGTCGATGCATTAGAATCTTTACTGCAGACATTTTACTTAAATCCTCTTTCCCTAGATGCGCTGCCTCAGTGTGCCTCCAAGAGAGAGTTAGAATTAATGATTCGAAAGCTGAAAACAGAAAAGACACCTGGCACAAAGTATAACGTAAGGGCTTTGTACACTGCTGCAAAGACAGGAGACCTTGAGACTGTATTAAACATGATTGGTAAGTGGCTCACAATTGGCTTTGTGTAGATCACACTTTTCTGTTTGTTCACTTTTCTAGGAAAAAGCTTATTCTCTGCTCATTGTGTCACCATTGCACTAATGAACTTGTCGGAGGAAAAATTTTCGAAGTTTCTGTATTTTGTCATACAAATTTTCGTATTTTGCACGAAAATACAGCGACCAACTTAGAGGAATACATGAAACTCACTTTTTTCTTTTTTTTTTTTTGCAGTGTGCGGACACAACGTAAACCATGTATTTGAGGAAAATCATAGTACCACTGCACTTCACCAGGCGGCAAGCTTTGGCCATCTAGCCATTGTTCACATTTTGTTTCAAGTAAGTTCTCAAGAGAGTGTTGTCTGCATAGACATTCAGGCACCTAAGAAACTGTGCTTTGAGTGTTGTTAGTGAAAGACACAGAATTTCAACAAGCAGACCAGAGTTTTAGCTTAACTGCCTTCAGACACACATCCTTTTCATTACCTAGCCTCTGTAAACGAAATGTTCTTTGATGCTTTTTCGCTGATCGCGTGCTACGGTACAAGTAACATAAATGAGGTTACTTCTTAGCATCAAAGTGCAACATTAGAGATCATTTCGTGTCTTGCATGGAAGGGATAAATATTTCCATACGTACATTAAATTGCTGCCACTTGGCCATCTCTGCCACCACTCTCCCAGTGGAAAAGCTTACTTAACGCTTTACCTTTAATGTTTCAGACAGGAGCGTTTCTCGACGAACGTGATGGTCAGCTGTACACCCCAGTAATGAGAGCTGTCGACTCTAAACATGTCGCCGTTGTGAACTACCTGATTAAAGTTGGTGCTGATGTACGTGACAAAAGGGTAGGTGCAAATTGTGAATTTCTCTCTCTAGAAGTCTCTGGGTATGCAGATTCATCATCTTGTTGCTGTTAACTGTTTAAAGCAGCTCAGAAAGCACTTCAATCACTACCATTTTTTCGAGCCAATACGCTAACCTACCTATTCAAATGCACCATGCAAAATGATTCACTCAACGGATGTATAAATATCGCAGAATTTGATTTTAAAAATCTTGATCGTGCACAACGGCGGCAATGCCCGGGACGAGCTGAACAGCTGCTCGCGTCATTTTGACCTCACTACGGTACAGCCCGCAGGTTGGCTTAGAGAAACGTCGTCTGCTATCTTTCACCCGGAATGACGCTGTAAGCTGCAGCGCTGGAAGAAGTGTTTCTTTTCTGCTTTTCCTTTGATTTATCGGATACAGTAAACGAGCACCGTCCATGGATGCCTTTCAAGGTGAGGCTTCCAGCAACGTTAGCCAAAAATCGGTCAACCTGTCCCCGCTCGAGCTTGCTTTTGTCTCGCGAGACCTTCCAGAGTGGTGAAAATAAACTTCAGTTGCTAGTTGAACGCTGTTCTGTCCATGCCTGTCGCTTTCGTTACCGTGGTGGTTGTTACTGTTGTGTGGCAACAATGAGTGTAAACAAGGCGCAACACTAAGCGTTGCTTCAGTTCTCGCTTCAAAATGATCGCCGCATCCATCATTAACTCGCCCACTGCTTCAATTCGCAACTTTTTCTCGTTCAGCTGGAGGTGTATTCTTGCCGATACGTTGTCAGACACAATCCCCCCTCCCCCCAGTGTGTCAAACCCAAACTGACCCAACGAACATACTTATTGTAAGATGGCACCTTAGGAATCCGTCAGGCTTAGCGTTGCCGTGTTTCTCCTGCGCGAGAAGTGCTTCAGATGGTGTTGTACAAGTGCATATAAAAAGGTTCTAGACCACGCAAATTTATAATTCTTACGTTTTTAGATTCAGTATATGACCTTCTTTCACTTCTATGCAATATTTACCTTCCAAGTGCTTTCACTAATTTTTAAAAACGAGTGGTCTCGATACGGAACCACACCCCCTGTTTTTTTCTGCTGCGTCGAATCTCGAATTTTGCGGCAGGTAATCAGAAATTCAGCAGTTTTCCCGCGGCAAGTGCTTGTGCGTCTAGGCCGGCGGAGATATACGAAGGCAACATCTTTATAGACCGGCACGACATAGGAGTAAAGTATCTACAAACAAAAAATAGAGTTGTAGCTAAGCATCACATGGCACTCTGTGCTGTTTTAGCAGTAGGATAACACAGTAACGGCAGAGAAACAGTCCGATAAATTCATAAAATTTCATAAAATTTTTTTCATAAAATTATTTCATAAAATTCTTCAGTACCATACTAACTTTTACACCCTTTGCACGCGTGTCTCCCCAGGTGGGAACGTTTAGTCATCACACACTCCACCATGAGGAACGCGCTAGACGGGATATCGCTGATAGGAGCAAAACAGTACGTAGTAGTAAAAACTGAATATATGTGAGCTCCACCAGTGTTGCCAGTGTTGCCAATGTGAGATACATAGTACATGTTTGTTTTCCTCTCAGTTAGGTGGTGCGAGAAAGGGCATTATAGGCCGTAGGTACATCCATCTCCGGCACCAAAGCTGTGTGTTCCTCAGTCAAGATTTGTGGTTCTGTGAAAGTCCATATCAAACTCCAGGTTGCGATACATCCCAAATTCCGCTAATTTTTGCGGATTTGCGGAATCTCCGAAAAGTCAGGGCCTTAAAAACATGTCACAGTCAAAACTGGAAAGTGTATAGAATGGCATTTCACTGCCCCTTTAACAATTGACATAACGTACGTAACTCCACGCGGCCATTGCACGTTGTTATTGCACACTTCTTTTGGTTTTGCACACTGTCATGGTCAAGTCCCTAGGTTGCAGAATGAACCCTCATAGAGAGTATAAGGAAGTTCTTTTCCTCACTACCGAGGAGTCAACACTAATCAAACATTGATGATATCAGTTATGCCTACTTTTTAGCAGATAATTAATATGTACATCTTTTGAGAGTTGTCTGTTGGTATGTCTTTTTGTATGCCGCCCATGTGCACCAGTTTGCTTCTTCTGGAGTAGCATATCATGTATTACTGCAGTGCTCAAAAATAGTTCCTCCCAACCTAGGGTGAAGATGGAATGACGTGCTTGCATTTGGCTGCACGAAGTGGGAGCCAAGAAATGTGTGACCTGCTTCTCAACTCGGAAGCTATACCAATTAACGTGCAGGTTGGACAGTATCAGAATTTATCTTCTCTCACTTATGTAATACAGTGGAGTCTTTCTGTAGTTCTCTACACAAGGGTCCCAAAAAAATGACATGTCTACTGAATGACTATAAGCGGTGCCAAAGTCCAAGCTCTAAAGTCACTGACAACCTTGAGCAGAATCTGCTGAAAAAAAAAAAGCATTCTGCTACTGGAAATACCTTTTGTAGAGATGTCTGCTAGCACAGCACCGTTGATGACATGATTTAAAAGTTTGTTGTAACAAACTCCAGTTTATGAAATTTTTCTCTGCGTAATGCATAGCAGTGCTTCGATTGATGTGAAGCTTGCGTGTGTGCTTGGCTCAATCTCGACTCTGCCACCAATTTATGAACTGCTGCAGCAATCTTCCTGTCTCCATCGGTATCATCTCTGGACGATAGCTCTTGCCAGTCAGCACATATTCCTGAACAAATTTTTTGGCACTCGGCTTGGTCTGTGCTAAACACAGTCGTTAACGCTTTCCTATGCTGCACAATGCAGATACCAATGACACCGGGCTTTCTCTGATAAAGCCATGTTTTTGTTTTGTCCTGTCTATTCACGTACTTGTAGAAGGAACTTTTGTGCAGTTATGATATCCGATAAAAACAGCCGTTCTTGACCAAGCAACCTTACGTGTATTTTCTTCATTTACTTTTTTATTTTATTTTTTGCTTTGTGGTGTAGGATGACGGTGGCTGGACTCCTCTGGTCTGGGCCTCGGAACATGGAAAGTCTGACGTCGTCAAATTCCTACTTTCTAGAGGAGCGGATCCAAACTTGAAAGATGGGGTAAGGAGATATACTGCACTGAGTGTGTTTAACAGTACTTTACCCTGAACTTAGTAATTTAAGTGGGCTCAGAGCTGCTGGAGCAGACACGATTTAATGGAAAATTCTTCTTGTGCATGATTGCTCATCTGTAAGAACGTTCTGTGTTCCAGGAGGAAAACATATGTCTCCACTGGTCAGCATTCTCAGGCAATGTGGATATATCCGCATTGTACTTGGATAGGGGATCTGATGTGAATGCTGTCAATGAGCATGGTGACACTCCGCTGTAAGTTGCTGAGATACCATATCAGATTCTTTCATTGTGTGTTGTGCCTGTTAGTAGCATAGTAATGAACATAGTACATGCGACATGCTCTTAATTTTCGTTTCACCACTTAGTGGTAGTCATGTCATGCTTGTGCCTTCCTGGGCATTATATACAGCAAAATGCAAGTGTTTCTTTGTGATTTCAGCCATGTTGCAGCCCGGCAGGATAACCACGAAGTGGCTGTGTAAGTCACATGTGTTGCTTTTTTGTTCTTCAGGGCCTGTAAACTATGATGGTGTCACATACAGAGATTTAGGATTTCATTTGCAGTATTCAATTAGCGTGTCCTAATATTGGAGTCTGGTACAATGGTTGTGGTATAGAGTCATATGTGGCTAATCACTGGATAATATGATATATAGTATGTCACTAATCAGTGGGTAACAAACACATCCTACGTTGTGAATTGATGGACCTGTTGTATTTCCACTGCTTTGGCAATTGCACTGCTAGCACTAGGCTCACCATTCGTGGATATGTGCTCTTTTGCCCGCTAGGCTCCTCCTCAATCGTGGTGCGCGCTTGGACATCCTAAACAAGAGGAATGACAGTCCCATTGCTGTAGGTCATCCTTTCCCATTTCGCCAAACATTTGAGATGCACAATTGTTTTCCCCCTTTGAACACAGTGTTGCAAAGATGAGAAGTCCCTCAGCTGGTTGGTTCTAAATGTCAACTTAGAACTGCGCAACGTGGTTCAGAGTAGTGGTTCAATTCAGCAAAAGAGGACTGTTCACAGGTAAGTGGCGTTGCTTCGGTGATACATACCTTCAAAGATTTTGCTGGTGACGGATAACGTTATCACTAGTCATAGGGTGCTGTAAAATTTCATTGCTTCCGTTCATCGGGCTTGTGAACCTCCCAAGTTGATATGTAGTGTTTTCTTCTTTGAAGTTCATGCTTTGTTTGCCATTGGTGGCAAAGCCTCGTTAATTAGATCTTGTATAGCCATAATTATTAGAGCTGTGCGAATATTCCAAATTTTCGAATATTTTTCGAATAGTACTGAAGCGAGGTATGGCTATCGCCATTCTGCAAGTCGGCTTCGCCTCATTACATCCAAGAGTAATGTGAAGCCCACTTCACGTTACTGCCATTGTTTTGGTGTGCAGCTCCATTCTGCAAGTTGCCTTCACCTCGTTTCACTCAAGCGTTAGGTGAAGCCTGCTGTACACTGTTTACAATTTTCTGTCACTAAAGCCTACAATTTTTGTGAGCTCATGGTCAACACTGTACTCTGGGCATTGCAGGTTCCAGTAAATGTACTCCCAACTTTCAGAGTTATGTTCAGTAACAGATGGAAATATGTGCAGTTTCTAAAAAGTACAGGAAATTAATAATGTAAACATAGAAATGATTAGATGCACACAAAGCAGGCTGCATGGAACAAGCTGACTAACTCTCAATGCGGTTCATCCCACTAGTGCAGTCTACCATACACAACACCCTTCTCTCACGATATGTTCTGCTGGGTGAAAAGACTCGCATGTTTGAAGCAGAACATCATCTAATGAGCACAACACCGCAGAATATTTCACCATGAGGTATTCGAAATTATTCATAGTGGGCCTTTTCTGATTATTCGAATTCTATTCACCATCTGAAGAAATCATTCGGATTCGATTTGCACTGTAAGTGAAATATTCGTAAACTATTCACAATGGAAATTTTGCTATTTGCCCAGCTCTAATTATTATGGCTGATATAACCATATATGGCGGATCTTGCTCTTTTAATTACCATCACTGCCTATTGCACTATGCTGTTGTAAGACATGATTTGTGTGGAGCACATGCAGCTGCATGTGCTCCTCAAGCACCACAAAGTCTTGGCACAATATTGGCAATACTGGCCCAATTTTGGTCCAATCTTGGTCCAATATCGGGCCGACCTTGCCAATATTGGGCCAAGATGTTGTGCTGCTTGGGAGAATACGTCAGAACATCAGGTCATGAAGAGTGATTAGTTGAATTTTGTCTCCTTGTGCATTACTATGCATACTGTGTGACCTCAGATCTATCAAGGATTTGTGTTTGAGTTTTTCAACATCAGATGTCTCCAGCATCTTCTGTGCAACCTTGAATTGCAGGGACATCAGTCGCGGCAAAGAACTGAACCCAATCGACTGTGTGAATGATGTAGATGACGAGCCTGCTCCCATTGACTTCCTATATCTGCTGGAGAACTGCGAAACAGTTCCCATTTCCATAGACAGAACAATAACCTCTCTACAGGTAACACTCATTGTCTTACCCAACGTGTCTACCATATATTAGCACGAGGCTAGTGACTCAAATTCTTTCCTCGCTGCTGCTGCTGCTGCTTACCATTGTATTCACATTCTTTCCCTTTTTTTTTTGCTTTTCTCAGAGCTGCAAATGTGAGGATTTGTGTACCTCTCCGTCTTGCCTCTGTTCAAGTATCAGTTACAGGTGCTGGTATGGCAAGGTCAGTGCAATGTTTCTTATTAGTACATGATGATAACAGTTGAAGAATGTAGAGGGTTGGGTCAAGATCAACTTGGCAAAAGCTTACTTCCATTCCATTAAAGGAAAGCTTCAGTGTTTTATATTTCTGTTGTTATTCTTGTTGTTACTTAGTACATGATGACTAAAGCCCCTAGCTTTTTGCAGTGAAAAATTAACATTTCTGCGAAGTGAGATTTATAAATCCGCGGACAAGACAAAACAAGCCAAAAAATGTCGCAGCATTCTCCCAAGATTGCTTACCGACTCGTCACGCGCATTTTTCCAGCCTTTCCTAACTCTTCAGTGCGCAAAGAAAATTCGACTCAACTCCGACAATTTTTCTCCGGGTGCTCCAGTCGTTAAATTTTCTTTCATCGCGGCATGTTCAGCCGTGTAAGTGTTAGCAGTATCGGTTGTGTCATGCATTACGGTCTCGACTGATCGGGTTTGACCCGCAAAAATGTCGCAGGTTTTTTGGAATCTTTACATAATTCTGTGATGCTATATCGAATATTCCACGAAAAACACACGATTCTGAGGGAAACTGCAGGTTCAGTGAGACATGGCCAATTCTGCGAAATTTCGCGGATTTGCGGAAAGCTAGGGGCTTTAATGATGACCAACTATGTTTGCTCGGTACTTCCAGGTATTGTTATATATGTTTACTGTTTCTTTCTCCCCTCTGTTCCTCCCTTTTACTTCCTCTATCAGGATGGGCGTATAGTTCCAGAGTTCAATATGTTGGACCCTCCGATGCTGTTTGAATGTAGCAGAGCCTGCCTGTGCTGGAGCAACTGCCAGAACCGAGTGGTACAACATGGCATCACGTTAGTTCTCACCCTGGCACTTTCATACTGTCTTTATTATATGCAGCCCTCTTACTATGGCTTCAAAGCATTTGCCAGGAATACTGGCTAAAGTTCTGCTAAAAAAGCAGACATAGCTACTGAACAATGAAATGCAAAGTGATACAAATTAAATTGGCAGTATACTTGGTGAGTACTTGAAGTACTTTGTACGTTACTTGAAGTACATTTGGTATTGGGTACTTTATACTGTACTTAAAGTACTAATGATGCCAGCTACTTGGTACTTTACTGTAAGTACAACTTTGAGGTACTTTACCCATCACTCTGTTCCACTAAAAATTCAGTCTGCTCAACAGGGGCAGATCCAGACCTTCACTCTGGGGTAGGTATGTGGGGCGGTTTCATTCTTGAAGTGTGTAGCGAGGTTAGGGAGAGGGAGAAGCCTAATGTTTAACCCAATGCTTTGAGTGGGGGGCGATCACCCATCCGCCCCCTGGATCCCCCACTGCTGCTGAATTATTTGGTTAAATTAGCTATTGGTGTTATTGGTTAAATTTAATCATTATACACCAGCTAGTCCCCTTCCTGTTTAATTATTTTATGGCTCCGAAAAGCCTGAGAAATCGGATAAGGCTGTGTGCAGCAATGGTATGCACTGGACTGCACTGTGTCACATGTGAGGTTCCTTGTTTCAGGTGTCACCTACAGCTCTTCCGTACAGCTGGAAAAGGCTGGGGAGTACGCACACTTCAAAGCATTCCACGGGGAACCTTTGTATGCGAGTAAGTGTTGGCCTTCATCTGTCCCAAAGCAAGCAAGCAAGCAGTATTGCAAGCAGTATTGCGGTTGTGTTGCTTGAGTTTGTGTTACCCGCACATCAAAGTCTTCATGATGTGTAGCGCGTTTGCTCTTGCAATGTCGTTCCATTAACATCTTATGCATCATGTCACACTAGTCCTGTGAAATGTGTATATCAGCCTGTCACACTTTTTTTTTTCCTCTGAACCCTAGCATTTGTCTATATGTAAGTATAAAAGTGCTGCAGGTAAAAAATTGTAATTGATAATGCAGTACCCAATGCAAACATAATTTCAACTTCATTCTGCAATTCAGGTACATAGGCGAGATCCTATCTGACTCCGAAGCGGACCAGAGGGAAGATGACTCTTACCTTTTTGACCTAGAGAATCGGGTTAGTAATACGAAAACATGACAGATTGTTTCATGAAATTCCATTACTGATGATCATCAGAGTTATGCTGTCAGGTAGTGTGCGAATAAATTGTTGATCCCATTTTAGGACGGTGAGACATTCTGTCTGGACGCACGTTACTATGGCAACGTGAGCAGGTTTGTGAACCACCTGTGTGAGCCTAACCTGGTTCCTGTGCGGGTGTTTGTGGACCACCAGGATTTGAGCTTTCCCCGCATGGCCTTCTTCAGTTCACGGGACATTGAGCCTTATGAGGAGCTCGGGTAGGTAAAATAGAACGGTACATGTGTCATGACGGGAATGTGGATTGACTTAGAGGGGCACACGAATGTCTTTCAGCCACTTTCATCACTTTTTTTTAAATCTTAGCTGTCACTGAGACCTGAGAGCCACTGAGAGTTATTTGTAGTGTTGGGATCTGGGATATCCAGAACCTGGAAATCCTGGGATCCTGGCTGCCTTTCACGTCCCAAAATCCAAGAACTTTTTCAAAAAAATTCCAGAACAGGAAAAGGGGTTCGGCATTCCCAACCCTAGTTATTTGTAGCATGCTGTGTGTATATAACTAAATTCAGCAGTAAAAACATTAATGAAGTAGTACCATTTTGTTGAGTGTGATTGGTCTCTTTACAAATGATATTTTGGACTGAATCAATGTATATTTTTAATTTGCAGTATTTAATTTTGCAAATTTAATATGCAATATTTTTATTTGCAATGCAATATTTTTATTTGCAATGCAATATTTAAATTGTTATCTATAATATTTTATGCAATACTTTCTTTTTTTTCTGAATCCAATGTGCCATCCACAGGTGTATGACATACTATCTCTGGTTACCTCAGTTTCACATGGTAGATGTGATGTGTTCGCAAATAGGCTGAGCGTGAAAAAAATGAGCACAGGAAACTGTGACCAGGTGTGAGTAAGTGCATTGACTATACACACCTGATGTCGTGTAGGTGATTAGTAGAGCTGAACTGCAAAGGGAACAAGTCTGTTGTTGAAAGGGCCTGGCTAGACCAGACTTTTTTGAACTTGTGAAAAGTTTTTGTTCTTTCATAAGTTATACGAAAATTTTGCAACAAAGTCATCCTCAAAATTCATTACAGTGTGTCTTTCCTGGATTGCATATTTCTGTTTTTGTAGGTTTGACTATGGAGAAAAATTCTGGATGATCAAGTACAAGATGTTTACTTGCGAGTGTGGCTCTCAAAAGTGCAAGTACTCCAAAGACAAGATCCAAGAAACACTTATCAACTACAACAAACGCCAAAAGGAGGATCAGCAGGGGGATTTACCTGCATCCGTGGCAAGTTGAGGCATGCCTCAACCATCATTAGTGCAGTTTCATTACTTTGACAAAATGATGCACAGCTCTGCAACGCATCCTATGAACAGTCATTTGACCAGATATCATCCACAGTCTGCGAGATGTGTTTCTGGTCCCAGAAACAATATGGTAAATTTGGTTACAGTGTGGAAAGTTTTGACCAGCTTTAGTTTGACAGTAATTGAAATTAGTACTGGTATTTCACTGGTTATGCCAAAGCTCAGTCAAAGTTCAACTAAGTATTGATTAGACTTGCGTTTTTGGGTGTTCCAGTTTTTTTTTTTTTTTTTGAAAATTGGAGGGCTTAAATCGTGTGATACCAGGTGGAAAAGCAGATTTTCAGGGAAAAAAAGCAAAATATGCTTCTTGCACCTGGTCACGTGTCAGGTGACCATGAGATGCGAAGAGGCTGTGCTGAATGCACAGTTTTTGGCGTTCTCCACTGTCAATATTGGTAACTGAATTTGTGCTTCTGCAAGTTCACATTCTGGATTTTGCAGGTTTTACCTCTACCTGAGGGTGATACAGATCGACGGGTAAAAATGGGTTCTGCTGGGTATAGCCCTAAAACGCAAGGCTTTAAATACGATGTGCAAAAGCAACCTTTTGCATGCTTTCAGTTGATCCGGTATGGCATACCAATGCCGCTCCTTTTGGGTTCACCTTCGGAAAGTACAAATTTGACGGCATACTACTAAGATTCTGCAATGAAACAATGTATACTAGACTCCTGGATTCATGGATTTAGACTGCATGCTTTTGATGCTTCTATGTTAGGTTATATGAAATTCCTGCACCAATTTTCACAAAGTGTCACAACATATTTTGAACTCTGAATTCAGGCCATGCACACATTTCTACGGTTGTCTACCATGACACTAAAAGGACCAATTTAATACATGGCTTACTTGTGAATTTGGTATACAGGCACACAATTTGACTGGCACACTCCATCGTCGTATGCAGAGACCTGAGCAGTAATCGACAGGTCTGTTGGATGATAGGGTGCTTTGGCAGGCACATTGGGACCGGCCGTTCCTTGAGTATCTGAACAGTCAAGGCTATTGCCAACACCTCCACAATTCAGTTCAATTCACTTACACATAATGTTGTGAATGTACAACACCCAAAGCGGTAATAGAGGAGGAGCAAAGAAGCAGACAGAAAACTGTTAGTCGTACTGCCTGGTCTTAGACAAAGTGACAAGCCGTTCGCACCCCCGCAGGTTCATCCAATAGGAATAACCGCTGCACCCCTTATGTTTATAAGTCACATCTTTTCTAGGATCATTTTCTTTTTATACATCCTCCCATTGCTTATTTCTTTACAGCTGTCATATTTTGCAGTCTTTTGTGAATATATTTGCCCCCTTCTGTACTAGAAAGTGTCATTTTATGGTTGAATTGGGACGAGCACATTTTTGTGATGCTCACATTTTCATACGGAACGTTTTTTTCTCTTGTTGGCACGCAACGTTTTGGATTGATTTTAAGTGCATTACAATAAGCGTGAAATAAATGAGATGTGAAATGGACTAACAGTCATAATCCCGCCATTGTAATTTCTTTGTAGTATTCTAGGCAGAGCCGTAGCGAGACAAGTTTGCATCCGGGGCAGAGTAAGGGGGATCCATCGGACACGAAGAAGTCAAAGCGGACCACAACAGTGAGATGCAACGCATTTCATGCTGTCCTGTTGAAAAATGGGGTGTCCGGCAAACATAGCTTTGGCATTGAGTGTGCACACTTCTATTGTTGGCGTTTACACGTCTCTTAACAACCTCATCCAATGCCCTGTGAGCTGAGAGGTCGGCAACTAACGATGCTACCACCAAGTAGAAATTGGCATGGTGCCACATGCTGGTGATGCAAAAGGCTAACGAAGTACAGCACGACATACATGTGCAGCATACCTTGTACAATGAAACCCTCTCAGGCTATTGATCTTTTCGCTTCTCATTCCGTGGACTTATTATCGAGCTGGGAACAGGAAGCCTTACGGAGGACACTTTGGGAATGGGGTGCTGTTTGGGGCAAATGGTCCAGTGGTTTAAACGTGTACACTGCCAATCTGTCTACATTACAGCACATTTTCAAAGCCTAAGCACAACCCTTACAGCATTGGTGGGATGGATTTGGCCATGGACCAAGCAGTTTTGACAAAGAGAGGGGGCGAGAGCCCAGCTGATTTACTTCCAGAATCGTAACTGTAACGTGATTATATTTTTTTAGTAGCTTACACAGGTCTGGCTTTCTGTAATATATGTACACGTATAATGGAGATAATGATGTATGAGCTGGATCGAGCAACCTACTATGCTACAACAGTAAAAACCCGAGACACGGAGGAGTAGACACGATCTCTATCTTTCTTAATATCCTCAGGTTGGACAAGACATGTCGTCCAGTGTGTTTGGACCCAGACAACGTGATAAAAATTTACGCAGGTGTTTTGTGTGGATATTACCACATAGCTTTCGGGGCTACCGGATTTTATCCAGGACTCAGCAAATTTGGTGGTATGGTACAAATTGCTTTGATGTGCAGGCCTCCACCATGAGTGTTAGTGCCTGAGCTAATGCAAGTGTCACTGAGCATCCCAGCCAGTGTGCCTTGTAGCAGGGCCGAATGACAGTGGTTGGGATTAGAGCACTACACGGGCCTAATTTTTTCGCCCGGCTGCTACGGCTCGCACCCGGCCCGGGCCCGACGTCTTTCATAGATTTCCAGCTCGGGCCCGTCCCGCGCCCAGCCCGTACCCGACTGTTTCCATGCTCACGCAAGGTCCCAGCCGCCTCTGCTCTATGTGTTCTCGAGGCCTGGAGGCGTATTTCGATTTACTAAAGAGCACAGCGCAGCGAGGAAAACGACGCAGCTAATTGGTAGAGAGTGAGGACGTACACTCGAACGGAGCGGCTGTGTTTCTCTGCCTGCAAGCCGCTCTTCTTCTTCTTATGGGTTAAGTGAGGTCAGCCAAAGTCAATGGCTTGCTATGTGCTTGGTGGTTGCTTGCTTGGGTGGTGACCGCCTTGATCAGCGTCTCACTCTGCTTCACAGAGAGAGCAGTGTCGTGTGCAGACATAGTACGCGGCTGCTCCTCTCTGGCTTTGGTGAAGCGAAGAACGCTCCTTCTGTTGCCCAAATCGCCCAACTCCTTTCGTCTTGTCCGCAAACATCTAATCGCGCCCGCCACACCAATCATCCCCAAATATGTGTGAGTGGCCAGTGTTGTACCGGCTACCCGAAAAAGGTAGCGCAATACCGATACGCGCTACCTGAGCAAAAAGTAACGAAATCCCGATATCGTTACACGTACCTAAAAGTAGCGGAACACCGCTACCGTTACCCGTAAAAAGTAACGCGATACTGCATGCGCTACTTTTTAGGAAATAAACAGCATCGTTGATGACGTACTTCAAACGTCTTAAAATAATAAAGAATAAAATAAAACAATATCTCAAAATAATAAATCGACGTCCAATGGAGGTTACACGTAGGTTGCCTGGAGGCTAAAATTTTGAAAACCGTTTTTTTTTTACAGATTTACTAAAGCCTACTCGGTATCCTGCATATCTTTTTCTCTTCCTCTAAAGCAAATAAAGCACAAAGCAAGTCTACCGATAAAAGGCTCAACAGCTTTGTCACAAAAAGAACTCGGATTGCCCGGAACGAGATTTTAGTAAACATACCATGGTGTGCTTTTTCAAATTGGACGTTGACTTCTTTGACGCACAGATAAAGCTTTCCCACCGAGGCGCATAGTAGACATCTGAACACCACGCTACTGTTTTGTACTGTAGCAGGCCATGGTCCCTCCATTGCAGAGGACAAGAAATTGCAACTGTCAAGCACCTGAGCGTGCGTGGTGAAATGTCATGTGGAATGTCGTGACTCATAGCTAGCGAGGACGGCTCCAGAATGGAGTGACGTCAGTTTGCAGACAACTCCGACAATGCACCAAATCTTCAAGAAGGTTCATCCCAAATAGGGAACACGTGGAGGACACATCCTCTTTGCAAGATAACGGCCTCTGCGCCCTCCTTTCGGCTATTTGCCCGGTCTTCCCAGAATGAGTTGCGATATCGGGCAGCTTGATCGAAGGCAGGCAGAGTGGAGGTTTGATAATAGGTCGAAGTCGAGTTGTCGCGAACCCCAGCTCGGAAAGTAGCGGTAGCGCTCAAAGATTGCGCTACCGCAAATTTGTAGCGGAAGTACTTCTTTCGTTACCAGTTTAAAAAAGTAGCGCGATCTCTACTCCGCTACCGAAAAAAGTAACGGATACAGTAGCGCCGCTACTAGTAATAACGCCGCTACGTACAAAGCACTGGTGAGTGCACGTGTGAAATGCAGACCCATTACGCGAAATATGCATGATCACACATGAAAAAGTCATAGTTCTGAGGTGAGAATACCATGATATCCCATACCCAATGTGCGAGGGACGTTAATTACGGGGTGCCGTGTGATGAGCTTTCATCGCACGTTAAAGAACCCTCAGGTGGGCAAAAGCAATCCACAGACCGACCGCAGTGGCGTCGCTCATGATCTCAGTTGTCTCGCAACGTAAACCTCCAATTATTCCAATGTCCCATACCCACTGAAAAAAAAAGTGACATGAAAATTTTGCTGTCCAGTCTCGTGTAATATGTTCGCGTACATGCCCGACCATGGCCGGCGTTGTCAAGCCCGTAAACGGCCCGGTGGCTGAAACCCGAGCCCGGCCCAGGCCCGCATAAAAAACGCAAAGGCCGGGCTCGGGCTTTCGGGTAAGCCCGGGCCCGTGCAGTGCTCTAGTTGGGATACACCACGCCACTCCCTGTAACCACGCAACTCTTGCCACCATCCGTTTGACAGCTTGACAACCACCACCAATATCCGAGGGACGTCCTGAAAACGTCCCAAGCGTCGTTGTCCTCACAGGACGTCCTGTGGACGTTAGACGAAATGGCGCTTCAGGCATTTCCATATCCAGAAATTAATGTCCGTCAGACAGTGATTACATAAATGAACATACAGTATGTGCATATCGTCAAATTTCCTAGTCCGGGATATGTAGAACAATTATAAGGTTCAGAAAACAGAACAAACGTTAGACATTTTTACTTATTTATTTATTATTTATTTTTTGAAACATTGGTTCTGGCCAATATTTGGTGATCGAGATCTTACTTCCGTGGTGCGAATGTGGAGTCCTCTATTCTGATAGAGGCTGGTAAATTTTCTGCACCAGCAATAGTATTGTCATCGTTTGACTTCCTACAGATTATGTGGAGGGCATGTCAGTGATTACACATTATGCAGCCTTTGAAACAAATGAAACCAGCGAAGTAGGGTTGTACGTCCATTCATATATGTCAATCTTTTTAAATTTTGCTCCGTTGCAACTCTCCACGTAAGAAAACGATGGCCCACCTCTTAATCCGTCTTCTTTCCTACTTTTTTTACCCGACATCGTACCGCCTACTGCAAAGCACCGTCCAGAAATATTTCTGTGTTCCACGCAATATTTTCAGTCGTTCGGGACAGCTGTGGCAACCTGCGAGATAGCGCAAAGAGGAAAGAAGAAGGAGAAAAAAAAAAAAAAAAAGAGCGTGAGCTTGTACTCGCGCGGAACACACAGCTGTCCCGCCAGCTAGATTTAATGTATTTTCTTGTCTGTAGAAGGCCTTCGCAAGGTAGACCTCGGTTACCATTCCTTATCACACGCGCGCACACACAGTTCCCGCCCAAGAAGGCAAAAGAAGTGAGCGAGCAAAGATAAACCAACCCTGGCGTTCATCATTAGATTGGAGGCCTGTGGCAAATGGCTGTTTCTCTTTCTACCAGTGGATCATGCTTCTTCTAATGATGGCTCAAGAAGTTATCTTTCGAAATGATACTCGATTACTATTTTTTTTTTTTTTCACGATGAGGCAGAAAACGGGAAGTAACGCCAGATGCAGAAGAGTGCGGGTTAATGTATCCACCCATAGCGTCTGCTTCCCTCCCAAGTTGGTCAATGACTATAAAGCCACTCTTCGAAGTGTGTGCTCGGGATTGAAACATTTGAGGACGTTTAATGCGAACGGAGTAGCGTAATAAATTCACTGTATAATCTGGCGTTCTGCCAAACGCGTTTAAATGCGGTGGCTTTTTGGGGTCCCGCACTCTTTCTTCTTCCTTCTCGCCACAACTGTTATGGACGGACCTACACAGTTGGTGGGCCGTATCAAGCAATCGCTTCGATCAACGTAAGTGGTTGTATCGGGTGTCGTCAAGACGAGCCATGAAAAGTTTTTTTGGTTCACTAACCTTTACCATGATTATATACGCTACGACAGTTTCCTTCTGCGCAGGGGAGAGGGCAGAGTTTGAAGAAACTACGTCACGAAGTGTTTCTCCAATCACAAGGCAGGTATTCGTAGACCGACATGGTTCTGGATTTTCTGCCCTTCTGTAGACGACCTGAGCCCCTACGTAATCGTTACGTTTCGCACCCGCGCAAAGCACTTCAAACGGGTGTATTTACATACTTTTGATAAAATATTGCGGAAAATTTTAAAGGGGCCGCCTCTAGATTTGAGGGGTGTATGGGGGGAGGTCTGGATAAATCACTGGTTTTGCTAGTTGGCAGTGATGTATCCAGACCTCCCCCCCAAACACCCCGGAAATTTTTTTCTGTACAACATATAGCTGTGATGATGATTCCCCAATTTTTTGCTACCCCTCATGCCTGTGATTCTCGATAAACTACTGCTAGTTGGTACATACGAAAAGGAATAAGCGCAATACAGACGGGACAAGGAGAGGAAGCACACACACACCAAGCGCTAGTGGAAACTCTCGGGACCCCTTCGAAAGACCTCCACAAAGATTTCCTTCGGTGGGTGGTGATGGCGAAAGGGCTCGCCGTTATCGGCCTCACAGAGGTGGGCAACATCACGACTGACGCCTTGGGGGAATGTGCGTCCTGGGCCGACTTCCAAGGGAACTGTGCCGACATATGTCTGAAAGCGTCTGAGGAAAACCCAGGAAAAACCCCAGCCAGCGCAGCCAGCACCGGGATTAAAGATTTCCTTGGTGGTGGTGGTGGTGGTGGTGGTGACGAAAACCGGCTTGCCGTTGTTGGCCTCACGTATGTGGGCTGCGTCACGACTGTAGCCAGGATGAGATGAGATGGTGTGATAACAGATGAAGGAATGATGACGGCCGAAAAGCTTTCCTTCAACACAACGTCAACCACTCGCTCGGCAAATCATCTGGCGTTTCCACAGCCAGCCTCTTCTTCAACATTAAGCTGCCGGGTGCAGTCACTTCCAGTTGCTTTCCAGGTTTTGGCACTTGTGAAATAAACCGATGGGCACAACGACTGCGCAAGAAAGGTAAGCCTCTTATTTGGCGACAACGTTTAAAAAGCCTCGTCAGTTTTTTCTATATCAGTCGTCGCCCTATATTAGGAAAAGGAAAATATTAAGTTATGATGAGCGTCGAGACACAATCAGGCGGGTTACCCGAGAGGCAGGACATATAGAAAATGCACATGGGCAGCGACAGTATGCGCACTATCTCTGTTTTATCTTATTCCCATAGTCCCGTGAGTGGCAAAATGTCCCGGGATTCCCAACGCAAGGAAGCGTATGTGACTGAGAGAACAGGAAGCATGCGAGCTCGTATGAAGCCATCATTTGTTTGTGAAACACTATGTGTTGTTGGTTTTCGTGAACGGGTGCAGTAATCCCCGATGAGACTTACGCAGCATCTTTGAAGGATGTTTACGGAGACTCATATGGGAGATGACTCAGCACAGCGTCGACAGAGTATCCCGACGAAGTTGGCCTCCCCAAGCAGCACGCCACGTTGAGGCAGGCAAACCGCTCGGGACATCACGAGGGAGAGAAAGTAGTCTCATGGAAGGCACTTGCAGGTGATGAAGAAGAAAATTGTTCCGGAGTGCAGTTTCGAAGCAGCTGCTGAAGTTTTCGACTGAGATAAATTTTTGCGGTGATTGCAGAGTAAGGGATCAGCTTTTGAGCGCAAACTCTCCCTCTAAATGCTTGTTCCATAGAATAGAAAGAGAGAGAGAGAAAGCATAATACGTCACTTTAGACCGGTCTTTTCGCCCAGGAATACTCTCTTCCTGTCCTATAGACTGTCGAATCCCTCCCTATGAAATGTGTCGGGTTCGGTCACTGAAATATGACAGACAGCGGCGTGAGTCGAACACGCACTCTCGATTGCACGTTAAGTGCGCTGACCATTACACTACGCTGGCATCTTTGATCACTCATTCAAAGGGCATTCAGGACGTGAAGCTGGATTATATTTAGGGTTCCTGGGCCGACTTCAGGGGGAACTGTACCAACATTCGTCTGAAAGTCTTCGGAAAACCCAGGGAAAACCTCAGACAGCACAGCCGGTGGTAGGCTTATCGCGGGTTACCAACCCCTGCGACAAGCCGTGCAGCTCTCGGGAAACATTCGCGCGAAGCATCCGTGTATTGCGGTGAGTGGCTAGAGGTAATTCGCCATTGAGTCACTGAATAATGTACCTTATTTAGTGACACTATTCGACATTTTGAGGCCATTTCAGCCATTTCTCATGCCTGCTTGGAAAACGTTGAGCGCCTAGGGTTTTTTTTTTTTTTTTTTTTTCCTGTGACTCGTGCTTTCTCCTCAAAGTAGACAAGGAGACACAGATGTGGCATACAAACTGTCTTCATGAAAGGGCAGCTTGATGCTGCAACACTGACAACATGATCGGACGCAAGCGAAAGCTGCCTAACGATTGTGTAGAGGAATAGCAGGATTCTGTGTCTTCAAGTCGCCAGGTGACCGCGGCATAGATAAAAAATAATAATAATAATAATAAGTGTACGCCTCCAGTTTTTAATAAATCAAGGTAGAGAATGATGTCATTCGAGATGATGGTTGGCTAGGAGAGTGTTATGTGGTGAAGCTCCGCTTGGAATGTCGGCACAGTTCCCTGGGAAGTCGGCCCCGGACGCGCGATCCCCCCTGCGATACGCGTGACGTTGCCCGAATGAGCGTGGGCGACAAGGGCAAGGGGTTCCATCACCACCACCTTCGTTTTGGGGAGTGTAATCACGACCTCGTGTACAAGAAGGAATGCAGTCGTCCATCATTAATTAACGTCCCATTCTGCATTCATAGAATTCCATTACCACGATCCACAAATTCCCCAGATGCAAATGCAGGGCGTGAAGTATGGCGTACCAGAGCTTTCGCTTTCTATACGCCGAGGCAAAGCTTTTAATTTTGCAGTGGCCTTTCCGCGAAAGAGGAACGGGTAGTTAGTGGTTTAGGTGGTGTAATTAGGTGTAATTTCTCAAAGTGTATGCGACGGACACTGAAAATGGATTCCGGATTGCACGTGTCGGGAGCGATTGAAAGTGATGATGTGAAGGTAATACGAAGCCGATGGGTTTCATCAGAGTGATGTATATGCAGGTATCGAGCAGGCTTGAGAACCTTCCACGTGGGTATGCTCAGTCCGAAAAAAAAACGGGGGGGGGGGGGATCCTTTTAACTAAGTTGAAGAGATTATTATTATTATTACTATTGTCTCATAATATCACCCTCTGATGGATAAGGGAAGAGGTTAAGAGCGAGCATCTTAAAGCAGCAAGAGACGTGGCTGCTTTAAGATGCTAGCTCAGTACCAACTACCCCACTTCGCAAGCTTGCTCAAGAGGTTAAGAAATGGAAAGTGCTGAACAATAGAGTGGGAAGACTAAAGAAGTATCGATGGGAATATGTAGCGATATGGGGCATAGCCCCGAGCATAAAAAATGCGTAAAGCTATACAGGGTGTTTGCTCTAACGTGCCCAGAAATTTTATTTAAAGCGAGCGATAAAAGAGAAAGCGAGCGCTACTTTTCAGCTACTTGACTAAGAAACAGGTGCTACTAGTGAAGCAGTACCTGTTTCTTACTCAAGTAACAGAAAAGTACCACTTGCTTTTCTTTTATCGCTCGCTTTATATATAATTTCTGGACACGTTAAAGCTAACACCCTGTATATACAGACCTGTCGAATCTTAACGTGGGCGCAATGTCCAACTCTTCATGATTCTTTTGTGTGTGTGTGTGTGTGTGTCCTTTTTTTTCTGTACAGATGGCCACGAAGAACCACAACATTTGTGCCGCGAAATTTTGCTCTATTGGGTTGTTTTTTGGAAATCGGTTGCATTATAGGAAAGAACAACACTCCCTAAATGTGTAACATTATTAATATTTCTCCTGCCAGCTTCAAAAACCTGCAGGGCAACTGTGGTAATAATGTTCCTCCTCCTAATTAAAAAGCAAAAGGTGGCGCAACTGTCTTCGCTGCCGAAAAGGACGTAAGGGTACGTCGTACCTCCTATAAGTCCCTTCTCTCCCTCAGTATCTCCGTTGCCCTTCTGGGCAAAATGGTCCCTTCCCTTCCTTGCGAGAAGGAAACCACGGCCTCTTTCTCCTCCTTCTCATCCTTCTTCTGCTTGTGTGGCGCTTTTTCTTCTTCTCTTGCCAGGACGGTGCAGCTCGAGAAGATAAAGATGGTGATCCAACTTGCAGCGTTAGCATACCTTGTTAGCATCCTTTGAGAGCCACTGCTTATATAGTGACAGTGGGGCCTCTGGCTACTTAGCTATTTAGAGCCCGGATGGCTTGCTTGTAAACAGCGTCCAGTCAAAGGCGTTCATTGTCCTGCTCCATGAAAAGCTCTCACGATAGTTCTACATGCACGTGGTGGTGTTGACAAGAGTTCTTTCGAACGTGTGCCTCTTTTCACTCCCGGCAACTGGCTCGGCGAAGCCTTTGAAGGACAAAGTCTACAAAGTGTCTTCAAGAAGAGCGCACAGAATACACACACCGTAGGAAAACCGCAGTGGAGCTAGGGTTGCCACCTTTCGTAGTGAAAAATACCGGCTGAGGGGGAGGAGGTGGTATAGAGAGAAGGGGGAAATGCTCGCGGGAAAGGGAAAGTGGGTGAGGGGTGGATGAGGACACACAGAGACAGAGATAATACGAGGAAGTTCCTGTGTGTTGCTGGATCATTGATGCTAGAAATTGCTATAAACAGGCATGAACGGTACACTGGATCGTAGTGGAGCAACCGGATTATTATTTACTCTGAAAAACGCATCGATGCACACAAACCCTTCTTTGCAGGAGGAGATCTCATGATGGTTGTATACGGCCTAAGTTCTATGTGGCTCGACACAACCACCAATATCTTTGCACAACCACTGATCTTGTCCCCTCCGAACACAAGACTTGAATAATAATAATAATAATAATAATAATAATGAATAAATAAGAAAACAACTGGTGACTGCGGAGTTGGGACTTCGCTCCAGATTTATTCAAGCTGTAGTGGAATGTTGAAGCGAAAACCTCGTAAAAGCCCGTGTGAAAAGGTATTGAGCAACAAATACCGGCAAAACGCTGCCGGTATCACCTTCCTACCGGCAACCGGCAGAGCGAGCAACCGGCCTTGAGGGTATAATACCGGCCTTGTGGGTTGTGGCAACCCTAAGAGGAGCACTGTGTTTGGGCATGATTTTCCCGGGTTGTCGTATCCCAATTACGCATTGTCGTTAGGCGCGGATCTATAGGGTTAGTCTAGCAAACGTTACACATTTCGATCGCATCGTAAAAATAGAAGCCGGTGTTTAGACAACCCCAAACTTTGCAAACTGGTAGCCATTGGTCTAAAGTTTTGTTGGAATTTTTTGTGAGCGTTATGGCCCTGTAGAAGAAAAATTAAAAAAATCAAGCAAAATCTCACTCTATGCATTTTCTATGGACCCTCTCACTCGAAAGCCGCCATTTCCTCCCCGTGTGCGCTTCAGTTTCAGTTCACCACACACAGGTGGCGCCAACATACAGAACAAGAAAAGGGGGAACATCTTTATTAAGAAAAAAGAAACAAGAGGATTGGTGCACTCAAAATGGGCATGTCACATCATCGTAGGCAGCGCCTCCTGTTTGAAGTGATGTGAATGTGAAGCAGACACAAGAAAAAATGGTGGAGTTTGTGTGGGATATAGGCCATTGAAAATGCATGGGGCGCGATTTTGCTCGATTTTTAATTTTCTTTCTACATGACCATAGCGCTTACAAAAAATTCCAATAAAACTTGAGACATATGGCTATCGGCCTGCAAAGTTTGGGGTGGGCCAAACCTCGTCTTCTATTTTTACAGTGCGATCGAAATGTGTAACGTTTGCCAGACTAACCCTGTCGTTGGTCCGGATGTTCAGATCTCCTCCCCCAACCCAGCCATCACAACTCAGACCAACTTAGATCGTCACGTGTTGCTTTGATTGACCTTACCCATGCAGAGCACGTAACGTGCAGACAAAGAACGGGATCTCTGGATCCTCCCCCGACCGATAGCCCCACGCACAAGATTATGCAAACAATAACTGTGTACCATGTATAATAATGGCAGGAAGAATGCATAAAATGCGCATACATATATTGGCGTTTATTCTTGCAGCTCAGTTGCATAAACCCAATAAATATCGCGCATGTCCCAAGTCTACACAGCTGCGTCCGTTATGGCAGTGTGCACGCGTCACCGTGGTATACGTGGATAACTTTTTGATTTGCATGCAGTGGTAGGCCCACAAAAATAAGATCCATATTTTCACCGTCCTGGTTAACGCACCTAACATAAATGTCAGAAGTTTGAAGGTCGTAAGGTTAAAACCAGCCGTCATACAGAAAGCCCGCGACCAAGTTTATTTACACGGAGTCGAGATAGGTCATCAGCGGGCACAGACAACAAAGTTAGGCACGGCCTCAAACTTTTGATTTAAATCATTGGATCACATCACCAGAGACACTTCCAAAACGGTGCTAACCATCCGATGACGCCTTCGAACCAGCCTTGGCCGATGTTTTTGACGTCTTCCTGGTAACTGAGGTCGTTTTTCCAGTCGTAGGCAAAACCACTACTATCATTGGCTGGTTACCAGTCGCAGGGAGAAGCGGCGGAGGTGGAGATAGGTGTGGTTCGACTGCTCTTGCTGCTAGTAGGGTAATCAGTGACTGTATGGACTGCGCGGAGAGCCCTGTGTCAGACTGTGGTGCAGCAGAACTCTTCTCTGATCCCTTGGCCGAACGTCCTTTTTCCGGCTCCGGTGACTTCGGGGCTTTCGGCGATGTGTGCGACTTCGAACACTTTTTGTGCTTTTTATCCTTTTTAACCTTATCCTCCACTCTCTCCTTCACTATTATCGGTTCGATGCTCGTCCCACTCGTGGAACAGGTAATCGTTATTATCTCATGACTTATCACATGCCCAGGTGATTTCGACCCCTTTGGCGTTGTTTTCGATGGCGCTGATTCTTCACCCGATTTAGATTTTTTGTGCTTTTCAGAAGATTTATCCGCTTTGTCCTTTGATTTCTTGGTCGATTTTGCTTCAGCTTCTGAGCCGGTGACTTCAGACTTTGATTTCTGCATCCTGGTCACAATGGTCACTGTACTACAGATTTCCCCATCGTCTTTGTCTCGAGGAGCTCCGGACTGTGTTTCTTTAACTTCAGACTTGGGTTTTTTTGATTCAGATTGATTTTTCTTCTTATCTTTGGATTTTTTCGATTCAGACTGATTTTTCTTCTTATCTTTGGATTTTTTCGACTTCTTCGAGGATGACTTGGAATCTTCGCTGCTGTCTCGGCGAGCTTTCTTGTCATCTTCACTGTCTTCGCTTGACGTTTCCTCAATTTCCTCGTCGTTTGCAGACTTCTTCGACTTCTTCGATTTTTTGGTCTTCTTGGGGTTGACCCCTGCTGTAATAAGTACCCACAGGTCATTTTGCTTCGAATCTTTATCTCCACTTTTGTCTTTTTTCTTCTTTTTTGCTTTGGACTTCGGCTTTCTGGTGCTCTCAGCCGGCAGTCCGTGATCGTAGCTTCTTATTCTCGTGACTCTACGCACAGTAGTGGAGTGATCTCTTTGCGGATCCTGGTAGTGGTCGTTCCCATTGTGGGCACCTCGTGAAGTCCTTCCATGAGGCTCGTGGCACCCAGGGCCATCGTAAGGATCGTAGTCCTCGTAGTTTGCATAGCCGTTGCACTCACCTGCTTCGTCACTTCCAACTACGTAGTCCACGCTGATCTCGCTTTCGTGATCGGCATCATCGTATTGCATTGTGGCGGAGTAACGTTGTTGCACCGGAAGAGGTTGTCGCGCGTTATGTCGCGAAGGTCTTGACCTTGGTCGTTGTGACGATCTTTGAGCAGCAGGTGACGAACTCTTTCTGCCATTTCGTTTGGCGTTTTCCGTCCTGATGCTGCCACCTGATGGAAGGCGCACAGCCATCTCAATGGAGTCAGTTCGTCTGATGGACATCTTGAAATGTGGCTCTTCCGAGGTCGGCGTCCAAGTCGGGAAGGGATTTTAAGAACAATCGTTGTCGCTGCCCGTCATTGTCAGTTGGGTTCCTGTATCGGGCGTCCTTGCAATGTTCATTGTTACAATTTAGACATACCTGCGGAAGGAAGATCCTGGCCGAATGTACAGCCTGCGGTCTGAAGGCGCGGGCGCTCGGGATAGCTACAACTTCGTCTTCTTCCATAGCGATACTCGGTCTGAAGTTTTAGTGCATCGTACGCTATCGCCTTTGCGTACGTAAAGAATGGCGTGGTGGTTCTGCGCAATGCGCTGAGCTCTCTTTTTTTGTCTTGCGCGTGTGCAGAACCACCAACGCTATCGCTTACGTACGCAAAGGCTATAGCGTTCGATGCATTAAAACTCTCTAACTCAGATGAGCGCTTCAATGCTAGTAAAAGTACGGTTGTTCTTAGATACAACGTAATTGCATTATATTTTAAACTGAGTAACGCTAGGTGCGGCGTAGGTGGAAGCAAGAAGAATCTTGAAGTCAGGAAGAGGCAGTTCCGGGCAGCAGTTTTGTTCCAGTACGCACTACAGCTCTTGACACCACAACTCGGAATGTTTCGGTTATAATAATCTTGTGTAGGTACTTGCTCCGATCATTTCGTAGTTGCCTATAGTGACTCACAGCGCTCGCGAGAGGGCCCGGACGAACTGGTGCATAACGAAGAAATTGGGCAAAAATCGAGAGACATGGAACATGAAGATGGCACGACAAGTCTCTCAGACATAGCAAGCGTAGAGAGGTAGAAACTTCAGTGAACCGGTGAGGAAGTGTTAAGATAAGTGCCTCAGCACGATAGCCGCCGATATTTCAAACACAGGCGCTGTTCTTCTTCTGGGCACCACCCGTCCTCATTAACCCCTTTCAATACCGTGCCAGTGATAACATGAAGGGAAGGTTTATTTGCAGAACCCGGTACTATAATGAACGATGGCAGTTGAAGCAAAGGCAAAGCGGGACAAGGTTCCAATAGACGAATTCAGAAAATCCCAGTGATCTTTGCGCACGCATTGCATCCTGGGCGCTTTGTGAGCGAGGTAACGAAGAATAATACTTCACATGTCGCGCCGACCTTGACGCGTCGTGGACAATGGGCCGGTAGGCGAGAAATCGAAACACTTTGGAGGTCCACCCGTTTCTTTCATATTAGTAAACTCCCACAGTTGAAAGCGACGCTAAGCAGTCTGGGAGTTTCTGAACTTGCCTATACTGTACGTGTAGAGGGTAGAGAGCCCAACGAACCGGTATGGAAGTATGAAGGAAAGTGCAACAGGACGAGAGCCACCGATATTTTGAACAGATACTGTTCTTCTTCTGGGTACCGTCCTCATCATGGACGAAGACGCACCATGAGGATGGTGCCCAGGATCTCTTGACCCGTTGGATCTCATGACCCGGCTGGATCTCTTGACTCGGCCTCACAGATGTGGGCAACGTCACGACTAACGCTCTGGGGGAATGTGCCTCCTGGGCCGACTTCTACGGGAGCTGTGCCGACATACGTCTGAAGTCGGAGCGGTCTATCTGGCCAACAGTTTGACGCCAACTCCAATCAGCTCCGCCGTTCCAAAGCACGTTGGATTGCCTGTCGCTCTTTCTGCGCTCGAGTAGCACGTTTCTGGTTTCGGTCATTTTGCATAGCGAAATTTGGCAATTGATATCTCAAGGTACGTTCGCTTCTGGGGCGTTTAATAAAGACGGTGGATTTGAATAATGACTGGCTCCAATTCTGCTATCTCGAATTTCTCACAAAACATCAAATTAATAAGTTAATTGTGAATTTTAGCTAATTAGTAGTCCAGTAGCTGCATACACTGTCCTACACGGCGTCCGCCTAGCTGCATAACCCGCCTGCAAAGATGCCAGCAGTGCTGCTGTCAATGCTTTTATAAAAATATGTGTCGAATAAATAAAAAATCACCCTGTATACAAAAAAAAAAAAAATCCTGAAGGGGAGGGAGAGGGACAAGTGGGGTCAGCTAACACAGTTCCCACGAGAGAGAGAGAGAGAGAGAGAATATACGTAAAGCTTGCCGCCTCTGTTTCCGCCTGCGCCGCCGAGCGTGAATGTGTGAGAATCGCATTGTCGAAGTTGTTTAAACAGACCAGAAGCAAAAGAGACAAAACAGTCTGTTCAGGCATACTATGCAATCCCGAACAGCAAGACAACCGAGATTGCAGACAATACGAAAAGATGCTCAGTCAGCTGAACAAATGTTCCAGTGTGCCGAGCAAACAACAGACGCATTAAGCGAGCAGAGGGAACCTCATATTCAAGCTGCGGGAAGCCGAGCCGCCTTATTGCGTTAGTGTCAGCTCTAGAGGTCTACCACATCTTTCTTTCTTTACTGACAATCTTTATTGAGCTTTTTTTTTAATTCAGAGGAGGTCTTATCCTGCCTCATTTCTTCCCATTTGGCCTTTGCCTTCTATCCGGATGGCTACGACTCCCTACGTCATGACAGAACCTTCCCTCACAATATTCCTGCAAATTATGTATATATATATATATATATATATATAATGAGGGCAAAAAAGCCGTTAAAGGAACAAGTAAATGACACTAGACGTGTCTGAAATTCAAAATTACAGATTAAGATGGCTTCTATGGCTGCAGGCAGGGAAAATATCTGTTTCCCTGCGTGCAGCCATAGAAGTCACCTTAATCTGTAATTGACGTTGTAATTGACGTTGACACAAAAATGACGTTAAATTCCAAATTTAATTGCAAATTTGTCCCTTATTGTGCCCCACCTTACCCGATCTCGCAGTCAGCAGATCTTTCCGTGCATTTATTTATTAACAAATAAACCACATGTAATGACGAAGATAAATGCGGCGACCAGAGTGTCCTCGCCGGTACACACGCAATGCGTTGTATAGTCGACATCAGCAGGTGGTAGTAGCGCAGGATGGATGACAGTCTATACGCTAAGTCTACGCACGCTAAGAGTGCGGCGCTAAACGACGCCCTGTCGATACCTGCACGGCACGCTGTTGGAGTCTTGCGTTTGTTCTTCTAAGACACTAGTTCGTCATATATGCTCCGTGCGTGTTTGTTTGGCGGCGACCTGCTGTTGTGCCGTTATTCTGTCTGAATTCGGTGTTGCTAGGATGTGTCTTACGGAAATCTTTACATGGAACACTGCGTGTACACTTTACATGAACACCACGCCGTTGAAGACTGGCCTCTGTACAAAGCTCGTAACGTGTGGCAAGAAGCAGAAATAACACGGACAAGGATAAGGGAAGACACAGACAGAACGGGACAACTGCTAACTTTCAACGGAGGTTTATTGGTTCACGAGACAGTTATTTAGCCCCAGATCTTTAAGAGCCGTCTCGAAGGTGTGGCTTCGCTAAGTTTCCAGACCCATACCGTGTATTCACACGAGCGACATTCTCACGGAATATTCTAGTGGAAGAATAAGCGAAGGCACTGCTCACAGAGCGGAAGTTCCGTCCCGTGTTATGTTGAGCATTCACACGGTGCGGTATATCGGGAGTGGCACACTGCGCATTTAGCAGACGACACCGTCAGCGTGTTTTCCTGTCATCTGCTACGGAATATCTTGTGGCTGCGTAGCAGGATATCCCCCACGGTTAGCAGTGTACGTGAAGACACGACGTTGAACGCTCGCGCTGACGTGACAGCAGAAAGCTATGACGCCTTTCACATCTTCCTCTTCTTCTATTAAACTCTTTGTTTATATCTACTCATCCTGACGTCATCATCTTTTCACTGGAGTCTACTCTTTTATATTCACAGGTCGGAAGATCGAGAACCCTAAAAACGCTCCTCTGAGTGTTTTTTTTTTTTTTTTTATCGAAGTACAAACACAAAAATGACGTTCAATTCCAAATTTAATTGCAAATTTGGGTGAATCATGAATACGCCGGGATTCGAACCCGGCTACCTCCCAGTCTCGACGTGACTCGCCGGCAGTGCAGTACTTCGCCGTTTGTAACATGTTGCTACAGTGCTAGAGAAGCAAGGGTATACGTATGACAAACCGAAACTCCGACAAGTGCATCACAGCTATACCGACCGTAAACAGGGCCAGTATACTGCCACCTGTCTGACGGTAAGATAGGTGTCAGGTTGTACATACTCCTTCCCGAAATCAGGAACGCTGAATTTTCAACTAGCAGACACACGCTCACGCAAGAATACAAAGACAATGAAGTGAGCCTGTTCACCATCATCGAGGTCCTTCCATCGAGGTATAGCTAGCGTTCAGGAAAATCCACGCCTATGACCCTCATCTGGTACTGGCCAATCGCCCTTAGTGGATAACGGCCATTTCCCCGAGGATGAAGAAGAAGAGGGTCCTTTGGTTGGACGAAGAAGAAGGTCAACCTTGCGGATCGCGGCCATCTTCCTGGGGAGAAGAAGAAGAAGAAGAAGGTCAGCCGCTGCTATGGTGAGCTAGAAGGACTGGTGTGCTTACCGGCCTATCCAATGCATGGGAACGCTTGGTCGCGGAAATGGCACCCGGTGACGTAAGATTGTTTACATGGATGCGCTGACGCTCGCTGCGCGCCTTGCGGAACGATTTGTGTGGGGCTCCGAGAAGCTCTTCTGCTTCGAGTCACGTGCCTTCCTGTGAATCGCAGAACCTTGCACCGTGCCGACTCAGAAACCAAACAGCGTCGGTGGATGGCCTATCGCGGCATCACGAGCCGCGAGCTCTCGCGCAGTTTAACTTCGTTTTCGTTTGCTTTCGCTGTTTCCTGCTTTTTGCATGTTGTTGGTAACGTAACATTATGAATACAAAGGCAACTCTCCATTCCTAATCTTAAAATTAAAGTTGTTGGTGCATGGATGCGTTTCATTGCGTGTCTCAGAGTAGTGGTGCAGGCTGCGTTGCTGCCACACGTCAAAGCTACACTTGCAATAATAACCCCTCTAAAGGTCGGTAGGAAACAAAGGGTGCGAGTGTCGCAAAACATTTGGCGGCTGTAAAGCGGAGGGGGGGGGGGGGGGGCTCGATCGTTATTCAATGGTACGGATACTTGGAGGAATCATTTGTTTCAAGCTCGCTTCGTTGTCAGCAGTTTATTTATTTATTTCAAGTATCCTGCAATTCACGTGAGTGGCACTACGTAGGGGAGAGGAGAACATAACAGTGCATACAAATGAACATCATTTCAAGTTACAAGACTACAATAACGTTTAACGCAACAGAAATTTGTCCACTATTTTCAAGAAAATGTCCCTGGAGGCAGAGTGAATTAAGTCACGGGGGAGGCTGTTCCAATCAAGGATCGTTCTAACAAAAAAAAGTGTTTTGTAAAATTGTTGATCTAAAACGGTAAGGCTCAATCTTGTGTACGTGATCTAGGCGTCTAGAAATAAAATTAGAAGGGAACAAGTAGTTACGAGAAGGAATACCAGAAAGATCGAAATAAATATCACGGAGAAATTTCAACCGAGCTTGCGTTCTCCGAGACTCCAAAGACACCCATCCCAGTATGGATTTTGAATGCGCAGATCGTACGTAAGGTGAATATGAAATGCAGTTTTTCGACAGGGTTACAGGTGGCATGGGCTCCGCAATGTGTACGTTGTACTCAGGGTGTGAAGCTACACCAGGGGAGCGAAACACAGACCGAAAATAGTTACTTGAGGTGCAAGATTTAGCGTTTTAATTGAAGGAATGCCCATGGGCGCCTTTGTTCATAGATTTTATTATTTATGTACTTCCACAATAGCTTTAAATTGCCCACCAAATTCGCTTCAGTCTTGTTAAATACGACCGTTTTTCTTTGCGAATCGCGTTACGAATACATTTAGATAACGTTTTTATGAGATCATAGTTCAAAGCACCGCCGTCCTTTTTGACCATGGAGAGGGCTGCGGATTTCCGCCTTATCATCCTTTTTATATTCTTCGTAAAATAAGGTTTATCGCATTTGCGTTTGTGCTTAATTTTCCGTTCCGGCACATATCTCTGAACAAGGCTAGTTAGCATATCTCGAAAATGCTTCACCAGAAAGCCAACACATGAGGATTGTCTTAATGTTTCGAAATCAGGGTAACTAGCTACCAGATTCCTAGAAATAGCCTCGAAATCAGCCCTGCTATACAAGAATATTTTTCTCTGATGCTGATTTGATACTACCTTAGAGTGGATCTTACCACTAGCAGTCACACATTCATGATCCGAGAGGCCCGGAAAAACACAGTACACAGTTTCAGAAAAACACAGTTACACAGTAGTAAATCTAAAATGTTGGAGCCGCGTGTCGGAAGATGAACAAAGTGGTGCAAAGAATGCATAGATAACACCTCATCAAAAAATCGGTAAGCAGATGAATTATTCAATCTCTCATATCCGGTAGTACACCACTTGAGATCCGGCATGTTAAAATCCAAATATTAACACAATATCATCAGAGATAAAGTATGTTTGATCGCACAAATTTCTAAAACATTCTTCGCCTGCGCTTGGCGGACGGTAAAAAGAACACAATGCAATAAATTTCCCTTTCGACAAGAGACTACACCATTCCGACTCACAGTTGTCAAAATTAATCTGAATTTCCTCAGCGTGCATAGAATTGCGTACACAAATGAATACTCCACCACCATGGCTATTTCTATCCTTTCGAAATGCTGTATAGTTCGGGGGAAACACTTCGGAATCAATCACGTAATCGTCAAGCCATGATTCACATCCCATAATTATATCAGGATTTACCGTAGACAAAAGCGCACAGAAATCATCAACTTTATTTTTTACGCTTCTGCCATTCAGACACAAAAGCGACAAATCACACGTCTTTTCAGTGATATTCTGATAAAGCTAAAGCTGATAAAGTTTACGATGTGTGCGCAGCGTGATGCACCAGCACGCGCACATCTTTCTTTTCCTCGAATTTGCAGCGTACTGCTTCAATTTCGCCTATCGCAGGTACTCCCGGGTTATCCGCGGTGCTCTTTGTACATGGGGCCACGTGACCACGAGGGCGTGCGCCGCGACAGCGAGCCGAGCCCTTCGTAGCCACCTGTCGGCAGGCCCGTCGGCGCGACCCGTTTGCAACCGCCGTTCAACACACCAGTCCTTCTAGCTCACCATACCGCTGCTGCAGAGCGTTCGGGGAAGATTGTCCATCCATGGCCATCTTCCTGGGGAGAAGAAGAAGAAGATGGTGAGTTTGAGGAACGATGATGTCCGATTAATAAATTAGTTCGTTAACGTGCCTGGTTTCTGCCAGGAGCTCCGGTACTATATAATCGGATGCATCGAAGCTGTTAGCGAAGTTGGAATTGAACTCGAGAATTTCGCGAACTGAAACGAGTGCCCACAAAGAGAACGAACATACCATCGGAAATCATCAGGCAAAGTACGATGACGTCAAGGCAATCGTGAAATGAATATTTTTGAGTGATTTGGTCCGCCATACATTTTGCGAGAAAGTTCAGGAGGCCTCTTAAACCCTCCTTCCTCCAACAAGACAAGTTAGAGTACCCAGCACGAACTATAGTTGCAGACCTGTGCTACGACTTTGAGAACTGCCAGGCGGATCCCTACGAAATCATTTCGCCCTGTAGATTTCACCGGAAGCGAACGCCGTAAGACACGTATAGGAAGTTTTACTCCCTCCTCTCTATTTGCGTACGGCGTTTCCTGAAGTCATATATTGCGACGTCGGAAGTGCGGTTCACTTGAGGACCTAGGGCATCGCTACCCAGCCTAAAGTTTTCCCGGGTGTCACATCTTCTAGAGCAACTTATAAAACTTTTCCAGCCGCTGTCCATCGACTGGTGTAGCTTAAAGGTGGTGTCCGGACAATAAACGCCGTTGAACCGAAGGTGCGATCGGAATACTGGGTGCCTAAAGTACATGTAACCTGGACAGTTCGTTTTGAAACAATCGGAAACATTGGAAAATTAATTTAATCTGTTTTCATTTCTTCTTCCTTTTGCACCCGGCAGCGCGCTCGCGGCTGAATTCACTGTGCAACACTGTGCGGACCGACGTCACTAAAGTCGCTTATGAAGGAGTCCATCAGAGAATGCGGTCTTCTGTTCTGACTCGTAATCTGCTGCCGAATAGTCGCTAGAAACATGTGCGTTCATGCTTGCGGTGGAATCGGATCGCAACCAGACTGGCGATGCCGTCAGCTGAGTGATTGGGAATCTCGCCGGCAATGCCAATTACATCACAGGAAGAGGCGAAGAGGGGAAGGGCCATTCCAACCGGAAGCTGGCAGTTGGTTTCGAATTCGATGAACAGAATCTCTCTGTTGAATATATTTTTTTTCTGTCATTTGATCTTTACGTTAGGCTAAAAGGCATCATCTTGTAGCGTCAACCAGTATCTAGAGGCAGACACGGGAGCCCACGGGAAGTTACGACCGTACGCACTGTGCGTCCAGGCTTCAAAGCCGCACAAGCGCCTATATATGGCTTGGTGCTTCTGGAACCTGTACAAGGACTTCCCCAAAAAGAAGTGTTTTTCGTGCCAGAGCCGTCCGAGGCTGCTGTCTGTGCCGATGGTATCTCTGATTCGGTATGCGTTTTCGAAGTGACCTGCCAGCCAGCAGATGGCGGCTGATCATGCCTTCGTGGTCGACATCGCATGGAATTGGGCCGAAATACGTCAGAAGGATACTGCAGCAAGCATGACAAATGATAAAAATAAATAAATAAATAAATAAATAAAGAGCCTGAAAAAACAAAACATAAACAAACAAAGAGGAACACCCCAAAAGGTGCAGCAGGAGCAGCGATTCGAACCAAGTTTGTCGCTCAGTCACGGCTCGGGAGGCGATTAAGGTGTTGGGGGGGGGGGGGGTGGAAGTGCTTGCCGTGATCGGCAACGCAAGGGGGGTGAGGGGGATCGTGCGCCCTGGGCCGACTTTACAGCGACACGCAGACAGCACAGCAGGCTTCCGGATTCGATCCTGGGTCACCTCCGCGGTCAGCTTTGCGCTCGGTACGAAAGTACTGACAGGACCCGTAAGGGGACAGCTCATCCTTCTGCTTCGCTTCCTTCCTCTTCTTCGTACTTTTTTGCTTCTGTTTCATTTGTTCTGTGTTCTCCCTTTTTCTGCACATGGAAAGATAACACAATGAAAAGGAGCAGCGGGAACGGCATTCGAAATATAAGAAGAAGAAAAGATATCAGTGGAAGCTAAAAACGGAAAACAAAGAGCAAAAGCGAAAAGTAGGTACTCAAAAGAGTCAACTAGTATTTCGAGAAGGGAAGAGATCCCCTTTGTAGCTTTTTTTCTGTGACATTTCCAAACGTTTTTACTGTACGTGCCTTGTAGTGCGTTGCGCTTTACGTTTCGTTTTCTTATTTTTTATTTTTTCACGCGTGAAGATTAGGAGGTTTTATTTCGGTCGCGGAGCCCCTTTCTGCTCACTAGGTCTCAACCCCGCTGCCCTCTTTCACATTTGTTCTGCGTCGCAATAAATGACTTTTCCTTCTCCCCCCTTCTTTCTCATGCCTTTATTATTACGGTTTTTTTAAATACGTATTTTACCGTCCTCAACGGGACGCAATCGCCGTCGAGCGAAGCAAATGAAGCGAACGCGTGGTCGGAGCGATCACATTCGATAAATAACCGCCAAGAAAGAAAGCAAAAGAAGAAAAAAGTTTAGTAGGAGGTGGCAAAGGGCAGGGAGGGGGGGGGGGGAATGGAGGTGCAAAAGAATGACGATTTTCGAAGGTTCCGTAATAAAAACAGTAACACCCTTCCACCCTTTTCGCTTTGGCGAACAAAAGGAACCGAAATTGGATCGCGAACAGTCTTAAGCAAATAGGAATTCGATCTCGCAGGTGCAGGCAATTGATAGGGTACGCGCTTGTTATTATCTTTTCAAATGGGCGTATTATGCGCTTGAAATGGCATCAGGGGCTGCCCGATCTTCACGTGATCCGCGGTATTAAGGGTGAAATGAGACGGGGTACCATTTTTACGCACCCGCAACGGGATTATGCCTTTCCATTTCCATCACCCCTGTCAAGGCGGTTCCACCGAAAATACGCACCTGGCTTAGCACCGTTTGGATACGTATGCTGCATCAAACTTGGCAGTAAAGCAGCGTAAACAAAAAAAGACGTCTGAGAATCGTAAAGGGTCGACGAAGGGTAACGACTGGTCGTAAAAAAAATACTCTGTTAATCCTAGTGCCACATCAGCTTATTAAAGTGTACATCTATACGAACAGTAAGGAGGCTGTAAATACATGTTTGTATAGTCGTTAGTTTCCTCCAAGTATCGTATTGGGGTCACTGTCCTGGTTCATATATTAGGAAAACGAATTTGCGCTGCAGTCTAACGGAATGGCAAACTATGACGCAAATGTAAAATACATCAAATAGAAAAAAAAAGGAGGTCAGTATAACAATAGAATTTTGGACGAGTTTGTGCCACATTGAACAACCGGAGAGTACATAGAACGGACAGACGCATTAGAAAAAAAAAAGAAAAGAAAAGAAAGGCTGCTCCTCCGAGCATTGCGTCACACGGTTTGGTGAAACCACGCCGACGAAGTGCACGTCTGTCAACTCACAAGGCAGCACTGAGGGGGTGAACTGAGAGGGGTGGGGGTTGAGCTGTTGCTCCCTTGTTTCGGAAAGGGACCAATAAGGTAGCTTCAAGTACAATAAGGGAGAGCGGGAAACTTGTGTGCTGCGCAGATAGCTGACCGACTTGTAGCGCGCATAACCGTGATTTATCCAGACCCCCCACCCCCCCCCCCCCCCCCCCCCTACACGCCCTAACATCCCTCAAATGTTCAGTGACCCCGCTAACTTTTTCCCCTGTGTACCCTCTACAGGGGGTGCCCTTGCGATTTCAGCTTTAGACACATGTCGGTAATGATATCTTAAGCTGTAATGACGTAACCATAACAATGACCCCCCCCCCCCCCATTTTTACCAACAACGCTCCGTACTAGGGATTCTGGATAAAACTGAAGTATGACAAAACGCTACAGCATTCTTCCTGGAATCAACGTAGGGATGTCCCCGCCATGTCCTATACCGCGAAAACACAGACACACGCACACACACATATACCCTTTGCCCTTTGGGTATATAGCACTTTGAACGCACGTCTGCTTTGACTTGCGCCTATTTGTCTGTCACTTTGTGCTTCAACAGTCTCCCGCTTCATTTCCACTACCCCCAAGTCGTACGATAAAAACGATACAACCTCCTACACGCGTCCATCTCCTATATGTCTTTCGATGCTCCGCGATCTGCGTGGCCGCATCGACACCTGTTGAACGGGGAATGCTGGAAGACAACCGATGAAAAGGAGGGATCCCCAGTTAGTTGCTATGGCAACCAACCACGGCGCAATCCTCGCGCCTGTCAACTAATTAAGCCCGCTGTTGCTGCCAGTTGCTGCATTTCGTCCAGCGGGGCACATGTATAGGAAGGTCATTCTTTATGCGAAGGGCGTGTGCAGTTTTAGCTTTCGCACTGGTGCGGAAAGCTTGTTTTACAGCGAGAGCTGTTAGTGCCTCGTTTCCCGAAATCGCGTCGTCGGCGTCCGCAGAAGGAAGGACATTTACCTCCGCATTGATAGTAATTCAGTGGTTCTTCACGTTCGGCCTAGAGTCACTAAATAAGCTACGCTACGTAGCTACGTAGCTTATATAAGCTACGTAGCTTATTTAGTGACTCTAGTTCGGCCTAACGGGCGCTTTGCATCCTGCATTGGAAACACAGTATTAGTGACGACGACGACGACGACGATGGACAGTGTTCGCACGACGACGAAAAAGTTTACCGCAAACATCCTTATGGCGAATTTGTTTGGTCAAAATGTGGCAAAACGGATGAGCGCTCGGAAATTGCTAGCATTTTCCGCGCGCTGGGTCACGTGACAGTTGCCACCCGGACATAAGTGCCATGAATCTAGAGGTTTTAGTCGCTTGGATCACGCTATGGGCATCGCGGTCGCTCATCTGAAGGGTTCCGTCGTCTGCTAACCCACGTGAACTTCGACGTGCGGGCGAATGCGGTGGGCCACCCTCACAGTGCGGACGTGACGACACCGGATATAGCTGGGCAATCCGCTGCCCAGTCGTATCGAGGCCGGGCGAAAAAAAAAAAGTGCTAGCTGGCAAATTCCGTGCACTCCGAAAGCTCCACGCGAACATGCGAGGTCGCTGCGCTTTGACCACGCGAACATGACTGCTCGGGATCTGGCAAAAAACGTTGCCACGAAATGACCACCCGAATTCGCCATAATTAGTGATTCTACTTCAGACGCCATGGAGATACCGTGTCCTGCTCACGCACAAGCTTTGCGGTCGGCACGCAGAACGCGAACGGAAGCGCAGAGCTCACGAAGACCCCGCTCGTCGTGCAGCCGTGGCCGCAAACAAGAGGGTGCGGCGTCAGGATGCAAACGTGCGTACCGGCGAAGCTGAGGCAAGGCGGACTCGGCGGCGATACCCTGCAGTCGTACGTGCGCCGCCGAAGCGGAGGCAAAGAGGCGTCAGAGGCAAGCGAAAGCCGAATGAGCCAAGATGGGCTTCACTAGTCAATTCAGGGAGAACCCACTTGAGTACAGCTGTTCGGTGTGTGATCGCTTGTCGTTCAAGAATCATCTCACAGCGCTGCCATTGACTTGCTACACAGTGCCCCCTGTCATTATAAATACACTGCTCGTTGCTATGATGAACGTCACCTGGGTCTCCTAATGTGCGGCCGAAACGTAGCGTAGCGCTCACTGTGTAGCGCACGTGCTGACGTCTCATTAGAGAGTGAGGAGGACATTTCTTGCTTGAATCGAACAAATGGAACTTGGAACTTACGCAAAGTTACTTTGAAAAAGCTAGCTACAATTAAAAAGAAACGAGTTGCTCAAGGAGTTACTGGAGTTCAAAAGCAACCGGGGCTAGCAATGATAATGATAATAATAATAATAATAATAACTTTATTCTACTGATTTTACACATATCAAAAAAAAAAAAAAAAAAAAGAACAAGGCAGCTAATGTCTTTTGGCATGTGGGCCCTCCTTGCTAGATGGCAGACGGTCATTAATGCCAGCGTTTATGCACTTACATAGCTTTGAAAAAAAAAAAAAAACACAGAACAAGTAAGGAATAAAAAAGAACCCTTTACTAGTAGGAAAAAGTACTATTACTAGAAAAAAGTAGCTTGCTAAGAGGGAGACTTCGGAACCAAATGGGTTTCAAGTTTGCGGAGTGCACGGAGATGCAGGGTGACGTAACGCGTTGGCCTTCGGAAGGGAAAGTTTTTGAAACTCCTCTCCACATTCCTGTTTCGGTTTGACTGCTCGCTTATTTGAGGCATAATTCGTCACACGAGAAAGAAACAAAGTTGATGGCAGGTATACTGTAGATGCTATGCACCAACTACGGTGCGCAGCAATTTTTTCACCGATCGTTCCGAAGTACCCCTTCAGAGTAATAGAATACTTGTACACTAAAAAAAAAAAAAAAAAAAAGGAAACACTGAAAAAGAAAGAGAACAAAAAACATATCAAACAGGTATTTCACACACAAAAAAAGAAAAAAGAAGTAACCGCTTACGGCGTATTCATTCATTTACCAGGAATTCACCCATGCCATTGTTAAAAGGAACTCTTTTTAACAGGTTGTATGACAATTTTCTGTGTGTGCCCATTCACCTTACAGAAACAACTCATGGTGACGAAGGTTAAAATGAATAAACTCCCAATTACTCCCAATTATTATTGTTATAATTATAATTATTAAAATCCATAAATTATCAATAAAAGGAACGAAGAAATTAGCGCCATGACCGAGCAGGTAAGAGCATCCGTTCGTTGGTGGTAGCCAGGATCGTTCTGAAGACTGGGAGGTTGTGGGTTCTACTCCTGCCAGCGGCTGTGCTGTGTGAAGTGGGCTCAGGACGCGTCCCCCCTGTCCCCCACTCCTTCCTGCTGTCGTCTCTCCATCTGTCCACGCCTGGACGCCGCTCGTGGCCCCAGTTGCTTCGCGGCGCTAACCCGGAATAAATAAAAAACAAAGACAAGAAAATTGTCTGCGTCTTTAGTGTCAAACGTGTTTGAATGGGTAGCCTTACAGGGCCATCGTTGCCAGTGGATTTTTGGCGAGGCTGTTTTTGAAACGCTATTAAACATTTATTGAAAGCCTTTTAATGTTTACGAAATTGTATACTTTTTTACTTTGTTGCTGTGGTGTTTTACATAATTTCACCGCAAACAGTCGGATGGTGGCGGCATCGTGAGGTGGGGTCACGTGACCCGTTCGATTCAATTCAATTCAATGCAGTTCATGATTATTTTCAATTCCAATTCTGGTTGGCCGCATAATGCTACATTTTTAACGATGACACTGTAATAAGAGCTCACTTCCGGTCAGTCCGGTGGTGGTGGCACTGTCAGATGGGGTCACGTGGCCTTATAAAGCTGTGGACAGACATACACGGTGGTTCAATTCAATTCAATTCAGTTCATGTTTATTTTCAATTCCAATTTTGGTTGGCCGCATAATGCTACATTTTTAACGATGACACTGTATAAGAGTTCACTTCCGGTCAGTGTGGTGGCGATGGAACCGTCAGATGGGGTCACGTGGCCTTATAAAGTCGTGGACACACATACACGGTGGTTCAATCCAATGCAATGCAATTCAGTTCATGTTTATTTTCAATTCCAATGTTGGTTAGCCACATAATGCTGCATTTTTAACGATGACACTGTAATAAGTGCTCACTATATCACCATCCACTTTCCGTGAAGAACGAAGAACCACTCTGCTTTTAATTACCGATAAGAGAACGCAAGAAAGAGAAAAGAAAAGAAAAAGACAAAGAACACGAGGCAATAGCGAGCTCACACTATATAGGAATGCGTTCTGGTTCCACGAATGTCAGTAACCCTGCAACAGCTGTTTCAACAGTGCCTATAAATAATATTGATCCCGTCAGTAACAATGGAAGTAAAAGGCGTCCATGGGGACGATCGACGGTAATGGTCTGGGAGGAGCGGTCTTCCGCCACGGCCATCCTTGTGGTCGACTGTGCGCGAAAACTCTCTCTCTCTCTCCCTTACTGCCACCAGGCTTTACGAGGGCACCTTCCTCCTTCCGAGCAGTTGATCTCCAAAGGCTATAACGCTCTGCCGGCTCTTAAAATGTCACCGGGTAGCACGAAAGAAGAAAACGCAGATCTTGCACTTTCCAGAAATCCCGCGGGATATAAAGGGGTAAAGGGACGGGCGGAAGGTTTTGTTGTCTGTGTATAGGGGAGTGGGTGAGCGGCGACTATATACGTGGGATAGCGGAGACAGGCAGTAGGTGGCGTACTGGTTCTATTTGAAACAGATGGCAATCAGACAGTCCCCTACAAGCTATAGGCCAGAGAGCGGCGTGTGTAGAACCCGCGCGTCCTGATTTGCCGGTCGAGCGGGCTAGCCATTTTTTTCTTTTCATTCATTTTCGTAGATGCCGCTTGCCTCTCTAGGTATGTACGGCTCGCGTCAAAGTTGTCTTGAACATCGCTCCAGCCTGCGGAGCGGGAAGAGAGCAACCCTGGCAGCGCCTACATAACGAGCGTCACTCCTCTAACTTAAAGATTGACCATAATACCCTCCGCCGTTATTTCTACTAAGCACCACCAGGGTCCCGGCACACTTCCCCCTGAAGTCGGCCCAGGACGCATACTAACCCCCCCCCCCTCTGTCCCACACTCCTCTCTGCTGTCTTCTCTCCATCTGCCCACATCTGTACGTCGCTGACACGAACTAAAAAAAGAAAAAAAAACAACACTAGGGTAAGCAGGCAGAAATGGCGTTCAAGTTAACTCTAATGCGAGCTGTACACCCGTGTTTTTGTGAGAAACAACAACAACAACTTTATTTTCAGAAGGAGAGTGGGGAGGTTCATCGCCAGAGGCGATACTCTACCCCATTGCTGGTGGGGATGTGGGGCATAAAATACAGAGCCCCCCTCACAATAAAGATCGGAGTCCGATGGTGTCCAGAAATGTCAAAAAGGGCTTTGTGCGCTGATCGTTGCTGGGCTGGATTGGGCCAGGGACCAAGCAATTTCGATAGGGAGAAGGGGCGAGAGTCCAGCTGACGAAGAGACTCTGACAGTGAGGTCCGGCAAGGTTAGTAGTGAGGGCAATGAAGAAGAATGTGCTCCAGATCCTCTAGAGCACCACAGTGGCAGCAGGTGGGAGAGTCAACTTGTCTCAAGCGGTATCGCCACTGAGCTGTAGAGGCCACATCGAGTTTTGTGAAAAATATGTAGGGTAGTGTGTGAAAAGTGTGGAGAAGGAAGAGTGCGTGTCCTATGGCCACGGAGATACGCAAAGATTGCTTAATGACTCATCTCACTGAGCACTTAGTCACGTGGACATAGTAGACAAGGCGTTCTTTTAAAATAAGTTTGCAAAATTTGATAAAGAAAGTTTGAGACCCACCTGGATGCTGTTTTTCGCGGGTTGGTTCTGCGGCCATGCGGACATCCCGTAGAAAAGCGTACGCAGCTAATGGAAAAGTAATTAACTAAAACTCATTGATTAATTTGTTAATTAGGTGTTTTCCACCCCCTTTTTTAAATATCTTGAAAGGAGCACGTACTTTGAGATAACAATAACAATAAATGAAGGAGAATGTGATGATTACATGGGATGTTTCCCCGTGGTAGCCACAGGAATCTACCCCACTTCAAATAGGTTAATATGAGAGGATGAATTAATGCGTGCCACCTTGCTGTAATAGTTAGCGCAGAACTGCGTTTTCGTCTGACCTCCGTTTGTCTGACCCTTTCGATAACCGTCTTCCTTTTGACACTACTTGGGAATGAACCACAGCAATAACAACGAATATGCGATGACAGTACCATTTAATGTGAATTGGTATGAAAGATACGAAGACGTATGGAATGTAGCACGCACGCAGACGCTATGGGGCGGAAAGATGTAGTGCATCCAGTACCTGTTGTCATAAGGAAGCCCATGACTGACTGAAGAGCGCAGCGCTCGACGGGGTTGTTCCGACGTCCAACAGCTTTAGTCTATAGACATATTGAAGGGATCGCTTCCAGATGCCGCTATCGTTGTCAGGGGGGCTGTGGTGGTTGTGGCAGTACAGCCAGGCTGGACAGAGCACATGGGAGTGAACTGAACAACTACTCAATGGATTTCCACATGTCCTTAGCCTCTGTATGGAAGCTTTGCGATGTGCACCGATGGATCAGTGTCTCAAGCCTTTTCAACAGCAGCCTTTTACATCCCACATGAAAACCTTGAAGTGGCGCAGAGAAACGCTACGAATGCTACGAAAGAAAGGCTACGAAACGTCATCTACCGAGTCAGAGCTCTTCGCCATACTGACCGCGTGAAACCACATTGCGGGATCAGCGCCTGGCTCGTGGACTGTGTTCACGGACAGTAAGGTGGCGCTAGAGGCCCTGGCAAATCAGTGCCGTGTATATGTCAAAGGGAGTCTGGCCATTAATGCTGGGACCTGCCTATACCTGAGGCTCCACCCACTTTTTAAGGTATCTAGCCAATCACAGGTCGAAATACTGTTGTCTATTATTACATCCATCCAGTACTTATACCTCGCCCTTATTTATTGGGTGCCACCATTTTGGAGAAACTCGATTGATTCGGATTGGAACGGATATCACTGGTGACAGACCAAGACAACAGATTTTGCGCCCACTTTTATCAACGCCATCTGCATGGAGGAGGCATGTTGGGAAGGCTCAGAATTGCAGAAATGGTTGCTGGCAGAAGTAATTGGCCAGGAGAGCGGTACAACCGCTTCTTCGTAGCAGACGGCTGCCGCGATGAAGTTTTAAACCTCGTAATGTAAGTAGATCGAATCAAAAATGAGCGATGATGTATATATAAATGAAATGAATGTATATAATGCAAAATCTACGTATAAGGGTTGTCCTTCTTGCTAATTTTTTGGTATCACCATCTTAACTAGGCCTAACGTTAGCGACGAAACATCCCACTTTCGCGTAAATAATGATGGCGGAGCGAAAGTTGAAGCTGATTTTGCAGATGCGTACATGAGGATATATACTCACAGTATGAAATTAAAGTAGTCTGTGAAATTTTTTTGTCACAAAATCTCCGCTTCGCCGTTCCAAGAACCATCCTCCATTTTGGAGAAAATTTGGTGTCATGGCAGCTCCCATGGAAAACAGTAACTAATGAAATGCGCCTAAGTTTGATTGACAGGTCGAGCCTCTTTTTTAGGCTCCTCCTAGTGGCCAGACTCCCTTTGGCATACACGGCACTGTGGCAAATTATTGTACCAGAACAATCTGCGGCCTAGACACCATGATAGTCGCAACATAAAACCGAGTTCTATCCTCGGGTCATATAGCCATGTGTTTCCAATGGGTACCCAGTCACACCGGCCTGCATGAAAACACTCGCGCAGACGCCTTAGCACGTCGGGCACATGGGGACGTCCCCGTCAATAACTGTTCACTACCACTTTCAGCCTCAACATATTGATTACAGATACGCCGAATCCGCCACAGCGGCACTCGGCTGAGGCAAACAAGAGGGCGCTGTCCGATTAAACGATCATCCGCGGTCCATCGACCTGTCGATGGATTTCGTCGCCACACACCACTGCTAGCGTCCAGAAGCGTCCATTCTACGCCGACTACGACTTAGTGTCGCCAGGGCACCTCTGCTTCTCTATAAAATGAGTCTTCTTCACTCGCCCAAATGCCGCACTCGCGCTGTTGAAGCTGATATTCCTCATCTTCTCCTCGACTGCCGCAGATTCGACACCCGTCGAGCCGCGCTCAGACGACGCCTACTCGAGCTGTGGTGCACAGACTTTTCTCTGGACACTTTGCTCGGCCCAGTACGACATCCCACACAGCGGCCTGTGAGAAAAGCAGTTTTGACGTTCCCCAGCGATACAGGTCTCATGAACAGCCTGTGGACTCAAGTCCTCATTCTTCAGTGTCCCTCACCTCTCACGCTCATACGCATTACCCTCATCTTTTTTTTAAAGTCATTGTTGTCTTTAATCTATCTCATCTTGCTTTCACCTTTTGTTAGTTTATCCTTTATTTCCCTATTCTTGTTTTTATTTGTTTCGTCTTGTTTTTTCTTTTTTTTTTTGCGGAATAGCAAGCCGACATGTCGTTTGGCTGACCTTTCCTTCCCCCTTTTTTTCTTCTAATAAATATATCCCCCCCCCCCCTTTTGCGTTGTGTTGTTCTATTGATGTGCTAGACTCAGCTATATTTTGTTTGAATCATGCCAAAGGGAAGCACCGTTTCGACCTGTAGCGACATTTACTCAAATTTTCTTAACCATCTTTATTACAGTATTAGTTGGCGCGTATTTAACGTTTGGCAGAGCAGCTCTCGACAACGCGAACTCATCTTCCCTCTAAAAGCGTGGGATATTTATCGTCTGCTACGTTCAAGCACCT